>NC_040904.2:111788909-112432115 GCF_004126475.2 Phyllostomus discolor
TGGAGAAGAAAGTTCACTTTGACTAATTTCAACTTTTCCACCATTAAATCTGCACCTGCAATGTCAGGGGTCACCAAATAATAAAATGTGGCATCTTTGAAACTGCTCAGTCACGTGTAAAGGGCTGTAATTGAGTAGATTCATTCTCTGAAGCCCCACCAGAGACACACAGCTCAGGGCTGGGGGGAGGGGAGAGGGATGGGAAGAGGAGGCAGGACCCAAAGCAAGCCAGGCTCTGGGAGGGGACCCTGGGAGCAATGGCAGCCTCTGATGTGGTCCCTTGCTTTTGAAATTTGAGACTAAAAATAAATAAATATCCTGCACATTCACTCCATACACACTCACATACCCACACTGGCCTCCAGCCTTTGTGAGCAATTTGACCTGATAAATGCGCTTGGCTGGCATCAAATAGTCCGGCTTTGACCGATCCCATTTAAATATGTGAATTAGTCATGAAGCAGGACACAGCTTGGTAAGCTTGCTAAATTGTTGGACTCTATTGAAGGAGAAGGGAGAAAAAAAGGAGAAAGCCATTCAGCGTTCTCAATTAGGTGGAGAAGTAGGCGGCATCCCAGCCTCGGGTAGTGTCTTCTCACTGTCAGACCAAGGCTTTGCTGAAAGGGCCATGGGTGGGGGTGAAGGGACGTGGGTCACTTGGTACCACTTTGTACTCTCTTCTGAAGCACCCTGTGGGACCCTGGCCTTCCATGGGCCTGCCATAGGTGGCAGTCATGCTCCCCCAAAGGGAGAGACCCATTGGTGCTGGAATTCATGGTGGCCCATGCTCAGCCCAGTGGGGACTCCAGGTTGATGCCACCATGAAAAAAAGCTGACCAGGAGCTTCTGTAGGTGTATTTCTTAACCCCAACTACCACCACTCCCTGCCCCAGCAGAGGGAGGATAGGAAAGGCAGAGAGGAAAGGCAGAGGTGGTGAGTGAAATCTGAGCAGGGCATCACCAGCAGGGTGAGGGCGGGGAGGAACCTCAGTGCAAATCACATCTAAACAAATCCCTCATTCTGAAAGTGTCCCACCACACACACCGCACCCAGGGGCGGACCTCCACCCAGGCTGCAAAGGCCTGCACACTCCTGCTTGCAAACCTAAGGAGAAGGGAGAGTTTACCTCCAGGCTGCAGATGCTTAGTAGGATTGGGGCTTGACGGCCACTGCCCCCAAATGGGAAGAAGGTCACACTCCTACTCTTATGAACCCCCCCTTTTTGGGTCAGGCTTCCACGATGAGTAATTGCTCGAGTCAGGTATTGCCTCCCGAAGCCCTGGTCACTCACTGGACTACAAGAGGACTGCTATGAGTCCACTTGGTTTGTAGCACGTGAGCTAGGAGTCAAAGCAGCACAGCATAAAATCAAACATAAATCCGTCTGTTTTCTGGAGGAGAAGCTTTAGGACAGGCAGAGGGTGAGCACAAAAGCCCACCTCTGGACTTCACGGGGTGGGCCAGCCCTCTGCAACCTGGGTAGGCTTTGACCTGGGGTTGCACGCTCCCCGCCCCCCCCCCACCCCCATCCTCCAGGGCTGAGGAAACTCACCAAGGCTGAGCTGGCCACCTCCGCTGGGAAACAGGCCTCTTTGGAAACTGTGAAGTCGCAGCGCCCTCTGCCAGCGCGTGGCCACAATAGCCAGGAAGATTTCCTGAGCAGAGCCAAAGCTGAAAGGACCACAAACCTGAGGCAGATCCTCCCACTGGAAGCTGGCAGCAGCTCTGCACCTGTGGGAGTCTGGAACTCATCTAGAAGGCTGAGTTCCTGGCTCTGGCTTTCCTTTTCCCTTCCCCCACCTGCCCAAAGAGGACCCAGGAACCAGCGAAGGACACAGTGGCCTAACGTTCTGCTTGAGCCCCAAGCACACTTCAGCCCCTGCTTGTTGGGAGGCAGTCTTCAGTTGACTAGATGCTAGAATGGTGGCAACACCATTATTATTCTGATGAGCATGTCAGTTATATTATTTATGATTGCCTCATGTTATGAGCATCTTAACTATTACTCAGAGACTAGATGTCATAGTTTGTGAGCTTCCAGTGTTTATTCTTACTTCGGGGCCCTAGTAGCCCTGAAGAAAATAACAGAAATATTGCATTGATGCCAAAGTGTGTCATAGTGTCAGTCAATTCCAGTTTCAAAAGACTGCCAAGAATCTAGTCCAAGTTCTGTCTTGACTTGGACCTTTCCTTCTCCCTGGTCTCTGCACCCACGTCAATCCTAGATCCTGTTTTCACCTTAACCCTTTTGCCACAGTTAAGTGTCTGTTTTTCCTATCTTTACAATTAACAATTAAAATTTGAACCTGTCACTCTAGAACACACTTTTCAATTTCCTTTCCTTTGTATCCTAAACATCAAACCAAAATTTCTCACTAATGCTGTCACCAAGTGCTGTTCACGCTCAAACTTGGCACCACACGTGCCTCCCCAGAGAGCAGCACCCCTGCGTGAATCCATCAGCAGTCCACTCACCACGCAGCCTCTGACTTGAGCAGGCTCTGGCAGGCTACTCTCCATTTTGCTCCTCCCTGAGTCCTTCCCTTCATAGCCAGAGACCTGGATAACATCCCTGGTGCCTTCTTCTTCCTGTCTGCATGTCCTTCTACTCTGCCTTCAAAACATGCTCTGTATGTGGCTCCTCACCGCTCCGCTGTTGCCACCTGGAACTCAGTGGCCATCCATCACCAGAGGAGGCTCCCCTCCCTTCTTCCTCCCTTCCCTCTACTATCCTCACAGCAGCCAGAGGGGTCCTTTCAAAACCCACATCAGATCATGGCAACAATTACAAATAAACTCAATGGCTCTCCACTGCACTCTAGGATTGGATCCAAACAATTAGCTTTGTCTTCAAGGCTTTGCTGGCTGCACCCTGCCTAATTCCCAACTTCCTCACTCATGATTGCTTAGCCACGCGGTCTCTGCTGGAGTTCACAACAACTTCCCATCTCAGAGTCTTTGGCCAACATTTTCTCCCTGCTTAATTCTCATTTAACTTTCAGGCTCAGCTTTAATTCCCTTTGTGTGAGCTCGCAACTTCGGTTCTTTCTTGTTGTGACTTGTTCCTTATATCAACACACTTCAACCACTGGTGCATTTATCGGTGTACCAGTGGGCTCCCCCAGTGGGTGGTAAGTTTCCTAGAGTGAGGAAGGCATCTGTGTTGTTCAGTGATGTAGCCCCAGTGCCAAGTCCAGGGCCAGGATGGAGGAGGCGCTCAGTGGAAGGATTGAATAAATGAATGGGCTTTCTGGAGCTGACGTTGTGAGTGAGCTCAGAGAGGGTCAGTGATTTGCACACTGCCACACATCTAGCAGGAACATGTGTAGTTCCCAGGTGAACATGCCACCTGAAAGACTGTTGGGACCACAGAAAGTAGGGAAGTGGGGCTCAGACAGGTGAGAAGATTCTAGAACAGTGATTCTCAGAAAGAATCCCTCTACAGTGGGGCCCTGTAGTTAATATGTGAGAAGTATACTCAATGTTTACATTTCTTGCAAAAATATCTTTTGTTTTCATGATTCAGAATGTTATAATTAAGATTCTCTCCACAAGATCCCCATTTGGGGAGGATAACAACAAATACAGACTTCTCTGAGGGCAGGTTTTTGGGTTTATCCCAAGGAAGAGGCCTTAAAAGCTACCGGGAAACTAAGCGCACGACTTGAGGCCTCTACACCGCTCCCCTGAGCAGTGCTCAAGGTTGTAGGCGCTGGAATCTGGGTCTCAGTGACTCTGCAGCCGGTAAGGCTGCACTTGGCCTGGGAGAGTCCAGCGCCATCGGAGGGGCTAACTTCACAGCAGAGGGCGCCAGAGAGCCGAGCCGCAGGCCGGGGAGGATGTGCCTAAGACAAGTTAACTCCTCCGCGAAAGTGGAGCCAGCCACCGAGGGTCTAAAACAGGAAATGCTCCTTCTTCTTGCCCTCTACTCAACTGTGATTTTGCTATGCTTCTGGGTGGAGAAATGCTAAGTGGCCCAGTGGATATCTGTAAAAGAAATGCTATTATTAGTAGTAATAGTATTACTGATCAGGTGCCTAGGTGACAGGTGATTTTAAGAAAGAAGCCAAGAGTAACCAGAGTTTCATGAGGAAGTTTGAGATGCTAAACTTTAGTAGCTAAAAGATATTTCCTTTTTTTAAAACTTAATCGAGCTACTGAGTTCTGGTTATACAACTTAATGTCAGTCAAAAAAAAGATGTGTCTGGTTCTACACCCTCACGGAAGATTCAAGTAACCCTGCGTGGATGGAGACCTTTGTGAAAATGTTGAAAGTGGAGCCTCTGGTGTCCCTGTGCCTTCCAACTAATCTCTGCTTTTTTCTTTCTTATGTACATGGGCCTCCACTATTTCACAGTCCTTATAGATGAGAAGACGGACAGGAGCAGAAGCCATTTTTTCCAAAACTCCGTTTTTAATCTAGGCAGATACCCACCAATCACACGGGGACAGATTTCCCGTTCATACTCCCAGGGGAACTTTGAAAACCAATGCCCATTCCTACCTAGGGGTAACCCAACCTTGCATCATCCACGTTTTTCCAAAAGGTGTAAAAATGGGGCACCTCCACCCTCTTTGGAAAGCTGGCTGGGAGAGTCCAGTCGTGGAGAATCCATCGCAGAGGTCAGAGGTCAGTGACCAAGTTTCAAAGTGACCAAAGCTTTCCAAAGTGCTGTGGATGGCAATTTCTCCATGCTTACAGCAACCCCTTCCCCTGCTCCATGGTACAAGAGAGATGGGACATTCTAAGGATCGTTGTGGTGGAGCTCTGGATGAATTGGAACAAAACACTGGAGGTCACTAGTCTGTAGCTGATGCGCAGAATGACCTCATGTGTCGTGTGCCAGAGCGTGCCATCCTTCCTTTCAGTGGTGACCAGTGACATTGGACTATAACGTATCAGAGTGGTACCGTACATTGTCAACTTAGCTGAGCTAGTTTTGTTTCCCCAGATGTCCTTCCCTGTATGGTTATGAGTCAGAGTTGGAGAGAAGAAAAATGTGTGCCGGCTTTGAGAGATAGGAGTGAAGCCACAGTTATTATGTTCTGAGGGTCTGTGGAGGACCAGGCGCCACTGCTGCTTGCGTGCACTGGCACTGCGGGCCAGCACGCCTTGGCTGGTATGGGGCAACACTGGGGCAGGCTTGCTGCAACTGCCCTGGTCTCCTGCTAGAAGGTCTCATGTCCTGGACCAGTGTGTGTGCATCTCCATGCCCACCGGCGCCAGCTCCTGGGCTTCATGCCTTTCGGGTGATCCTCACGAATTCCAATTAATCCTTGCAGGTCCAGTTTGTCCCTGCTCTCCCCAACTTCACATCCAGCTCTTCTTCCCATCTGCTGGTCCTGCATATCTGCAGTGACGTCAGGGCCACCACCAAAGGCAGCACACGGCCTTCTAGGGACTTCTGCCCCAGCTTCCCTTAATAAATCCCTTATTCCTTTGAACTCTTATTCTCTCTTCAAACACTACAACCTGTTCAATATTCTTATTTCACATCCAGATTTGCAACCCAGATACAGGATTATACATATTACAAAATAATATTTGATTTCCCAAAAGGGATTTGTGCATGATACTTAAGTTCCCATCTATTGCCCACTTGTTTTTCATGTCAAACTTCTTTAAATAAGTTACCAGCAAAGTTTCCTACAGCATGGACCCACCACTCATACTTTCTTTCAACCAGATGTCCTGGCATACTCCCATCTCCCCTCCACCACTCACACAGTCCACAGGTCCCTGAGTACAGTGGACAGTCCCCACCTACAGGACACATTCTTAAGCTTCCAGCCCAGGGCCCAGGCTTGTAGCCTTTTTCTTCTTGAACAATGCACTATGTTCAATTCCTACCCATAATTCTTTTTTAAAAGGTTTTATTTATTTATTTTTAGAGAGGGGATGGGAGGGGGAAAGAGAGGGAAGAAACATTAACGTGTCGTTGCCTCTTGAGCACAACCCACTGAGACCTGGCCTGTAATCCAGGCATGTGCCCTGACTGAGAATCAAACCAGTGACCCTTTGGTTCATTGTCTGGCTCCCAATCCACTGAGCCACACCAGCCAGGGCCCTACCCATAACTCTGTTTTTTTAGGGTGGTTATTCTTTTAATTTTTTATTTTTTATTTTTTAAATATATGTTATTGATTATGCTATTACAGTTGTCCCATTTCCCCCCTTCACTCCCATGTGCCCTGCACACCCTCTCCCACCCACTTCCCCCACCTTTAGTTCATGTCCATGTGTCATACTTATAAGTTCTTTAGCTTCTACATTTCCCATACTATTCTTACCCTCCCCCTGTCTATTTCCTACCTACCATCTATGCTACTTATTCTCTGTACCTTTTCCCCCTCTCTCCTCCTCCCACTTCCCTGTTGCTAACCCTCCATGTGATCTCCATTTCTGTGGTTCTGTTCCTGTTCTAGTTGTTTGCTTAGTTTCATTTGGTTTTGCTTTAGGTGTGGTTGTTAATAATTGTGAGTTTGCTGTCAATTTACTATACATGTTTTTTTCAATCTTCTTTTCTTAGATAAGTCCCTTTAACATTTCATAAAATAAGGGCTTGGTGATGATGAACTCCTTTAACTTGACCTTATCTGAGAAGCACTCTATCTGCCCTTCCATTCTAAATGAAAGCTTTGCTGGATAGAACAATCTTGGATGTAGGTCCTTGTCTTTCATGACTTGGACTACTTCTTTCCAGCCCCTTCTTGCCTGCTAGGTCTCTTTTGAGAAATCAGCTGACAGTCTGATGGCAACTCGTTTGTAGGTTACTGTCCCCTTATCTCTTGCTGCTTCTAGGATTCTCTCCTTCATTTTTACCTTGGCTAATGTAATTATGATGTGCCTTGGTGTGTTTCTTCTTGTGTCCACCTTCTTTGGGACTCTCTGAGCTTCCTGGACTTCCTAGAAGTCTATTTCCTTTGCCAGATTGGGGAAGTTCTCCTTTATTATTTGTTCAAATAACTTTTCCACTCGTTACTCTTCCTCTTCCTCTTCTGGTGCCCCTATAATTCAGATGTTGGAACATTTAAAGATGTCCTGGCAGTTCCTAAGCCTCTCCTCTTTTTTTTGAATTCTTATTTCTCCATTCTTTCCTGTTTGGTTTCTTTTTTCTTCCTTCTGGTCCACTCTATTGTTTTGAGTCCCAGTTTCCTTCCCATCACTATTGGTTCCCTGTGTATTTTCCTTCATTTCACTTATCGTAGCCTTCATTTTGTCAGCTAATTTGTGACCAAATTCAACCAATTCTGTGAACATCCTGATCACCAGTGCTTTGAACTGCGCATCTTACAGGTTGACTATCTCTTTGTTGCTTAGTTGTATTTGCTGTGGAGCTTTGATCTGTTCTTCTATGTGGGACATTTTTTTTCCTTGTCGCGCCTGTTATGTATGAGAGGCGGAGCCTTGGGTATTCACCAGGGCGGGGCAACCCAGTCACTGGGTTTTGACTCTGTATGTGGGGGCAGGGATCCGAGAGGAAGCAATGGCACTTGCTCCTCTCT
Organism: Phyllostomus discolor; assembly: GCF_004126475.2. Lineage (NCBI taxonomy): Eukaryota > Metazoa > Chordata > Mammalia > Chiroptera > Phyllostomidae > Phyllostomus > Phyllostomus discolor. The sequence goes on from NC_040904.2 coordinate 111,796,417, forward strand.
CTGTCAGATTTCAGTTCCTTTCGCCACTTCCCCCGAGCAAACTGGGCCCTTCTGGTCCTGATTCCCATGGGGGTGGGCTTGTGCATGTTCTAGGACCCCGTGGGTGTCTCCAACGCACTCTCCTGTGAGAGTGGGAGTCTCTCCCTGTGCCTCAATTCCCACAGGTGTTTTCAATCAGTGTCCTGAGGCTTTATTTCCTGGCACTGGGACCCTGGGTTACATGGTCTGTCTCCCTGCCCAATTTCACCTGGTTTAACTGCGCACAAATGTGGGATCACCCAGATAGCCAGACGCCTTGCACACAGTGCCTTGTTTCACAGTCGCCGCCTCGCTGAGTCTGCCAGCCACCAGCACACCCAGGGTCCGCCCACTCTGGTCTTGCACCTGGGATGCCTTATGTGTCCAGTGCCACTACTTTTTGTGCTGCAATCCCTCTCCACCCAGCTGCCCAACTCCACCCTTCCTACCAGTCTGGATGAAAGTGTATATTTTAACTCCTTGGTTGTCTGACTTCCATACAGTTCAATTTTCTGTCAGACCTGGTTGTTATCTTGTTTCTAAATTGTTGCTGACCTTATTTTGGTTGTGCGAGGAGGCACAGTGTATCTACCTACACCTCCATCTTGGCCGGAAGTCTCTACCCATAATTCTTATTCAGGCTCAATTCTTATGCCTAGCTGAATAATTCCAGTAAGTCTCTGAGTTACATAGTTCTCACCCATCACACTGAGCATTAAGATGCATACAGCAATGGCTCCCATTGGTCAAACACCTGCTTGTGTGCCAGGCACTGTTCTGTCCATATACTTTTCATGTGTGGATTCTTGTATTCCTTCAAACTCTGTGATGTAGCTAGTATTAATATCCCTATTTTTCAATATGGAAACCAAGATCCAAAGAACATAAGATACTTGCCAAAGCTACCCCATCACAGGAAGTGGAATCAAGATCTCCAGTTATAAGAAAAAATATTCACAGAAAGATCCATTGTATCTTCACTCAGTTTCTCTCAATAGGAACATTTTTGCAAAACTATAATACAATACCACAACCAGGAGGTTGACATTGATGTGGTCAACAGATGGGACAGTTCAATCACCATAAAGAATCCTCCCATAACTTTTTATTACCTCCCTCTCTCCTCCCTTACTTTGTCCTTAAGACCTAGCAACCACTAATTTGTTTCCCATTGCTCTGATTTTATCAGTTTCAGAATGTTATATCAGTGGAATCATATAGTGTGTACTTTTAGCATAATTCCTTCGAACTTTGTCCAAGTTTTCTTCATCTGTCAGTAGTTTGTCTCTCTTTATTACTGAGTGGCACTCCCTGGCACAGACATACCCCAGTTTGTTTAACCAGTCTTCCATTTGAGGACATCTAGATTATCTCTAGTTCAGGGTTATTACAAATAAAACTGATGCAAAAATTTGGGTATGGAATATCATGTGAACTTAGGTTTTTCATTTCTCTGGGATGAATGTCCAAGAGTGCACTTGCTGGTTGGTATGGTAGCTGTATGTTTAGTGTTTTTTAACCAACTGCCAAAACATTTTCCAGAGTGTGGTACTACATTACATTCCCACCAGCAATGTAGGAGAGACTCAGTTTCTCCTCATCCTTACCAGTATATGGTGTTGTCATTGTTTTTTATTTTAGCCACTTCGATAAGTGAGTAGGGGGGTCTCACTGGGATTTGAATTTGGATTTCCCTAACAAATGATATTGAATATCTTTTCATGTGTTTATTTACCACCTGTATATTTTCTTCTTTAAAATGCCTGTTCTCTTCACCCATTTCCTAACTGGAAGATTTGTGCTTTTTTAATGCTGAGTTCTTGGCATATTCCAGATACTAATCCACTGTCACATATTTGGTGTACAAATGTTTTTCCCAGTCTGTAGTTTGCCTTTTCATCCTCTTAATTGAGTCCTTCACAGATCAAAAACTTTTAATTTTGGTAAGGTCCAGTTGATCAGTTTTCCTTTTTATGAATCTTGCTTTTATAATCAAGCCTAAGAACAGTGCCTAACCTTGGGTCCCAAAAATTCTCTGGTTTTTTTCTCTAAAACTTCAGTAGATTTACCTTTTACATTTAAGACTATAGTTGATTTTAAATTAATATTTGTGTAAGATATGAGACTGTTGTTGTTGTTGTTGTTGAAAGGGCTATCCTTACTCCATTGAATTGCTTTTGCACCTTTGTCAAAGTTCCACTACATTATATGGGTAGTCTTGGTTACTGTAGTATATGGTAGACCTTAATAGGAGGTAGAGTGATTCCTCCCAGTTTTTTATTCCTTGTCAAGTTTGTTTAGCAATTTTAGGGCCTATCCCTTTCCATACACATTTTTAGCATGAGTTGTCTGACTGTAGAAAAACCCTTGTTGTGTTGCTATTGAATTTTTATTTACTTCCATTTGATATCCAAAGTTTGATTTGATCAAGGACACCTCCAAGGTGTCCTCACTTGAACATGGACACATTCAAGGTGGAAATGCATCTTTTTATCTTTATAACTTCCAGAACTCCAGGCATAATACTTGGGATGGGGTAGGTTCTGATGGGTGAGTGGGTGATCAGACTCGTCCTTCAGGTGAAGACAGATGATTTTATAATAGACAGGCTCCACTATTCTCTGTGCTCTTAGGTCCATTTAAACTCTCAGTTCACCTAATCATTTCTTCTAGTTTTCCTTCCTAAAACACAGAGTGTTTTGTGGACTATTTTGGTCCTGTCTGAGCTGATTGTGTTGCTTCCATGCATAGCACGTTTGAAAACTCTTTATTCTATATACTGAATAAAATCCAAATTTCTCTACACCCTCATCATAAGCATATACAAACAACTTACATCATCCACCAACAAGAAAGTATTAATTGAGGCCCTAGGCTGTGCTAAGGACTATAAGAATGGAAACAATTGTGAAATACAATTCCTACCCTCAGGGAGTTTGAAGCATGGGTTTGTCCCATCCACAACGTGCCTGCTGCAGTGAGCCGCTCCTACAGGCTGAGGGTGGGCACCACCTCATCCCCAGGACTCCAGGAGAAAGGCCCTTGGCTTCTCTTCAACTCATTCCTTTTCCTCCAGGATGAGGTTAAAATATTTGCCTTTACCTGCTGTCCAACTACACCCAAAGGACAAATAAGAGGGCTTTCAGAAGACATGGTATATTGCCAAGGAAATCTATGATTACTTTTTCTTGTAGAGAAGCTAAATAAGCCACAGCAAAGAACCTATAGCTTCCATCTTTACTTGTGTTTGTCTTCAGGAACTGTTTTCTATTCAGCATTAAGAAAGCAGAGTCTGGGCACTATAAATGTCAGGGCTCATAAACCCATAAATCTTGCTTCCAGGTTCAGGGTCAATAATTCTCCATGCTCCCATAACTGAGGGAGTCAGAAGCTTGCCAGTGTGTAGCTCTGTAGGTTCTTTGCCCAAATCCTTCCACAGCAGTATTTCTGGGCTGGTGGGGAGCCCCGTCTTTCCTAGGCTTTCAGCTGCTGTCAGCACAGCCCCCTGCTCCTGCTGCCTTGAAATGTCTCCCTTTGCTTCCATAGCATCCTGGTTGGTCCCTTCTCCACTCTGTCCTTCACAAGAACTTCCTTCCCAGCCCAGCCTCTTAAAGCTTGTTATCTTCAGGCTCTGGGTCAGGTGCTCCACCCTCCTCACACTGTACTCTTCTGTAGGCAGGCTCCCCTGCTCTCTCAGCTTTAAAGCCCGTCTTGTTGGAGGGACACATATTTGCTACTCTCTTGTTTCTATGCAAAAAACTCAAGAGTACTCTCTGCCTGGCTTCATTATTTCACTTACTGGTGGGTCTGAAGGAAGAATTGGACTTGTCCCACTTGGCCCCTTCCTCTGCCTTGGAAACCTGCCCTTTGCCCACTGCCATTGATGAGGGGAACAGGGAGGAGTCCTACTCTGGGCCATCTGGGTGGGTGACTGGACTGCAGGACTGTCTGTTTTAGGTAGGAAGACTTTCCAAGCCCATCTGGACATCGATATAAAGCCAAAGCCTCTTTCAGCTTGATGAGTAGTGAAGCTAATAGTTCATCTTCATCTGACAATTACTGTTTCCAAGTAACTTATCTGCATCCCACACAAAAACTCAGGAAACCTCACAAGGTTTGTCCTTAGTTCAAAATTACCAGGTATGCAAGGAAGCAGGGAAATAAAATCAGTAATGAGGGCAAAAATCATTCCATAGACACAGACTCAGATATGGCCCACATCAGTGAATTAGTAGATGGGGACTCTAAAAAAGTTAAGAAACTTTAATATAGTTGTAGTCCACATGTACATGAAGGTAGAGGAAGGCGCAGACACGTTAAGGGCAGGAATGGAAAATATGTTTTAAAAGACCCAAATGGGACTTCCGGCCAAGATGGAGGCATAGGTGGATGCACTATACCTCCACACACAACCAAGATTGGAACAACAATTTAGAGGCAGAATAACACCCAGAACTGACAGAAAACTTATCTGAATGAAAGTCAGACAGCCAAGAAGTTGAAATAGACCTGTTCATCCAGACCAGTAAAAGGGGTAGAGACGAGCAGCTGGGCGTGGGTCCAGGCGCAGAGAACAGGGAGAGTTGGGTGCATGAGGCAACCAGGAGTGCATAAGGCATCTGGAGCGCACAAGATCACAGCAGGTGGACCCTGAGTATGCAAGCGACAGCTGGCAGACCCAGTGAGATGGCGATTGTGGAGCAGGGCAGAGCACGCAACCCAGGATCCCAGGGAAGGGACTGAGGTCCCATGGAGAACGGAGCTACTGCTATTGTTCCCTCTCAACCCCGCCCCCACATACAACATCACAATCTAGCGACTGGGGTGCCCAGCCCTGGTGAACACCTAAGGCTCTGCCCCTCATTGTAACAGGAGCAACCAGACCAAAAAAAAAAAAGTTAACACAAAAGATTATTTGTCACCTATTTTTAGAAAAAAAGTCAGTATAAAATCAGAGATCAACATGAATACAGTATAGGTATAAATGTTTGACCAAAAATGGCAATTTCTTATGTTTTTAGGGGTATTAAGAAAGTGTTCTTTGGTTTATTTTGCTTTTGATTGTAATAATGTATGCAAATCCTGGTAACCATTAATTTTCTCAAACTTAATGTCTGAAAGCTTCATAAAGTCAACCTAAATATTTACCTTAAGGTAATTTATGAAACTTTAAAAAGCTCTTCCTGTGCCAAGAGTATATATTATTGTGAAAGTAAAGTCTCGTAAAGTGAAATAAATTTTCTCCCATACCTTTAAAAGAGAGAGAGAGAGAGAGAGAGAGAGAGAGATGGCTCAAACAGAAGAACAAATCAGTGCCCCAGAATTCATCCTTTTGAGCTACCAAGAGATAGCTATCAGTGTTTTGATAGCTATCTATCAAAACACTGTGCATCCTATCAGATGCACAGTTCAAAACACTGGTGATCAGGAAGCTTACAGAATTGGTTGATTTTGGTTGCAAATTACATGAACAAATGCAGGTTACCATAAAAGAAATAAAGGAAAATGCACAGGGAACCAATAGTGATGGGAAGGAAACTGGGACTCAAAACAGTAGAGCGGACCAGAAGGAAGAAAAAAGAAACCAAACAGGAAAGAATGGAGAAATAAGAATTCAAAAAAAAGAGGAGAGGCATAGGAACCTCCAGGACATCTTTAAACGTTCCAACATCCGAATTATAGGGGTACCAGAAGGGGAAGAGGAACAGCAACAGATTGAAAATGTATTTGAACAAATAATAAAGGAGAACTTCCCCATTCTGGCAAAGGAAATAGACTTCTAGGAAGTCCAGGAAGCTCAGAGAGTCCCAAAGAAGGTGGACACAAGAAGAAACACACCAAGGCATATCATAATTACATTAGCCAAGGTAAAAATGAAGGAGAGAATCCTAGAAGCAGCAAGAGATAAGGGGACAGTAACCTACAAACGAGTTGCCATCAGACTGTCAGCTGATTTCTCAAAAGAGACCTAGCAGGCAAGAAGGGGCTGGAAAGAAGTAGTCCAAGTCATGAAAGACAAGGACCTACATCCAAGATTGTTCTATCCAGCAAAGCTTTCATTTAGAATGGAAGGGCAGATAGAGTGCTTCTCAGATAAGGTCAAGTTAAAGGAGTTCATCATCACCAAGCCCTTATTTTATGAAATGTTAAAGGGATTTATCTAAGAAAAGAAGATTTAAAAAAACATGTATAGTAAATTGACAGCAAACTCACAATTATTAAAAACCACACCTAAAGCAAAACCAAACGAAACTAAGCAAACAACTGGAACAGGAGCAGAGCCACAGAAATGGAGATCACATGGAGGGTTAGCAACAGGGAAGTGGGAGGAGGAGAGAGGGGGAAAAGGTACAGAGAATAAGTAGCATAGATGGTAGGTAGGAAATAGACAGGGGGAGGGTAAGAATAGTATGGGAAATGTAGAAGCTAAAGAACTTGTAAGTATGACACATGGACATGAACTAAAGGTGGGGGAAGTGGGTGGGAGAGGGTGTGCAGGGCACATGGGAATGAAGGGGGGAAATGGGACAACTGTAATAACATAATCAATAAAATATATTAATAAATAAATAAATAAATACCCAAATCAGAATGCTAGGAAAATACCTAATGCCTGGGATAAAAATGCATGGGATAGAATTAATAGCATGTTAAACTTGATAAAGAAAAGATTTAATCCTCTTAAAGGATTTTCAAATTGAAAAAAAACCTTTCCACATTTAGAAAACTATAAAAATTTATCACTACTATAAAAAATATTAAAGGAACTGTCTCATTCCAAAAAGAAATGATACTAAATAGACACTTAAATCTTCAAGAAGAAATGAAGATCATCAGAAATGGTAAATATAAAAAGCCATATTTATTCCTTTAAAAAGCAAAAACTAAATGTTGTTTTTGTAAGGTTCATAATGAATCTATACAATTGTATATCTTTACGTATGACAATATGTAAACTATGTACAACATGTAAACTCTAAACTATGAAAATATCAATATAAAGATACATATTACTATGTCTAAGGCAACCATGGAAAATGGCTAAAAAACTAATAAACAAAGTAAAATAGAACTAAAAATATATTCAAAATAATCCAAAGTAGACAGGATAAAAATAGAATAGAAAGGAAAATAAAAATAAACAAAAATCAAATTTTAAAAAGGTAAACCTAGATCCAACTAAATTAATAATTACTTGAAATATTGATGAAGTAAATATCCCAATTAAAAGGCAGAGATTATCACAATCTATGCAACAGCAAGCCTAAAGCTATCTATAAGACATGCATTTGAAATACAAAGACACAGCCAAATTAAAAGTAAGTCAATAGAAAGTGATATACCATGCAAACAGCAAGTATAAGAAGGCTGGAGTAGTACATTAATATCAGATAAAATGACTTCAAAAAAAACCAAAGTTCCCAAAGACAGATGATATTGCATAAGGATGAAGGGATCAATATATCACAAAGAAAGAACAATATGTACAGTAACAGACAGTTACTAGAGTAATTTTGTTGAATACCTACCTACATTGTACACCTGCAACTAATATAATACTGTGTGCCAAATATAATTAAAAATAAATTAATCCAATGAAAGATGAAAATAAAGCATATAAAGAATAATGTATAATTTATCAAGAGTTACATTTTAAAAAATGAAGATAAAATAATCCTATGTGTATATGTGCCTATGAACAGAGCTTTAATATCCTGGAAAAAAAACATTGACAGAAGTAACCCACAATCATAGTTAAACATGAAAATGAATACAAATATCTCAGGAATTCATAGAGCCATTTGAAAGAGTTCAGTAAAGAGACAGATAAACTGAACAACACCATTAAGTGCTGTTATGTCATTGATGTTTATAGAACACTGTGCTCAACAACAGACAGTATAGAAGACACATGCCTTTCAGTGCGTGCACTTTATTGGCTAAGGTAGACTGTATGCTGGACTATAAAACAAGGCTCATTAAATTTAAGATAATTTAAGTCATACAGAGTATATTCTCTGATCAAAACAGAATTAAATTTGAATTTAATAACAATAATATACCTAGAAAAACTCCAAATATTTGGAAATTAAACAATTCACTTCTAAATAATCAACAGGTCAAAGAAGAAATCATAAGGACAATTAGAAAATACTTTGAAACTAAATGATAATGAAAAAACTCAAAATTTATGTGATGTAAATGGTGCTTAGAGAGAGTGTTACAGCTTTAAATACTTATTGTTGGAAAGTAGAAAGTTTTAAGACAGAAACCTAAAGTTTCACCGCAAGGAGCTGCAAAAAAGAACAAAGTAAACCCAAAGTAACTTAGAAGCAAGGAAGTAATAAAGATAAGAGCAGAAACAAAACACACAGTTAAAAAAGTTAACAGTTTGACTAGCGTGCCAAGACAATTCAGTGGGAAAAGAATAGTCTTTTCGACAAGTGGTGCTGGAACAACTGGACATCCACACGCCAAAGAATGAAAACTGAAAACAACTAAAAATGGTGCAGAGACCTAAGACCTAAAACTGTAAAATTCTTAAAAGAAAACCTAGGAGTAAATCCTAGTGACCTTAACAATACCTTCTTAGATATGACACAAAAACACAAGTGATAAAAGAAAAGTTAGATAAATTGTCCTCATGAGAATTAAAAATTTTTGTTCTTCAAAGGATATCACCAAAAAAAAAAAACAACCAAACCCCTGAAAAGACAACCCAAATAAAAGGAGAAAATATTCACAAATCATGTATTTGATAAAGAACTCATATCCAGAATATATAAAGACCTCTTACAATCCAACAATAAAAAGACAAATAATCCAACTTAAAAGTGGGCAATGATTTAAAAAATATTTGTAAATGAGCCCTGACTGGTGTGGCTCAGTGGCTTGTGTGTCCTCCTGCAAATGGAAAGGTCACCAAAAGGTCACCGGTTCCTTCCTGATTCTTGGTCAGAGCACATGACTGGGTTACGGGCCAGGTCCCTGGCTGGGGGCATATGTCTAAGAGGCAAGGATCGATATTTCTCTCTTACCTCAATGTTTCTCTCCCACTCTTTCTCCCTTCCCTTCTCTCTAAAAATAAAGAAAATCTTTTTTTTAAAGATATGTAAATGAGCATTAAGCACATGAAAAGATGCTAAATATCACTAGTCATTAGGGAAATGCAAACCACACCACAATGAGGTATCATTTTATACATACTAATAAGACGACATTCAAAAAGTTCTAAACAAGGATTGGCAAGGATGGTGGGAATGCAAAATTGTGCAGTTACTTGGATGGTAGTTTGGAAGATCTTCAAAAAGTTAAACACAGAGTTACAATGTATGTAGCCCTGCAATTCTGCTCCCAGATATGCACCCAAGAGAACTGAAAACATATGTCCTCACAAGACTTTTACTCAGATGTTCATAGCAGCATTTTTCCTAACAACCAAAAAGTGGAAGTAACTCAAATGTCAATCAACTGATGAATGGACAAACTGTAGTCTGTTTATCCAATGGAATTGTGTTGGGCCATAGAAAGAAATGAAGTCTAATACATGCTACAACATGGGAGAGCCTTGAAAACATGCTAACTGAAGGCAGGCACAAAAGCCCACCTGTTTATGATTAATTTATTAAAATATCCAGAATAGATAAATCTTTAGAGATAAAATGCAGATGAGTTGTCAGAGGCTGGGGGAGGGGCAAATGGGGGAGGAGCGAATGGAGGAGTGACTGACAACGGCTGCAGATTTGACTGGGAGGAAGGACGGACAAGCAACGGTTTGGAATGAGATGGTGGTGTGGCTGCACGACTGTTTACATACAGTAAAACCCACTGAATTCTAACCTTAAAAATGATCGACTTTATGATGTGTAAATTCTACCTCGGTAAGCTGTTATTATAATCATGACAAAATAGATTTATTCTAGGAATTCAAAGTTGGTTTAACATTGGAAAACCAATCACTGTAATTCATTATATTAATAAAGTAGAAAAATTTATCATTTCAATAACTGCAGAAAAAGCACGTGGGAAAACTCAGCACTCATTCATGATTTAAACACTCACAGCATCTCAAAACTGGAAACAACCCAAATGCCCATCAGCAGGTGAGTGTGTAAACAAATCTGTACAACGGATACTGTTCAGTAATAGAATGGAGCAATCTACTGCCACACATGACAACATGGATGAGCATCAGAATTATTACGCCAAGTGAAAAAGCCAGGTAAAAAAGAGTACATTGTTTATATAATTGTCCCCGATTATTATAAAGCTCCAGATCAGTGGCCAGGGTAGAAGGAGGGATAGACTGCAAAGAAGTGCAGAGAAACTTTGGGGGATGATGGAAATGTTCTAAATGTTCATTATGACAATGGTTCCCTGGGAAACAAAGGCAAAAATAAATGAATGAGACTACATCAGAGTAAAAAGCTTCTGCACAGCAAAGAAACCATCAGTAAAATGGAAGGGCAACCAACCAAATGGAAGAAGTATTTGTAAATGATACTTAGTACTTTGGGTGATTTTCATTTAATCCTGGACATGTGGAGTGTTGTGGTATGAGACTCTAGATCTTATTTAAATCTCTATTTTAGGCCTACACGGATAACAGAGAAAGGAGGAGAAAAAAGGAGTCTTCCTCTGTTTAGTCTCTTTCTATGTGAAATTTTCTTGCATAAAATTTATCATGGAAAGGGAAAAAACCACACAGCAATACTTTACTGTCCTGATCATCATGCATACCAAAACATATCAATTAAAATAAATAAGACATTTATATACACAGTGTGGGGACTTTTTTTCATTTTTAAATTATAGACTTTTATAAATTGGCCCAAATGATAGCTGTTCTCTCTTTAGCAACATTGCGTTCACTGTATCTTGCCCCACATCTGTATACAAAAGTGCTCAATGATTTCATTTTGTCACGGAAACCCTGGCACTCCCTGCTGGGAAACGACATGTGTGTGCATGTATATGTGGACGCCTGTCTTTTCCTGCTGTGTCATAAATCCCTCAGGAGTGGAAACTACTATTTTATCTCTAAAACCTCCCATAAGGCTTGATTCATATGAACTTCTTTAAAAAACTTTCTGCTGAACTTAATGCTGGGATATCTTGTGTAACTTTTTAAAATTCAAGATTTAAAACAGAAACTTGAAAGACATCATTAATACTCAAAGAGAAGTAACTGTGGAACAATAAGTTATCACTTTTCTCCTCTCATATTGCCAAAGATTAAAAAGACTGTTTACACTAGAGTTGATATTCAACAATAAGTATTCATCCAACTGCTGTCTGCCTGATGGGTAGTGTGTGCACCCATCCTACCAGGTTGGGCTCCTGTTTTTATTCATCAGTACTTCCCACCACACTAGTGTTATCTGACCAGGTTAGTGAATGTTTTAAAGTTATGCCTGGGTTTTTCTCTCTTCATAAAGGTGAGGTAAAATGTTGGTGGCAAAGTGAATTCATAAAACACTTTTGAGAGTAGTTCAGCAATATCTATCAAGGTGTGCATACCCTTTGATCCAGGAACTCAGCCCTTGACCTTGAAGATACAGTCACATAAATGCACATAGATGATAAGGATTTTCTGTGCAACATTTCCATGCCAAGTCTTGAAAACACGCTGGCAATGTCACTAAAGCTCAACAACAGGGACCAAAGGCCAGTCACCAGCTCCATGGGTGTCTGGCACCAGCTTTCTCATCCCTAGGTTGCAGCCATGAACTTGGCAATCCCGATGACACCTTTGGTTTCCCCACCTTGCTGGCCATGGCAGAGGCAGAAGCTTCCCTGCAAAGCCCAGTGTCTGTGAAGTTCTGCGAGTCATTCCTGGAGGCCACTCCTCTAGTCCATTTAGTGAGTTGAAAGCTTCTGAGTTCTAGAACATACCACCATAGCTAAGCCCTCTAAAACAGGAACTTAGCTACGGTGGTGTATTCTTGCTCCTGCTTCTGCAAATGACTCCCAGCACCTGGCACACTAGCAGCTGGACAATGAAAATTCTTCTGCAATAGCAGCCTCGTCTACCTGCAGAAAGTACCCAAAGGCAGGCACTTCTGCCTTCACTTCTTCACTCAGGGACACGTGTAAACGTGTATAGAATGTAGCCTGACTCATATTCAGCTGCCCGGGAGCAGGGAGAATAGGGTTTCCAGGTTCTGTGGGCAGAAAAGCAACACTGGAAGGAGATGGAACTTGATGGTCACTGGCAATAAGACACATCTAACATAAGCATTTCTTAATTCTTTAATATACTAGGAACCACAAAATTTGGAAATGGCTATGCAGCCTTGAGGAACACTATTTATAGTTGAATTAAAAGAGACCAACATCGTGTTTTTAGGGTTTTTTTCCAGATTCTATTCATTTTTTGGTTAAATTCTTGGATATTGTCATCTGCCTCCCCCAGTGTTAATCTCACTCCTATAGACACTCCTGAAGTCACATCACAAATTGTGCAAGCACCTGAATGTTTTTCAGGGATGTTTTTAACAATCAGCTTCTCAAGCACCCAAACTGGTTGAAACACTGTGGGGAGGAAAGTGGGGTCCAGTCGTGACCTCCTTTAGCCCCTGAGGAGAGGATGTGGCGTGCCCGGGGCTGGGTGCAATTGTGAGCACAGAAATCCCCCAGGTGTCTTGTCTGTGGAGGCTCCTAGTCCCCTCCACCCCAAGTTTCCTTCCACAGTCCCTTTTTAAAAATTTAAAATTAAATTTATTGGGATTACATTCATTATAGAGTGACTTTTTGATTGACCTTAAGAACTAAATTTGGTTGTGCAACACAGTCACCTGTGGAATTTGTTAACAGATTTCCCATTTTAACCCTCATGTACACCCACTGAAGCAACATTTTTGAAGAGAGAAACTAGTTTGACCAAAAATTCGAATTTTTAACATACTTGATGGGTGAATCAGATACAGCACCAAGTTCATGAACCAAAGTTCGGAGAACTCAGGTCTTTTTCTTCTTGCAGACTCTGCTTTTCCTCCCTGGCTCTCCCTGCCCTGTGCTCAGTGGGCCCCAGTGAACAGGACAGCCAGGGCACACGCTTGGGGACAGGTGAGTTCTTAGTCACTCCATGACCCATGGTGCCATTGCCTAGCCTGTGCTTTTGTCCTCCTGTCTGGAAAGATGAACACTATCGCCTTCTACAAGGTATTGGGAAAGACTGACTCATGTCAAGAACTTTGAAATCTACAGATAAAAAGCGATGCCGGTCGCCTCATGTAACTGTTGTCACAGGGGAAGTTCTCCTGAGAAGAAACCAGGGCCACTACTTTTGCAGACCACCTGCAAATGAAAAGGCCAGTCTACTTCACAGCCAACAACGATCACAGTCACTGTCCCCAGGCCATGTTGCAAACACGCGTGGCTGTATGAGGATCACTGAGTACTTCTTCATAAGATTGATTCCAAATGTTTCTGCCTAGGATCAACCCCAGCCGTGGAATCTACTTGTTGAGTTTAACCCTATTGTCATATCCCCATGGACCTTAAACTCTCTTTATTGCATCTACTAGTAGTCAGCATTCTGCAGGGTGAAGGGCATGGATGACGTCTTTGGAAGGTGGCCAGATGCCGCCATGGGGCCAGTGGCTTTTATCTTTCGACTGCTGAGTTTCCTATCTATCAATATTTATCAGCTGGAATATTGTCAGTTTTATAAATGAAAACAGAATGACCATAAATCATGCTTTGGGTGGGTAATCTCGGGGGGGGGCACAGGGAGGTTCCATCTGGAAGCTTGCCAGCCCATGTGCTCTTTCATTCCATGAACATGGCTGCAGACTCTTGGCTCCCCAAGGCTGCTGTGGCTGCCTAGTGCCCACTGTATGTCCTGCTGGGCAATACGCCCTGTCAGACAGGGCAGAAGTAACTCACCAGCCTTAGAAGCTTCATTATTGACTAGTTTACAAGATACTTTCATATTTCTCTGCTCTTTCCACAATGTTCAAGGTCACATTACAGTAGCAACTCATGTCTCAGAGCCTGAAGACATCCACCCAGCCCCACCCCTGCCCACTGTGACACACTTATAGAATGATTTCTTTAAGACCTTACTGTAAGCCTCATTTTACCAATGGGAAAAATGAGGGTCAGAGAGGTCGAGAAATTTGCTGAGGTTCCCACAGTCAGTGTGCAGCAGAGCCAAGATTATAAATCAAATTCAGGGTTTTCAAAACCTGAATGCTTATAGTGGTAGGATGACAAGGCCATCATTAGACTGGGCCAGGAGTGAAGATCAGAAAACATCCCGAGTGTGTGACCTTAAATCCAACACCACTTTGATCTCTTTTCCAATGACAGAACGTTGGGGGCAAAGGAGAGCTCATTAAGAAAATGGTCCTTCCCTTGAAGATTCTCAAACTTCAGCATGGATCAAATCACCTGGACAACTTGTTCAAGCACAGGTTGCTGGGCTCCCATCAAGGTCTTCTGAGTAGGCCTGGGCTGGAGCCCCAGAATGTGCATTTCCAGTAAGCTCCCAGTTGATTCTCTGGCCCAGGGACCCACTCTGAGAACCACCGTGGCAGCCTGGGCCACGAGTCTGGGCTATCAAGTTATGGTTGTTCAGAGTTGTCCCTCAGCCAAACTGGGTTTCAGCCTCTGCTCCTCTCACCCCAACTCTCAGATGGCCTTTCCCTTGTCCAGGCCCCTCTGAGAGACTGTTCTCACAAATGCGGGTCCTGCCTGCAAAGAGTTCTGACAGTTGCTGTCACTGAGCCATTGTCTCTTCCTGGGAGTCACTGATATAGAAAGCAGGAGGGAGGGGATAATTCCTAACACAAGCGAATAAGTTTGGAATGGTGGCATTTCTGGCTTCAGTGGGAGCTGCCCACAGGTGGTCTGGATTTTCATACATCCCTTGGGGGTGCTCATCACCATTTCTCCCACACTCACATAGGACTAATGTGATGGCCTTAATAGTTAAGGCAACAGAACCAGATCCTCCCTAGGGCACAAGAATGTGTATATACTTTTAAAAAGAAAGTGCAAGCAAGGCACATTTAAGAAAGCAAGCATGCACAAGAGGAAAGCTCCTGGTAGCTGGGTACCATTGCGACAGCTAAAAGAAGTGACAAATGAAAGGCTGGTTTGCCCATCTCAATCATTTGTTTTCTACATTGGAAACAAGCAGAGGTGGCTGCTTGCCCTTATTTTCTCTCCAATCAAGTCCTGCATGTGCTTTCAAGTATCTTCCTCGTGAAGGACCACGGACCTCCCTCAATCTGTGCCCTCCTTTCATCTACCGGCCCCTTCGCCACACCCACCTCTGCTTCAAAGTGACCTTTCCTCAGCACAGCCTGCATCCCAGCCAGGTGCTGGCAGCTGGTCACGTAGGCAGAAGTGGCTGCAGTGAGCTCCCCCAGCTCCTGCACCCTCCTCCAGGACAATGGCAGTGCCTTTGTGTCACAGAGTCATGATTCCTGTGAAGCTTTATGAATGAGTATGTGAACAACTTTTTAGGTTTCATACAGGACACATAGAAACACTGCAAGTGTGCCCCCAGGATAGAACTCTGGGTGGTAACCCACTGATTGTGGTACATCATGCCAGATGACTAAACACCTCTGGCTTGGCTGTACAAAACCCAAAGGCTATTTGCAAGAGGGAGGATCTGTACTCAGCTCCCTCTGTACAACTCAATCCCCTTCCTCCCTCCCTTCCTCCCTTCATTCCTTCACTCCTCCCTTTTAAAGAGATTCATGGCACATCACCAAGTACCCAACTTTCACCTGGGCTTTAGGAATACAGTGGTGTCCATCACTCCAATCGCCGACCACAAAACACAGTGCTCCCAGAGGCCTCATTCCCTGGCCCAGGGCTAAGATCCTTCATGCAGGAGAGAGAGGGAGTGACTTTTGTTTCCTGGGCTTGGGATAAAGCTGTGTTTGAGAGGAATGTTCCAGGCATAGGGACGACTGGTCAAGTGTGGCCTAAATGTTTTATTCAAGTACAATATACACAGAGAGAAGGACACAACTCATAAGCTTGACGAATGCCCACATTGATGGACATCAAGGAACAAAACATGACCAGCACCCACAGAAGTCACAGATTTGGCCACTTCCCCTTCCACTACCGGAGGTAACCACACTCTACCTCTGAACAATATGAAACTTCATATACATGGATCACAATTTATCTACTTCTGCCTCTGGCCTCTTTTGCTCCACATGGTCTTCATGAGATTCCTTCATAGTTTTGCACACAGCTGCATTTCGTTCCTCCAGCCACACTGCCATGGAGTACTCCCTTTGTTCCAGTGCACCAGGACTGATGTAGCCATTCTACCAGAGGTTTTTTTCCAGTTACAGTTGACATGCAATATTATATTAACTTCAGGTGTACATGTAGTAATCAGACATTTCTATAACTTATGAAATGACCCCCCCCCATAAGTATAGTACCCACCTGGCATCATACATAGTTACTACAATATTATTGACTATATTCTCTATATTTTACCTTACATTCCTGGGACTATTTTTATAATTGCCAATTTGTACATCTTAAACCCTCCTCCTTTTTCAACCATTCCCTGAACTCCCTTCCCAATCAGGCAACTTGCATCAACTTGCTATCTATTTATAAGTTTGTTACTGTTTTGCTTCTTCCTTTATTTTGTTCCTTAGATCCACATATAAGTGAAAGCATATGGCATTTGTCTTTCTCTGTCTGACTTATTTGACTTAGCGTAGCACTCTCTGGCCCACTCATTTTGTCACAAATGGCAAGATTTCATTCTTTCTTATGGCCAAGTAGTATTCCATTGTGTATGTGTACCACATCTTCTTTCCCCAGTTGTCTGTCAGTGGATACTTTAGGTTGCTTCCATATCTTGGCCATTGTAAATAATGCTTCAATGAACATGGAGTACATGTCTTTTTGAATTAGTGTTTTGGATTTCTTTTTTTATTTTTTTAAATAGAACAGGATCCTCTTTTTTTAAGATTTTATTTATTTTTAGAGAGGGAAGTGGGGGAGAGAGAGAGAGAGAGAGAGAAACATCAATGTGTGGTTGCTGGGGGTCATGGCCTGCAACCCAGGCATGTACCCTGACTGGGAATCGAACCTGCGACACTTTGGTTTGCAGCCCGCGCTCAATCCACTGAGCTACACCAGCCAGAGCTGATTTCTCTTTTTTTTTTTAAGAAGGGAAGGAAAGAGGGAGAGAAACATGCATGTGAGAGAGCATCATCCATTGGTTGTCTTTTGTACACACCCAAGTTAGGAACCGAACCTGTAATCCAGGCATGTGCTCTGACTGGGAATAGAACCTGCAATCTTTCAGTTTGCAGGATGATGCCCAACCAACTGAGCCACACTATCCAGGGTTCTTTTGAATTTCTTCTGATAAATACCCAGAAGTGGAATCACTGGGTCATATGGTAGTTCTGTCTTTAATTTTTTGAGGAACTTTCATACTGTTTTCCACAGTGGCTGCAACAATTTACAATCCTATCAACAGAACATGAGGGTCCCCTTTTCTCCACATGTTCATCAACTCTTGTTGTTTGTTGATTTCTTAATGACAGCCATTCCATCAGGTATGAGGTAGCTATTCCATTGTTGATAGAATCTTGGATAGTTTCCATTTTGTGGCTGTCACAAATGGTATAGCTTGTTCATCTTTGCTGAAGGAGGCACATGTATCCATTATTATGTGCCCCAGACTGGGATCGCTGAGTTACAGAGCAGGCATGTGTTTGCTTTAGTGGATACTGCCAATGCATTTTTCAAACTGGTTCTATGATTTATATCTCCATCTCACAACACTGGGTACTATTTGTCTTCCTCTATCATCCCAATGGATAATAGGTGTGTAGTGGTCTTCATTTGTGTTTCTCTGAAGATAATTATGTTGAACATCTTCTCATAACTCTAACAGTTATTTGGGCTTTTCTGAACTTTTTAAATTGAATTTATTGGGGTGACACTGGTTAATAAAGTGATATAGATTTCAGGTACACAATTCTATAATACATATTCTTTATATTGTACTGTGTGTTCACCACCCCAAGTCAAGTCTCCTCTCACTACCATTTACCCTCGCTTTACCCTCTTGTACCCAACCCCAGGCCCCTTCCCCTCTTATAATCACTATATTGCTGTCTGTGTCTATGAAGGTTTTTTTCTTTGCTTAATCCCTTCACAGTTTTCACCCACACTCCAACCCCCAATGGCCATTTAAATATCCTCTCTTATTCAGAGTTTTGCATAATTTCCTTCTTTAAAGTATATGTTATTGATTATGCTATTACAGTTGTCCCATTTTTTCTCCCCTTTACCCCTTTCCACCCTGCAACACCTCCCACCAGCATTCCCCACACTTAGTTCATGTCCATAGATTGTACATATAAGTTCCTTGGCCTCTCCATTTCCTATACTATTCTTAACCTCTCCCAGTATATTTTGTACCTACCATTTATGCTTCTTACTCCCTGTACCTTTTCCCCCATTCTCCCTCCTCTCCCTCCCCATTGACAACCCTCCATGTGATCTCCATTTCTGTCGTTCTGTTCCTATTCTGGTTGCTTGCTTAGTTTGTTTTTGTTTTTTTAGGTTCAGTTATTGACAGTTGTTTGTTGTCATTTTACCATTCATAGTTTTGAACTTCTTATTTTTCTTAGATAAACCCCTTTAATATTTCATATAATAAGATCCTGGTGATGATGAACTCCTTTAACTTGACCTTATCTGGGAAGCACTTTATCTGCCCTTCAATTCTAGATGATAGCTTTGCTGGATAGAGTAATCTTGGATGTAGGTCCTTGACTTTCATGACTTGGAACATTCCAGTCCCTTCTTGCCTGCAAGGTTTCTTTTGAGAAATCAGCTGATAGTCTTGTGGGAACTCCTTGGTAGATAACTGTCTCCTTTTCTCTTGCTGCTTTTAGGATTCTCTCCTTACCTTTAATCTTGAGTAATGTAATCATGGTGTGCCTTGGTGTGTTCCTCTGTGGGTCCAACTTCTTTAGGACTCTCTGGGCTTCCTGGACTTCTTGGAAGTCTATTTCCTTTGCCAGAGTGGGGAAGTTCTCCTTCATTATTTTTTCAAAGCAAGTTTTCCATTTCTTGCTCTCCTTCTTCTCCTCCTGGCACCCCTATGATTCAAATGCTGGAATGGCTAAAGTTGTCCCAGAGGTTAAGCCTCTCTTCACATTTTTGAATTCTTGTTTCTTCTTTCTGTTCTGTTTGAATGTTTATTTCTTCCTTCTGTTCCAAATAGTTGATTTGAGTCCCAGTTTCCTTCCCTTCACTGTTGGTTCCCTGTGTATATTTCTTTATTTCACTTTTCATAGCCTTCACTTCTTCCTCTATTTTGCATCTGTACTCAATCAGTTCTGTGATCATTCTGATAGCCAGTGTTTTGAACTCTGCATCTCATAGTTTGGCCTAACTCCTTGTCACTTAGTTGTTTTTCTGGGGTTTTGATCCATTCTTTCATTTGGGTGATATTTCTTTGTCTTGGCACACCTGTTACACTGTAAGGAGTGGAATCTTAGGTATTCACCAGGGTGGGGCAACCCATGTCCCTGAATTGTGGTTCTGTCTGTGGGGGAAGGGTCAGACAGAGAACAATGCTGTTTACTCAGCTATCCCCCTGCTTTTAGCTACTTCCTCCACTACCCACAAGCAAATTGGGCCCTTCTGGTGCTGACTCCTGGGTAAATGGGTTTGTGTACATTATAGGACCCTGATGAACTCTCCAACAAACTCTCCTGTGAAGCTGGGAGTTTCTCCTGCCACCACAACCCCTACAGATTTTTACAGCCAGAGGTTTTGAGGCTTTTGTTTTCCCATGCTGGGAATGTGGGTTGAACAATCTGTCTCACTCCCCAGTTGTTCCTCCTTGCTCAGTCGGCCAGCTGTTACCTCTCCCGCCTCATCTGTAGCCTTGCTACATGTCCTCTCTGTCCCCGCTACTCTTCTCTGTCCCCCCTACCAGTCTGGATGAATATTTCTTCTTTAACTCCTTGGTTGTCAGATGTCCATACAGTTTGATTTTCTGCAGTTCTGTTTTTTTGTTGTTATTGTTTTTAAATTTGTTCTTATCCTTTTGGTTGTGTGACAAAGGGAATTGTACCTACCTATGCCTTCATCTTAGCCAGAAGTTCTTTTCCCTAATTTTTTGATTCTGGAAGAACTTTCCTTTATTATTTATTTGCTCCATTTTTTTGTCATCATGAGTGAAAATTAGTGTTTATTTAATATATATCTGGCTCATATTCACATTCATGGTCAACTGTCAGAGAAAATAATAACTATACATATAACTATAAGAGATAGTATTTTTAAAAAAAAATTTATTTTAATCATTGTTCAAATACAGTTTTCTCCTTTTTACTCCCAATCCAGCCCCCCACCCCTCCCCACAAGAGATAGTATTTTTGAATGCTTACTGTGTTTTATCTCATTTCATCTTCACAAAGACCCTAAGATACAAGATGCTATCATCCCCTATTTACAGAAGAGTAAACTGAGGCACAGAGAGGTTAAGTAATTTACACAATATCACACAGCTAAGTATCTGCATGCATTGGGATTTAAAACCAAGTGATCAGTCTCACTATGGGGTTTTCAGGCACCGACACCCACAACATACTTTACACATACAAGAAAGTTTGTGTATCTCTATCACCTGGCTAGATGGAACTCTGAGGCTGGTGACTCCTTCCATTTTGCCACCTTTTTCCCCCTGTGCCATATATGTCCCTCTGTTTCCTGTGCTAATTCACAGCTCCTTTATGGGTAAGGGGCTCTTGGTTATACATTTTGATATCACTCTTATTAAAGGAATGGAGGGAAGGAAATTAATTGTCTCATAAAGAGTTTAATTACTACCAAAATAAAAACCATTTACCACTAAGGTATTTCATAATTGCCATCAAGAGTCAGCATCTACAACAGGAGGAAAACTGACTGAAAATGTTGGAAAATGCTGGCCCCACTCTGGTCCTTAATCCCCTACTTTTAGTCTAAAACTGTGATTAAAATAATAATAATAATAACAACAATAATAAGTGTAGAATATCTCTTGCCCTGGCTGGTGTGGCTCAGTGGTTGAGCATCAGCCTGCAAATCAAAGGGTCACCGGTTTGATTCCCAGTCTAGGGCACATGTCTGGGTTGCCAGCCAGGTCCTCAGTGGGAGGTGCATGAGAGGCAACCACACATTGATGTTTCCCTCCCTCTCCTTCCCTCTCCCTTCCCCTCTCTAAAAAAAGTAAAATAAAATCTTAAAAAAAAATAGGGTGTCTCTGATAAGCTCATAATCAGCCACCATTTCAGTAAACAAAGAGGCTTTGTATCTTGGTCCAAAGACCAATGAACTTGAACTCTACTGAAAGAAAAGGAAAAAACTACAGCCAAGGGCTAACCAATGTTAGCATATACTCCTCCTGTGACTCTAATCACCCCCTACCTCTGTAGAGCAGGGTGTAGGGCTTTATCAAAGGTGGCCCTTAGGGGATGGGCTTCTTGTCACACCCTTTAGGACACTAAAGGTGTCTAGCCCTTCACATACAATGGAAAACTAAGTGTTTCCAACTTGACTTTGCCTTCTCTGCTACTTCTTCCCCACTTCAGGCCCCTGAACCATTACAGTAGCTTCACCTCCATCTGGTCACTTCTTTTTTTCTTTTCTTTTTAAATATATTTTATTGATTATGCTGTTATTGTTGTCCCATTTTCCCCCTTCACTCCCCTCCACCCTGCACTCCCCCTCCCACCCACATTCCCCCCTTTTAGTTCATGTCCATGTGTCATACATATAAGTTCTTTAGCTTCTACATTTCCCATACAATTCTTGCCCTCCCCCTGTCTATTTTCTACCTACCATCTATGCTACTTATTCTCTGTACCTTTTCCCCCCTCTCCCCCTCCTATTCCCTTGTTGATAACCCATGTGATCTACATTTCTGTGGTTCCTTTCCTGTTCTAGTTGTTTGCTTAGTTTGTTTTTGTTTTTGTTTTAGGTGTGGTTGTTAATAACTGTGAGTTTGCTGTCATTTTACTATACATGTTTTTTTATCTTCTTTTTCTTAGATAAGTCCCTTTAACATTTCATAAAATAAGGGCTTGGTGATGATGAACTCCTTTAACTTGATCTTATCTGAGAAGCACTTTGTCTGCCCTTCCATTGTAAATGAAAGCTTTGCTGGATAGAGCAATCTTGGATGTAGGTCTTTGCCTTTCATGACTTGGAATATTTCTTTCCAGCCCCTTCTTCCCTGTAAGGTTTCTTTTAAGAAATCAGCTGATAGTCTTATGAGAACTCCTTTGTAGATAAATGCCTCCTTATCTCTTACTGCTTCTAGGATTCTCTCCTTAATTTTAATCTTGGGTAATATGATTATGATGTGCCTTGATGTGTTCCTTCTTGGGTCCAACTTCTTTGGGACTCTGAGTTTCCTGGACTTCCTGGAAGTCCATTTCCTTTGTCAGAATGGGGAAGTTCTCCTTTATTATTTGTTCAAATAACTCTTCCTCTTCTCCTTCTGGTACCCCTATAATTTGGATGTTGGAATGTTTAAAGATGTCCTGAAGGTTCCTAAGCCTTTCCTCATTTTTTTTTGAATTCTTATTTCTTCATTCTTTTCTGATCGGATGTTTCTTTCTTCCTTCTGTTCCAAATAGTTGATTTGAGTTCCAGTTTCCTTCCCATCACTATTGGTTCCCTGTATATTTTTCTTTATTTCACTTAGCATAGCCTTCATTTTTTCAGCTAATTTGTGACCAAATTCAACTAATTCTGTGAGTATCCTGATCGCCAGTGCTTTGAACTGTGAATCTGATAGGTTGGCTACCTCTTTGTCACTTAGTTGTATTTTTTCTGGAGCTTTGATCTGTTCTTTCATTTGGGCCATTTTTTTTCTGTCTTGACACACCTGTTACATAGGAGGGGCAGAGCCTTAGGTGTTCACCAGGGCAGGGCAACCCACGTTGATGGGTTGTGACATGGTCTAGATGAATGTGTCTTCTTTAACTCCTTGGTTGTCGGACTTCCATACAGTTCAATTTTTTTCTGTTTGTTTTTTGTTTTTAAATTGTTGTTGTCCTTCTTTTAGTTATGTGAGGAGGCACAGTGTGTCTACCTATGCCTCCATCTTGGCCAGTCCATCTGGTCACTTCTGTCCTTCCTGCTGCATCCCTAAGCCTCTGCTTCTCCCACTGCTACCAGAGGATAAAATCTAAGGCAAACCTGACCATGGCACTTTTTGGCTGCCTGTCAGCAACAAGTGGCACCAAAAAGTGTTGGCTTCTATGCCAACTCCAGCTCCTTGGCCATGTGCAGCTCACAGAACACCCCATTCGGTTGCACACCTCTGTGTCTGGTCCCTCCAGCTCCCCTTTCTCCCTATATTTGCCTCACCAACTCATAGACTGTCTTCTTGGCTCTGATGGAAGCTTCCTGGTGCTGTGCCAGGGTGGGCAGAGCCACCCCTGGTTTCCCATCCTTCTACTCTTATCTACATGGAGCACACTTGATAGTATGAGAAACCATCTCCCACTGTGGTGTAGATGCCCCAAGAGCCCACACTGTGGCCTGTTACTCACCTGCAACTCCGCGGCACCCAACCCAGTGTTTGGCTTATGATAGGTGCCCAGGAAGCTAAACTTCACTGTTAGAAGCTTCCTCCCCATTAGGGCCCCTGAGAGCCTCACTCCTATAGCCAGCTCTAAGGAATCAGGCCCGAAAATAAACCCAACCACTCCTTATGGCTATGGTGCACCAGGGTTCTTATGCATGTAAGAAAGAATGTCACTAATATGGTGCTTTCCTGACTAACCTGATGAGATGAATGACAGAGCACAGCTGCTTCTTTTCCATCTGGCTGAGTGATTTTTATAACAAAGACTCAGCCAACTTTCATGCTACACCTCCTTCTTTCCCAGACCCAGTGGGAAAGAGAAACACTGTTAACCCAACCACACAGCAGAAAGAGGAGTAGTGACTTCTTGCAGAGATCCACACTGCCAGTTGTGGACAAGGAACGAGTATAAGCTGGTTAGACAGAGGTCTATTCTGGCCAGGTGAGAGGAGGAGCAGCCCCTGCTGGCACAAGTGGCCACCTCCACACAGTTGAGCACACCTGGCACTCAGGCCTTTTGTGTGGAAAGGCCACTGACCCTCCCCACTTGGGTGAAGACTCAGCTGGTGTGGGCTGCCCATTAACAGAAAACTTGGGAAAGGGCTTGGCAGCTTAAACACAGAGGGGATGACCAGGCATTCAGGGACTGAATCCTTGAAAACACATTGCTTAAAGGCAGCCACCCACTTACACACATTTCAGACATAGTACTGTGGCCTCAATTCAAATGTCAGCATTTCAAGCAGGTGGCCAGCATTGTATGAAGCCAACAGGTCTCATTGCTTCAGAAGACATCCTGGGGTCCAAGAGGAATCTCATTACCAAATGATTTTTCCCTGCAAAGGTTCAGGCTTTGTTTAGAATGGGTTTTCTCTCACTCTAGGACCCTGGCTCTTTGTACCTCATTCACTATTGGCCCCTCAGCATTCTTTTGGAGTGCTGGCAATGGCCCTGGATTGAACACCTGGATTCTAGCCTGATGCTTGCATTACCCTGAGTCAGCCTCAGCACAACCCAGCCCACCAGGGTAAAATCCAGAGGACTTGCCCACTGTTTGGGCATTCATTAGTGAGTGTAAGTACATCCACAGCATGGAACACTACACAGTTGTTAAAAAGCATGAATACAGAATCATCTCCAAAATACATGAAGAAAGCAAGATTACAGAATAATGTGATTTATATAGTACTATTAATGTGAAAAGAAGAAAAAGAATATCTGTATGTATTTTCATATTATCTCTGAAAGACTTTACAAGAAACTGATAATATTGGCTGTCTCTTAGGTAGGGATCTAGATGGACAGAAACAGAGCAGGAAGAAACATTTTTTCAATCTTTACTCTTCCAAATTTCAACTATGTGAATATATTAGCTACTCATTAAAAAGTTTAAAATTAAAAATGTCAGATAACACCAAAAAAATTTAGTGATTGACAGGATGCAGGTAGGCAGGAGGAAAAGGAAAGGCAGAGGTCAAAGATAATTCTAAGACCTCTAGTCTGACTGAATTAGTTATAACATGGACTTGAGGGAGAAAAGGAAGGTTGGAGGGAAGGAAAACAAATTCAAACTTAGAATTCTTAAAAAGAGTTTATTTATTTATTTTTAGAGAGAGGGGAAGGGAAGGAGAAAGAGAGGGAGAGAAACATCAGTGTGTGGTTGCCTCTCGTGTGCCCCTACTGGGGACCTGGCTTGCATCCTAGGCATGTGCCCTGACCAGGAATCTGAACCGGCAACCCTTTGGTTCACAGGTCAGCACTCAATTCACTGAGCCACACTAGCCAGGACCAAACTTAGAATGTTGAGGTGGGAATGCAAGAAATACCCAAATAGAGATGGTTAGCAGGAAACTGAAACATGTCAAGACAGCTTAGGATCAAGGTAGCATTTAAAATGTGGACTTAATACCTGATTAGATAAAGAAGATGTGGTACATATATACAATGAATTACTACTTAGCCATAAGAAAAGATGAAATACTGCCACTTGCTACAACATGGATGGACCTTCAGAATACTGTGCTAAGTGAAAGAAGTTGGACAGAAAAAGTTAAGAGACATAATTTCACTCACATGTGGGATATAAAACTGAAAACAACAAATGAACAACAAACAAAAACAAAAACTGATAGACACAGACAACAGTAGGGTGGTTACTGGAGGGAAGAGGGCTGAGGGGTGGGTAATAAAGGATAAAGGGGGTCAAATATAATATAACAGAAGAAGATTTGACTTTTGGGGGGTGGGCACATAGCACAATATAGTGATGATGTATCATAGAATTGTACACTTGAAACCTACATAGTTTTATTAACCAGTGCCACTCCAATACATTTAATTAAAAAATAAAATGCAGATTTGGAGTCATCATTTCAGGACTGTTTAAAGCATTGGGAATGCGTGACTGGTCAGTCTTCCAGTTAAAAGGGCAGAAACCTAACTTAACCTGCTTTAAAAATAAAAGGGAAACTTATTAGAATAAATTACTATGAAACCCAAGGAGTGGCACAGATACAGCTGAATCAAAGAATTCTGTTTCTTTCTCAAACCTACAGAATAGGAACTTTTTTCCTTCAAACCCTGATGATGTTTTCTGAGGCAAATTGAGAGATTCAGCATGTGAGGAAAGAACAATATGAGGTAGTGGGCAAGCAGGCATAAGGGGAAGTTTCTGCCTATGATGGGAGACCTGAACCAATGGGAATAAAGAGAATGAGGATGGAAGAGCCAGCTGAGCTTAGAGAAACTGGCATTATGAGCTCAGGTGTACAGAACCCTGGGTGGAAGCAGAGATTTCTGCCCTGATACTAGAGGGAAGGAGGGACAGATGTTTGGCTGTGAAGAGGACAGAAGATTGCCACAGAAGTCAGTATATTACTTACTCAAAAAAAAAAGAAAGAAAGAAAATCAAACTATCATGTCAAGATGGACAATAGTATCATGCTTAAAACAATCAAACAAAAATAACCAACTCTCTGCTCCAACAATATCACAATATATAAGAAGAAAAAGAAAACAAACCCTGGCTAGGTATTTCAGTTGGTTAGAGTGTCATCTCCATATGCTAAAGTTACAGCTTTTGATCCCTGGTCAGGGCACATACAAGAAGCAGACAATGAATGCATAAATGAGTAGAACAACAAATCAATGTTTCCCTCTCTTTCTCTTCTCCTCTCTAAAATCAATTTTTTAAAAAGAGTGCTAATTCTAAAAAATAAAATAAAAAGTAAACAAGTCACAGCTGGGTTCAAAATCAAGACAAACATTTTTTTTTCAATAGAATCTCTGAGTACCATGTGGAAATGGCAGTGGAAGTGGGGGAGAAGTGAAAATAAAGATAATTGAGACTTTCCGGCCAAGATGGAGGCATAGGTAGATATACTGTGCCTCTCACACGACCAAAAGAGGGACAACAGAGTTAAGAACAAAACAACAACCAGAACTGACAGAAAATCAAACTGTATGGAAGTCTGATTATCAAGGAGTTGAAGAAACATTCATCCAGACTGGTAGGAGGGGTGGAGATGGGGAGCTAGGGTGGAGAGGATGTACAGCAAGGTAGCAGTTGGAGGACCAAGTGAGCAAGGCAGCAGCTGGCAGTCCCACATTTGCATGCGGATAAACTGGGATGAACAACTGAGGAGAGAGACATCATGGAACCCAGGATTCCAGAATAGGAAAAGAAAACCTCAAAACCTCTGGCTATAAAATCTATGGGGATTGTGGCAGCTGAAGAAACTCCCAGCCTCATAGGAGAGTTTGTTGAAGAGACCCACAGAGTCCCAGATTGTACACAAAATAACCCACCCAGGAATCAGCACCAGAAAGGCCCAATTTGCTTGTGGGTAGCAGGGGAAGTGACTGACAACCAGCCAAGAGCTAAGCAAGCAGCATTATTCCCTCTCTGACCCCTCCACCACAGATAGAGCCACAACACAGTGGCATGGGTTGCCGTGCCCTGGTGAATACCTAAGACTCCACCTGTTACAATACAACCGGTACACCAAGACAAAGAAATATCACCCAAATGAAAGAACAGATCAAAACCCCAGAAAAACAACTAAGTGACAAGGAGTTAGGCCAAACTATGAGATGCAGAGTTCAAAACACTGGCTATCAGGATGATCACAGAACTGATTGAGTACAGATGCAAAATAGAGGAAGAAGTGAAGGCTATGAAAAGTGAAATAAAGAAATATACACAGGGAACCAACAGTGAAGGGAAGGAAACTGGGACTCAAATCAACTATTTGGAACAGAAGGAAGAAATAAACATTCAAACAGAACAGAAAGAAGAAACAAGAATTCAAAAATGTGAAGAGAGGCTTAACCTCTGGGACAACTTTAGCCATTCCAGCATTTGAATCATAGGGGTGCCAGGAGGAGAAGAAGGAGAGCAAGAAATGGAAAACTTGCTTTGAAAAAATAATGAAGGAGAACTTCCCCACTCTGGCAAAGGAAATAGACTTCCAAGAAGTCCAGGAAGCCCAGAGAGTCCTAAAGAAGTTGGACCCACAGAGGAACACACCAAGGCACACCATGATTACATTACTCAAGATTAAAGGTAAGGAGAGAATCCTAAAAGCAGCAAGAGAAAAGGAGACAGTTATCTACCAAGGAGTTCCCACAAGACTATCAGCTGATTTCTCAAAAGAAACCTTGCAGGCAAGAAGGGACTGGAATGTTCCAAGTCATGAAAGTCAAGGACCTACATCCAAGATTACTCTATCCAGCAAAGCTATCATCTAGAATTGAAGGGCAGATAAAGTGCTTCCCAGATAAGGTCAAGTTAAAGGAGTTCATCATCACCAGGATCTTATTATATGAAATATTAAAGGGGTTTATCTAAGAAAAATAAGAAGCTCAAAACTATGAATGGTAAAATGACAACAAACAACTGTCAATTACTGAACCTAAAAAAACAAAAACAAACTAAGCAAGCAACCAGAATAGGAACAGAATCACAGAAATGGAGATCACATGGAGGGTTGTCAATGGGGAGGGAGAGGAGGGAGAATGGGGGAAAAGGTACAGGGAGTAAGAAGCATAAATGGTAGGTACAAAATATACTGGGAGAGGTTAAGAATAGTATAGGAAATGGAGAGGCCAAAGAACTTATATGTACTACCCATGGACATGAGCTAAGGTAGGAGAATTCTGGTGGGAGGCAGGGTACAGGGTAGAGGGGAATAAAGGGGAGAAAAAATGAGACAACTGTAATAGCATAATCAATAAAATATATGTTTAAAGAAAAGATAGTTGTGCCCTCGTGGTGTGGTTAAGTGGATTGAGTGCTGGCCTGCCAACCAAAGCATTGCTGGTTTGATTCCCAGTCAGGGCATATGCCTAGGTTTTGGGCCAGGTCCCCAGTAGGGCATGCTCAAGAGGCAACCACACACTGATGTTATTCTTTCTCCCTCCCTTCCCCTCTTCAAAAATAAATAAATAAAATCTTAATAAAAAGGTGTAACTTAAAAAAAAATTTGAAGAGACAATTGAAACTGTTTAAGAAGAATCTGGTGCCCCCAGATTCACTCCTCCTGGCCTTGACTTCAAAAACAGTGA
This sequence comes from Phyllostomus discolor, assembly GCF_004126475.2. NCBI lineage: Eukaryota > Metazoa > Chordata > Mammalia > Chiroptera > Phyllostomidae > Phyllostomus > Phyllostomus discolor. Next base: position 111,825,608 of record NC_040904.2, read on the forward strand.
AGGAGGCTGAAGCTACTGGGTTCTAGGCATGGAAGCAAGAAGAGACAGCACTTGGCAGTTCCAAGCCTGCAGAATAATATGAACTTAAAATGTTACACATCAGACAGAGGACAGAAGCTAGTACCATCATGTGGGATAGGTCCCACTCTGCTATCCAGTGCTACCTGAGATGCTCCAGTTCACAAAGAACTGCAGGCTTTGAACAGGAGGCCTACATACCCAGCCTGGTAGCCAAAAACTGAACCAAACAGCTCACTGGATCTACACAAAGAATGTTATGTAGGGTGCCTCTGGGTTGAGGGCTAGATGATCAGGGAGTGGCAGTCACAAAACTTCTGGGCACCAGGTTTGAGGTTTCCAGTCAGTTAGTGCTCTGTAACAATCTACCTTAAACTGCAGTGGCTTTAAACAATACCAATAAATATTTTTTCTTCATAAATCTGTAACTAAGCATGCTTCATTGAGGACTTCTGATAGTGTCAGCAGGGGTGGCTCAACTGGGGCAAAGGGACTCACTTCCAAGAAGGGTCGTTACAAGGACAGTAAATGTCCTTTGCTTTGGGTTCTTTTCTGTGTAGTCTCTTGATGGACTGGTTTCCTTGCAGCATAGTGGTTGAGTTCTGAAAACAACTATCTTAAGAAATCAGAGTAAAAGAGAAACAAAAACTTTTATTCCAAATGAGTCTGAAAAATACCAATCAGAATGCATGGAGAAAAAGAATGCTGTATTTTAAAAAATGCATGAAGAAATTGAAGACAAAGAAATAGCCAAGAGTTTAAGGTTCGGAGTTAAAATGGAGGGTGGAATGTAACAGCAGCTTCTCTCCTTCCAAACATCATTAAAATAATATGTTTTTATATTACATTTTTAATTGAATTTATTGGGATGACATTGGTTTGCAAAACCATACAGGCTTCAAGTGTACAACTCAATAAAACATCATCGGCACACTATAACGTGTACCCATCGCCCCAGGCCAAGCAGTCTCTTTCTATCTCCATTCTCCCCCAGTTTTGCCCGCCTCCACCTGCACCTCAGCCCCCCTGGCCATCACCACACTGTTGTCTGTGTCTACATGTTATGTAAATGTGATTTTTAGCTAATCCCTTCACCTTCTTTCATCTAGTCACCTCACCCCCCTAAAATAATATTTTAAGAACCAATAAATCTAAAATAATGAAGAGAATAGAATAAACAAAGATCAAAATTTCAGTATTTTTAAACTAGAGAGATGAATGATAGACTTTAAAAAAACTAAGTCCTGAGCCGATACTGGGAAAACCCCCAAACCAACATGATTTACACTACATATATTTTTTAAATATCATGTAATGACTATATCAGTGACTAGTGAAAGCAGGAGTGGGCATGGGGGAGTACTTTAAATACAGTGGATTTGTTGAAAGTCTGTTAAAAGAGAAGCAGTCATCAAAATCCTCTTTCTCTCCCTACAGAACTATTAGACTGCCGTTCCCACATCCCACTCAAAACTAGAGGTTTATTCTCTGGAAAAGATAAAACAGACTGTCTTGGACTGAAAAGCACTAGGCAGAATTGAGGGTGGGGAGAATGTATTGAAAAGAGGTAGATTAGTGCATATTAGATGCTGAGACCATAGATTATTCTCCTTGCATTGGGTGCAAGGAGAATATAGATATCTATATAGATGTATATAGATATATAGATATAGATATCCATAGAGTATATAAAACAAAAATTCATCTCTTCCCCTTTTTTTACCCAGCCCTTCAACTCAAATCTACAGATACTGACATTAAATATTCCACAAATAAATCACCCGGGCAGATCACCCAATGGTGAACAATGGTGAACACACTGCACTGAAGTGCTTGAAGTTTCCCATTGTTACTAGTTCTTCACTATTCAATATGAGTAGACAACCAAGATTGCCAGTCACCTGAGGAAATTTTCTAACCTGAAATATAGAGGCCAAAACAAATAAACAGAAAAAAGCCAACTTGAAGGAAACAGAATTTGTGCAGGAGCAGAAGCTTTTAAAAGCTATCATGAATACCCTTAGAAAAATGAGAAAGGCTTTTATATCCAGGAACCAAGAACAGAATGCTATTTCTAAAGGAAAATTCAGAGAACAATGTGAACTACTAGAAATTATTAAAAATATGACAGAAGAAATAGATATAAAACTGAGGAAATCTCCCTTAAAAATTGACCAAAAAAATCAAAGATATAAAAATAAAAGGATTTTTTAAAAATTAGAGCACCAGTTCAGGAGGTAGCATGTCTCACTAATAGGTTTTGGTAGAGGAGGGGTGGGAACGAAGAGGAAATACTCAGCAACGAAGTAAACCAACAAAAAAAAACCTTCCCAAAGCTAAAGAATATGCGTTTCTTGATTGAACATGCTTGCTGACTGCCTGGCACAATAGCAGAAAATAGGTCCATACCAGGTCACATCAACTGTAAAATTTCAGAGCAGTAGGGACAATAGGCAGATTTCCTAAGAAAAATAAATATGTCAAATGTAAAGTATCAGAAATCAGAATGGCTTTGGATTTCTCAAATACTGATAAAAAGCAAGGAAACAATGCTTTCAAATTCTGAAATGTACCCCCAAATGAGACTAATTATCAATAAAGGATCAGGGTAGAATGAAATCATTTTAGAATCTTATCTCAGCCAGTTTTGCTGCATAGTGAAAACCACAAGTTCTCAAAGGCAGACACAATATGCAATTTATTCTCTTGTTCACATGTCTGTGGACCAGCAGAGATGTCCCTCCATCAGGTTCTGAAGGCTGCAGGCCCCTGGGGAGGTTCTGATCCCTGTGTAAATACTGACTATTGAATCTAAGCAAAATTGCAATATACTGTGACTATAATCTGAAGAAGGAGGGGATGGAAGGGGTGGATATGTGTGGTAGGGCAGGAAAGGAAACAAAGCTAAATCCTTAAACTCTGGAAACAGAATAGCAAAGTAGGTAAGAGTATATGCTTAGAGCTAAATGACTTGGGTTTGAATAGCAAGTGAGTCACTTATGAGATGTATGACCTTGGACAAGTTACTGACTATCTCTGTCCCTCAGTTTCCTCATCTGGAAGGTGCTATTAATAATAATACCCACTTTTATAGCTGTTACAACCATTAAATAAGTTAATAGAGGGAATTACCCAGGGAAGTGCCTTGCACATGCTAAGTGCTATATAAATGATTGCTTTTATTATTTATCATGGTGGAAAACCAGTAGAAAAAGCCTAAACTGAAAAAGTCAAGAAATAACCACTCAATTTTATTATTTATAAGCATGGATATAAATACCAATAATTAATTAGGTAAGAGGAAAAGGAAGAAAGGAAAGGAATGGTGGCTGCTGTTTTTCACCAAAATTATAGAAGCAATTGATTCTTCTGTGCACTATAACTTTGAGAAAAATAAAAACTAAGAATAAAAAAAGATGAAAAGTGGGAAAATGCCAAGCCGTGGATGAAGAAAACAACCATTATATTTCTTTGATGGTGGAAGACCAAAGCGGTTATAAGATGTTAGAAATGGAAGGTAGGAATCAAATTAGTGAACTCCGGAAGCACACGGAAAGAAAAGCTTGCCAATTTTCACCTAACACAAGAGACAATAATGTATTTGTAATTAGTGAAAACATCTGGACTCAGTAATGTTCTAACTGCTGCATTACAATAGCACTATTATTGGATACATTGCTCTAGTCCTCTCTCCCTTCTTCTATTCATTTGTGGTACATTAGGTAATCTGTGAGTACTCATAGGCACAATGTACTTTTCTGTTGTTTTTTCCAAGTTAAACCATTAGGTATTAAAATCAAATAAGTTTCAGGGCTTAAAGCAAATTTATTCTATTAAAATTTTCTCTTTATTCAATAGCACTCTTCTCCTACAACTTTTATTTTCTGGGTAGTTTTGTTCTCACCTATTAAAATAAACAAATAAACAAATGACCAATCCAACCATCCTTGAAAACTTCTCTTAAACAAAAAGAAAATAAGTCAACAAAATCAGAATATGAAATCACTCCATATAAAATTAATGTTATAGAATACTCTGACAAACACACACAAATAAATATATTCAGAATTTTTATAGAGGGAAATGAAGGAATAACTTCAACTGAAAATGAAGAAGAAAACTGCAAAGGCAAAACCAAGTAGAAATAAAAGCAAGATAGGTCAATTTTTAAAGAAAACCACTGGAAATCTTAAAAATGAAAAATACAGCCATTGAAATAAAAATGCAATAGATGGGATTAAACTCTGGACATGACATAGCAAAGATAAATCAGAGCACTAAAAAAGAGTAGTGAGAAATTAACTCAGGATGCAGTACAGAAGGACAATCAAAAAATCAGTGTGAACTAAAGAGACTTAGAGATGAGACTGAGAGGTTCCATGTAGTATCTAACAGGAGTGCCAAAATAAGATACTGAAGGACATGACAGAGAAGAAGAAACATTTTAAAAAGAAGTGCAGATAATTTTTCAGAACTACAGAAAAACATACTTTCATGTACATTAGATACTAAGTAGGAAATTTTTAAAAATAAATTCCCCACACAGATGCAGTACAGGGAAATTTGAGAAGACTAAGAATAAAGGAACAATCCTAAAAGCCCTGATAGAAAAAAAGATGTGTTATCTACCAAGGAATTTCAGCAGATTTCATATCGGAACAGCAAATGCCAGAGGGTAATGAGGTCATCTCTTCTAGAGTGCTGAGGGAAATGTCTGTGCAGGTCCTAGTAACGTCTGCGGAGGAACAAACTAAGAGGCCGGTGGGTTCAGTAGTTTGGAGACTCCACAGGTGGGATTCCAACCCAGCCAGTTTTAGCTCCACCACCCAGATTCTTAGGTAGGAACTTGTCCTGCATTGATAAGAATTATAAAACACATTATGACTAAGCACCACATGCCCCAGACAATGTCTGCGTTCTTAGCTGGACTGAAAATTTGGTCTTGGCAGGGACTGCCTTATTTCTCTTCAGAGCTCTAATGTTTATGCCTGACTATATTGGAGATCAAAGAGTGTTTGCTAAATTTAAAACAAACAAGAAAACCTCAGACTTGGTCATAATGTAATACTAGAGAATGCTAGTAGGTGGCGCCCTGTTTTCTTTTTGAGCTGAGGGAAAAATATCTGGGTATTTGGGAAAAGACACCTAACAGCACAGAGGTTTTTAGACCAAGAAAGCAACCTTACTGATACACTCCCCTGGGTACCTGGGGAAAGATACACTTGTACACCTGTTAATAAAAATTCCCTTTCTGAGAGTTTTTAGGGCCCAAACTTTAATTTATGCCATTGTGTGGGGTTAGTAACTCTTGCTATGGTTAATTTAAAAAAAGTAAACTTGCCCTTTATAAAAATCTGTCTCTAAATTGCCACCTAGTGCAATTACAGTTAAACTATGCACAGACCTGAAATAATCTGAGTATGAAAATTCCTTACAGTTTAATGCAAGAAAAACGTAATTTTCTAAATTAAAGAACCTAAGTAGAAGTGCTTTGGAAATATACCCAAATATATGAAAGTTTTAAAATTTGATATTGGTGCCAAGAAGACTTCTACCTACACTGATATCTAAATTCTCTATTTCCTGGAAAATCTAAAGCCTGGATAATTAATGAATTACTCAACTCATATGTACCCAGGGATTAAGTGTTAAGTGGACCAGTTTTTAAATCCCTTCCTGAAAGAGAGAATTCTAAATGTTTAAAAAAAATGTGGATGGACTTAGTAGCCAGGCAACAATTCAATGTAACAAACATTTATTGAATGCCCCCTCTAGACCAAGCACAGGATTAGTTATTAAGCAGCCTCTATTAAAATATAATATTTTATTTTTTTAGCTATAATAGCCCTCTTTCAGCTCTTGGAAAATTAAGTAAAGAGAATAGGGCACTTATAATACAATCACTACTATTAACACTGTGGTATATTCCAATCTAAATTTCTTCCCTAAAACTTTTTAAAGCCTAAATTTATAAATTTCATTATATCCAACTTTTTTCCACCCAGAATTTTAACAAAATTATTTCACATATTACTAAAAAAACACTTCCTAAACAAAATTTAATCTCGTGTATGAATGTACAGATTGTCAAACTGATCTATAGAAAGAGGGCACAAATAAAATATTTAAAATGCCCACTTTTACACATCTTTATTACTGGATATAAAGATTCCTTTCAATATTTGCCAAAAATGTCATGCCAGGCTTATTATCTTGAGTTTTTCTCTACTTTCTATCTTACATCACATCACAAGTTAGAGTTAACGTTTTTTCATGTGCTTAATGACCATCTGCATGACTCCTTTTATGAATATCCTATTTGTTTTTTACACTAAGTTTTCTATTAAGATGAAAATTCAGTATAAAAAAGAATTTGTCCCTTTTCTTGATTTTTTAGAACTCTGTATTTTGAGAATGTTAATTCTTATCTCATGTTTTGAGATTTTTTATTTTTTTCAGTGTATAAAAATTTGATTTTTACATAGTTGATCATTTTATTTATTGTTTCTATTTGTGGTGTGATGCTTAGAAAAGAATTCTCAACTTCAATAATATATTTTATTCTAATTTAATGTTACGTCTTTTAAAATCTTTAATACTTCTGGAATTTATTTGGTACAAGAAATGCAGGAGTATCTTTTATTTTCTTAAATTCTTACCTACCTACACAATACCTTTTATTAAATAGAAATCCTCCATAAAAATAATAATTAAAGTGCCACCTTCATCATATAATAAATTCTAATACATACTTTAATATATATCTGAAATCTTTTTTATCCCACTTACTGGTTTATGTACTTTAGCCCCAGAATCATACTGTTTGATTATAACTATATAGATTTAACACATATTAGAGCAAATTTCTCCTGATTACATTCTTTTTCATTCAAAAATTTTAAAAGTAGTCTCATATTTATTCATCTAGATAAATTTTAGAAACATTCAGCCATGTTCCCAAGAAAGCATCCCACCGAAATTTTTTTTTAATACAGAGAGGAAAGGAGGAAGGAAGAGAGCGAAGGAGACATCAATGTGAGGGAGAAACAATCGATTGACTGCCTCTCACATGTGCTCCAACTGGGGATGGGGATAACCCACAACCCACAACCCAGGCATATTCCCTGACTGGGAATCAAATTGGCAATCTTTTTCTTTGTGAGTCAATGCCCAACCAACTGAGCCTCACCTGTCAGGGCCCCACTAATATTTTAATTGAGCGTCATTATGTGTACATATTAACTTGGAAAAAATTGGCAGCTTTACAATATTGAGTCTTCTCAACCAGAAATTTTATTCACACCTGCTTTTTAAGTCTTTCAACATCCAGGAGTTTTGTCATTTTCTTCATATGGGTCCTGAATATTTCTTGTAAAATTTATCCCTTGATTTTTTGTAATAATCTATTGAATCATTTTAAATTATATTTCTAATCATTTATTGTTGGTAATGACACTTTGTGCATAAGTTTCTTTTTCTGTATTTGCAAATTGTCTCTATAGGATAAACCCCAAGAAATAGGATAACTTGGTACAAGACTATTGATACATTGAAAGTTTCTTTTTTAAAATTTTTGTTGAATTTATTGGGGTGACATTGGTTAACAAAATTAATAGGCTTCAGTTGTACAATTCTATGACACATCATCTATATATTGTATTGTGTGTTCACCACCCAAAGTCAAGTCTCCTTCCATCACCACTTGTTCTTTTTTTATCCTCTTCTACCTCCCTCCACCCCCTCCCCCCTCTGGTAATCACCATACTCCATACTGTTGTCTGTGTCCATGAGGTTTGTTTTTTGTTTTGTTCAATCCCTTCACCCAGCCCCCAAACTCCCTCACCTCTCACACCTGTCAGTCTGTTCTCTGTATCTATGAGTCTGTTTCAATTTTATTTGTTAGTTTATTTTGTTCATTGGTTTCCACATATAAATGAAATCATATAGTATTTGTCTTTCTCTGACTGGCTTATTTCACTTAGTATACTACTCTCAAGGTCTATCCATGCTGTCACAAAATGTAGGATTTTCTTGTTTTGGTGGCCAAGTACTATTCCTCTGTGTAAATGTACCACAGCTTCTTTATCCATTTTACATTGAAGGACTCTTGCCAAAATGCTTTAATTTTTCACACCACAATTAAAATATTCAAGAGCACTTGTTTCATACCACCCTGAGTTATTCAATGTTATTTTTTAAAGTATTTTATTTATTTATTTTTTAGAGAGGGGGGAGGGAAGGAAAAAGAGAGGGAGAGAAACATGGATGTGAGAGAGAAACATTGATCACTTGCCTCTAGTACACATCCTGAGTGGGGCCAGGGACCTGACTAGCAACCCAGGCATGTGCCCTGACCAGGAATGATCTAGAGACCTTTTGCTTTGTGGAACGACACCCAACCAACTGAGACACATTGTTGGTCGGGGCTATTCAATGTTATTTTTGTAAATCAATAATTAATTTCAGAGAAATGCTATATCCTTGATTTCTAATGTTCATTTTTTACTATTTATGGAGATAAATTTTTCCCATTAAGTTTCAGCTATTTTTCAGTCTGCATAAAAACATAGACATGGGTTTCACTAAGATGGAAGCATAGGTAGAAACCCTTCCCTTCCTCGCACAACCTAAAAGAGGATAACATCCAATCTAAAATCAATAAACAACCAAAAGTTCCAGAAAATCAAACTGCATGGAACTCCAACAACTACAGAATTAAAGAAAGAGTCAAACATAACAACGAGATGGGTAAGGAGGCAGAGAGAACCCTGGGCGAGGCAGCAGGCTGTGTGGGTGGTACTGACATAAGGAGAAACTGAGACTCAGAGCTGGCTGTGGACCTTGGTGGTTACCGAGGTGGGAGAAACTCCCAGTTTCACAAAAGAGTTCATTGGAAAGTGGGCTAGGGAGGAGCAGGTGAGCTGCATTGTTCCCTCTCTGGCCCCTCCCCGACAAGCAGTGCTGCAGCACAGCAAGGAGGGTTGCCCTGCCCTGGTGAATACCTAAGGCCCCACCCCCTTGCAACTTAACAGCTGCCACAACAAAGAAATAGGGCCAAAATGAAAGAACAGAGCAAAACTTCAAAAAGAGAGCTAAGAGATGAGGAGATAGCCAATCTATCTGATGGACAGTTTAAAGCCCTGGTAATCAAAATGCTCACAGAACTGATTAAGCTTGGTCAAAAAATGAAAAAAACAAATGAAACGTGTCCAAAATGAAATAAAGCAAAATATTCAGGGAACCAATAGTGACAGGAAGGGAACCAGGACTCAAAGCAAAAATTTGGAACAAAAGGAAGAACTAAAATTCCAACAGGAATGGAATGAAGAAATTAGAATTCCAAAAAATGAAGAGAGGCATTGGAACCTCTGGGACAACCTGAAATGTTCCAATACCCAAATCATAGGGGTGCCAGAAGGAGAAGAACAACAGCAAGAAATTGAAAACTTATTTGAACAAATAATGAAGGTAATCTTCCCCAATCTGTCAAAAGAAACAGATTTCCAGGAAGTCCAGGAAGCCCAGAGAGTCCCAAAGAAATTGGACCCAAAGAGGAATACACCAAGGTACATCATAATTAAGTTACCTGTGATAAAGATAAAGAGAGAATCTTAAAAGCAGCAAGAGAAAAGGAAATAGTTACCTATAAAGGAGTTCCCATCAGACTGTCAGCTGATTTCTCAAAAGAAACCTTGCAGGCAAGAAGGGGCTGGAAAGAAGTATTCCAAGTCATGAAAGTCAAGGACCTACATCCAAGCTTATTCTGTCCAGCAAAGCTTTCATTTAGAATGGAAGGGCAGATAAAGTGCTTCCCAGATAAGGTCAAGTTAAAGGAGTTCATCTTCACCAAGCCCTTATTATATGAAATGTTAAAGACTCTTTACTGAGAAAAAGAAGATAAAAAATATGAACAGTAAAATGACAACAAAGCCACAACTATCAACAACCAAACCTAAAAGAGAAACAAACTAAGCAAGCAACTAGAACAGGAACAGAATCACAGAAATGGAGATCACATGGAGAGTTATCATCAGAGAAAGGGGAGGGAGAGAATGGGGGAAAAGGTATAGGAAATAAGAAGCATAAGTTGTAGGTACAAAATAGACAGGGGGAGGTTAAGAATAGTATAGGAACTGTAGAAGCCAAAGAACTTACATGTACAACCCATGGACATGAACTAAAGGGGGCAGGGGATGCAGGTGGGAGGGGGTTTGCAGGGCAGAGGGGAATATAGGGGGGAAATGGGACAACTGTAACAGCATAATCAATAAATATATTAAAATTTAAAAAACAAAAGAAAGTGATGGATGCGTGTCATAAAAAACAAATTAAAGGGGCTCCTACTGGCCAATGAATATGGCACAATTTTTTAGCACCAAACAATAAGTTTAGTAATTAATTATAAGCCATTCAAAAATAGGACTGCCTAAGTCTATAATAATAATAAATAGATAAATGAATGAGAAAATGCAAAGACTCTTTATAGCAGAGTACTAAGGGCTAACTGATAAATGTGGAGGGAGTTCCAGAGTTGCAAAATTGTCATTTTGAAACCATAAGGGTAGAGATTGGATCAGTCAAGAATCATCAATGGATGAATGGATAAAGAAATGTGGTATATACATATAATGGACACTTAATCAGCTTTAAAATGGGAGGAAATTCTGACACATATTACAACATGGATGAATCTTGAAGACAATGTGTTAAGCAAAATAAGAGTCACTGTATGACAAATATTTTAAGATTCTGCTTATATGAGGCGAATAAAGTAGTCAAATTCATAGTAACAGAAAGTAGAATGGTGGTTGCCAGGACCTGGGGAGGAGGGGGAAATGGGGATTTATTGTTTAATGTGCATAGAGTTTCAGTTTTACAATATGAAAAGAGTTCTGTGGGTGGGTAATGGTGATGCTTGCACAGCAGTGGGAATGTACTTAATGCCACTGAACTGTACACTTAAAATGGGTAAGACATAAACTTTATGTGATATATGTGATTTTTCAAAAGCATCATCACTGTATGCCAACCTCAGAGGGAAATTTTGATGAGGAGCAGGATTTTGCATTGTTCTAAAATGTGTCCCCATAGACTGACTGGCTGCAGTGAATAAACCTGGCTACAACTTGATTAGGGGATCCAAGTTACCACTGCCAATAAGAGATAACTGGCCATCACATGTCTTCAGGTGTGACGCCCTGAGAGGAACACAAGAAACATAAGACAGGAAACAAAATGAAGAGTGTTATATTAGGAAAATAAGATGGAGAAAGACTGTATTCTTTAAAACATCACATTGTAAAAGACAAATAAGTCAGGTTAAAGGAGCCTAAAGAAACATGCAATGCCTAACCCTAAATTGGGTCTGTACTGGAGAGGAGAAATGCCATCAAGAGCATTGTTAGTTCAACTGAAAAAATTAGAATATTAGCAGTAGACTAAAGTGTTATATCAATTTTTTTAAAATGATAACAGTACTGTGGTTATGTAAGAGCCTATTCTTATTCTTAAGAAATAAAAACTGGACTTCCGGCCAAGGTGAAGGTGTAGGTAGACACACTGTGCCTTCTTGCACAAACAAAAGAAGGACATCAACAATTTAAAAACAAAAAAACAACCAGAACTGACAGAAAATTGAACTCTATGGAAGTCCAACAACCAAGGAGTTAAAGAAGACATATTCATCCAGACCAGGAGAAGGGGCAGAGACAGGCAGACAGGTGGAGAGGACTCAGTGAGGATGGATTGCAGACTGGGTAATCCCACATTCTCTCGCAGATAAACCAGGAGAAACAACTGGGGAGTGGGACTGACTGTGCAACCCAGGGCCCCAGCACAGGGAAATAAAGACTCAAATCTCTGATTGAAAACACCTGTGGGAGTTGAGGCAGCAGCAAGAGAAACTCCCAGCCTCATAGGAGAGTTCGATGGAGAGACCCACAGGGTCTAGAATGTACACAAACCCACCCACCTGGGAATCAGCACCAGAAGAGGCCAATTTGCTTGTGGGAAGCGGGGGAAGTGACTGAAATCTGGCAGAGAGCAGAGCAAGCACCATTGTTCCCTCTCAGACCCCTTCCCCATATACAGTGTCACAACCCAGCGATAAAGTGCTTCTCAGATAAGGTCAAGATAAAGGAGTTCATCATCGCCAAACCTTTATTATATGAAATGTTAAAGAGATTTATCTAAGAAAAATAAAATTTAAAAATATGAACAGTAAAATGACAGCAAACTCACAAATATTAACAACCGCACCTAAAACAAAAACAAAAGCAAACTAAGCAAACAACTAGAACAAGAACACAACCACAGAAATGGAGATCATATGGAGGGTTATCAACAGGGGAGCGGAAGGAGGAGAGAGGGGCAAAGGTACAGAAATTAAGTAGCATAGATAGTAAGTAGAAAATAGACAAGGGGAGTTTAAGGATAGTATAGGAAATTTAGAAACCAAAGAACTTATATGTATGACACATGGACATCATCATGTCCCAATTTTCCCCCTTTTGCTTCCATCCATCTTGTACCCCCCTTTCCCCTAGCAATTCTCCCCCACATTAGTTCATGTCTATGGGTCATGCATGTAAGTTCTTTGGCTTCTCCATTTTCTATGCTATTCTTAACTTCCCCCTGTCTATTTTTTTCTACCAATTATGTTTCTTAATCCCTGCACCATTTCTCCATTCTCCCCCTTCCCCCTCTCAGCTGATAAGCCTCCAAATGACCTCCATATCTATGATTCTGTTCCTGTTCTGGTTGTTTGCTTAATTTTTTTGTTTGTTTGTTTTTTGTTTTTAGATTCAGTTCATAGTTGTGAAATTGTTGCCTTTTTAATGTTCATGGTTTTTATCTTCTTCTTTTCCTTAAATAGGCCCCTCTAACATTTCCTGTAATAATGGCTTGGTGATAATGAACTCCTCTAGCTATATGTTGTCTGGGAGGCACTTTATCTGCCCTTCCATTCTAAAAGATAGTTTTGCTGGATAGAGTAATCTAGGTTATAGGTCCTTGCTTTTCATCACTTTGAATACTCTCACCAGTCCCTTCTTGCCTGCAAAGTTTCTTTTGAGATATCATCTGATAGTCTTATGGGAATTCCTTTGTAGGTAACTCTCTGCTTTTCTCTTGCTGCTTTTAAGATTCTCTTTTTATCTTTAACCTTTGGCATTTTTATTATGATGTGTCTTGGTGTGTTTCTCTTTGGGTCCAACTTGTTTGGGACTCTCTGTGCTTTCTGTACTTGTGTGTCTATTTCCCACACCAAATCAGGGAAGTTTTCTTTCTTTATTTTTTCAAATAAGTTTTCAATTTCTTGCTCTTCCTCTTCTCCTTCTGGCACCCCTATGATTCAGATGTTGGCATGTTTGGAGATGTCCTAGATGTTCCTAAGCCTATCTTCATTTTTTTTATTCTTGTTTCTTCTTTTCATTCTTGTTGAATGTTTATCTCTTCCTTATCTTCCAAATTGTTGGTTTGAATCCCAGCTTCCTTCCCTTTTCTGTTGGTTTCCTGTGGATTATTCTTTAGTTCACTTAATGTAACCTTCATTTCTTCCTTTATTTTTTGCCATACTTAAGGAGTTCTCTGAGCATTCTGATAACCAGTGTTTTGAACTCTGCATCTGATAAGTTCACTATCTCTGTTTCATTTAGTTATTTTTCTGGGTTTTTTTCCCTGTTCTTTCATTTGGGCCATATTTCTTTGTCTCCTCAATTTAGCAGCCTTCCTGTGTTTCTTTCTGTGTATTAGGCAGAGCTGATTTTACTCTCTGTCTTTGTTGAAAGGCACTTATATATTGTGTAGGGTGGAATCTTAGGTAATTGCCAGGTTGAGGCACCTGCTTCACCACTTTGTGGCTATGTGGGGAGGGCTTGGAGAGGGGGAAGCTTGCCACATGGCTTCCGGTAGTTCTGAAGTTTCCAGTCACTTCACCCCTTCCTGTGAGCAACTGGCACCCTTCCAGCTGCTGCCCTGGTGGTGAATCCTGGAGTGAGTGGGTTTCCATATGTTCTAAGGCTGTGCTGGCCGTTTAAGCAGTAAAAATTTGGCAGTTTCTTTCACCACACTAACCCCCACTAGTTTTTACAACTAGAGGTAATGGGAGTCTATCTTCCTGGTGCTGGAACCCTGGGCTGTGCAGCCTGGGGCTGGGATCACTTGCTCTGAATGTATCCTCCCATCAGTTTCATCACCACTGCTGCTGCCACCTTTCCATACCACCCCAGCTGTCCACCTGTGTCCGTGACTCCCCCACTCCTACCCCTCTGGATAGTGTGTCCTCTTTAAATCCTTGGTTGTTGGACTTCCATACAGGTCAATTTTCTGACAGTTCTGGGTATTACTAGTTTTGAGATCTGGTTGTAATTCTTTCTATGGTGGTGCGAGGAGGCGAAGCATGTCTACCTATGCCTCCATCTGCTTCATGTATTTTGAGGGTCTGTTGTGTGCTCAGTAGATGTTTAGGATTGTTATGACTTCCTTGTGGATTGAGGTTTTATCACTATATTATATCTGTCTTTATCTCTAATAATTGTCTTTACTATGAAATCTAACTTATCCGATATTGATAGAGCCACTCTTTTGTATTAATGTGCACATAGTCAATGTTCTTCCATCCTTTGCTTTTGACCTACCTAGGTTGATAAATTTGCAGTGAGTTTCTCATGAATATGTACTTTTTCTTTTTAGAGAGAGGAGAAGGGAAGGATAAAGAGAGAGAGAAATATCAATGTGCGGTTGCCTCTCCTAACCCCTTACTGAAGACCTGACCTGCAACCCAGGCATGTGTCCTTACTGGGAATCAAACTGGCAGCCCTTTGGTTCACAGGCCCATGCCCAATCCACTGAGCTACATTAGCCAGGGCCAATCTGTACCTTTTAATTGTTGTATTTTGATAATTTACATTTAAGGTAATTATTAGTGTAGGTTTGCCATTTTATTCTTTTCTGTTTGTTTTCCCTGCTCTTCTTTTCTTGAGTTAGTTCCCTTGGGTTACTAGTATTTTTCAGGATTCTATCTTGGCTTATTTATAGTGTTTCTGAGTGTTTCTCCTTGACTATAGTTACCTTAGCAGCTTCTCTGAAAATTATAATATACATAGGAGGTAGGACCAAAAAACACTAGAATTTATTTATTAAAAAATGTATATTTCTTCTTACATGTTTAAATTTCAGTCACCTTGAAAGTACTCTCTGTTTAATATAACACACCTATGGAGATGTGTTTTCCACTGCTCAAAACAGTTTTTGAACTCATTGATTTTGATGCCTTTTAGTGCTTCTGCCATTTTTTGTTTTACTTATTCCACATCAGCAAAATGTTTCACTTTGAGGACTTTTTTCATTTGTGGAAACAGAAAAAGGAGCTTGGGGCAAGATCAGATTAATAGGGAGGATGGGGCATGGGGGTCATGCCATTTTTGGTCAAAAACTGCTGAACACTCAGTGCAGTATGGACAGGTGCACTTGTAAATCACCCATCATGAAATGGACAAACACTCTGAAAAAGTCTTCAGAAAAATTCACTGAAGCTGACCACAGCCTCTCACAATAATGCCAGCTGGTACACTGATACATATGGGTTCCTAGAACACTCAATACCAGGAGAAACCTGTACTACAAAGTACCCATCCTCCAGAAGATAATTCCATTTGAGGGGGGGGTCCCCCTTCGTATATGGTTTATCATCATCTACTGCCACCAATGTTTTACCATTTTGTGCAAGGTGAGGAAACCACTCTTCCATTTAAAACCCTTTATCTCCCCACTTTTAAATATCTTCATTTCCACATATTGTTAGTTTGTTTCAATCACCAAATATGATTTCTAAACCTCATAAGATTAGTCCATTGTATGTACCCATGTTCTGCTCTTTTTGCTGCCCTTCCTTCCTAATGATTCAAGATTCCTTCTTTTATCATTTTGTTTCTGGTTAAAGAACTTCCTTTAGTTATTCCTTTAGAGTTAGCCTGCTAGCAGTAAAGTGGGGTTTTGTTTTGTTTTGTTCTGTTTTGTTTTCCTTTTAGTTTTCCTTCATCAGCATATTTCCCCTTCATTCCTGCAGGGTAGTCCCACAAGATATAGTATTCATAATTAACAGTTCTTGGCTTTCAGCACTTGAAAAATGTTGTGCCAATTCCTTCTGGCCTCCATAATTTCAGATAAGAACTCTGTTGTCATTCAAGTCAGCATTTTCCTATAGTCGACATGTCTTTTCTCTCTGGCTGCTTTCAAGATATTTGTCTTCAGAAGTGTGATTATATGTTTTGGCATGAACTTCCTTAGGTTTGTTCTATTTGGGATTCACTTAACTTTTTAAATGTGTGGGTTTGTATCTTTCACCAAATTTGGGACATTTCCAGTCACTATTTCTTTAAATACTTTCTCAATCCCACTTTTTTTCTCCTTTCCTTCTAGGATTCTGATGATACAAATGTTGGATCTTGTATTATTGTCCCACAGGTCTCTGAGGCCCTTTTTTTTCAGTCTATTCTGTTTTTTTTTTTCAGATTGTGTAAATTCTACTGACCTCTCCTCAACTTCACTGATTCCATCTTCTGTCATTAACACTCTACTATTACACCAAGCTAGTAAGATTTTATTTTAATTATTTTGTTTTTTAGTTTTTAATTTTCATTTGCTTCTTTTTTATTACTTCTTACTGAGATTTTTGTTTCTATTTTTTTCAAGATATTCTGTAATTACTTGTTGAGTATTGTTATGATGGCTGCTTTAAAAAAAAATGCCAGACTGAATGAAAAAAGGTAACCACAGTGTGGTGATGGCCAGAAGGAAGGAGGAGTTGGGTGGAGGTGGGCAAAAAGATAGGGACATCTGTAATAGTGTCAACAATAAAAATAAAGTAAAAAAACTTGTTGGATAATTCGAACATCTGATTCATCATGTTGTTGGTCCCAATTGATTGCTGGTTGTCTTTTCTTGTTCAAGTTGTGATTTTCCTGGTTCTTGGTATTATAGGTTATCTTTTATTATAGGCTTGACATTGGTTAATATGCTAGAAGTCTCTGAGTCCTATTTAAATATTTTATTTTAGCAAGTGGTCGCTCTGTTTAGATTTAGCACACAGATTTTGCCTAATTGTGTGGGCTATGGTTCCCATGACAAATTAACTTTCAGAGCCTTGAAGTGTATTTTTTGTTTGCTTGGTTTATCTTGTGCAACTGGAGCTTCTACTTGTCCCTGAATGTGCTGCCTAATGGGGCAGAAGAAGCTTTTGTAGTTCAGGCCACCTGGCACCTCTGGTGGGGGGAGGGAGGCTCAGGTCCATCAGAAATATAAGCCTTTCCAAGCTGTTCGTGTTTTGTGGTAGGAGCCCCCTGGCCAGTGCCATCCTGCCTGCTGGTATCTCTCAGTGGGGGAGTGGCTCTCTGGCCTGACAGGGAAGGAGAGCATTATCCCTTAGTCACTTATTATCAGTGGGTTTTCTGATTTATCCCACTTACTGATGCTACTCGGTTCACCTGGTATTATTGGTAAATCTTCTGTTTAATCCAGAGGAGAGGAATGAGTCTCCCTCACTACCTTCTGTTGCTAGACTTTTAGTCAGGAAACACCAGGCCTGGGTCATGATTTTCTATTGTTTGGGTGGTTGTAAGATGCCCTAGAACTATATTGTCCTCCTCTGTCCTGGAGTCCTCAACCAGTCCACCTTCTTTCCACCTTTCAGAACCATCCTTTGGTATCTCTTGTGTTATTTCCAGAGTTCAGAGTTGTACTCAAGAGGGCAAAAAAAACAAAGAGAAATGAGCTTACACTATCTCATCTAGACTATAAGTCTGATTTCATTTTAGTGATTCTAATTGACTCAACCCCACTGACAGTGAGAGAGTAAAAGAGTATGTCGACGCAATTCATACAGTCATCCTTCCTGGACACAGGGAAGACTGGAGAAGGGTGAAAAGTAACCTGGAGAGGCAAACAAAAATTACCAAATACAACCACCAATTTTTGTGAAGAAAAAATTTTTAAAAATGTAAAGATTTTATTTATTTATTTTTAGAGAGAAGGGAAGGGAAGGAGGAAGAGAGGGAGAGAAACATCAATGTGTGGTTGCCTCTTGAGCACCCCCTACTGGGGATCTGGATCACAACCCAGGCATGTGCCCTGACTGGGAATCAAACCCGTGACCCTTTGGTTCGCAAGCCACCACTCAATCCACTAAGCCACACCAGCCAGGGCTTATTTTATTTTTTAAACCTCACCCAAGGATATGTTTATTAATTTTAGAGACAGGAGAAAGAGAGAGAGAGAGAGAGACAGAGAGATGAGTTACTTCCTATACATGTCCTGACCAAGAATTGAAAGAATTGAACTCACAACCTTTCTTTTGGTATACAGGACAACACTCCAACCAACTGAACCACCTAGCCAGGAAAAAATATTTTTAAATATACGAAGACAAAGATTATTTACCTACTTCATACCATAATTTTAAAAATATCATCTGGGCCCTGGCCAGATAACTCAGTTGGTTAGAGCATTGTCCCAATATACCAAGGTTGCAAGGTTTGATCCCCAGTCAGGGCACATACAAGAATCAACCAATGAATGCATAAATAAGTGGAACAACAAATCAGCATTTCTCTCTCTCTCTCTAGTCAATAAATAAAAAATAATTTAAAAAATAATATTATCTGAAAAAGAAAAATAACTTCAGAGGAAAGGGCAGAGACTCAAGAAAGTGAGTCTGGCCCTGGTTGGTGTGGTTCAGTGGATTGAGTGCCGGCATCAAAACAAAAGGGTCGCAGGTTCTATTCCCAGCCAAGGAACATGCCTGGATTGTTGGCCAGGTCCCTAGTGAGGGGTGCATGAGAGGCAACCACACATTGATGTTTCTCTCCCTTTCTTTCTCCCACCCTTCCTCTCTCTCTAAAAATAAATTTTAAAAATATTTTTAAAAAGGGGAAAAAAAAGAAAGTGAGTCTGGAAATGAATATATTCAGTTAATATATGCTGATATATTACTATATTACTATATACTGATATATTATTATATAATAATAATACTGATTTATTCAATTAAACATTTATCAACTACCAACAAACCTAAATCTGGGATTTTAAAAAGATGATACTAAATCCTTAGATAAAAATAATACAGGATACAATGGGTGGTTTAATAAGTAGTTAAAATGTAATACCATCCCTGTCTGATCAGAGGAAGACAGTAATCTTAGATAACTTTAGACTCTGTTGGAAAATTTGCAATCGTAATGGGTGTTTAAAATGTTAAGGGAATTACTAAAACAATAGCTGTTAAACTGTATTTTCCTATCATATGTGTGAGGGCAATGGGAAATATAGCACCTTTTAAAAACTTTTTTAAAAGGCAGGGGGGAAAAGAGAGGGAAAAAAACAAGGCTAAAAATGTGGTAAAGGAAAAACACAAAATAGATTGCTTGCACTATTCTCAGGTACACAGAGTGTGCAGAAGTCATGAACAAACCATTCCATTCAGCAAAAGGCATATTTTGTATAGCCTGCTTTGGGCTCAAGGGCTCTGAAAAGAGTAAGGCAGCTTTGCTTTCTCATGGAAATTGATAATTAACCAGCTCTGTGAATGATGTATTGATGTGGGTTGGGGGGGATTAAAAAATCAATCCCTGGAAAAACTGTTTCCTGCTTCTCTTTCCTGTTTCCCCAGCCAGCCTCCCCACCCATCTGCAACCTGGACCTTCAAATTCCAACCCATTCCTTCACTTGCTTTGCCTTCCTCTCAGGACTCTGAGGCTAGCCCCTGTTCTACTTCAGAAAAAAATGAAACATATGTGGGAAAGTAACAATCAGCAAGCAAATCTGTTTTACAAGAATTTTCCAAAACAATGAAACAACCAATAGCAGTCACTGTGTCTAATTCATCTTTAAATCCCTAGTACTCTACCCAAAGGCAACTGACACACCGAAGTTATGAATATAAGAAGGAAGGAAGAAAAGGAGGAGAGTGGACAGGTGCTAGGGAGGCAGAGAGGGAGAATCAAACATTTACTGGGCACTTGCTGTGTGCTAAACATTGAGAAATAGAATTGCAAAGACATGGGATCCATTTCTGACGGTGCTTAGATTCCTGCCTCGGCTCCCTTTGCAGGAATCTAAGGTTTCATGGATAAAAGCACTGAGTCATTGTAAGTCATGTGTTCCTCCTGTTTGTCTTCACTACTCTTTCCCCAGCCCCACCTCCCCACAGTGAGTGCTGTGGGCTGATTGCCTCATCCCGTGTCTTAGTCCATTCAGACTGCTCTCACAGAATACCACAGACTGGGTGGATCATAAACAACAGAAATCTACTTCTCACAGTTCTGGAGGCTGGAAAATCAAAGATCTAAGAACAGGCAGATTCCACGTCTAGTGAGAGCCTGCTCTCTGGTTCACAGACAGCTATCTTGTTGCTATGACCTCACATGGTAGAAGAGTCAAGGAAGCTCTCTGAGGACTCTTTCATAAAGGCACTGGTCCCATCATCAGGGCTCCACCCTGTGGCCTAAGCACTTCCCAAAGGTCCTACCTTCAAATACCCTCATATTAGTGGTTAGGATTTCAACATGCAAATGTTGAGGGAACACCGACATTCAGTCTCTAGCATCTTGCACTTGGCCCTCCCTCTTCCCACTAAGGCAGAGCAAATTAGGTTTCCCGTGAGGTTAAAGTCATGTGACTGAATAACGTTGGTAGAATTCTTTAATTGCTCTTTACTCCTCGTCCCTGCAGGGTGCGAGATAGTTTATATGTGGAACTTGCTTGTGTGTGGCCTGTGTTATCCCTGCTGAGTCTAAGCAACCACATCTGACCATGTGTTGGTCCTTCTAAAACCTGAGCTGATGACGTGCCCATCGTTGCCCAATGATCAGTGTCCAACCATAGCTGCACATATTTTCATGAAATGAGCAGGAGGGTCCAGTCATAAACCAAGGAATGCTTGTTAATATCTGACACCAAATCATATCAAAGACCTAAAATCCTTGGCAATTTCAAAACTACAAAATAAACTTTAGGAAAAAGAAGAATTTAAAAATCTATGTAATATTAAATATGACATGTACATTCAGAACACCAAAAGATAATCTCTTGAGATAGTTCTATAGCCCTAGAAAACCCATAAAAATTTTCTGGGTGTCATTTTTCAGCATTTACAGGTTTAAAAACTAAGATTCTTTGAATGTCCCTTCCAAGTGTGAGAAACGGCTCCCTAGTATATCGAAGGACACACCTGCATCACAGGAATGGGGCCACTGTGCTGTGAAAACGAGTATTGGACTGTGAATAACACCTGGGCAGCCACTTTATGCAACTATCACAGGGATTTATTCATACACCTTGAGGTGGACTAGAATTTTTCAGCTTATAGAGCTTCGAAAACACCTCACTCGTGGTCCAAAACTCACCCAACTACCTCTGCCTTGGCAGCGTTTTTTCCTCATCTTTGAAGCTAATGGTGAAGTACAGAAGACTGCTGAGACAAGTCAACTGATTTTGAAAACAAAATTTACTCAAAAGTGAACCAAAAAATGGAGAGACAGTATGGAAATTATATCAAGGTGCCTCCATAAACAGTTTCTTTTTTAATCCTCACAACAACTCCATGCAGTATTATTATCATTGTCATTTCATGGGTAAGAAAAATAAGATTTGTCTCTCTTCATTTCCTAGGCTGTCTCTACAAGTCACCACAGACTGGATAGCTTAAAACAATAGAAATTTATTCTCCCACAGTTTAAGAGTGTCAGCAAGGGGTCAGCAGAGTTGGCTTCTTCTGGAGGCTCTGATGGAGAAACCGTGTTATGCTTCTCCTGGCTTCTGGTGGTTGTCTGAACAAAATCCGTTATGTTCAGACAACTTGACCAAAAGTTGGAAACATAGCTTCAGTCCATATGAGCTTTTTTTTTTTAAAGCAAATCTGCTTCAGCAACGTGTCCATGGGCCTTAACTAACTCTTCATGAAGTTCACAAGATTCTTGAGTTTCAAACAGTACTTTCTTCAGTTGTTGGGAGAGCCTTTCACATGGTGTCTTGCTCACAGCTGACCCTGCAGGTGCCACAGTGGAAACTCCTGCTAGATTCTATGGCCCGGACACTTGCACCCACTTTCACCTTTAAATCACTGTCTGTTTAGATCCCAGCCACCAAGTATTAGGGACAAATCTGAAATGCAAATCTTCTGGCTCTAAGTGCAAGCCCCATTTCAGCTTTTCTCTTCTCTCAAGTTTTTCAAGTTCAGCTCCAGTGGCATAGCATGTGTGCTGGTCATCCATGGTACCCATCTTGGGCTCTGGGAAACAGTCAAGTATGAAATCTCTCTGTTCACCATCCAGGCCTTCAGGACTTATTCTAAGGGTCAGAGAATAATGAGGGCACCCACCATGCAAACAAAGCCTGAGACCAGGATGAGGAAGACAACTACTTATGACAATACGTTATTTTTCTCAGGTGAGGGGACAGTGGAAACAAAAGGAAAACCTCTTTTGCAGATATCAACATCCCAGCAGTGAATACAACCTGAGGAATCTAACAAGAAAGTAGAAAAATATTGTGGATCTGCCCTGGCTGGTGTAGCTCAGTGGATTGAGTGCAGGTCTGCGAACCAAAGGGTCTCCAGTTTAATTCCCTTTCAGGGCACATGTCTGGGTTGTGGGTCAGGTCTCCAGCAGGGAGCACAAGAAAGGTGATCACACATTGATATTTCTCTCCCTCTCTTTCTCCTTCCCTTCCCCTCTCTCTAAAAATAAATAAGTAAAATATTTTTTTAAAAAATCTCATTATCTTTAAAAAATATACAGTGGATCTTGATATGTATTTCTCTTACAGTAATCATACTAGCATGGGTCACAGGTGCCTTCTGCCATGGTTTTTAATTTTAATTTATACTATTTTCTGCTTCATCCTAGTATACTTCTTGTGATCCTTTCCATTTTGTTGGCCTTCCAAGGATAAACAGAAGTTTGACAGGAATAAGCATGGAAGAATGCTAATCCAGGCAGTAGCTGTGGGGCTATGAAGCAGGATGCCAGCAGACGCTAGGCCACTTGACTGAAGTATTGGGTGTTTTGTTAAAAAGACAGCTTGAAGACAGGGTTGGTGCCAAATTGAAGGACTCACTGGGTTTCATTAAGGAGTTTGTCTTTATAAGCAATAGAGAAAATAGATTTTTAGACTGAGAAAATTATAAACTTCACAGAACAAGGAAAATAATTCTAGTGGTAAAGTACACATCTAGTGAAGAAACAGGCAACTGGGAGCCTCAGTGGACACCTGTCACAACAGCCCAGATGGACTCAATCTTCGTTAGGGCACTGGCCAAGGATACTAAAGAAAGACCAATTCAAGAGCTACTTAAGAGGAAGACTGGGCAGAAAATGGGAACCTAGTGGACATGGATATACAGCAGAAGTCAAGGACGTTAGCCAAATCATGGCACTTACACTGAGATTAGGTAGGGCGCTATTCTCTATTCTACACAGAATGACACTTCTGAGTTGTAACTGACAGCCTGGAACCCACTGTCTTGTCTCACTTTTCCATACTGAAGCATAAATACTGTTCTTCTACCAAATTACAGTCCTGTGAACTTTCCTTTACTGACTTTGTTGATCCCCTTTCTCTTTTCTGCCCCTGTTCTCTTTCCCTTTTGCACTAGATCTTTCAGTAAACCATCAGAACTGAGGTCTCTAGCTATCCACATCTCCAAATGTCAGTAAGCCCCTTGAATTTAGGTTCCCCACCTTCATTCCAAATTCAGCATATTCAAATAGGACTAATCATTACTATTTCCTAAAAACTTTTCCTGAAAACTGGCCCCTCTGTCAATACCCTCTTTTCAATTTTTTCAGTCTCCCAAACTATGAGCCTTGAAGTCATCTTAATAAGAAGAAAGCTAGGTTTTGTAGTCAGATTCTGAGTGAATGACTCAACCAACTGCTAGTCACATGACTTTGGGCAAGCTAATCAGCCTTTCTGAAACTCTGCTTCTTCTTACAAGAAAATGAAGGTAATAGAACTTAAGTCAGAGGAATGTCATAAAATGTAAATGAGATCCTATGGGCAAAGGGCCCAGCCCAGGACCTGGCACAAAGCCAGCTCTCAACAAATATTGGTTTCCACCTCCTACACCTTTACCTTTACTTCTTATACAGCAGGTCACAAGTCCTAGAGTCACATCATGTGAAATTCTGGATTTTTCCCTTTTTCCCCATTTCCTACACTACATGTTCTCATTTCTCAGCTACTCTTTAACAGCCTCTGAATGGTCTAACTACTTTAGTCTCTTGTATTCTTCTTCATACTCCATGTTGTAAGATTTGCATTCTTAAAACATTGATTTCATCCTGTTAGACATACCTGGTATGCGCAAGCTGGGTATTCAAATAAGTATGTCTAAGACATGTGTACATGGGTGTATTTCCTCACAAGCTTGTTTTCTTGTAATTTATATGAAACAGATCTTGTCTGTTGCCTTCCACTCCCTTCATACCTTCCAACAGAGGCGAGCTCAGAAATCAGCAAACAGTGGGCACTCAGTCAACTACCATCAGCCCAGTACTTAACAAGCCTGTTCCTAGATCATTGCTCAATTTATAGCAATTCGTTTTTCAGAAGACACAAAGTTCGTGAGTTCATAGAATTCCAGAAAGCAATAGAAAGGGAAAAGGCAAAATGATTTTAAAGAAAAGTCTCAAACCAGGTAGAATCCATGAGGAAAGATGATATTTCATTGACATTAACTATGACAAAATGTTGGAAAATTAACATGATGAAGAACATGCATGAAAGTTATAAAACCTTGTGAGGTAGTTGCCAGGGGCTAGGGAGAGGGTGCAGTAAGGGATTGTTTAATCTCTATAGAGCTTCAGTTTTGCAACTGTACACTTAGAAAGGGTTACAACAGTAAATTTTATGTTGCTTTTTTAACATAATTAAGTCTTTTAATTTCTAAAAAAACTCATCTATGACAAAAATCCTCAAGTTGTTAAAAGTGTGTGCCTTAGCTAGGGGATTAATAAAGCAAGAAGGAAAGCACCCCTAGATTGGGGAAATGTGCCTACATTTTGGACTATCACAGATATTATCTCACTGCATTTAAATTTCCTCTCTAGTTGCCTGACTCCCTTACTAGACTAGAGAGTCTTTTAAAGCAGAGATTACCTCTTACCATGGAATCCCTTATACTTAGTATAGTGTGGGGCACAGAGTACACACTCCATAGATATTTGTTGAATATGAATGAGTGAATGAATGAAATACCTAGGCACTCTATATGTGTGTTATTTTTGGAGTGCTTTTCACATATTTGACTCATAGGGCATAACTCTATGTGGTGTAATCATCATCCCCTTTTTACAGAAAAGGGAACTGAGAGGTACAGAGAGGTTAAAGAATGTACTCATGGTTACCCAACTCTTAAGCAGTGATGCTGGGATTTGATAAGGAGAGTCTAGCTCCAGAGTCTATGCTTTAATAATTCAAAGAGCCGCCATTTGGTACATTAGACATTTCAAACACTGGTCACCTAAAAGTCCAAAGTCAAACTACTAGTAAGTGATGAGGCCAGACCAGACCCTATCTACTTTCATGAAATGACTGAAAACTGAGCCTCAAGGAAAAGTCAGATGATCTCAGTATGAGCAATGTGTTCACCAGCTTCCATGAGAAGATGTAAGAGCCACACCTTCAGGACATCTGGAGTTCTATGCTGTGGCTGTGCTTATATGCCTGCTTTCTTCTCACTTCTAGAATATAAGACCTCCAGGGTAAAGATCACATCTTATTCCATTATAGTCCCAAAGCCTGCCATGGTGCCTGGCACAGAATAGATAATTGGACAAAAATTTATTGAAAGGAGGAAGAAAAGAACAATTTTAAGCCAAACTACCATTGTGACAATAGATCAGTGCCTTGGTTCAATGTACCTGTAAGTCTATGAATTTCTAATAAATCTTAGAATTATAATTTCACCTCTTCCAAACTCACCATTTGATCTCACTATGCTTATTATCCTGGCAGAGTAAGTGCCTAGAATCAGAAATTTGAGTAATAATTACCCAATGTACAAGTCCTCTGTAAACATGAGTATTCAATCAAATAAACAAACAATGATCCTTGTGAATATTTACAAGGAAGCAACTTTTGTAAATTTCCAGGGAGTGCAAAGTACCATTAACCAAAGCTACAGAAGTAGAGATGCAAAGCACAAGTTGAACATAGATTGGATCCAGGGAAACTTGGCTGTGTGAGGAATGCCATGGGTGGACTGGAGAGCCAGAGGACTATGAATTTCCTGAAATCTCATGTAGAACTTTGTGTGCTGACACACAGATGTGTGTTTCTATGGAGATGATTCATAACATTGATGACAATCTCAAAGAGCTATTTGACTAAAACCACAAAGTCAAAACTATGGCTTTAGTATCACTGCTTACCTATTGTAGTACAATGTTTTCTTCCCAGGCATCAGATAAGGAAAAACTATAAGGACTCCTGGTATAAAGTAAAGCCCTGTGGTTCAGGGCCCCTGAGGGATGGAGAAGGTGAGAGAAAGGAGGTGAAATTTGTGAAACATCCATGTAACATCATAGACACAAGGATTGTGTGCAAAATTTGGTGTTGAGTTGCTAGTTGCTTCTATTGCCCCAATTGGTGGTTTTTTAAAAAATTGAACAAAATTGTGTCTTTTCAAGTATATTTTTGAGAAAAGGGAGTTTGAATTTAATGAGGAATGAGGAAATGGCCAGGCCTTTTTTAAAAAAGGTTTTGTTTTATTTAGTTTTAGACAGAGGGGAAGGGAGGGAAAGAAACATCAAAGTGTGGTTGCCTCTCATGTGCCCCCAACTGGGGGACCTGGCCTGCAACCCAGGCATGTGCCCTAATTGGGAATTGAACCAGTAACCATTTGGTTCGCAGACCGGTGCTCAATTCACTGAGCCACACCAGCCAGGACTGGCCAGGCCTTTTCTTTAAGACAATACCACCATCATTTACCCAACATACTGGGGAAAGAAAGAAAGAAAGAAAAACCTTCATTGAGACACCACTCAACTTTGTTCAATTATTTTTTCAGCTGAAATATACATGAACCATCTCCAGTTCTTTTCTGTCCTTATAGCAAGCAGTAATCAGAACCAAATTCTTAGAGTATTATAAATAGTGATTGGAATAAAATCAGTATTCTCTTAAAAAAATGAGCCCTAGCTGGCGTAGCTCAGTAGCCCTGGCTGGCGTAGCTCTGTGGATTGAGTGCAGGCTACGAACCAAAGTGTCGCAGGTTCAATTCCCAGTCAGGGCACATGCCTGGGTTGCAGGCCATGACCCTCAGCAACTGCACATTGATGTTTCTCTCTCTCTCTCTTTCTCCCCTCCTTCCCTCTCTAAAAATAAATAAATAGAATCTTTTTAAAAATGGCCTGAGGGCTTGCAGGAAGCCATTCATAAGAAATTGTGGCAGGAGAAAGGGGGAAAATTTGAATGTTTCCTAGTAAGTAGCTTTCCTCAATGAATATCTCTAATTATTATATTCAAGTTTTGCTACTGGTCATTTAAATACAAAAAGGTAAATAGTGTCACTCCACTCTCTTGAGAAAACTCCAAATTCTGTGTAATTACAAGGCAGGAGACAGATAACACCAGGGTAGGGGTTAGAGGCTTTTGTTTGCCTTTTTGTTATCACCTGTCACAATTTGCTGGGAAGGTAAGAAAACACTGCTGTTTATCTGGATTCATAACAATCTCTAACTACAACTTTTAGAAACTTCAAGGCTTAACTGTGACTATGTTGGCAGAGTCTAATAAATTGCTTTGTAAATGAAGCAGACAACGCTGATTGATTATGTTTTACTATACAGCATTAGTAAAAAGAGAAAAGATTTTTCCCCTAAATTGAATTTTAGGTTGATATGTACCTCTTTCCCAAGAAAAACCAATGGAAATCAGTTTAGTTTATATATATAGGCTAGCCATAAAGTCTGGGATGTATAGGTAATATTATTTTATTTTATACACATAGAATATAAAATATTATCTATAGTCATCTATGTTCAGACTTTAAGGACACACTGTGTAAGGTGTTAGAGTGACAATAAAATGTGAAATGATTGAGTCTGTACTGGAAGCTCAGCATACAAATGATGAACTTGGGTGTAAACTGGAGCAGTAAGACAGACTAACTTGAGTTTTTAAGTTCCTCCATTTCTACTTTCCCTTCAACTATCTAAATGAATCAGGTCAGGCAAGACAATCTCTGTGGTGTGTGTATTATCTAGTTAGTTGCTATTATGAAGACCTGCGCTGTGGGAGCGATAGCTCCCTTTCATGGCTCTTGAACTAAGTCATCAATCCTTACAAGCAAAGAAATAAACACGACTATCCCAATCAAACCAGGCTCACTTCCTGTTGTTTTTTAGATAGATTGTTCGGTAGAGAGAGCATTTCTTTTTATTAAAGATTTTATTTATTTATTTTTAGAGATTGGAGAAAGAGAGGGAAACATCAATGCGTGGTTGCTTCTTGAACGCCCCACACTGGAGACCTGGCCCACAACACAGGCGTGTGCCATGACTGGAAATCAAACCAGAGACTCTTTGGTTGGTGCTCTCAATCCACCAAGCCACACCAGTTAGGGCTAGAGAGGACATTTCTTGACTCTGAAGACTCAGATGTGTCTTATAACAGCTCTTAGAAGAACAGAGTGTGGAGCAAGTACTGATGTAGACAAATACTGATAGAGGAACAAAAAACAAGTGGACCAGATGACTCAGATATTTAAATGAGAATTTCCCATTTGAGGTTTTCAACACTCAAATAATTGTGCAACAGTTGATATTCTCTTAAGTAAAGAGAAGAAATATTATGTATTAGATAAAAAGACCCATTCTTTTCCTTGTTTTAATATATTATGTATAAGTGATTAGAATTTAGCACAGTTCCTACCTTAGGCACTTTCTCTAGAAACTTAATCCAATTAGAAACATTTTGTGAAAAACAGTTTACTATCCAGAAAGTTTTCCTGTTTCCAAGATAAGAAATCCTGTTCTGCCATCTCAGCAGGCAAGGGTTGTTTAAGTTACTAGATAACAAAGTTGTTATTGATTTTATTATTTTTACTCTTGCTGATTTTCTACAGTGTAAAGGGTGTTGGTCAGGACAAGAATGATTTTATAAAAAAAAGTAGCTGTCATTATTGTAACTGGCCTCATTGTGACAGATGGATCCTAGTGTTTTCTCACTGCCCTTTACTCAGGAGTGGGGAGGACAAAAAGCAAATAACCAAGAAACCAACATACTCATAATAATCTGGATTTCTCAGCGCTGAGCCAGAGCACTTGGAAATCAAATATTGGCCTCCTCCTGAATGCCCCTTTTAGCCTGTTGTTGTTAACCAGTTTAACATTCCCTTATCACATGCTCATGTGGGCAGAATTAAATGGAATTAGCTGCAAATTATATAAAATTCATTTACCTTTAAAGGAAGCTATTTGGTCATGTTCAGTGTAGAGAAAGTATGGCATTAAGACACAAGTTAATGGTACTGCCTGGAGATGAATCAATTTGCTTTGGTTTTATTGCCTCCCTTTATTTGCCCTTATGTGTTAGCTACTGTGGCTGGAAATGCTCCACTCAACTTCTCTGAACCCGCCTTGGAGCCACATTAACATCCCATGGAGAGTCCTGCTCTTTCTAAAGAGCTCAGTGGGAGTAAGCACAATAATAAAATAAGATCCTGATGATCCTTTCTAAATCCTTAGTCACATAAAGAATGGATGTATAAGTTAGGAAAGAAAATCTGTAAAAATGTTCAGGATTTATAACCTACTATAAAAATGTTCAGGATTTATGTTTTTCCCCATATAGAGATTTAAATAACATGTTTTCTAGACTCCAATAAAAAACTATTAAGATTAATGAATGGATTAAGTACAATCAATGTACAGAATCAATATACAGAAATGTATTTTCTCTATACCCATAATAATCCATCAAAAGTAGAAGTTAATAAAACAATCCCATTTACAATTGCATCAAGGCACATAAAGTGCCTAGGAAAAAAATTAGCCAAAGAAAGGAAAGATCTGTACTCCAAAAACTATAAGACATTGATGAAAGAAACTGAAGAGGATACAAATAAATGGAAGGATATATCATGTTCACAGATTAG
The DNA here is from genome assembly GCF_004126475.2 of Phyllostomus discolor. NCBI lineage: Eukaryota > Metazoa > Chordata > Mammalia > Chiroptera > Phyllostomidae > Phyllostomus > Phyllostomus discolor. Next base: position 111,855,783 of record NC_040904.2, read on the forward strand.
AAGGATTAATATCATTAAAACGTCCTTACTACCTAAAGCATGCTACGAAGTCAATGCAATCCCTGTTAAAATACCAATGGTATTCTTCTCAGAACTAGAACAACTAATTATAAAATTTACATGGAACCAAAAAAGACCCCAAATAACCAAAGAAATCTTGAAAAAGAACAAAATGGGAGGTATCACACCCCCTGATTTCAATCTACTACAAAGCTACAATAATCAAAACATATGGTATCGGCATAAAAACAGATCTATAGATCAGTGGAATAGAATGGAGTCCAAAAAATAAATCATTGCTTGTATGGTCAGACTTTGGCAAAGGAGGCTAGAACAAGGGAGTCTTTACAATGGAGTAAAGACAGTATCTTCAAAAGTGGTGTTAGGAAAACTGGATAGATACATGCAAAAAAAATTAAACTGGGCCACTTTTCTATACCATATACAAAAATAATCTCAAAATGGATTGAAGACGTAAGTGTAAGACCTAAAGACATAAAGCTCCTAGAAGAAAACACAGGCAATAAACTTTTTGACATTGGTCTTAGCGGTTTTTGGATGTCTACTTAGACAAGGATAGCAAAAGCAAAATAGCAAAAACTAAAAAGTTTTTGTACAGTGAAATCATCAAGAAAATCATCAAGAAAATCATCAAGAAAATCATCAAGAAAATGAAAGGACAACCTACTGAATGGTATAAGATATTCTCAAATAATAATTTTGATAAGAGGTTAATATTAAAAAATACATAAGGAAATCATACAACTAAACACACACAAAAAAACAACAATCCTCTTACATAACGGACAAAGAGCCTGAATAGATATTTCTCCAGAGAATGTAGAGATGACCAACAAACATATAAGAAGGTGTGCTCAACATCCCAAATCATCAGGAAAATATATATATATTAAAATAACAGTAAGATAAAACCTCACACCTGTCAGAATTACTGTCATACACACACACAAAATAAATAGCAAATGCTGGCAAGGATGTGGAGAAAAGGAAACCCTTGTGCACTATTGTTGGAACTGTAAAATGGTGCAGCTGCTATGGGAAACAGTATGGAGATTCCCCAAAAAATAAAAATAGAGCTGCTATATGACCCAGCAATTCCATGTAGCGGTGTTTATCCAATGGAAAAAAAAACACATTAATTTGAGCACTGGTTGGATAGCTCTGTTGGTTGAAACATTTTCCCATACACCAAAAAGGTTGTGGGTTCCATCTTGATCAGGTCACATACCTAGGTTTTGGGTTCAGTTCTCAGTTGGGATGTTGGGATGTATAAGGGAGGCAACAAATTGATGTTTCTCTCACATCAATGTCTATTTCTCTCTCTCTCTCTCTCTCTCTCTCTCTCTCAATCAATCAATAAATATATCCTCAGGTGAGGATATTTTTTAAAAAAACACTAATTTGAAAAGATATATGCATCCCTGTTTATTGAAGCGTTGTCTACAACAGCCAAGATATGGAAGCAACCTAGATGTCTATCAATAGATAAATGGATAAAGAAAATGTGGTACATATATACCAATGGAATATTACTCAACAATAAAAAGAACAAAATCTTATCATTTACAAAAACATGGATGGACCTAGAGAATATTATGCTAAGTGAATTAAGTCAGACAGAGAAAGACTAATACCATATGATTTCACTTGTATGTGGAATCTAAAAAACACACACACACAAAACAAAACAGAAACAGACCTTTATGTACAGAAAGCAAGTTGATGATTGCCCAATGGGAGGGGGTGGGAGATTGGTAAAAAGAGAAAAAATTAACACATTTTCTGTGCTGACTTAAGCATTTTTCTATTGATTTCCTCATCTAAACCTCGCAAAAACCTTATGACATAGAAATATACTTTTATTTGAATGCCTATGCTTCATGTTTGTTCTTAAAGAGTATTTATGAGTCTCCATATGCCAAATAAATTATAGTTTAAATGTTTATATTTTTGTTGTTGTTGTTATTGTCAATTTGTAGTGTGTGTAAGAATGATCTCGGGCCCTGGCTGGTGTAGCTTAGTGGGTTGGGCATCATCCTGCAAAGCAAAAGGTCACTGGTTTGATTCCTGGTCAGGATGTATGTCTGGGTTGCACATCCTTGGTCAGGGGCATGTGATGAGAGGCAATGGATCAATGTTTCCCTTGTACATCAATGTTTTTCTCCCTGTTTTCCCCTCCCTTCCTCTCTCTCTCAAAAGAAATAAATCTTTTTTAATAAAGAATGACCTTGGGTTTTTTGAAAATGCATATTCCCAGGTCCCATCACACCTTAAACATGGTTATTTAGTAGGTGTGGGATTAGGCTTAGGAATTTGCATTTTATAAGCACACCAGTGATTTTTTTTTTCCTGTGGTAAAATTGGTGTACAAGATTATATATATGTCAGATATACAACATTATAATTCCATGTCTGTATATATATATATAATGTTCAACACATGCATCCCAGTGATTCCAATACATATGGTTCAACAATCACGCTGCCAGAAAGTAACTACTCCGGGTTACTTCGTCAGTTAGTCGGAGTTTGTACCTGTGTGAAATTTGCTTATAAATATAAATATGTTGTAATGTGTAGCTGGAAAAAATGCACAAAATAAATGTACTCAAATTCAGTTTCTCTCAGCACAGCAGTATGCTGATAAGAGATCTCTGCCATAGGAAGCATTATGAATAGGAAAATTCAGTGACATTGACACCACAACCAAATAATGAGCCTTTACTTAATTCTCTGCAAAAAAGGGAACGGATCTACACTAAGAACCCCAACGAGAGGGCCTTCATTTCTGCCATTCTGAGTTCACAGCTGATTTTCCCACTTTAATTCCCACAGATTTTTAATTTTAACACTTTTGTGTGGGTCTTAGATTTGGTGACACACAGAGGTATCACTTTGATGAAGGTGTTTCTATATCTTCACAAGGAAAGCCAGGGTTGCACATGACCACCTTCTCGACCTAGAGAAAGCAGGAATGGAAAGGATTCCAGCCCTGCTCCAACCCAGACACTAGAATCACTCCCTTCTCTCCTGAGCTGTTTGAGGGCTTCCTCTGAGTTTATGACGATACCTTCATCTTCAGCCTAGGGAATGGAAGAACCATAGACAATGCAGTGGAAGTGGCCTTTGGCTATTAAGACAGGGCTCAGATGCTGGATTCCACATCTAGTGGGATGCTCATCCCAGTAGGGATGTGATTAGTTCACCCTTCAATCCTTATTATCAGACTTTCCTGGATGTAGAAAGGAGAAATCCCTGCACCTGTTTCTCTGTTGGGTGTGGAGGGCTGGCTTGAGAGAGTGCTATCCAGCTCTCCCCACTCCCACCTCTCCTCTTAGCACTTTGGGGAATATTCCCCTAAAACATAGGAATATAGCCACACAGTGCTTTCTCCCAGTGTTTCTGAACACACCTTTCAGGTCTACCTGTTTGGGAATATCCTTAGACATGAGCTTTTGTGAACAGCTCTGCCATTCTTTTGGATGCTTGTAGATGCATAAAAAGCAATGCTAGGGAAGAAAGGAAGCGATGACCATTTATTTATTGACTGCCTACAGAGTGCCAGGAACATTAAACATTTTGTCTCAGTGACTTCTCACAAAACAATTAAAAAAATATGTCTTCACTACCTACTACATAGGCAAAATAGTATAGTGTCATATCCAACAGAAAAACCTCTTCTGGGATCTAGGCTTTGCTGCTTAGTAGCTGTGTGATCCTGGGCAAGTTACACCTCTATGCCTCAGTTTCCCCACAGCAAAGTGAGAATAAGAGCATCTACCTAATGGCATTTTAATGAGTATTAACAGAGGTAAAATGCTTGAAACAAAGCCTGGCTCCATGCATGTGCTCTTATCACAGTGTGCAGTGAATCTACCGTATGGGCAGTGTATTGTGTCCACTTTACAAACAAGGACAGGGAGACTTAGTGGGCTTATGTAACTTGCTAGGGGACACACAGCTTCTGCAAGGCAGAGGGAGCTTTGGAAGAGAGGTGCATGCAGCTCCCAAGAGCTTCCCATCACCCACCAAAGCCAAAACATATTTTTACTCCTGGGTTTCTGTCCCTCAAAGAGATTGCAAGCAGACACACAGGAAGGGCTGAATAGGTGTTTCATCAAAAATATTACTGAAATTATTTGTCCTTCCAATTAAAACCATGTGAAAAGCAGGATGGTTTAGAAAGGTGGCTGGAGTGACAGGGATGTGTGGGTCATCTTTGGGCTTGAACAGGGACCTGAAAAGTAAGGAGAACAAAGGATTAGTCACAGGAACTGGTGATGAAGGAGGGTGGAATGCCAAGAAGGGAATGTGGGTGGAAGCTAGGAGGTGGTTACCCAGGACTAAGACCAGAAGAGAAATGACAAGGGCTGGGATTTCTGGGTGGTGGAGTCTGGGTGAGAGCAGGTGGGAGGAACGGGTCCAGAACTGCAAGGGTAGGCGAGAGTTAGACTAGAGGTGGGACAAGCACAGAGCCTTAGGAGTCTCTACTTCCTTTCACACTTTCCTTTCAGCTGCAAAGCAAACTGAGAGCCATAGGAGAATTAAGCAAAAAAAAAAAAAAAAAGACAAAAGGGCTGCTGGGCTAAGGGCCCCACTTCTGGGAAGCAGCACTAAGAGTGGACCAAGTGCACAGCGCAGCACTGAGACGGACAAGGGAGCCGCCCCTGCCCTGCCCTGCCCTGCGCTGCTCTGCTCGTTTGCTGGAGAAAGCCAGAGAGACAGAGAACAAGTCAAGTGTCCACCTAAATGAGTTTTTAGTCTGCGTTTATGCACACGATTCGGTAGGGGGAGGGCAGAATTTTCTGGAAAATAATTTCCACTTTCCACTCATTTTTGCTGGATTGTTTTTCCCTGCTAGTCGATGGAGAGCCTTTAATTCAAAGTCTGAGGTCCTTTTTCCTAAATGAGAGAGATTTTCCTTGGTGCTTCTCAGACCTGCGTACCAGGCTCTGAGGAAATCCCAGGGTGGTAGGAAGGAAGGATGGCCCACCCTGAGCAATAAAACCGGCCTGCGTAAGTGCTCGCTGAAAGGAAGGAAAGGCCAGCGTGCCAAAATTCGAAGTAAAGGGTCGCGGTACTCGCACTCCATACATCATAGCGTTCGCTTCAGCGTTTCAGCTCAAGATGTAATTTAATTTGTATTTTTAAGAGTAAGTTAGTTATAAAAACAAATGTGCTCTAATAAATTAAATTCCTTAAAAACATATCATTTGAGTTTGATGTGGTTCATCTATTTTTTTTTCCTTTACGATGGGATACAACGGCTTAAACATTCTTACTACCAAGCCCAAGTTAGCCCTTGGAATGCTTGTGGAAAAGCAAGAACAAGGTGCCCGGTGCTCTCCAGGGCACGGACTGCATCCCGGGAAGGGAAGAAGGGAGAAAGGGGGCAGATGAGGACCCGCAGTATCAGCGAGGGCTATCAGGACGTCCTGCTAATAAACGACTTTTTCACTGTCCACACTATAATTGGTTTACAGCCTTTCTTGTTTATTTATCCATAAGAGCTGCTGTTAAATGGCTCGGGAAGGCGCTCGCCTAATGGCTCAGTAACGCTCTGGGCCTGTGGGAGGCGAAAGGGGCGCGGGCGTCAGCGGGGATGCGAAGCGGAAACCCATTTCGCCTGTAATGGACTCGGCGGTTTTATGATACCAGGAGCTACATCCACAGAAGAAATACAACACACGAGTTTTCTCAGTGGAGGGTTCTACCGGGTGAGGTCATATATATTATATATTATGTATCATATATTACACATTACATTATATTATATATGTCATATGTCATATATCATTCGCCAATCCGAAAACCTCGTTAGCTTTGTCCCACTAAATAATTCTAAATTGCTGTTTGACCTTAGTTTCCTGGATCACGTCTTTAGGTAGTGAGCAGCGGCTAATGCTACTTGTGAAAGTGAGAGCGTGCACCTTCAGCACCCTGTCCCCTCCCCCACGTGCTTCTGCAACCTGGCTTCCCGGGTTTTTTGCCCTCGAGCGCGGTGAGCGGGTTTGCTTTCTGCTGAGCGCCTGTTTTCTTTCTGCAGGGCCGAGCAAAAATATTAAATGGGAGCAAATGAAGCATCGAAATGGAGACCAATTTACAGAAATGTGCAATTAGCGAGAAGTGCAAAGTAAACACTCTAGGTCGAGGATGGCAGGCGAGGCCAACAGCGGGGGCGGGGGGTGGGTTGGGGCCAGGCTGCCCACCAAATCTAGAGCAGGGTGTTGGCGCGGGGAGGAGGTGGGAGGAGGAGGAGGAGAAGGAAGAAGAGGAACGGAAAGGTGGTCGATCTTTGTCCCAAGCAGAATTCGCCACAGGCTCATAACCCCGTCGCCTAGTCAACCCGCCGAGACTTGGCAGATTATCTCCGAGGGTCAACACGCCGCGGCCAGGCAACCCCTACAGTCCTGCGCTCCTGATCGATGTGGTCACTCGCGGCCTGGGTGATAGCGTCGGGTTCCCCGCGACCGCCGCGAACAATAGACTCATTGACTCGGGAGTGCAGAGATTAGGTGCGCGGGTCCCACGGCCTTTCAACCCCTGGCCGCCCCCCACCGCAGGACCGCAGGTCCGCAGGTGGCCCTTTTCCCTGAAGAAACCGCTGAAACCTTCACCCGCCGGGCTTCCTGGTAGTAGCTGCGCGCGTTCCCAGGCTCGCGCGGACCTGTCCGTGCCCAGCACACCCCTACTCGCCTATTCTGAGACGGCACAAGCGTCTAACAGAATTCTGCGGAGAGGTCAAATCCCACCGAGGCTTTTTGCTCAGTGCACTCAATCTGTACGCATGGAAACGCAAATATTTCCACTAGGAGGAAAAATATTAAAATCTACCTGTGAAAGAACTGGATCCCACCTCCTCTCAGCTTTCCTAGGAGGAAAGGCTTGTACTTTAGGAAAGTCAAATTGTAGTGATTTTTCTCTTGTTGGTTCCTTGGGCTTCATGCTCCCTCTTGTTTAAGCTTCTCGGCAAAAGTATCTAGCTTTTCTAACGTCCCACCTTGCGGTTTAGGGAATATGTTCACTTCGACAGGAGCCGGTCCGAGGCCGCTCAGGACGCCCAGGGCAGAATGGTCGGCGGCGTTGGTCCAGCCCAGGCCGAGGGCGGTAGCCACTGCCACCCGGAGATAGCCTGTCCGCACCGTGGAGTCGGGAAAAGTAGCTCTATTTAAGTCAGGACCCCAGAGTGCCAGGACGTTACCCAACCGGTGGAAGCCAAAGGCTGACGTTGTCATAAGAACACAGTACTTTTATTTCTTTTGTAAACACTGCCTACCTCTCCCCGTCCTGCGTCCTGCCTTCTTTCAATCGAACGAGGGAGTAGCCTCCAGCTGGCGGACTCCGCCGGGCTTGGATCAGCGGACAGCCAACTTCTTTCCCCCCTTGCCACCCGAGGAAACCATTCGAGTCCCAATTTATCAAAATCAAAATTAGTAATGCCTAATAATTTTGTCAAAATAAAAAGACACTGAATGCTTCAGAAGTTACAGGTTACTCTCCAGAAGTTCCGCGGCACAGCCACAGATAAAAACATTCAGCAAAAGCTGGATCTTTGTGCGTGAGCTCATCGGTGTCCTTGGTGCCAGTGTACAAACCGCACACATGAAACAGAACCAACTGTTTCCGACTTGTAGAGCTACGTCTGCAAGCTTTTTGGACCGTATTCCCTGACAGTTAAAAAAAAGTTTAAATATACAACCTCAATATGCACATGTATAAATTACTTATCAAACATGCAATAGGTCGTTTAAAATCTCATGAAACTGTTTCTATAAATGAATAGAAGTTCTAAGATTTTCATGCGCGCCCAACTTTGGAGAGCCCTGCCAAAGGCGAATACATGTTTGTGCAGTGAGCTCAGCTGAAAGAGAAAATCGAAACAAATGCGGGCGCTCGCGGGCTCCGGGGCCTGGCTTCTTAAGGCAGTCAGTAAGACCAATAAGGGCCCGGGGCTGAGTCACGTGGGTCACAGCCCAGCCTATGGCGGGGCGGCCGGACCGCGAGGCCCCGCCTGCCGCGGGCTCCCTCCGCGAGCAGAGCGAGCTGTCAAAGCGACCCGGCGTGGCGCCGGCAGTGGGAGAGCAGCACGGCCTCGAGTTACCTGGCTCTCAGCTCCGGGTCCCCGAGCCCCGGCGGCAGCATGAACGGCGAGGAGCAGTACTACGCGGCCACGCAGCTTTACAAGAACCCGTGCGCGTTCCAGCGGGGCCCCGCGCCGGAGTTCAGCGCCAGCCCCCCTGCTTGCCTGTACATGGGCCGCCAGCCCCCGCTGCCGCCGCCTCCATTCCCCAGCACCCTGAGCGCGCTGGAGCAAGGCAGCCCGCCGGACATCTCCCCGTACGAGGTGCCCCCGCTTGCCGAGGACCCCCCCGTGGCACACCTCCACCACCACCTACCTGCTCAACTCGCGCTACCCCACCCGCCCGCTGGCCCTTTCCCGGATGGAGCCGACCCAGGCGCCCTGGAGGAGCCCAGCCGCGTCCAGCTGCCTTTCCCGTGGATGAAGTCTACCAAGGCTCACGCGTGGAAAGGCCAGTGGGCAGGTAAGCCTGGATCCCTGCCCCTCTCTCCTTATCCTCTCTCAGCTGGCTGCCCCTACCTCGGATCACTCCTAAGGACCTCTCCCCAGTTCGCGTTCCTGGACCCTACGGATAACCCGGGGTCGAACTGACGTACACGGGGATCCAACGAGGCCATCCCACACTGACGCATTTGGAGCGCCTTTGCCTCTCAACTCTCCTCCTGGGCGCTTAAACCCCTATCCCCCCCCGTATGCTGAACTCCGGGAGCCACTCGCTCCCAGCGCCCCTCCCAGAGGACCAAGGTCTGGCCGAGCTCAAGGCTTCGGAGCCTCAGATCCTCCTCCAGCTGGGGATCCCCCTGCCCCGGAGTCCCGGGAGTTCCGGTGGAAGAGACGGAGCAGGGTTCGGGGTACCTGTGAGCTGCAGGAGCCCGCCTTCGGAACCCGGGTCACCCGGCGCCCTGTGTCCGGCGGCTTCGCTGCAGCACGGTGGCAGTCGTGGGCACCCAGTACGTGCCGGAAAGTAGGGGTGTCCGGCGGCCAGGGGGCACCAGACAGGAGCTGAGGCAAGGCGAGGGGCGGGGGGAGCTCACCGCAAAGCCGGGGACAGCCGCTCATCTAAAAGCCTGGCAGCTGGGCCAGGCGTCTGCGATGCTAACTTGACTTTAGACCAAACAGAAGTGTGTGAAGGGGTCTCCCCGCGCTGCTTGCAGGAAGTCGGGGCTGCTTGAGGAAGGAGATGATGCTTTCTGCGCAGCCGGCCCAGGGAAGCGGGAGCCCTGGGTCTGTTTGGCCTCGGGCGGAGACGGGTAACAGAAGGTCTCCCCGGAGCTGGAGGCGGAGAGCAGAGACCCCGGTCTGACCCTCCTGCCGCCCTTTCTCCGCCCTGAGCTGGCTGCGATTTCCCATGCGGCCTATGACGCCCCCGCCACACAGTGTTATCGCTTCCGTGCCGAAGCCACTTCTGGTCACACCTGCACTGCAAATAGTTGACTTTTCTTTCCTTCCAACTCACAATCGGGAGTGCGGGGACAGGCTGGAGCTGGCGCCCCTGGCGCTCCTCACGGTCTGGCCCGCCCTGCCTGGCCCTGCCCGGACACAGCCCAGCAGGGCTTTGGGGGGTCCCCGCTCGCTCAGAGTCCCAGGGCTCGCCTTTCCTAGTTCACTTCCTGCTGAAACTGAGTGTGAGGACCCAGCCGGTCCTGAGGCGGGACAGGGCAGCAACAAACTCAGCCACAGTCTTCCTTCCCCACATCCGGCGAAACCCCGGCCCCAGGCGGTTCCAGATGCTCGGGCTGCTTCTGCGTACTTACCAGCCTGCCTGGCCCGGGCCTAAGAACCCGGAGTCTCGCAGGAGGCAGGAGGACAGCGTCCTTCAGTCGGGGTGGAGGACCTCCAGCCCGTAGTTTCCCGCGGGAGCTGCGGCCCCTCTCTAGGACTCCCTTCTGCAGGGCGCTGGGGACACGCGTTTCCGGCCTCCCGGGCCCTGCTGGCGGCTTCTTCAGGAAAAGGGCTGGGAGGCCCTGAGGTGGCCTAAATTTCCTACCCTTCTCCCGCAAGGGTGTTATGCCAGCTCTGGTGGAGCTTGGCCTCCATCGGATCCACAAAGCCAGAAAGTAAAACCCGAATGAAAATCGGCAACCTTGCCAGAGGCATGGAGGGACTCTGGAAGGGTGACATCCCCAGCCTGGAGCATCGGGGCTGGAGGGGCCTCTGCCAGCACCCTCTGGCTCATTGCAGGCTCAGGCAGCCAGTAAGGGGCCCAAACCCTCTTTCCTGAAGCTGCTTGGAGTGGGGAGGGTCCTCCCCTGGAAAACATTCCAAGGAGCAGAACTTCAAGGGTCTGTGAATCTGAATAGTGGATTTTCACGTCCCTGAGAACAAAAAGGTGACCAAAGGGCTTTTATTCGTAGTACAGATGTGAATACTAACAACAACAGGGACTTCTGAAAGACTCTGCCTAGGAAGTGAACTGTCCCAGACTCACCGCCAGAATCTCCTCGCCCAGCACCTTGCCAGCTTCCCAATAACACCAGCACCCCCTGCTCCTCAACCTCCACCCCCATCTCCTGCCAACTCTCAGAGCTTAGGTCTGTTAGGGTAGTGTGCCCACACAGCATCCTGTCACAGCACTTCTGTGAGGCCCACAGAAGAGGACCAGAGCCCCAGAGAGGTTGTGGGTTGAATTATAGAATTTGGGGGGCCTTGTTAAGTGTTCCTGCATGCTTCTTTCCTAGGCCAGGGAAGGCCTGGGAGTGGAAGATGCAGAGATGCCTTGCAGCAAGCAGACCTCCTTCCTGACTCAGGCCTGAGCCTGCATCTTCTAGGAGCCAACTTTTAGCCTGGTGGTGGTGGTGGTGGGGGACCGGGCAGGTTCCATTGTGTACTTAACCCTCTTCCCCTAACTTGAACACCAGCTTTTCAACTCCCTGAGGCCTAGCCAGCAGACACAGGAGAAATGTTTCATACCTCTGCCCTAACATGAACAGATGTAGTCCTTGTCCCAGAGTTTTTGTAAAACTTATCCCAACAGAGTCTGCCGCCCATGCAGTCAGTATCTTGAATAGAAAGGAAAAGCTTGGGGCCTCAAGGAGCCAGGTGGCAAACACAGGTTGTGCAGCGCTAACCTACAGGATCCGGCGGCTCTTGCTTCCCCAAGTCTGGGCTCAGAGCTGGGAGCCCTTGACCTCCCCCCACCACCACCACCAGCAGCCTCCAATCCTCAGAGGGATTCAGGCCTCTTAGCCTCCCCTCAGCCAGGATTTAGGCCCTAGGACAGAGAGGCTGAGGCTGATAGTGACCTTCTTAGAGGCCCAGAATAGTTCCCCTTCTTTTTCAGGGCAGGGGCCCAGCAGAAGTTAAAATGAGAACAATTATACAAAATGTACTGGCTCTTGAGTTGGGGCCAATTACAATAAAACTAAAGAGAGAGGATATATGGTCAGACATAACTATATGTATTATACATATACACATGTATATAGTTATATTAGCTCAAGGTTTTTCAGCGTTTTTATTAGCTCAAGGTTTTTTAAACTAAGTTTGCACCTATTACTTGTAGTGAAATCAATTTACTGGGTTGAGACCTTTTCTAAAAAATGAAATAGTAAACCAGAGGGAAAAATTAAATAGCATCATATATGGTAGTGGTTGACTTTGTGTCGTGAAATTTTTGTGTCGGTTATACGTCTGTGTGAACTGGGTAGTGATCTGTAATGTATTTCTTACTGTGGATCATCCGCAGAACGTGGGGTTTTTAAATATATATATTAAAAACATTTTATTGCCTTTGTAGAATAAAGTAGGTTTAGATATCTATACTGTGCGTTTTAATCAGCATCAACACGAACACCAGTTAAGGGAACCCATTCAAGAACTACTCGTTCATAGAGCCCACGCAGGGTCCACGACAGCCCGGACCTCCCAGAAAAGGCGACCGCCGGCTGTGTGGGCCCACACTGGGGTAGGCCCTGGGGTTCGGTGGCCGAGTGGCAGAAGGGGTGGTTTCGTAGGATCGGGACTGACTGACGGTTGGGTTGCGTGAGAGACGGCAGGGCAAAAGGAGCCAGGGGTCGGGGGACCACACTCAGGCCCTATGTCTCCCGCAGGCAACGCCTACTCCGCAGAACCCGAGGAGAACAAGCGGACGCGCACCGCCTACACCCGCGCGCAGCTTCTGGAACTGGAGAAGGAGTTCCTATTCAACAAATACATCTCTCGACCCCGCCGGGTCGAGCTGGCTGTCATGCTGAACTTGACGGAGAGGCACATCAAGATCTGGTTCCAAAATCGCCGCATGAAGTGGAAAAAAGAGGAGGACAAGAAGCGCGGCTGTGGAACCGCAGCCGGGGGTGGCGGGGACGGGGAGCCCGAGCAGGACTGCGCGGTGACCTCCGGCGAGGAGCTGCTGGCGCTGCCGCCGCCGCCGCCCCCCGGGGGAGCTGTGCCACCCGCTGTCCCTGTTACAGCTCGGGAAGGCCGACTGCCGCCAGGCCTTAGTGCATCACCGCAGCCCTCCAGTGTCGCGCCCCTACGGTCCCAGGAACCCCGGTGAGAGGTGGGGGCTCCTCCCTGCCAGAGGCTTTGACCACTCACAGAGGAGGGGGGAGCAGGCCTAGGACCCCACGTGTGGACCCCAGCCCTGGCTGTTTGATGGGGCAGGTGCTTCGGCTCCCGCCCCAGGTGGAAGGGGAGCGGCTGCGCTCTCAGGTGCCTGTGCCAACTGGGGCGGGTGGGGAAACACCGGTAGACCTTCCAGAAGAAGGGACCCTTTCTGTAGATCTGAGTCTTCTTCGGGTGATATTGTTGGGTCGACCTCCTCTGCCACTTGTTGGGCAGGCCCCGGCACTCCAGAACCAGGGTCGCGTTTAGAGAAACCAACTCTTTAAAAGACAACAACAACTGTACTAATTGGAACATTCTCCCAAACACCACAAGCCAGCTAAATGGTGTTGCCTGTATGTGCTCAGAAACAGAGACATTTTGATTCAGGCTTCTGCCTTAACATTTAGAAATAATTATAAGGAAATGTCAGAGGTTTCCAAGACCCAATGAAATTGATGCCCTTGGACTTGAATAATTTCTTCCCCCCTCCTTTCTTTTAAAATCCATTTAGCACAGCAACATACTTCCCCAGAACACACCCCAACTTCACCCTGCTCGTCTTCCCTCTGAAGAAGAGATATTACAAGGGAAGCTGGGCCACAGCAGGGCTGGGGCACAGGAGCAGGGCGAGAGTCCCTGTGTACCCCTCGGTCAAACGTTTCCAGAGAGAGTGGGAGAGATGGGTCTGGGCCAAGGGGTTTGAGGACGAAAGATGAACCTCTGAGTGAACTTTCTAATAAGGGTGTGGATTTAGTTCCTGGTCTCAGGGCAGAGAGGCTGTGTGGAAGGCAAGCAGGGTTGCCCAACCCACTTTGGAATCGAATCACAGAGCCAGTGTGATTCCCACATCTTTAGAAATGATAAAAACTCCTGTGTTTGAGGAGATGGGAAACTGGTTATTTTAATTTAAAGTTGTGAATTTACCTAACAGTTCTTTACAAACAGGTCTGTGGTTTCCAGGTCAATTTTGGTTTGAATGCAGGTGATATTTGTGGGAAATGTTTAATAAATACAGATAACATGGAAAGAGATGAAAACTGATTCCTTTGTTTTATACACAACCAGTTCATTTTACAAATCAAAATAGCATTTCTCTTTTCCATACTAATTAGGGAAGAGCCCATAGTTAAGAAACATACATTTGGGTTTGGGGTTGGGGTAATGTATTAGTATGTGGATTCTCGGTTTTGTTTTGTTTCGTTTTTACCTTGAGCCACTTCTCAAGATGGATTTTGTCAGTAAGAGAGCCCTGAGGCATGGGGGTGGGATTGCAGCTGAGCAGGTCTGGACTAGCCAGAGAGGCTCAGGGAACCTCGAAGTTGGCCAGGGCCATGGCTGGCTCTCCTTTTTCTTCCCCAAGAGGTGGTCTGGAAGAGGCTTTTTTCTTTGGCTCACCCAAAGGAGTGTTGCTTTGGATGAGTCCATGCCCCTGGGTCCCTAGGTCCATAGTGTCCTGTGCTAGGGACCAACAGGCCCAGACTCAGAGAGCGTCCAGTCCCTGGAGCTCCCTCTTCCTCCTGGCACCTGTCAGCCTCTTCGCCCAGATGCGTGCTGGACTACACCTCCACTGCGCTCCCACCCTGGGGGACTGTCAGCTGGCTCCCAGGAGTGGCCGCTAGCATTCTGGGTTGCTAAGAGACACAGGACTTGTTTTTGTTTAGTTGTTGGTTTTCACCTTTTGCTGTTTGTTTTTGTTTTTGAGAGAAATAGAATCACTCACCCCTCGGAGGAAAAGAAATTAGGTGGATCAGAAAAGGGAACCTTCTCATCAGTGAAATGGGTCACAGAGAGCAGACCTCACCCTGCAGTCTCCTCACGCCCCACCCGACCTGGGCTCTGGAGTGTAGGGTATGGGCCTTACCGCCGGAGGTCCCTCTAGTACTGGCCCACGACCCCGATAGGATTATTCAATGTCCCTATGCCTCAGTTTCCTACCTGTAAAGTGGAGGTGAATTATATGGCATGGAGATTTAAACAAAATATCGTGCTCGATTCAGCATCTAGAAAGTAGTTATCCCTCCACAACATCATTACTGCTGACGGACCATCGTTATTTTTCAAAGTGCGGGGCAGCTGCGCCTGCGGAGATTGGGGAGGGGTGCCTTCCGACACCTGAACAGCCCTCTCGTTTGACGAATCCCCACGCTGTCGCTATTGAGATGACTCTAGTCCTTGTAACCACTGATCTTTACTGCGCACTTCCTCCTAAAGAACCTCCTTAGATTTCCCACAGCGACCTTCCGCTGGTAAAAAACTGTCTGCCTCTTACAGAAGGGAAGCGGCTGCTGAGCAGCGTGCAGGACCGCTGGGGCTCCGTGGCCATCCGCAGAGGAGATGTGATTTGTTCTGGGGAGGGGTGGGGGCCAGAGAGGCTTCAGGGGCTCTCCACCAAGGCCTCTCCCCTCTCCGGGGCTCCGGTCCCTGCATCCCTCAGATCTCTGGCCCAGAGAGGGTAGCGTGCCTGCTGCCTCTCCCTGCGTATTCCAGGGTTCCCTGCTCTATGGAGAAGATGCGGTCTGTCGCCCCGGAGCTGGGAGGGCGCGATGGGGAGGAGCGGGTGTTGACTAGGACCAGGCGCCCGGCCTCAACTGCGCAGGGCCGGGCCCCGCTGCTATGATGCACTGAAGACGCACTCGGCTGCTCTCTGGGCTGCTGGTGCTTTCCCAAAGAAGAAAGCCAGGCCTGCCCCCTTAGACTTGAACGTCAGGCCTGTTTGCCTACATGTGGCTCTTAATTCCCTCCTTTTCTCTTCCACAAAATGGGCTCATGATGAGGATGAAATGAGATGATGTCTTTGAAGCGTTTATTACGCGGCTCGGCATAGTGGGCAGGGGAGGGCTGGTGGAGGGGACCTGGTGCTGCCAATGGAGGCCGGTCTTCCGGGGAGACCGCGGGCGGCAGCGCAGAGCAAGCCCTGCTGGCCAGAGGGGCCTTCCTCCACGAGAGGAAGAAAGAGGAAGGAGGAGCTGTGGCTGGGAGCGCCACCCAAGAACCAGAGGACTTTATCCCGACCCCTCAGGCCACAGCTCCTAGGGCGACTCACACGGGGCTCGACCTGGGACTCCCTAGCTCTGCGCAGCCACCCTCGCCGAGCTGGAGCGGGACACGCTCTGTGGGCCGCGGGGGCCGAGCGCTTGCAGTTCTAAGCCCAAAACCCTCGCAGAGTCCAGTCTCCTGGGGGAGGGAGGAGGCCGGAAACCAACAAGCAAGGTCTTGGGAAGAGCCCCTTTCTGCCAATCTCGTGATTTTCCCCAGGTCCCAGAACTGCAGAGGTGACATACCGCCTCCCCTCTTCAAGCTGACCACACTCCTCTCAAGTAGGAAACAGTCGCACCCGAGGCCCTCCAGGGCGTGGAGGAAAAACAGAGTTCCCGCAAAGCCGCGCGCAGTTCCCCCGCGCAAAGTACGCGCTGGGCCTGTGCAGACCGGGATCCCGGACCCGTGGGCTTGCTGAAGGAGCGAAGAAGTCCAGGGGCGCGCCCGCCTACACTTCCACTCCCGGAAATTCGCGGAGCGAAGCCACAAGCCCCACTATTCCTTCCCAAATCTTTGGCAGGGGGTGTACATTCATGGAGCACCACTGGGTGCTGTGAAAGATGGGGCACTGATTGTGCTTCAAGGCGAGCCCCTGCGCTCCCCGCACTTGTGGAAGCTGCTGGTCCCGGGATTGGATTCGGAGTATCTTGCAAGGGTTCCCCAGCCCTGTGTCACGAAAGCCAGTGAGAGTGAGACCTAGAATCGAAGACCCAGGCGAGCGTGGCGCTATGCGGGCAGGACCAGGGCATGAAACTCCTTGGAGGTAAGGTCTCATCGCACAGCGCCAGAAATCGTGTACAGCAAACAAAATCTCCTTTTCTTCTGTGATGTATTTCTTTTTGCAGTTGGCTAAAGAATGTCTCACCTTAAAAGGTAATCCATGCGTTGTAATAGCATCTGAGAGGTGCTCATGATTTCAAGTTCTGCCTATCCGTGTGTGTGTGTGTGTGTGTGTGTGTTAGTCAGGTTTGATACCTGTGATTCTCTTGCACCTTTCTGACTGGAGCCTGAATGGATTCGGCTGCGTGCACTGGACTCCTACTTTGTGCCGGCACCGCTGGAAGTCATGCAGTGCTTGCTGGGGAAGCACTTATAATTTGTAAAAGCCGGGTCACCGAGATTGGACAGACTCTCAGTGAATTTACCAGAGTAAATAGTTCTCAGGTTGCCCAGATTTCTCCTTGTGTACAACAAAGGCTGTTTTGATTTCCCAAAATAATTTTGACCCCCTTGTCTAGCACTGTGACCCTCCCCATATCCTCTCTTTCAACTAATTCAGTCCAATGCACTTAAGTTTTAATGAAATCTGTCTGGCACGGTCCTTTCGAGTTGGTGAAATCAGCCTGTTCTCATTATATTCCCTCATTTATCCTCCCTCTGTCCTTAGATCTGTGTGTCTATAGGTATGGTGTGTGTCTCAGGGGTCTGAGGGTGAGTGTCTCTCTGTGTTCTCGTGTCTGACTAAGCCCGCAGGGCTTGTGTGTGTTTGTGTGTGTGGTGTGAGGTGTGTCTTCTGTGGGCTGCAATGGTGACAATGATCAGTGAGTATCTACCGGTAGGGGACAGGTTCCTATATACTCTTTTTCCGTACAAGAATGGCCATCTAATGCCACTGCTGCTGATGCCAACTGTCTACTCAGGCCTCAATTCTTTGTGTTGACACAATGTTTGCAGGCAGGAAATGCTGTATTAAGAAAATGGGAGTGAGAACTTTGGTAGAAGCTGACGGACTGCTAAAGTATTGCATGATTGTGTAAGGAATTTCATTTTTTTCTTTCTAAGAAAAAAGTTTGAAACTAAGTTCTTTAATGTCAAAAGCATCACCTAGAAACCCTCCTGAAGAAGGGTCTGAAGAAGAAAGTTCTGAGTTGACACTGAACCAAATTTTACTCAAACCCAACTCTGACAAGCTAGATGTGGGAGCTGTGCACCTGATGGGGAACTGAGGCAGAGCAACAGGAAGCCTCCCTGTAAAGGACACAGGAGTGATGCGGACTCCTGGCTGGCGCCCAGCCTTGAGGAAGTTGCTTCCTGTCGACAGCAGGAGCCCCCATGGGAACGGACTGCACAGGTAACTCTGGGGAGGAAAGGGAGGTCAAGCTCTGTAAATAGCAGCTACCAATAGCTGTTTCGCAGTGAAAGTGACTGGCTGATGTGGATCTTTTGAGCAACTGAGTGAGAAGCCATCAGTGCCAGGTTCCCAAATTAAAGTGTGCTGCACTTATAATCGTGAGCTAGAATGGGCATCATTCTGTGATAGAGCATCATAACATGCTCTTGCTGTTTGCTTCATTAAAATTGGTTTTCTCTATAAACAAAATATGGCTTTTGAAAGCACAGATAGCTTTAGCCCATTATAATTTTATAAAACATTTTGTAATTCAACTTCAAGTTGAACTGCTTCAAGTCACTCCACACAAAGTATATGGACATCTTAAATATATGCCACATCATCAGCATGGATCAAGATTCCTGTCTGCATTACAGAACACACTGAACTCTCACTCATAGTGATAATCACACAACAAAAATTATAACAATATTTCTGTTATAATTTCTATCATTTGAATAAGTTATATTATTTTCCTGAATTTTAAATTAGTCTAAATTCCAAAGGAAAAAGAGTTTGAAAAATCATTTCTCATGCTCTAAAAAAATTCAGAAGTTTCACAATTCTAGATCTGTCTGGAAATACTGCCAATTTGAAGTTGATATATTACCTGGAACGATTCCCACTTCAACAGCTCTAGAAATCCACTAAAAATACAAAATATTATTCAAGAGCTTTTTAATATTGAAAATAGTACATAATTGAATGTATTGCAAGAAATAAGCTCATGATTAATTTTTATTTCATGTTGAAAACCTGATTTTCTAGAGCAGAAGTTTCTAGAGCTGATTATTTCTTCTCCAGACAAACAGAGACACAAACAAACAGATTTTGGTAAAACACAAGCCAACATTCATCCTGCCCTTTGTCCTCCAATCCAATGGATGAGAGAGAGAAGGATCTGTGGCCAAGTGTAGAAGTTAGTATGGAAGTCAGACAATGAGTACTACACAACTCATGGTCTGCCTTATCTATTAGAAAGCTCAAGACTAAAATCCCTGTTTAATTAGAGCTAAACTGTGTCTCTGAAACTGACATACCCTCTTGAGGAGAGCTGAGATTTTCAATCAAGAAAGATTACTTCCAGCTCTGTGTTCACCATTCGTTCCCCTTCTGAACTATGTGGCAAACTACTTGGCATCTTGCCAGTCTCTTTTCTCATTAGTAAGTCAGGGGAGATACGTGCCTCACAGGAGCATTGTCAGGGCTAAATAAAATAATGTATGTGAAAGGTACTTTCCAACAGGGAGACAGACCCCAAATGTTATATGTGATTATAAAACACTGGAACTCCCCTTTCTATAAATCAGTGTTTTCCAAACAGTAGATTGCAACTTATTAGAAACTGATGAAGTCAGCTTAGTGGGTTGGTATTAGGCTTTTTAAAAATTAAATAAAATGAAAAATATCATAGTACATCAGGCATAGTGAGGATAAGGATTGCTTCATGAACCTTTTTTGGTTGTAGATGTCTATGTCTAAGAAGTCATAATATAAAACATATTCTACTCTGGTTGCCATACAAAGTTTTGAAAACACTGCTCTGAATGGTGTGTAATCTTCATCTATTTTAAACCTTTTCAGTTTAGATATCTTATTCAGTATGTATCTTTACTGGAAACCAACTCAAGTCCTGTTTGGAGGAAGAAAGTTGAGCTAGAAAGGAAAGAGAAAGGGTTGGGGGGGTACGGTTCCTGTCGAATATTTCACATCCAGATATGATTGTTAAGCCCTTATTTCTGAGCCTCAGCCCCACCCTTCCGAGCTCTCCTTTGTGATTCCAGACCTGAGCCAAAACTGAAAACAAGTATGTTTCTCCTTTGGCAAGTGGCTACCAGTTTGTATTTGCCAACTATTAGGAGGCACTAGAAGGAGGCTTGAAGGCCGGAAGGCCAGAAGAAGAACTGGTTCCTCTCTTTCAGCTTCCTGTTCACTTCAGTGAGAGTGGGGCAGTGCTTCTTCTAATGGTGGCAGTTTATTCCATTAATAGCACAAAGTTCATGTTTTGTTTTACGTCAGAAACTTTAGGAACGTTCCATTTCTTATGCTGTATTTATTTTTAAATCATGTATACATACATACACATAATCATATGTGTTATTTTATAATAAATCTAGGGAGGGAGATGCAGCATATTAAGATCAATATCCTCATATGTATTCAAACCTTCATGGCCACACCACAAATCACAGAATACTGGGTCTGTTCATTCTGCCTTTCAGGACTCTCTCACTGTGCCCCCCTCTGCTTCCTCACTGCCACACTTTTCCCAAACACTCTCTTGCACCCTTACCAGGCCCACTGCAACAGCCTAACTGGCCTCACTATCTCTAGTACCATCTTTCCCAGACTACCCCAATACTTCACTTAGGCCAGAGAGATCTTTCCAGTATGTGAATGTGATCAATGCCTCTGCATCTCCTAAAACTGTTTAGTAGCTTCCATAATCTGAAGGGCCAAGTCCAAATTCCCTAGCCTGGACTCTTAGGCCTTTCTATTCTTGAGCCCATAGGTATACATGCAGGTCCTGAAAACCACCGTACTGCCCCAAACACTGTTCTTCTGCTTCTGGTTGGAAGGGCCCACTAACTTACACTTTCTGTGTTTGCCTGCCTTCCTTCTTTTCTTCCATTATTCTTTATGTTAATGTTTATTGAGTAATAGCTATGCTAGGATCTGAACCAGACCCTGGGGCTTCTGATCAAGTCTGTTAGTTCATCAACCATTGGATGCTCTCCAAGGAAACATCCCAACTTCCACAGAGTGTCCCTCTGTAGTAGCTAGTTTCCAAGATGACCCCCAATGAATCATGCCTCTTATTGTCCACATCTTTGTGTAGTCTCTACCCACATGGAATCTGAGCTGGGCCTGTTACTCACTTTAGCCAGGGAACTGAAGCAAAACTGATGCTGTGCCAGTTCTGGGCCACTTAGGAAAACCTGGTGTCTTCCATGTGTGGGCTTGGGGGAGCCCCGACTACCATGTCAAAGACCAGCCACCTCACTGGAAAGACTGCACAAAGTGCCCACATGAAGAGGCCGCATGGAGAAGGAGAGGTGCTAAGAAAACATGGAGAAGGAGAAAGGCCCACCATGCCAGTGTCTCAGTTGAGCAGAAAACTCCAGCCCCAGTCACCACCTGATTGCAGGAACATGAGACCAACAGGAAAACTGCCCAGCTAAGCCCAATCGATCCACAGAACTGCAAGTAAAATGAGCCTGGTGATTTGCTCTGCAGCATAGATAACTGAACTGCCCCCTCACCACGCTGTGCTCTCACTCTTGACCCGCATCGTGCCTTCTCCACCCGGACCTTTGTTAGGTCCTTCCTCCAGTTGTATTGTCCATCTCCCCTAACAGTAAGTTTCATAAAGGCAGCTATTGCATTCTATTTATTTCTTTTGCCTGAAAAAAAAATCAGTACAGAAAATAGAAACCACTTGAGGCACTTCAAGTAAAAGGTGATTGGGTGTTTACAAAGTCATTGAAAAGCATGCCATCTCTAGACTTTTGTCACCATGGTTGTAGTGCAGAGGCCTGAAAACTGCTGGTAGTACCACAGCCACTCCGTATCCAAAAACATGATGGTAAAAATATTGCCAAAAAGCAAAATCCAAGGGTAGAGCTGAGTTGTGGCAAGTGTGAATTCTGTAAGGTTCTCACAATTGTTTGTGAAGTCCATATCTTCCGCATTCTCATGAAAGTCAATAGGCAAATACAGAATTCATTTCAGACCTTCACCTTTTCAACCTGTTTTGCAAAGGTAACCAATTTCTCTAGAAGTAAGGAGGCTGCTTTTTCAAGGTCAGGCCTGTAGCTGATTCTGGAAAGTATGCATAGTGTATATTTAAAGAAAATAAATTGGCCACAAAGTCTATATTCTTGAAAACAGTGACAACAAAAGCTAAATCGACAGGTAAATTCTATGACGTCATCTTGAACGTTGTTTAATCTTGGAGATTAAATAAAATCACTCACACATTCTTTATTTATCCAAGCTATCACTTACAGCACCACATGGCTGTCAATTCCTCAGTGATGAGAAGTGGAACAGAAACCAAAAATAGGAACTCAAGACTCCAGGTTTCTTTACTTAATGCAGCCATTTGCTATTAGACACGTTAAGATCTTTTCACCTTTGTTATGCTCATCACTTATAAAATGCAGGTATTGTATGGGCAACCACACAATGCTGATAAAGTATCGGGAGAGTTCTCATCCACCCCATTATCCCTGCCCACTGTCTGCTGAATCTCTGAGAGGGTGCTGTGCCCACAGGACTCATGAGCAAGTGTGTCCCTCACCCGATTCATTCAGCTGCTCATAAAAACAAGACTGGGATTTTTAAGAGAAATTAATTTTAGTAGGTGAATTTGGGGGGATTATTTTGTAGAATTTGTTATTTGTTTCCACTGTTTTTGTTGAGATGTTGTATGTTTTTACGAGTTGTTTTAAAGTAGTTTTTTTTAAGGCTAGACAAAACTGTAACCAAACATTCATGGTACTTAACTCTGGGGCGTAAAATTAGACATTCATCTATGTTTTACTTTACATTCTTCAGAACTGTTTATATTTTTAACAATGGGAGTGTACTAGTTTCAAGATTAACAATAAACTTTCTAAAATGTTATCAATGATTAACTCTGGGTCAAGGAATTACAGATGGTTTCTAAATTTGTTTGAATTTTATATTGAGAAAAATCGGCATGTTTTAAAAGAACATTGATTGAATTGTTACCACTTTTCCTAAGAAAGTGCAGCAATTATGTGAAGTTACAACTCAGTGTGCTCTTAGAACCTTGTAAAACCTTCTTCACATCATTAATCATTGGTGGAGCTGTAGAACCCCAGCAACCGGAAATAATGGTGCGGGGTCACAGTGCAGAGTACTTGGGGAGGCTGTCTGACTTAGGATGCCATCAGACCACATAGTTCAAGGTCAGAATGGAAAGGGAATGGGAAGTCTTCCTGAGACACTTCTCCGCCCTTTCGTGGCCATCAGAACATGGTCAGAGAAGGCAAGGAACTGCTGAGCAGGTTGCTTTTGTCTTGGGAACTTCACACAGTGTGATTCCTTATTGTGTTTGTTTGTTTGTTTTATTCCATAAACTTGAATGGAACTACTTACTATTTACCAGACCTTGTGCTGATTACTGGGGTTAGAAAGAGGCAAAATATTGTTTCCCTACCCAGAAGAAGTTCATCGTCAAAAGGAAAACTCAGACAAGTAGCAGGGTACATTGTAACATGGGAACATAAGTGATGCACACTGATTTATACGAAGTGCTCAAGAATATATAGGAAAGAGAAAACAAGTCAAGGGGATTCTGGAAAATCATAGCAGAGTTTGAAGTAGGCAAGCTGAGGAGAGGGGCCTGCAAGGGGAGTAGGTGCCAAGAAAACAGAAAGGCGAAGACCTGGAAGTGAGAAAGAACAATTCCTGCATTTGCCAGATTACTGCCATCAAATTACCACACACTTAGTGGTTTAAAACAACACAAATTCAGTTCTCTTGTATTGCTGGTGGTCAGAGGTCTAAAATCCAGGGGTCAGCAGGGCTACATCCCTTCTGGAGACTTCAAGGGTGAATTGGTTCCCTTGCTTTCCCAGCTCCTGGAGGCTGCCTGCACTCCTTGGCTCCTGCCCTCTCTCCCGCCACTCCTACCTCCTTCATAGTCATTACACCTTCTGAGGTCAGATTCCTCACTGCCTCTCTCCTGTGAGGACCCTTGGCCCATTCGGGTAACCTAGGATAAAGTCCCCATCTAAAGATCCCTAATCTAATCACATCTGTCAAGTCCCTTTTGCCCTATAAGGCAACATCTGCAGGTTCCAGGGATTAGGACCTAGAGATAATTGGGGCCACTATTTAGCCTGCCACTGTCCCCTGAGACTTTGACACACTAATTCATCTGCATGGGCAGCTCTTCTTCCTCAGGTCTGCTTAAGCGGCTCCTTCACAGTTACTGTGTAAACTTGGGCAATTTACTAAATGTCTTACACTTTAGTCTCCTCATCTGGAAAACGGGGATAATAATAGACACAGCCTATTAGGTTTTAGTGAAGATAAAATGAGTTAATGTGTGGAAAGCAGCACCTGGAGTATAGTAAGCTCCAAAGTAATCAACCTGTCATTGTCATCATTATTACTTTTGTTACCTGGGTCTCTATTCCAATGTCACCTCTGCAAAAATACCTTTCCTAGCTACCCTATCTAAAGTAGTCTCTCTAGTAATTCTCTACGTATCTGTTACCTTTTATTTTTTCATAATCATGGTCACAATCTTAACTATTATCTTGTGTGTGGTATGTTGTTGTTTTTCCTCTGCCTCCTCCCCTAGAACATAAGCTCCATATCTCACTTATCACTGATTCCCCAGTACCCAGTATGGTGCTTGGTACTTGGTGGTCCTGCAGTAAGCATCTGTTAAATGAACAAATCAAACTCTCTAGCCCCATGTCACCCAGTAGAATAGCCACACTAGCCACACATGGCTTCTGAGCACTTAAAATGTAGTGATTCCAAAATGAGATGTTTCTGAAAGTACATAATACATGTCAAAAGTTGAGAAGACTCAGCATGAGGCTCTGGCAGGTAGCTCAGTTGGTTTAAGCAGCATCCTGATACACCAAGGCTGCAGGTTTGATCCCTGGTCAGGGCACATACAGGGAGCACCCAACAAATGCATAAATGGGTAGAACAACAACTCTTTCTCTCTTCAATAAATAAGATATTGAAATATCTTATTTTTAAAAAGATATTTTTAAAAAGAACAAATAATATTCAATACCTCATTGGTAATTTTCATATTGTTTACATTTTTAAATAATAATAATTTGGATCTATTCAGTGCAATGAAATGCATTAACCTCAAATTACACATGTGCTTCAGATTATATTTCTTTCAGTTAGCACTGCCATAGGAAGCCCTGACAGCAGGTGCTCTAGAAGCTGGACTGTGGGTTGGAACCCTTGCTCACCCTTGGTAGCTGTGTGACCCTAGGCAAATTATTTTTTCAATAAAAGCTATAATTAACTAAGTTCCAAAGGAAAAAATTTCTTTTTTGTCAGAGAAGTTCAGAGCTTTATAAATGTTTACAAGTAAAAAAAAAACCAGAATACAATGAATCTTGAAACTTTAGAACACAATAGTGGTCAGCAAGGTTTTCACTCTTAATAATTTCTATTCCTGATGATTTATATTTTTCACAATGACTGTGCCACAGTTGGAAGAAAAATATAAATATATTTAAAAATAAGTTAATAGAGGTTGCAAAAATTTCTTGAAGTTGTTTATTGTAAATGCCTGTTTTCAAGATCTGAAACTGGAGACTCTGCCCAGAGGGTCGGCAAGTCATGGACCTCACAGCTGTCACATCAACTCTGACAAAGGTCCACTTGTAAATGCCGGGACCACCATCCATGAAAGCCTACTGCACTGCACTTTCTCCACTCCATCCTGGCCTCCAATTCTGATACATGCTAAGCCAAACAAATGTCCAGGGAACTGTATAAATAATTTTCATACTTCTTTTCCAAATATTTCTTTTTTCCATTATAGTACTTTTATCAACATTATAATATGCAGTGTAGAGTCTCATGCTTGGCAGGTGCTCAGTAAACAGGGAATGACTCATTAAAGGAATGAACACATACATGAATTCAATATAACTAACTAACATCTCTATTCTTCCCATTCTGTTGTTTATGCTTCTCACTGTTTTCATTATTAGTTTATAATTTTTTTTCAACATGCTGGCTTCGTTCTTTCTTTTACCTCCCTGATGTCAATATCCATGGATTTCTTTATGATTTTCATTTATTCTTAAGATGTTATTTATTTACTTTTAGAGAGAGAGGAAGGGAAGGAGAAAGGAAGAGAGAAACATCAGTTTGTGAGAGATATATTGATCAGTTGCCTCTCACACACCCCTGACTGAGGACCTGGCCCACAACCCAGGTCTGTGCCCTGACTGGGAATTGAACTGATGACCTTTCGGTTCGCAGGCTGGTGCTCCATCCACTGAACCACACTAGCCAGGGCTATGCTTTTCATTTTATCGACCACTTTTTCCTTCTGATTCTTTTTAATATAGTTCTTGGCTAAATTTTAGGAGACTGCAATTCTGACTAAGAGTTACAATCATGCTTTCAAAATAACATATTATGCATTTTTGCATGCATAATATACTCATTTATCTCAGAAAGAGGATATATGTGTGTGTGTATGCATATATATACATATACATGCCATGATGATGCACTCAGCAGACCAGGATATAGACTACCCCATGGGACAGATAAACTTATTTTCTTGAACAAATACATTGTAAGATTAAAAATAAACAAAGAGATTGAGGGTTGATATTTACTATACATTAATAAAGGCTTAGGAGATGTATTGACCAATCATAATTTGCAAACCTTTTTTGTAATCTAGCATAAACAAACAAAATTATAAAATAAAAACATTTGCAAGACTTATGAGGCAGTTGTAACTTTGAACACAAACTAGATATATTCCTATTTTTATTGAGGTATAATTGACACACATTGTATTAGTTACAGGTGTACAACATGATTATTGAATGGCCACCATAAATTCAGCAAAAATCATTCACCATACACAGTTACAAAAAACTTCTTCTTGTAATGAGAACTTCAAGATCTGCTCTCCAAGTGACTCAAAAGTGCAATATAGTATAAGTTATGTTCACCATGTTGTATATTATAACCCCATGAATTATTTTATAATTGGAAATTTGCACCTTTTGACCCCATCACCCATTTTGTCCACCCCTACCCCTAACTCAGGCAAAGGTCCATCCATGTCCTTGCAAATGGCAACATTTGCTTTTTAATGGCCAAATAATATTCATATGCATATATATATATATATATATATATATATATACATATATCACATCTTCTTTACCTATTCACTCATCGATGGACACTTAGGTTGCTTCCATATATTGGCTATTGTGAATAAGGCTACAATGAGCACAGAGGTATGTATATCTTTTCAAATTAGCATTTTCATTTTCTTTGAGTATATACCCAGAAGTGGGATTGCTGAGTAATATGGTAGTTCTGTTTTTAATTATTTTGAGGGAACTCCATCCTGTTTTGCATAGTGGCTGCACCAATTTACATTCCCACAAACAAGAAAGTGTTCCCATTCCTCTAGGACCTCATCAACACTTTTTTTAATTGTTCAAACATCAATGTTTATTTGTATAACCACCACTTTATTTCTTGTCTCTTAGATAATAACCATTCTGACAGGTGTGAGGTGATAGCTCATTGTGGTTTTAATTTGCACTTTCCTGGTGATTAGTGATGTTGAGCACCTTTTCATATGTCTGTTGACCATCTTTATGTCTTCTCTGGAAAAATGTCTATTTGGATCCTCTGCCCACTTTTTAATTATATTGTTTCTTTAGTGTTATTTATTTTGGATATTAACCTCTTATCAAATATATGATTTGCAAATATTTTCTCCTGTTCAATAGATTGTGTATTCGTTTTGTTGATGGTTTCCTTTGCTGTGCAAAAGTGCTGTTTTTAAGGTATGATAATGATAAAAGTGTCCATATCTTTTAATGATATACTCTAAAATATTTAGAGATAAATTGATATGATATTGGGTGTTTTATTGAGAATATTGGGAAGATGTAAATGAAGCAAGATTGGCTACAAGCCCATCATTATTGTAGTTGGGTGATGTGTATAAGGCAATTTCTCAGACTATTTGTCTTTTGAATGTCCTTAAAACTTGTCATAATAGCCCTGAACTGTGTGGCTCAGTTGGTTGGAGCATCATCTCACACATCAAAAGGTTGTAGGTTGGACCCCCTGTCCAGACACATATGGAAACAACCAATTAATGTTTCTCTCTCACACTGATATTTCTCTTTCTCTCTAATGTGTGTATGTGTGTGTGTGTAAATCTCCTCAGGTGAGGACTTTAAAAAGATGTCTTTCCATCTAAAAGATATATATAAAATTTGAGAAATGTAGAAGAGTCTAAGGAAAAGGAGAAAAAATAAATACACAGCAGTGATTATTTCTCTTTAAAAAATATTTTATTTATTTTTAGAGAAAGGGGAAGGGAGGAAAAAAGAGAGAGAGAGAAACATAGATGTGTGAGAAATGCATTGATCAGTTGCCTCTCACATGCCCTCAACTGGGGACCTGACCCAAAACTGAGGCACGTGCCCTGACTGGAAATTAAACCAGTGACCTTTCAGTTCACAGGCCGCACTCAATCCTAGGGATTAGGACATAGCTATCTGTTAGAGGGCCATTTTCAGCCTATCACAACTGCAGAGTTACAAAGGTGATACTATATAGATTCTTTTGTGTCCTGACGTCTTGATGTGTGAGCCAAAAGGAATAAGCATTCCCCCAGATTGTCAAACACTCTGAAAAGGGCATCTTTAAAGATTATATAATATTCTACTGAATGATATACTATAATTTAGTTTTCCAAAATCTTAGACACTTATTTCCAGCTCCCTACTTCTGATTATTTCCTTAGATTAATTCTAGATGTTGGTATTATTGAAGTCAATGAGTGTATTTTAAGACTTATAAAATATATTGTTCAATTGCCATCCAAAAACATATGAATTTACAAACTTTTCAATAATCTGGGAAGTGCTGGTCTCATCATACCCTCTCTGGCATTGAGTACTGATTTTTTAAAAGTTTTGTGTCATTTCACATTTCTTTAGAGGTCTAGTATTTTTCTTATTATTTTTCATTGAATTTTTTATATATTAAGGATAACCATCATCTTTCATTTTCTGAGTAAATACTTTTTTTCTTTTTTTGCTTTTAAATTTTGAAACTGATGTTTTTGATAGCTATTTATTGTTTTATTTATAATTTGTTACTTTCCTATACACTTACAAAGTCTGCCAACTTCAGAGATTAGATTCAATAGTGGTTGAAATAGCATGGTGTTTGATGTCAGAAAGGCTGGGATTAGAATCTATCTCATAGAGATAGATGATGGTTGTTACAAAGATTAAATGAAAATCTAGAAATAACAGATTCAAGCAAATCACAGAAAATGCAAATGTCCAATAAAAATGAAAATGTGCTCACCTGCTCAATGACTATAGCATGTAAAATTAAATTAGTTACCATTTTCTGCCCATTAGATTAAGATAACCTACAGACTTCTGGCCCAGATGGAGGTGTAGGTAGACACACTGTGCCTCCTCGCACAATCAAAAGAAGAACAACAACAAATTTAAAAACAAAAAAACAACCAGAACTGACAGAAAACTGAACTCTATGGAAGTCGAACAACCAAGGAGTTAAAGAAGACTTACTCATTCAGACTGGTAGGAGGGGCAGAGCCAGGCACCAGGGTGGAGAAGACTCCAGGCAAGGCGACAGCTGGAGGACTGGGTGGGGCAAGGCGGTAACTGGCAGACTGAGCAGTCCCACATTCCTCTGCAGATAAACCGGGAAGAACTACTGGGAAGCAAGACAAACCACACAACCCAGAGTTCCAGCTTGGGAAAATAAAGCCTCAAGCCTCTGACTGAAAATACTTGTGAAGGTTGAGTCTCACAGGAGAATTCACTGGAGAGACCCACAGGGTCCTAGAATGTACACAAGCTCACCTG
Source organism: Phyllostomus discolor (assembly GCF_004126475.2). Lineage (NCBI taxonomy): Eukaryota > Metazoa > Chordata > Mammalia > Chiroptera > Phyllostomidae > Phyllostomus > Phyllostomus discolor. The sequence goes on from NC_040904.2 coordinate 111,885,220, forward strand.
GGAATCAGCACCAGAAGGGCCCAAGTTGCTTGTGGGTAGCAGGGGAAGAGACTGAAAACTGGCAGAGAGCAGAGCAAGCGCCATTGTTCCTTCTGGGACCCCTCCCCCACAGACAGAGCCAGAACACAGCAATGTGGGTTGCCCTGCCCTGGTGAAAACCTAAGGCTCTGCCCCTTACTATGTAACAGGTGAACCCAGACAAAAAAAAAAAATGGCCCAAATGAAAGAACAGATCAAAGCTCCAGAAAAATACAACTAAGCAATAAAGAGATAGCCAACCTATCAGATGCATAGTTCAAAACACTAGTAATCAGGCTGCTCACAGAATTGGTTGAGTATGGGTGCAAAGTAGAGGAAAAAGTGAAGGCTATGCTAAGTGAAATAAAGGAAAATGTACAGAAAACCAACAGTGATGGGAAGGAATCTGGGACTGAAATCAATGGTGTGGACCAGAAGGAAGAAAGAAACATTCAACAAGAACAGAATGAAGAAATAAGAATTCAGAAAAATGAAGAGAGGCTTAGGAGCCTCCAAGACACTTTAAACATCCCAACATCTGAATCATAAGGGTGCCAGAAGAAGAAGAACAACAGCAAGAAATTGAAAACTTATCGGAACAAATAATGAAGGAGAACTTCCCCAATCTGACAAAGGAAATAGACTTCCAGGAAGTCCAGGAAGCTCAGAGAGTCCCAAAGAAGTTGGACCCAAGGAGGAACACACCAAGGCATATCATAATTACATTAGCCAAGATAGGAGAGAATCTTAAAAGCAGCAAGAGAAAAGGAGAGAGTTACCTACAAAGGAGTCCCCATAAGACTGTCAGCTGATTTCTCAAAAGAAATCATGCAGGCAAGAAGGGGCTGGAAAGAAATATTCCAAGTCATGAAAGGCAAGGACTTACATCCAAGATAACTCTATCCAGCAAAGCTATCATTTAGAATGGAAGGGCAGATAAAGTGCTTCCCAGGTAAGGTCAAGTTAAAAGAGTTCATCATCACCAAGCCCTTATTTTATGAAATGCTAAAGGGACTTATCTAAGAAAAAGAAGATTAAAAATATGAACAGTAAAATGACAGCAAACTCACAGTTATTAACAACCACACCTAAAACAAAAACAAAAACAAAAACAAACTAAGCAAACAACTAGAACAGGAACAGAATCCCAGAAATGGATATCACAGGGAGGGTTATCAGCAGGGGAGTGGGTGGGGGTGAGAGGGGGAAAAGGTCCAGAGAATAAGTAGCATAAATGGTAGGTAGAAGATAGACAGGGGGAGGTTAAGAATAGTATAGGAAATGTAGAAGCCAAAGAACTTATATGTATGACTCTTGGACATGAAGTAAAGGGGGGAATGCAGGTGGGAGGGGGTGTGCAAGGTGGAGGGGAATAAAGGGGGGAAATGGGATGACTGTAATAGCATAATCAATAAAACATATTTTAAAAAATAAAATAAATAAAAGATAACCTACAGTGCAAAGAGGTTACGGTGCAGAAGAAAGAACTCACTCATAGGCACCTGTGATGGTATTGTGAAGTACTAAACCTTTTTGAAAAGTAATGATTATACTTATTAAAGTAAAAAATAAGCATTTTCTTTGATGTAGCATTTCCAATGTAAGTAATCTATCCTTTAAAAATACAAAGAGCCACAGCTGGGTGGCTCAGTTGGTTGGAATGTCATCAGTATACCAAAAGGTTTTGAGTAAGATTCCCATTCAGGGCACATGCCTAGGTTTTGGGTTTGATCTCTAGTTGGGGCATCTATGGGAGGCAACACATCCATGTTTCTCTCTCACATCAATGTTTCTCCCTTTCTCTCTCCCTTCCTCTCTCTCCAAAAGCAATAAACATGCCCTGACTGGTGTGGCTCAGTGGGCTGAGCATCATTCCTGCAAACTGAGGGGTCACTGGTTCAATTCCTGGTCAGGGCACATGCCTGGGTTACTGGGTGGGTCCCAGGGTGGGGGTGAGCAAGAGGCAGCCAATGGATGTTTCTCTCATACATGATGTTTTTCTCCCTCTCTTTCTCCTTCCCCCTCTCTAAAAATAAATAAATAAAACCTTTTTTAAAATAAAAGCAATAAACATATTCCTGGGTGAGGATTTAAAATACACACACAGACACAATGATACAGGAGGGGCCCCACAGCCTGCTTATCTTGGCTGGGCACAGGCTTTGCACGGCACCCACCAGAGTCGGTTATGTAAACAAAGGGCTGCAAAACCACATGACCAATGTAGCCACTCACTGGCCTAACCATTTCTGGAGTCACCAAGCTGCCTGCTGCTTGCCTTGGTCCCACCCCACAAGGCCCACCTCACAATTTCTGGACCTTCCTTCCTCATGATCAGAGTGAGAGGGTCTCCTTGCTGGATTGATAAAGTAATGACCATATTGAGGAAGCCCATACATAGGTCAGGGACTGTGGAGGGCCTCTAGGACACCAGGCAGCCTTCAGTCAACAGCCAGCACATAGCAGGACCCTTGGCTGTCAAGCCACAACGAAGTCACCTCTGCCAACCACCTGAGTGAGCCTGGAAGTGGATGTTTCCCCGATGGGCCCTCGGATGAGACTAGGGCCCTGGCCAGCACCTGGACTGTGGCCTGTGAGGCCCAAGCAGAGGAGCCAGCGAGGCTGTGCTCAGATTCCTGGCCCAAACAGACTGTGAGATACCAAGGTGTGTTGTTTTAAACTGCTAAGGTTGTGGTAATTTGTTATGCAACAATAGAAAATGAATTCATCAGGTCACAATCCACTAGATGAATTTCATGACCCATTCATGAGTTGCAACCTACAAGCTGAAAAGCACAGAATTACTCAAATGAAAGCTACAAATACTTTTGGAATTTGCAGGAATGTGGCCTTGTGACAACAACAAATCTCTTAAGTATATTTGTTACAGGAAATTGAATGTGCATGCCTAAAGAAGAGAACAAAACAAAAGCTGCATAGAAGTATTCCAAACTATGATTCCATTTTTTCCTGAAATAAAAGAATCGAATCTGCAATTTAAAAAAATCATTATATGAGGAAAAATGATGTACAAAATTCATCATGGGGCCATATCTGTTAAAGTGATTAGACTTCCAAAATAAAGAATAATAATTTGGGCATCCAAAAAGAAAATCAATTGTCTTAAAAGGAGTGCGATGATAAGACTTGACTCAGACTTCTAACCCACCATGGCAGAGCCTGCCAGATGTTCAGTCTCATTTTCTCTTCTTTCTGGGTACAAAAAATTTCTACATTTCCTAACACACTATGCAGATAGGTGGGTCATTGTCTAGATCTGGCCAACAGTAAGTTAGTGGGAACTATGTGTACCCTTTGGGGCCTAGGCTTTTTTAAAAGATTGTATTTATTTATTTTTAGAGAGAGGGGAAGGGAGGGGGAGAAATATGGATATATGAGAGAAACATCCATCGGTTATCTCTCACACACACACAAGCCAGGACTGAACCCACAATCCAGGCTTGTGCCCTGACTGAGAATTGAACCAGTGACCTTTTTGCTTTGCAGTATGATACCCAACCAACTGAGCCACGCTGGTCAGGGCTGGGGCCCAGGCTTTTAAAGAAGCAGTTTTGCCCTCTCCCTGCATTCTCTTCTGCCAGCTGGATACTGGTGGCTTTATACTATGAAAGAAGCCTACGTCACTGAATTACCATGCTAAAGAGTGTTTTACTACCAACCAGAAACGCCCGCTTCATAGTATTTTAGAAGAAGTAAATTTTATCATATGTGAACCATAATATCTTTGGGTCCATTTTTATGGGTGTGAGCATTAGTGCTACTAGTACATCTGTGTTCAACAGTAGAAGAGATTGAAGCTGTGCTTATGAAGAGCCCAGGGAAGAAAGTATAACCCAAGATTTTTTTCAGAAACCACAGGCTATATAGGAAGATGATTTTTAAAAAGAAGCAGTACAGAAAGTACAGCAGTAAGAAAGTTTTATTTTTTTTAAAGATTTTATTTATTTATTTTTAGAGAGGGAAGGGAGGGAGATAGAGAGAGAGAGAGAAACATCAATGTGTGGTTGCTGGGGGTTATGGCCTGCAACCCAGGCATGTACCCTGGCTGGGAATCAAACCTGCGACACTTTGGTTCGCAGCCCGAGCTCAATCCACTGAGCTACGCCAGCCAGGGCTGAAAGTTTTATATAAAATAAGATGACAGAGCTGAGACCAAAGGTGTTTGTCATATCAGTAAGTGCTAATGGTAAGAAAATTAGATATCCATATGCAAAACAATAAACTTGGTCCCTTACCCTACACCATATACAAAAAATTAACTCAAATTGGGTCAAAGACTTAAACCTAAGGGCTAAAATATTAAATTCTTAAAAGAAAACATAGGGGGAAAGCTTCATGACATTAGATTTGGGAGTGATTTCTTAGATGTAACAGCAAGAACACAAGCAATGAAACAAAATAATTGGTAGATTGACTACATTAAAATAAAAAACTTCTGTATATCACAGAATACAATAAACAAAGGGAAGAGTCAACCAATGGAATGCGAGAAAATATTGTAAATCATAGTCTGATAAGGGGTTACACATAAAGAACTACAATTCAACAAAAACAAAAAAGACAATCTGATTAATAACAGGCAAAGGACTTGAACAGATATTTTTCCCAGAAAGATACACAAACAACCAATAAGCACATGAAAAGATGCTCAACACCACTAATAATTAGGGAAATACAAATCAATACCACAATGAGATACCTCCTGCAACCCACTAAGATGGCTACTATAAAAACAAAACAAAACATTGAGCCCTGGCTGGTGTGGCTCGGTGGACTGAGCACCAGCCTGAGGAAAGAGGTCACTGCTTCAATTCCCAGTCAGGACACATGTCGGGCTGTGTGCCAGGTCCCCAGCTGGGGGCATGTGAGAGGCAACCAATCAATGTATTTCACACACATCAATGGTTCTCTCCCTCTCTTTCTCCCTCCCGCCCCCTCTCTCTAAAAATTAATAAAGTATTTTTTAAATTGAATGCCAAGTGTTGATGAGAGTGTGGAGAAAGTGGAACACTTGTGCACTGTTGATAGGAATGTAAAGTGGTGCAACTAATATGGAAAATAGTCTGGTGGTTCCTTAAAACATTAGACCCAGAATTACCATATGATCCAACAAATCTACTTCCAGAGAAGCATATATACTTCTTTTATATTAAAAGCAGAGTCCTGAAGAGAGATTTGTACATCCATGCTTTATTCATTATAGCCAAGAGCTGGAAGCAACCCAAGTAAGTATCCTTCAGTGGATGCATAGATAAACAAAATGTGGTATATACATGCAATGGGACATGTATTCAGCCTTAAAAAGGCAGGAAATTCTGGCATATGCCTCAACACAGATGAAACTTAAGGACATTATACTAAAAGAAATAAGCTAGACATACAAAAGACATTTCATCTATACATTTCATCTAGATGAGGTACTTAAAGTAGGCACACTCATATAGACAGAAAGTAACATGGTGATTGCCAGTAGTTGGGAGGAGGGAGGATGGGAATTGTTGTTTAATGGTTACAGATTTTCGATTTTGCAAGATGAAAAATGTTCTGGAGATTGATTGCACAACAATGTGAATATTCTTAACAGTCCTGAACTGTACACTTAAATACGGTTCAGGTGTGTCTCTGGCTGGTATGGCTCAGTGCATTGAGCACCAGCCTGAGAGCCCAAAGGAACCCAAAGGTCACCAGTCCTGTTCCTGGTCAGGGCACATGCCTGGGTCGCAGGCCAGGTCCTCAGTCTCGGCCCTCGGAGAGGCAACAGATTGGTGTCTCTCTCCCTCTCTTTCTCTCTACCTTCCCCTCTTCCTAAAAATAAAATCTTTTAAAAATGGTTAAGATGCTAAATTTGTTCTGAGTATTTTACCATAATTAAACATAATTTTAAAAACTCAAAAAACAAGGATACAAAGAATATATGTAAAAAGATATTTACATATCTTATTATAGGATATTTACATTTGTACCACTTATAATAGCAAACTGCTGACAACTTGAATATTCATCATTAGGGAAGTAAAGAAATATCCTCTCCCCACTAGAAGTAACCTCTCAGAACACAGGGATTCTTATTTGTGATCTTATTACTGTTTTCCCAGCACCTGAGTATAACAAACATTCAAAGAAATTTTTGCATAAATGAATGAGTAAAAATTCTGGTATATCCAAATTTTATAAAATATGGTGGTCATTAAAAAGAATCAGTCAATATAATGACCTGGGGAAATGTCCATGGTATATTATTAAGTGATATAAACTAGTCACAAAGTATGACTTAATTTTTTGGTGCTTTTGTTTAATGGACAGAAAAGAGAATAACAAGACTATATGCAATGTACATTTGTGTACATAGAAAAAATTCTTAGTGTTATGGACCAGGGAGTTAACACCCAGTCCCAGCTGGGCCTGATAGAATGGAGAAATTATTAACTCATTTTCATTTCTCTAAATGGTTTAATTTCATTGGAAGAAATTGTAATTTCTTAAAACAATTACCTTGTATTAGTAAAGGCTTAAGCCCAACCAAACTCCGCTATGGAAAAGACAGCACGTTAGAATCCTTTACGCACACTTTAGAAAAAAAGTGCCCTTAACAGAGTTAGGTATTCTTTTTACAGTATTGGTCTTATTTTATTAGTGTTTGTTGAACACCTAACACTGTTACAGGTAAATTCTGTTCCCCGCACCCTCTCATCTGCCTCTCCTTAGTTTGCTCTGCTTGTTCCCTTCCTGCGGGTCCCTCTCCTGTCACCCCTCTGACTCCTCCCGCCTGCTTATCTGCACGCCGCACATTCCTGCTAGAGCCCGTGGGCGGGCGCTGCTTCCGTGAGGCAGCTGCGGTGTGCGTGCTCGACCTTTGCCACTCGCCGCCCTCAGTGACCCGGAGATTTGCAAGGACGGGGCCCACGGCTCCTTATTTCAGGAATGCACCCCAAAGTACAAGTTTCATCTCCATAGCGAGGGGTCCTGCCTTGGAAGTGGAAGGGCCGAGAGCCGAAGATGAAGCGTGGGAGAAGCACCTGCACGGCACCTCCACCACTATTAATATTAACTTTTACTAAGATTGGCCTTTCTGTCCCGGGGCATCACGAAGCAGGAAGTCAGGGCAGTGGTGCAGGGAAGGGAACTGGCAGGCCGAGAAGAACTGTAGTAAATTATTTAGCTGTGAGCTCAGATGAAGAGGGATCCCGCCCCTCCCCCACAAATCCCAAAGTGGGTGCGGGCTGAAGACCAGGCCTGGAACCGCCCCTCATCATTTAAACCGGAAAGTATCTGGAGGCTGGTGAGGGGTAGACCACGTTGGCACTTCTCTGCCAAGAGGCGCGCGAAAGCGGCAGGACCCCCGGGCCTGACCTGGCTCTAGGGAAGATGGCCTCCCCTCCGACCCTCCACCGTCGCGGCCGCCCCTTTCGGCGGCTGCAAGAAGTAGCTGGGGACGAAACTGCGACAACGCAGCCGCAGCCAAGGAAGGTGGACAGGTGGAAGGCAGTCCGTTCGCACCCGCAGTTTCAGGCGAGGCTTCCTGCAACCGACCCTCGTTCTTACGCTCTGCCGGGGGCCGAAGAAGCGGCCACGGGGCCTACCCGGCAGCTGCCCGCGGCCGGCTGCCCCTGCTTAGCCTTCGGGCTTCGGGATCCGGTTCCCCTGTGGATACTGAGGTCTTAGCACCGAGCCAATTGCCGCGCGGAGTCGCGGCCGCTCTGCCCGCTTCGCTGGAGCAGCAGCGCCGCCTGCCGGACACCTCTTGCTAGCTGAACCGCTGAACAGACCCAGACCCAGACCCAGACCCAGACCCAGACCCAGACCCGCCCGAGATCCGCAGGGAGCACCGAGGCTCCAGTCCGCCCCCAAATCTAGTCCCTCCCGCGCCCCCCCCCCGCCACCTCCCGGGGCGCTCCGCTCCTCCGGGTGGAAGCCCGGCCGGGAGCTCATCGCCCGGGCCTGCCGACACCCGCGACCCGGGTTCTCCTCACCTTCCCCACCCACACTGGGCGTTTAACTTTAACGACGACGAGAGCAACCGCTGACGCCCAGCTGTTCCAAAGAAAAAGAAAGTGCCTGGGATCTCGAGTCGCGACCTCTGCGGGCTCAGGGAGCGACCCGCGCGCGCGCGGCGGGGTCCCTTGCGTGTACCCACGCCGCGTCCCCACACGCGGGAAACGCCGCGGGTCCCAGACCGCAGCCAAGACGCGGTGCGGGCGGGCCTCCAGCTCGGGGCCCACTGAGAGCGGAGGGGTCAGGTGGTGCTTGGGCCGGCGGTGGGCTCTGGTGGCCTTGGAGAGAACCCAGGAGCCTGAAGCCTTGCGAATCGTCCATCTAGGCCACAGGGGAAGAGGGAGGCCTCTATCACCTGAGCTCTGTCTTCCCTGATGGCTGGGTCACGCACAGATGCCTTTTATTTTGATTGATTGATTAATTGATTGATTGATTAGAGAGAAACATAAATTTGTTGTTCCACTTATTTATGTATTTATTAATTGATTCTTGTACGTGCCCTGAGAGAGTGGAACAGCAACCTCGCCACCTTGGCTATCCGGGCCACGCTCTAACCAGCTGAGCTACCCCGCCAGGGCAGGAGCCCAGATGTCTTGGTGCCAGGCCCAATGCCTCTCCCAAGCCTGTATTAGACAGCTGGCCTCTTTGGGCATGAGCAGAATTTTCTTTCTTTCTTCTTTTTTTTTTTTTTTTGAATGTCTAAAACATTCCAAGATTCAAATCCAGACAGCACCTTCTCTGAGGATAGAGGTGGGAGATGGGAATAAATGAAGTTTCTGCTAAGGAAACAGCTTGCTGCTTCTCTGCTTTGTCTGGCTTTAGATTTGCAAAAGCTTACTCAGTACTACCAAGACCATTCTAAAACTGCACCTACCAACCTGGTTGGTGTAGCTCAGTGGATTGAGCACGGGTCTGTAGATCCAAAGCTCACTAGTTTGATTCCCAGTCAGGGGACATACCTGAGTTGAAGCTAGGTCTGCAGTTGGGGGCTTGTGAGAGGCAACCACACATTGATGTTATTCTCCTCCTCTTTCTCTTTCTCTTCCCCTCTCTCTAAAAGTAAGTAAATGAAATCTTTTAAAAAATAAAAATCAAAATTCTACTCACTGAACAGCTGCAGATGGCATGGTCACTTGTGATTTACTTCATTTGATCATTTGGCCTTTTAGCTCTCAGTTCTGGCCAAGGATCCACCCAAGAGAAGCACTCCTAACACTGGGTGTACATTTAAAGACTCTAACCCAGAAATGAGAAATAAGTGTTTTATTTCTTAAGAAATGGTTTTCTGCCCTGGCTGGCGTAGCTCAGTGGATTGGGCTCGGGCTGCGAACCACATATCGCAGGTTCGATTCCCAGTCAGGTCACATGCCTAGGTTGCAGGCCATGGCCCCCAGCAACCGCACATTGATGTATTGATGTTTCTCTCTCTCTTTCTCTCTCCCCCCTCTTCCCTCTCTAAAAAATAAACAAATAAAATCTTTAAAAAAAAGAAATGGTTTTCTTTGGACTTAAGATCATGACCAAGAACTGTATCTGAATAGTGTTTAATGTGTATAACAGTGTCACTAACATATCTAAATGTATAAAGGTGGTTATATGAAATTAACAGGTATGAAGAAAATTATAACAGGCACAAATGAAAATAATTAGAGGAATTTGGATTTCTGAAGTTTACATTATTCTCAATAAAGTAACATGAGGGGAATCATCAATCAGTTGCCTCTAGCATGCTGTCGACTTGACTGGAACAGAGTAACCTTTTGGTTTTCAGGGACAGCACCCAACCCACTGAGCTACAACAGTCGGGGTGCCTGCACTCTTCTGTATTGCTGTTTATTGGATAATGGCCTCTGATTCTCAGTTAATTATGTCTTTCCTCAGTTTGTTTCTGGCAATGCACATAGAAAAATGGGAGGAGAGACTGCAAATAGAATATAATTATGTTGAGTTTTGTTTTGGTTGTTTTTAATACATTAGGTACACAGAGTTAAAGAACAATACACCGTGTCTCTCGTGAGTAAAAGACAGAGCCTGCCCAGGTCATTTTTAACAACTTCTAATCTGTGGTCTAGGTACTTAATCTCTGTTGCTGATTCTAGTAATCAAGAATAAGTCAAAATTATTTAAGTGCTACACAACAGGTCATTGTATATTTGTACTTTAGCTCTCACATTGTTTCTCATTGTTTGCTTGCCTGAGGTTGGAGAGGAATTTATCAACTACCACTTGGATAAAACCTATTATTGTCACACTGCAGATACCAAGTGTTGTGATAGCAGATTGTCAATCCTGGAAGTTCTGAGATAACACATGAACAATTAGAAAAGAATTCCTTTCCTAGAAATTAAAACACAAGTATTACAATGCAGGAATGCCTGGGTTCATATCAATAAAATACTGGATATATAAACCCAATGCATGACCTGAATATTATTTTTAAGTAAATGTGAGTATGTGAAGGAACAGTTTGTTTATCATTTGAACTCAGGGAACTCTTCTTCATGAATCAAAATTGGTTGTGTTCTGGTTTATGGATTAAATCTCTAGGACAGAATTGCCAGGGTCCTGCAGAAGGAAGAACAAACGGGTCACTTTACTTTGGGGCCCTGGAAAGTTAGGTGATATTATCTATATTCACTGAGATTAATGACAAATTCCAATTTGGAAAAACTGCTGTTAAAACAAATGTAATGTTTGGGTACTAGAGATATAGTAGCCAAAGTTTTCTATGCAATTGCCTTCATCTTCTCTAAACTGATTCTTCAAGGTAAATGTTGGTATAACCTCTGTAATGGACATTCTACTTTCCTTGTTGGAATTTGACAGGTTATTTTGCCCCTCCATCCAATTTCATAACCTTGAAATAAGTAGTGATAAGATATATTCTCTTTGATTTGTAGCTAAGTAAATTTAGAGATTGTTTTGGCCCAGTATCACTCAGTTCATCCCAGTTACCAATGAAAGCTGCTCAATTTCCTAAATCATAGTCATCATATTAAATAAGAAGAGTAGAGAAGAAAGAAAAAAGGCAAGGGGATAAATGACTAAATGTAAGAGTTATGGGGATTGAGAGTTTATATGGTCTAAAAGTGATTTAAGAAAATAATTTAAATTTTAACTTAAATACTTAAAATAGCAAAATAAAGAGTATGGAATTGATTTTGAGATGCTCGGATGGAAATTGTTTCAAAATAAAGAAACTTTTTAAAAGTGCCCTAATAGATTATGAGGAGGTTCCCAACTACATCTTCAACTGATCTGTCTCCTAGGTAAAACTCTAAGTGGGGACATATCTTCTGGTAGATGAAAGGGCAAGTAAACTATGTAGATCAGCAATCATCCTCACATCTGGAATGTTAGTGCTTTGTCACTTGAGATTTCATGCAGACTCTGACACTGTGGAAACCAGAGAAAACAGACTTGAGGCTATTTTGAAATACGCAATGAATGCATTAGAAACAATTCTGGGAATGGGGTTAATCTATCATTATTGGAGACCTTATCCTTGCTCTGAGTTTCTTTGGAAGGCCCCTTGAGCACTTTGCAGAGAAGATAGTTCGATAAAAAGAAGGAGCGGCTGTAATTATCGAGATCTAATCATATGTGTATGCTTACATCATTACCTCAGTTGGCCTCCATATTACAGATGCAGAAGTGGCGACTCAGAGTTTGTGATCTCCCCAAGGTCATTAAACTTGTATATAGCAGCCTGTCTCTAAAACCATATGAAAACAATACCCCTAAAAACCATTAGGGGTATTGCCAGAATCTCTTCTTAAGATTCTGCAGCTGAGTTTTCCTTCATTTCAGTATTCTTTTACTTTTTCCTGAGTAGTTGTGAATAACAGCAAGAATATTGCTGTTTATATATTTAGATTTCTATTTAAGATTGGTTTCTTGACTAGCGTAGGTGGCTTACCAGAAAGAAGCTAGCATCATTGAAACTTTTACTGCCTTCATCAGCAGTGCATCTTGTTAACTTTATTGGATGGATACTGTAAAGCCATGAATTGTTCACAGAAAAAAAAATAAGACTCAGGTTGATTTCTCTCCATATATACTTTTTTTTACAAGAGTTCCACAATGCTGGTACTACTCCCTCTCCTTGTTTATCTTGAGTTCTCAGTCGCTGCGTGTATCAGTTTACTCAAACTAATGTAATTTTTTAAGGAAACATCTTGGGCCAAAAGACCCTTTAGAGTGGTGGATATCTCCCCTCCGTCAAATTTGCTTTTCTTAAACATTGAACAGATCCAGCAATCTCCTACGCCTGTCTTAGTTGAACTTTGTTTTCAAAAGGCCCGCGGCAAGAGTGGGGAAATCTCGCCCGACCCAAGCTTGTCAGCGGTTGGGGTGCGAGAAGCGCGGTCAGAGCCCGGTCCCTTTCCGGGTCCGCGCCGCAGGCGGCGAGGAGCTCAGGCTTTGGCCCCGCTCTTCCTGGAGCGCGTGCGCCCTCTGGCGGCCGGAGCCCAGAGTAGGGTGCCGGAGAGCGAGGGATTCCGGGGTCCTCCACGCTGGCCCAGCGCTAGAGGCGCCCGCACCCGGCAGTCACCCCGCCAAATACAAGTCCGCGGATCGCGGCCCCGACCTCGCTTGGTGTCCCCACGCTGCTCTGCCCACTCGCGCCACGTGCGCCTGTTCCGGGCTCGCTCCAGGGGAGCTGTCCTGGCGTAGGAGCGCGGCCGCCCGCGGTGCCGGCGCGGGCCCGCGTCTTTCCGTGGCTGTAAAGACTGGCGGGCGGGCGCCGGGCGCCGGGTGCCGGCTCGTCCGAGCCGCCGAGCGCCCCTTCCTTGCCCGGAAGCACCCGGCGCAGCAGACCCGCCGCCGGCTTCGGAACCGGATCGGGTCGGGTCGGGAGAAGGAAGAGCTTGTAATCGCTCGCGGCGGGACAAGGCCGACTTTTGAACCTCTAACCACTAAGCAAACAACCCTTGGGCTCTCGCTCCAATGTCCAAACAGGGTTTATTGACAGGTGTTTCGCAGCAACCCATAGCAACCGCGGCGGTGGCGGTGAGGAGGCGGGCGTGAGGGCGCGGCCCTCCTGGGCTCCGGGCTCCCCTAGCGGCGCCTGGATACCCCGGGGCGCCCCCTGCTCAGCAGACCCCCCCCCCCCCCGCCCCAGGCTCTCCCCGGCACTGGCCCTCGCACTCAGGGGCTCAGCCACCAGAGCCCTTTTCCCAACTCGAGTGCAGTGCGCCGCCCGGGAAGGCCACGGAATTGGAGAGATGCTGGAGGGAACGGTTATGTCTCCAAGCTCTCTGCTCATCCTCCCCAGCCCACAGCGCACCTCCTTTCTGTGTGAAGGCGCCAAGTAGGACTCGAAAGAAAGACCTGGGGGGATGCTGGAATCGAGGGCAAAGTCCTGCCCAGAATGGCCTTCCCAGCGGCTTCCAGAACCAAGAACCACAAGGACAACAGTCAGGTCCCCAGCGAATCAGCTGGATAATAAGCAACCATCACTGAAAGGGTCTTCTTATACTGGTTCTTGAATTCTTGTTTATGGGGGTAGGTGGGACGAGGGCGGTGGGACGAGGGCTGTGGGATAAGGAAACTGCGTGGGACAGGGCAAGAGGTGGAACCAGAAACGGCTCACGTCAATGCCTGGCCATTAACAGGAGACCGACCATATTCGTGGAAATATTCCCTGGGAAATCAGAAAATAAAATAATTGTACTCAATGTTCATGTTTAACTAGCTGGCTTGTGGGGCATTCTTTGGAAGGAGGAAACCACTGTTGAAGGAAATGTTTGCAATTGCCTTGGCGTGAATTCGATGAGACGCTATGAAGGGGTCTGTGGCACCGCTCCCCCCAACCCCACCCCTCCAACCCCCAAAACTCATTGTAGCTGGAGAGCAACGGCCCATTTAGATGTGCATTTTGCCCAAAGGCACACCCAGGGGAATCACACATTTCACAGTCCTAGGCTGGGCTAAAGCTTGGGGGCAGGGAACGTCTCACAACCTGCCCTTTTTTTTTTTTTTTTTTTGGCTTCTGACGCTCTGGGGTAAAATGAGGTTGTCCAGATAACCTTCTCCACCCTGCCCTGATTTTGCTAATTCTCTTTGGCAAGTACAAAAGATTTTCCCTTTCTTAAAAAAATAATTCTGGAAAAAATCTGAAAACAATAAATACAGAATCTGAAATATGGAAATCTCATTTATCTTTTTTCTTTTTAGAAAAAATTCAACTGTGTTCAAACACCCCCACTTCCCTTCACCATATCACTTCTCTCCCCATGGATCCAGAAGGCTTTTTAAAGACTGGCTTGGATGCTACACAGACCAACAACTCAAACAGCAGCAACAACAACTCTCCTTCTTCATCAGCCCCAAGGTTGTGAAAATGACAGGAAGTCCAGGTCGGCTCTGGCATTTATAGCACTGACATACATTCAGCTCAGAGAAGCTCTGGTGACAGGTTTGCTAAACAAGGTCCAGTCCTGGGCCCTCTTGCCAGGCCTAGAGTCCAAAACCACCCCCTCACACCATCCACCACACATACGCCAGCCAAGCCTTTTCTGGTCTGGGGAGTGAAGAGAAGAAAGACAAAGACCTGGGGATTCTGCAGTCTTCGGCCTGTCCAGGTTTCTATCTTAGCTGTCTCTAGCTTCCACAGTTTAAATCTTGCCTGCCCTTGAGGCCAGAGAGGCCAGCTGGTCATCAGATGGCAGTAAGTAGGCAGTAGCCAACTTGACTCTAAGCATTGGCGTTCCCCTGAGTTCCTCTCCCCCCTCAGCTCCAACCAGAGATGCATCCTGAAGATTTTGGAGGTACAGAGCTGGGGAAGGGGGGCTGAGAGCCTGGTCTGTTTAGCCAGCACTGCTTCTGCCAGCACTACATGGAATCCCAGTTGTTGTCACTTCCTGTCTCCTTCCTGGCAGTCAGACCAAAAAAAAAGTCAAAATCTGGGACAATGTCTTCCTCATTGAGGCCCCCAACCCCACTTGTCTTTACTCCTGGCTCTCAGTTTTCCTCTGAGAGCTGGATAAATTGGTGCACTGTGTACATTTGTAGGCAGGAGAAGAGGGTTCTCGCCTGAGGATTCAAGCAGAGTCCATGCTCCTCACCACTCAGTCTGGAATTGCTCTGCTGCTGCAGGCCACTGTAGGTCACTGGGTGACAGCAGAGTTCAACACCCCTCCAGCTGGCCCCAGAACCCCAGGGACAGAGCCTGGCACAGAAGCTTGCAGGGTAGACACAGGACTCAGGGGCTCTGGGACACTTCTCAGAGGACCTGGCTGTGGCTGGGGAGGCTGGGCTGCAGGCGGTGGAGGCTGCTGCTGCTGCTGCTGCAATTTCTTCTTGTTGATTTTCCTTTCCTTCGCTCTGCGGTTTTGAAACCAAATTTTAACCTGGAAATGGGCAGGTGGATAAAACAGAGGATGGTGAAAAAGAGATGTGGGTGGGGGGGAGAACTGGTATCAGCACTAGCATCCCTATTTTTCTTGCCAACTAAAGAAGTGTCTCTCTTAAGCAAGGACCCCCTAACCCTCTCTCAGCCTTTCATGGGATATCTCCATAACAGCCCACCTCTGGAGCCCCTCCCAAGCCCAATTCAGCACCCTAAGAGCCTTCCCCATTCACCTTGTTCCCCAGGTTTCTTTCCAAAGCTGCCTTTATCTACAACGTTACTAGAAAAGTTCAGAGTCTCAAAACCAAGGAAAACAGAAGCCACGAGGCCCTTTCTGTACCAAGCAAGAGGAAGCCAGGGCTGGATGGACTTCACTTGACAACCTTTGGCCCCTCAAAACTAAACTAAAAAGTAATATTCCTCACCTTGGGGCAGAGAATGAGATTTAATGTGGGCTTCCTGGCTGTGAATTTGACCTGTTTTATTCTAGACCATACAGAGATTTCAGGAGCCAAGCCTCACCCACCTAGTTATAGTTTTTATGGGCAGGGACTGGGGTCTATTAATTTTTTTCCAGGTACAGTGACCCAAATAGAATTCTGTATTAAACCAGTGCTGTTTTTTTTTTTCTTACATCGCCCAGGCCTCTCACAATAGAAAAAGAAATATTCAACATCATCAAATAAGACAACTACAGGTGGAAAAAGCCTTTTCTTTCTTTCCTTTTTAAGCATTCAGAAGGAAAATGCTCTCCATCCTGCTGCTTTAATCTGCAGTTTGGCTTCTAACTCTCCCCACGCGACTCCCAACCCCAAGCAGTGACCAGGTGGGGAAGGGGAAGGGCAGTTCCCACCTGCCTCTCGGAAAGCCCCAGGGTGGCGGCCAGCTCGGCTTTCCTCCGGATGGTGATGTAGCGACTGTAGTGAAACTCCTTCTCCAGCTCTAGCCGCTGGTGGTCGGTGTACACCACCCGGTATTTGTCTTTCGTCCTGGTTTTCACTGGAGGAAGGAGAAGTCAGAGCTGAGAGCTGCAAGGCAGCCCATCAGTCATGGGTAATGACAAACCTCCCTAACCCAAGGGCCATTTCTCTTCCTCCACCGCCCTGGGAGGCCGGAGTTTGGCTGGTTCCTGCCAGTTTGACAAGACCCCCCCCCCCAAGAGGGCCCTGGGGGGAGGGTGTGGGGCTCTCCAGGACACTAGACTAACCTTGGGGTTAAGTGGTTTTTAAAAACTAAGAAAAACTAAAACTTCTACACACAGAAGAAAGCAGAACCCAGCCTCCACTTTGGTGAACCAAATATGGCACTGGAGCCCGCTAGGAAAAGAGAACAGGAGAAGGAGTCCAGAGCCCGGGGGGGAATATTCAGACTTCCAGTCCCACCAGAAATGGAAGCCCTCCTAAAAACGTGGGTATGTATTAGTAGTGGCGGAGGGGTGGACATTACTTTCTGTCTGCTTTTTAGAAGTGCAAAGGGGGGTACAGGCGCTCACAGGCTCCCTCGGGTCGGCAGAATCACCCCCCAGCACCCTAGGCCCCTCTGCGGAAACCGAGCGGGGCCTGGCAGGCAGCGCAGGCAGAAAGCCCCGCTTGCTGGAACACTGGAGATACGTGGCTTGGCATTTCCGACTCTTTTTTAAATGCCCCATTTATTTCTGCGTCAAACCCTGCAGAGCTATCCTGACCAGGGATCCATATTCACTGGATTGAGTCAACATATTAAACCTCGGATTGATTGTTTTACTGAAGGGTCTTGACAAATGGTGCCGCCTCAGCTGGAGCAGACCCGAGACTGGCGTCTCCGCTGCATCTGTCCAGAGTCAACCCCCGGCAAAGCCCTGGCCAGGCTCCTGTCTTCTGGCAGCAGAGCGGTCCAGCCGCCCAGTGCCCAGTCCGACAGAAAGATCTAAAGGGTCTCAGAGCTGCTCGGAGGTGTTTAATGCCCCGCAGGCCGACTTTGTTCAGGTAAAACCCTTTGCAAAGCACAACAAAAGCGCCCTGGGAAGATACAGGCTGGATCAGAGGGAACTCCCCCAAGCCTCTGAAAAGGGGACACGGTCGCAAACAATGCCGGACAAGGCGATCTTATCAAAGAAAAGCCCTTTCAATGCCTTAATAACAACCGCATTCTGTTTGAATTACCACTACTGAGCAAATGGCGGCCCCGGCTTTCATCCCCCTCCCCGCCAGGCGCATTAACATAAACACCGCCCGGCAGGCGCATTTGAATGGGCGCTGCGGCCCCGACCCCGCGCGGGCAAAGAAAGCGAAGGGAACTAACACGTCGCGAGGGACTTCCTAGAGGTAGGCGCGTTCCCACACGCTGCCGCCCGCCCCACCCCCCGCCCCCGGTTACCACTCGAGGCTGCCAGTGGCAGTCGCCCCTTTGTACAGATGAGAAAACGGAAAATCAGACGAAGTCATGCAGATAGTAAAGGTGCGACTGGCACCTTGGTCAGGTTGAAGCTACGAAACACACCTCCAGGGCTGGGGAGCGGGACGCAAAGGAGTCGTCCGAGTCCAGTTCCCCAGTAGTGACGCACCTTGGGGCGCTCGGGAGTCACTGTTGTTCGGGTGCTGAATACCCCGGAGGGGCTGGGAAACGCGGAGGCCAGGAGGACCCTTTGCGCGCCGAAGCCCGCGCCCAAGGGCCTTGCAGGCGCCCCTCACCCCCTGGGAACCGAAGAAGGGGCTGGAAGAGGGGAGAGATGAGAGGGACTTGCCAGAATTCATTATTGACTGCGAAAGTCACCACCCTCTTTCCGGGCCCTAAAAGAGACAATGGCAGAGCTGGGAAGGTGTATATCAAAGCGGACGGGGCCGAGGACCACCCCCTCGCCCCTTGACAGATGAAGCTCGGCAGAGAAGCCGGGGTCCAGCCGGCGGGCCGCAGCCTTCCTACATTAACATCATAAGGGCGCCGGGCGCCGACTGCGGCCTTGCCACCTTGGCGCGGGACTTCACAGCGACCTCTCATCTGCTGACCTCCAGGCCCGGGCTCCCGCGGTTCTCCTCCCTCTCCCACACCTCTGCCCCCTCCCGGGACGCGCCAAAGGTCTCCCTTAGGCCGTCGGGTCGCTGCCAGTTGCGCCCCTGGCAGGCTCTGGAGAGAAAGCCTTCTTTGGGCTCGCGCTCCATTCTGACCAGGGTGCCTCCTCTCAGGGAAGGGACCAAGCAGAGGTTGCAAGGCTGGCCCTGCGGCCTTCCCACCTGAAAGATACCGGCATGTGCCCAGTGACGCAAAGCCCGATCCCCAAAGACAGCCCCCAACGGCTGCTCTGATTTATGCGTCTGTCATTGGCTGTAAACCTCTTCGAAGTGGCCATAACCTGCATGCAGCCGGGATGGGGCAGAAAAGAGGGAAGAGAGAAAAGCGGAAGTGCAGAGGGCTGGAAAGACTTCCTGGAGTAAAAAGGCGACGCCAAAAGGAATCTCCGAAACACACCTATTCGCCCTTCCTTCCCACCTTGAACCACATCGCTACACCTGAAGGGGCAGACCCGGAACCAATGAGCCCCACAGTCTGGCAGATCTAGGATCTTTGCAGGAACATCTCCTGAGCAAGCGTCTTGACCGTCTGTGTGCGCGAGCACTTGTGCACACACACGCCTAGATCCTTGATTCAGAGCAAATGATCCTTGTCTGAAGCAGCGGCTGAATCCGCATCACGGTTTCCTCTTTCCCGAGGGTTCTTACCTCCAGCTCCAGACTGAAATAACCCCGTTGCAGATCAAAAGTTCAAAGACCGGGGCGCGCCCCCTTCACCTTAGCTCCGGTGGCCAACATCTCCTTTTCAGACACAGCACCTCTGCCCGATCTCCAGACTTGCCGTAGCTCCGGTCCCTTGAGTGGACCCGAATGGCTAGACCTGGGCCCACGCGCCGCTCTCCTGGTCCCCCGGCCACCCCTCTTCCTGAGTAGTCAGATGAGGAAGGAGGGCACGGAGACCTACAGTAGACCTCCCGGGCCGTAGAGTTCGACGCTCCCTCTTCTCGGTGGCTAGAAGCGGCGCACCGCGTGGGAGCAGAGGCTGCAAGTGGGGAGGACACGATCCACTCGGTACAGCCAAGCTTCGCCTCTGCCTTAAACGGAGCCAGAGGTGTAAGGTCAAAACATTCACCCCCGACCCTCGCCAGCCTAGAAGCTAGGGAAGCCGCGAAGGCCCGAGTTTCCTGACGTCGTCTCCCCTACCGTCCCTACTGGCGCGGAGCCCCCAGCAGCCCCGGACGCCCGGGTGCGCACTGGATGCGCGACTAGCCCGGCAGCCGGCGCCGGGTCCGCGCCTCCCCGGGCGCCCTCCCGCGGGGCGCGCCGCCGCTTACCTTGGCTTCCGAGGGACTGCTGCGCCGGCTTCCGCATCCACTCGCACAGGTTCCGCCGCTGGCCGCCGGGGGACAGCTGCTCCGCGGCAGCGGTGGCGGCGGGCCCGGGAGGGCCGGGGTTGAGAGTCTGCAGCAATCCTGAGGCGCAGGAAGGTGCAGCGGGCGGGTGGTGCGGGTGATGGTGCGGGTGGTGGTGAGGATGGTAGTCGGCGGGGCTGCTGTAGCCCATGGCGGCTGCCGGCGAGCCCCCGTTGAGCCCGTGCGCCACGGCGTTGGCGGAGACTGCGGCGCCACTCGGCGCGTAACCGTTCCAGTCCTCCCGGAGTGGGGCGCCGTAAGCTGCGGGCCAGGACGGCCCCGGGGACTGAGCATTGTCCAAGTTCGCGGCTGCCGCGGCCGCGGCCGCCACATGATAGCCGCCGTAGTCCGGGTACTGCGGGGGGCTGACGAAGTTCTGCGGGGCCAGGTTGAGGCCGCCCGAGTGGCGCACGGAGCTGGGGTACATGCTCATGTCCTTGTCCAGGAGGTAGCTCACGTACATGGTGGCGAAGGCCCGACAGTCAACCTCACCATGCTGCCTGGGGACGGACGCTGGGGACTGCCGCGGGGCGCAAAAGGGAAAGGTCGCGGGGACACGAAGAGCCACGGGTGGCTGCGCCCCAGCCTGCGGTGTTCCGCTGGCTACTCGCGGCAATTCTGCCTCTAAGGCAGTCCCTCCCACTGGCCTGTCTCCTCCCCCCTCCCTCCCTCCTTCCCTCCCCCTCTTCCTTCTTTCCTCCCACCTCCTACCCACTAAGCTGCAGAGACCGGGAAGACGCGCCACAGGCTGGCGTAGGGACCCGGGAGCCCGGGGCCCGCAGCCTTACGTGATTAACAAGTGTTTACAGGACTTTATTAGTAATCACACAGACACCAATGGCTGGAGACGTCTAGGCGAAGCGCGCACCCCGCGCACAACCCCCCGAAACATGATTTGCATTTTAAAAGATAAGGGGGGAGGGGGCTCGCGAGATGGCAGCGACTCGATCACTGCTAAATAGTCAAACCTTTATTGTTAAGAACTTCCTCCTTCCAACATGGTGCACTTTAACCTCCAATTTCAGAGAACGAAATCACGAAACTTACAAAAGAGAGGGGAAAGAGTTGTCTCGGTGGTATCTGGACTTGGAGACTAAGGAGTTGTGTTTATGCAAAGACCTGGGGGGGCGGGGGTCGTCAAGACGCTCCTTCTATTCCCAGAGTAAAGGGCAGCCATTGCTTGGATGACGAGGTTTCTAACCGACCCCGGAGGTGAAGAGCGGAGCGGGAAGGCAGGCTCAGGCTCCTTCCCGCTCTGCGTCCCTGGCGGGAACGATTGCGCGCCCCACACAGCTGTCATCGCTGATCATTCATTTTCTTCCCCGAGGAAACCAACCGCTCGCCCTCCGCATGAGATAAACCATGACCCTAGCTACAGGCTGCATCTCCGAGTTCATCTAATACTTGGGATTTAAGTTAAAGCAATTTTTAAGTAATTGCGCTTAAGATCAAAAGCCTTTACTACACACCAAATTAGAAATCAGGCTAGGGGAGGGCAGTGATGGGGCAGGAGGTTGCTGGAGTGCAGATACTGGTCACACTGTGTGTTTGTGAAAACTCCGCGAGCTACACTTTAAGTTTACTATACTTAAATAAGTGACTAAAAATCAAGGAAAAGCGAGCCTAGAATGTCTGCTAATGTGTACCTAAGTCCTAAAAGCACTCTTTCCTTTACAAAGTAAAACGTTCTTGACAGAAAATTATTTTTCATCTGGGAGGGGATGGTGAGGGAACCGTGGCCCATTACTAATGATTACTAATGAAAAGCTCCGAGTGGGGAAGGGTTGAGAAAGGATCTTCCTTGGTGTTTGAAGCACTGTGCTCAAGGAGCCAGGGACTGGAAGTGGCAGCCGCGGGGATCTCTGCTGCGGGGCCTGGCTGGGGATCTGCACCTACAGGAGCACAGGCCCAGGAGATTCCGCTCTGGTAGTGTGCTCTCAGCTGACTGACCACAGGGAGACGGCCGAGGTCAGCGTCGGCCTTCTCTCCCAGTCCACATGGCAATGCCACGTGAGGATTCGCAGGGCTGGTGCGGCAGTCAGTGCAGGCTGACTGGGTGGCTTTGCGCCTGCTCTGGAAACGGCGGGGCGCTGGCCACTCTCCTCCGGATCTGCACTTGGCTCTCACTGTCAAGCACTCTCTGGTATTTGTCATTTCATGTGGTCGTCTCTGGGGCCCTTTCCAGTGACTTTTATCTCCCCGATCCGCACTTCTCCCTTGATCCAGAACAAAGCTGTTGTTGTCAAGCTCTTCGTTTTACAGATGATACCCACCAGGCTGCGTGTTGCAGAGACACCATGCCCAGGCAGGTTCAGGGCTTCTCAGGGTCCCCTGCTCGCTGGTCCCTCCCATTCTTTGTGTTTCCTGAGGAAGAAGGTTAAAATTGAGGGTGGGAGCAGGGCAGCAAGCTGAGAACTCAAGAGGCAGGAGATCCAAGCAGGTCATCCATGTGGACCCCTGGGCCTAGCGCAGACAGCTGAGTGTCATCAGGACCTCTCCAGAAAAAAATAGAAAATACACTGCAAACGCCATCACAAAAGCCAAATCATTGAGTGTGGGGTGGGTGTGAGAGGGGTGTCTGCAGTCCTGATGTGGCAGGAATGTGAGAGGTTAAATGATGGGCACTGCAGACTTTTGATCTAGTAAACATCTTCCTCCTCTTCCTGGAGACACAGTCCCTCCTTCCGTCCCCCACACCCCCCTCCCAGGCCTCTAGCTCTGGAAGCCAGCCGAGGCACAGTCTTCAGCCTGTGTCTTCGGAATGTGGGCATTCTTTGTAACAATCACTTTATTGGGGACAGCAGTCCCCTTCACCCTGCGGTGGCCACTTCCTGCGTTTTTATGGCCCGGCTGCCAGCCACTGGCTAATTGTCCCGCCTTTCCAGCTGTGTCTCTGCTCTGGCCTAGAGAAAGGGCTCTGGACTGCCCACCCAAATGTTTTGGGGGTGGCTAGGGTTGCTCTGGCCGCAGGGGTCATGCCTAGCCCCAGAAATGGCCAGACTTCAGGGAAACCTTAGGCTCACTTGGGGTTGGAGGGCTGGAGAAAGGAAATAATTGTGAAAACCAATCAGCTTCCTTCCTGGAAAAGGGGGCCTGTGGTAGCAGCATGGCCCCACCCCTGAGCCTCAGGTCTAGGCTGTTGGGTGAGGGGAAAGGAAACCAATAATGATGTCCTTAGACAAGTTCCATGGAGTGAAATTGTCCCATCACATCTAAGCACACTACAGCGGTGGGATGGTGGAGCAATCTGAGAAGGGTGGAGGTGTTCTTTCTGATGCTGATGGTTTAGCCTCCGGCGGGTCTTTATCAGGTGCTTATTCTAAGGCCTGCTGTGGATAGGGCAGCTCCTCTAGCCTCTGGGTGCAGGTGTGTGGCCCTGGGGGGGGGGGGGGGGATGCAGGTGCTACCTGCGTTAGGGCCCCAGGCGGTGCTTTTTCTAAGGTGCTTGACACCTTCCTCAGAGCCTTTTGGCCTGAGCTGAGAAGCACCGAGCAAGGTCAACCCCAAGCTTGCTGCTCAAGGCTCCTTCCAGCTAGTACCCCTGGTCTCCAGCTGGCTGCCCCACCAGAGAAGCCCTCAGCAAGTCACTCTGGAAGAAGCCAGCTTATTTGAAGAGCTTGGGGCTGGGCTTGGCCTGGGACTGAAGCTATGGTGGCCCCATGGAGCCAGGGCTAGAGCAGGCTTTTAAAGGCAAACAAAGGTGAGAAGAGGGACCCAGGTAAATAAAGTGTTAGGAAGACTACTTGGGCAGCCATGACTCAGTCATCAAAGGGATTTCTCCCTGTCACTGACATTGTAGAGGTCATTCTACATTCCTCAGAGAGGGTCGGGGCTTCCAGAATCCAGCCTGGTGGCAAGGGCAGGGGTGCAGAGGGGGATGGGAAGCAGGAGGCTCCAGAAGGGGCGGGCTGTTTCTCCAGGCAGATGAGACACTCCTTGAATCCACAGATCATTGACAGGGCTCCCTCCCTGCTCAAAGGTCCCCAGTGTTTGCTCCACCTTGGGGGACCCTGCCTTCCCCCTTATTTGTGGTTCCTGGAAACTATGGAGTCTGTGGCCCTTGTCACCTAGATAGGGCAGGCTGGCTCTACCTACCTTCACATGCAAGTCTACTTTCTAAATCCCTTTTAAAATCAAGGAAATTATCCAAATAGTGCACCATTCCCGACTCCCTCCTCACCCCTGCACAGGAAACCCTCACCCTGCATTGACTTGAGTTCCCAGGATAATTAAGAGAGAATGAGAAGGAAGAAAATGTCTGATAAAATTGTTCTGCTTGGCAATAGATATTGCTGTTGGGAAAGTGACTCAAACTTCACTGGAGTTTAGGGAGTTCCTCAGCCATTGCATCCAACCAGCACCCCCACACACGTTCAAAGGAAGGCTTCATAATCGTTGGTTTGACCCCAGCGGCCCCACCCTAGCCTGCCACACAGCCCATTTAGCTAACCTCGCTGAAAAGGAAATGGATCAGAGTGTCCTATCTGTGGGGCCTCCCCAGAGTCCACCATCTGCTCAGCCCCATCAGGCCACGTGGAGCTTGACGTGTTCATCCTGAAAAGCAGAGACGGACCACAGCCATCCAAAGCTGCCCAGGAGCAGGTCTGTCCCTGCCAGTGGAGTCAGACTGAATGTCTGGTCCTCTCTACCTAAAGAAAAGTTCCTGAATTTGTAGGAGGTCATTGGTGGCCTCAGGGGCCGGGGCCCCAGACAGTGTGGAAAACAGCTGCCTTACTCTTGTCATGGAGGTGCCACCAAGCATTCAGATCAAGGCAAGCAATACCTCTTTTCCTGTTCTTCTATCCAAGATAAATATTCTCAAAGCCAGGAGAGCTGGGAAAATAAAGAGCCCCAGGAAAGGGCTTGGAACTTGGGGACAGAAATCTGGTTTGGCCCCCGAGAGAGAGAGGGACTTGGGGTTCTCACCACAGAGGAAAACCCTTGATGCTGGGAGAACAAGACTGTCAGGCCAGCAGCGGCTAGAGGCTATGACAGAGCCTTCAGTTACCATTCGCTCACTCGTCAGTGCCTCCTGCTTCCAGCGACCTTTGTGTAGCATATGAAAATATGTTCCTAGGAAGTCCTACACAGTAGGCTTTATGGGGCTGTGGGAAGGGGCTCGAGTAAAGGTTCAGCTCTCCTTGAGTCACTGGTCCCATTGGAAAGCTACCCTTCCTGGAGAGGAGACAGGGGACTTAGCGTCTGTGTAGCCCTTGCTTTTTACAAAGGAGAAATCAGAGGCCCAGAAAGGTTAGGTGACTTTCCCAAGACCACACAGCTAACTATTTCAGTCACTAAAATTAAGTGAGTTGCTACAGTGCAGCAATTTTTCACCTGGGCACCACAAGAATTTTTAAAACATGCAATACCTGACTATTTAGTCAGGGACACTGACCTCTTTTCCCATAGATCATCAAGTTTTTTTTTTAAAGGCAACAGACAACACAACAACAGCCATCAGATCGGCAAAAAAATATACTATTTTTTGGTGTGCTGAAGAATATTAGTAATTTATGTGTGCTGTGAGATGGAAAAGGTTGAAAATCTCTGCTACCATGCATTCTCTGTAATTCCGCGCCCGTGTTCATTATTACTAAGGCTGCTGGTGCCGCCCTGGAAACACTGTCTCCCCAACAGGAGACCAAGGAGCACCCCAACTGCCCACCCCCACCCCAAACTGTGCCAGAACAACCCGTTTCTTCCTTTAGGACAGGTCGAGTGATTTCCCCCATCCAATTGATTTCCCCCTTTCACAGGCACCTGCTAACTGCGGTTTATGAGTTTATTGGATGGTGACTTTTCCACAAATTCCATCTCAGATTTTTCTCCAGTTGCCAAAGAAGGTATCCATTTACTTTTGTCCCGCAGTCAATACTTTCCGAAAAGAGATGTTTATTTTTTAATGAAAACTGGTATCATGTGGCTGTTCTCTGGAAATGTGTCCAAAGTAAAATGAGTAAAGGTTTTGCAAAGAAATTGTGCCGCCTTTCCCTTTCCCGGCTTCCCTTCATCCGGCGTCAGTGCCCGAGGGGAGCGTTTGGACACAGACCGAAAGCCTGTTCACCCGGGAGATGAGGGAAGCCCCCACTCGGGTTCCGGTTACACAGGTGAAAGCCCAGCTCCGTCGGGCCCATGAACTCGTGACGGGAGCTGTGGGAGCTGTCGGGTCCACTCATTCAGGCAACACCTGGGCTGGGCTTGAACATTTTAAGGGGACGTGAAGATGGACAAAGCAACGCCTGCTCAGAAGCGCATGTGCTTGTAGGGGCCGAAGGGTTTCGGATCCTGAATCCAGGTCCTCGGCCTCAGCGTTGCCATCGCGCTTTTGTAACGAATTGGTAAGTAAAGTATTATTATTCACCCTGGAACCTGCACCAACTACTTCTGTGCCCCCGCCACGCGCTGGGTGCGCTCTGGTCACCCAAAGCGCCTCGGTGGGTGCCCACAGGCGGAGGTCCAGGTTCTCGCAGCGGTCCCTGTTGTCGGTTCGTCTCCCGCATCCTGCGCACCCGAGCGGAACCGAGAAAGGGTCTCCGCCAGACCTGAGGCTGGCGAGGCCCAGGTGCCTCATTGTTTGAGCCAAACTGTGGCTGGAGAAAACTGCACTGCCAGGCGGCCTGCGCGCGAGGAAAGGCCTCTCTGCCGCTGCTCCTACCGGAGAAGAGAGCAGGAGCCACCGGCGGCTTCGGCCAAGGCACTTCCCAGACCGGAGTCCGGCCCTCCCGCCGCGAAGGCTCGGGCTGCTTTGAAAGAGGCACTGGGCAGCCGGCTCTCCCTGCCCTGCACCCACAGCTCCTTTGAAGGGGCAGACCCAGCGTCTTTCCCCACGCGTACTCCCTTCTGCAGAAATAAACAATTTCCCCGACAGGCTTTGAACCGCTGAAACGTAGCTGTGAAATCGAGACACCAGGTCGTTCCTGAGAGGTCTAGATCACTCCTACACTCGTTCTAAAAACAGCGTTTGGAAGGCCTGGCTGTCTTAGAGTGAGCACATTCACAGAGGGAGCCCAGACTCTGCATTTGGGGGCCCATCTGTCTAAGAGCTGGACTCGGCCAGGGTTTGACAGGGTGCCTTGCAGCTACTGCGCGATTCTGAGTGTGCCGGCCAGCCTGTGGCACTTGTATCCTGGGCCAAGCAGCAGGTTTCTTGTGTATGGTATGTCAGGAAAATTGCCAAGTTACCCTGGCCGGAGAGAGACAGGCATCTAGCCCTAGGCCCAGGGGCTCCACCATTGCCCCAGGGGCCTACAGCACAGATACCAAGTCATTGAGTTCCCTTTGTGGTTCGCACCTGACCTTCCTACCCCGGAGCAGGCGTCAGGCACAGACCCCAGCTACAAAGATACTAGTGACCACAGCTCCCTCCCCTGGTCCCCCCACTTATGCCTTCACCCTTACCACTAACAGCAACAACTGTAAGATGGGAAGGGAGAATGAGGTTACTTGATTAGAATTCCAGTGTTCCTGGAGTGGCTTCTTTCTGTTGGATTCAGCCCCAAACAAGGGTGTGGCCACACAAGCCAGATCACTTTGTATGGGAAAGAAGGTATTCTTGTTGCTGTTGCTGCTGCTAACCCAGACCAGCCGGTCCCAGCGGGCCACTAGTGGAGGTTCTTGTCTGTAAAAGGACCAACTCTGCCTTCACTTCCAGCGTGTTGGTGATGGGGAGGGTACACGTGGCTAGTTTCTCCTCTGCCAAAAGAAACATAAGTAGCAGTTGTTGGCGTCTGTTAGATCTTCCAGTGTGTGTGGCAGAAAGATAGAAAGACAGAGAGAGAGAGAGAGAGAGAGAGAGAGAGAGAGAGAGATGGGCTCCTCCTGCATGAGTGGACACTCTGGAGACCCAGGGATGACACATTCTGTTGAGCCGACCTACCCTGGCCAAAAACATTTCTTTGGGCAATGCTTTTCTTCCATTACCCACTGTATCAGCGCTATGGCGTTGCATCTTCATCCCACAATACCCGGCACTGTTCAATGAGTATTATTAAATTATTAATTTTTATTGTTAATTTTAAAAATGACTAATGGGTTTCCTGGGCAGCCTGAAGTTCTGACGAGCCCACCTCCAGGAGAGACCTGTCGCAAGGGACGCCTTCCCAGCTCTGGCCTGCCGCGGTGCTCTCTCCCACCCATCTTTCCCACACTCAGCGACCTCCGCGCGGCGCCTGCACCGCAGACTGAGACCCCCGCTTGCTTTCCTTGCACGGGCTCCTCTCCCTGCCCCAAAGTGAGAACGCTGCTCCGCTCACACGTAAATGTTGGTGCAGCAAATAAGGTGAGAGGAAGGGGGAAAAAAAAAACAACAGGCAAACCCCAATGGAATAAAAGATTAATTCTCCGTTCGTTTTGCTTGGCAGCTCCAGCTTAGCAGGAAAGGGTAGGCAGCCAGAGCTGGATAAGCGCTTTGGAAACCACAAAAGCTGGTGGTGTCAACGACCCGCAAAGGGAGTGAAGAAGTGAAGCAGTGAGCTGGATAAATGGGGCAAAGCACGAAACTACAGAGATATTTTGGCAACGCGTACGGATGTGGGGAGGTGAACAAAAGGGCTCATTATTCGTATGATTGCCTCAGTCCTCCCCTCCTTTGTGTGCGCTTGTGGACACGGTCTGGGGCTGTACCAGCCTCCCGCCCAGGGCGCACCGTGCAGGGTCGCGGTCTCCGCGCATCCTGGGCCAGGGAGCGCGCAGCCGCTACAGTCGGGCAGCAGGGTCCACGCCGAAGAGGTCGGCGAGCCGCAGGCGGCCAATCTTCTTCACCTCGCCCAAGGCTGTGCGCAGCTCCAGCGCAGACGGGCAGTGCAGCCGGCGCTCCAGCTCGCGGAACACGGTCTCCCGGTCGCTGAGGCGCGCGGCGAGCACGAAGGGGAAGCCGAAGCGCGCGCGGTACTGCGAGTTGAGCTCAGCCAGCCTTAGCCCCTCGTTGGCACCCAAGCTCATCAGGCCCGCGACGCTGTGCTCCCGCTGCGACTCCGCAGTCAGCGTGCCCTGATGCAGCTCGTGGCCCGCCAGGTCCGGGTAGCAGCGAAGGACGCCCTCCTGGCCTGCGGAGAAGCACAGACACACCGGCGGGAGCCCGTTACCGCAGCGCTGACGCAGAGGAAGGGACTCTACCTCTCCCCTGCCCCGAGGAGGCTTCGGTTGGGAACCGAGGCCCCCGGGAGGCGATGAGGGGCAAAAAGGAGTATCCTGGAGGAACAGGGGCTTCCATTGCACTCGCCCCCCAAACATATCTGGACCTTTGCGTCCCTCCGCCTCCGCTTCTTTCGGCCTCCGCTAGGACCCAGGGGCGGGGCGGGAAGTGACAAATTTGTCCTTTGAGACCTTAGGGCAAGAGGAGCGGAGGGGGTGAGGCTGTTGAGACTCGGAATTTACAACTTGCTCGGGAGGGAGCAGAGACGAGATAAGGAGCCTGAGCTTTTCGTGTCTTTTCAAAGTCCTTTGCTCTCAGGGGGACTTTGATGTCGAAGAGGGCTGGACGGAGGCCTGAGGACTTCCTGCAAAGGCCCAGGAACGGGGTTCCTTCTGTTCCAAAGGAGAAGGACGAGGAGGGTCCACGGGGGTAACATCCATGGGGCGTGGCAAAATGCCCAGGGTTTTGTGGCCCCTCTGGAATCAGGCCTCCAAAGAGCCCTGCAGATGATTAACTGGGGGGAAAAAAATTCCCGCCAGAATTCCGCAGCCCTTTGAATGAAAGTGGCTTTCCTCCTTTTAGGAAAACAGCACCCACTCGCCACCACACACCCTATCTGAGGCTCATTCCCCTTTCTCAGCGGTGGATCCCAAGTAGACCGTGGAGCACAACATTCTTTCCTACTCCCCTGGAAGTGAAATGGGGCTCAGTGTGATGCCTGGGAGTTAAATCCCAACCCAGGGGTTTTCTCGGGGACCTGGCCACTCTTTCCACTTAGCTCTCTAGGGGGGATTGGAAACCTCAGAGCCACAATCTGCACAGCGAGGGTATGTCGCTGAATTTGCTGAGCAGTTGTAAGGATTAGAGACGACTCCTCTACCTAAAACACCGTGCCCAACGCTGTCAGAGTTCAACAGCCACTATTCTCATGGTAAACTCGTAAATGACTAAGGCAGGGCCTGAAGCATCTGACTCTGGCACTGGGGATAGGCTGGAGGCTCTACTGGAAAAGGTGATCATTTAAAATCCACCTCCATTGTGATGCAAATACCCCTTTACTCAAATTTTATCATTTCTGACCAATTAAAAGATGGTTGTGATCGCACCATCTAACTCATGGACCAGAGTCCTGAGCCGTGGGGAGAACTGTGGGGGACCACCTGCATTTATGAGAGGATTCAGTGGAGGCTCAGAAAAGGTTAGGAGACTCCCTAGGTCAGCTAGCCAGAGGCTGATCGCACCTGGACGCCGGACTCCAAATCCTGAGCATCTTTTGGGGCACTGACTGCCTCTACAAGGTTAGGGGCAGTTTAAAAGGAAACCCATTGTCACCAGTAATTCCACGTCTATATCACCATGGTTTTAGAATCCCTCTCATGAGCTTTGCCCCTTGGGCCCTGCAAAGAGGAGATGGTGCTTTCTCATTTCCTGCATCCAGCCCTGTCCAGGTGGTGCGAAAATGTAGATGTTAAAATTGGTGCCTGGGGGTCCTCCTCCTTATATCCCTGAATCAGAGCTGGCTGTGCCGCGAGACCACTGAATCTGTTTCTGCTCCGCACCCCCTCAGCCCTGGGACCCTCAGACCCCTAGGCTGGGAGAGGGGAAACTTCAAGTCCGGGGTGACTTGGCAGGTCCCCACCTGTCAGCTCCCACCCTGTGCCCCATCTTTGCATATTCAGATTTTCAAAGCAGCCTCTAGGGAAGGAGAAGACTCAGAGGAGGGGGAGCAGCCCCAGTCCTTTCTCAAGACTCCTAGTCTCTTTGCTTCCCTTCCTCCTATTTCTTAACTTTTCAGAGGCTCAGCTCTAGCTTTAGGACAGTAATTAGTTACCTGTGGGAGACCCCAGTGTGGGGGCAGGGCCTGTCCCTTTACGGCCTCACTGTCCTGCATGGGCCCCACCTGCCTCTTTTCTTCTTGCCTTTGCACCTTGCTTCTAATTCCCCTAGGTTTGTCTCCTCTCTTGAAAACACTGCCTGGGGTTAATGTTTGCCTAGGACTGAGCCTGTGTTTTCCACTGTTTGCAGGAGGAGAGAAAGGAGGATGAGAAAAGGGGAAGAGCACAGGGAAGAAGAGACTGAAAACTAAACTGGAAGATACACGCACACAAACCTCAGCTGCAAGAAATAGAACCTGATGAGGGGTCCTGTCGTCTGTCCTTATTGCCCCAACCACTGAATCCTGAGCACTGCTCAGGATGGCCCTGATCCAGTCCCCCAGCCTGCAGCAAAGCTTCCGTTCCCCTCCCAATGCTGCACCCTGGAAGCACTTCCAGCCCTGGCCTGAAACTTCAGAGTAGCAGGTACTTCCCACCTCCCTGCCTTCAGTCCTGCAGATCCTCCCACTTGGAATGCCAAGCTTCTAACTAGAAGTCCCTTGAATGTCCCTTGGTTCTGAGGGCCATTTCAATGCTGCCTGTTCTTTTGCCACTCACTCCCTGTGCCACTGACATGCCATGTGTAGAGATGTGGATATGTATTGTTTGCTGCAGTCGTGAGACATGTATCTATGCATCAGAAGAATTCCTAGCATAGAGCTGATACTCTCTGTTCCAATAAAAGAAGACAGGGCAGGCTACAGTGGCCACTGAAGAGCAGGCAGTTGGATTAAAAACCTGTTCCAGTCCACTTGTGTCCCTACATCTGTGCCAAGTAGTGCGTGCACCTTCCTCGTACAATAGATCGTCTAGTCCCTCTGGCAAAGACCGACCTCTCCACTGGTGTTCTTGAAGCCAGTCTCCCTTTTCATCTCAAAGACTGCAATTTCAAACATCAATTTCTCTTCCTTCAACTCATCGTTGATATATGAACATGCCACAGAATCACTCATCCCATAAACAAAACCGAATCCCTCTCTTGAGTTCCTCTTGTCCTCTAGCTTCTCCCTGAGTCTCTGCTCCTCCTTGTAGCAACACAGGGGAGCTAGGGTCTACGCAGGATCTCCACTTCTTCACTTCCCACCCCAGGTTCACTCTACTAAGCTTTCAGCCCCACCCATCAACAAATCTGCATTCATCAAGGGCACAGAAGATGGACATTTTGCCCAAACCCATGACAAGGTCTCTGGCCTCTTCTCTCACCTCTTTGGGAGCATGTCACAGGGCTGGCCCTCTTTCCCTCTTGAAGGATTACCATCATTTGCCTACTTTCACCATCTTGCTCAGCCAGATTACTACTGAAGTACCAAGGACCCACATCTCCTCCCTTCTGTATTTACACTGATGCCCTATGTGTTCTCATCTAGTCCCATTGCTTGAGAGGCTATAAGGTCTTTGGTGACACTCAGATCTATGCCATCCCTCAGCTTTTCACTGGGTGCCTTTTTTTCTTTTAAGATTTTATTTATTTATTTTTAGAGAGGGAAGGGAGGGAGAGAGAGAGAGAGAAAGACAGAGAGAAACATCAATGTGCGGTTGCTGGGGGTTATGGCCTGCAACCCAGGCATGTACCCTGGCTGGGAATCTGAGTGCCTTTTTTATGGCCCACCTGAACCTGCTATATTTTCATCCAGGTGAATACCAGGCATCTCACACTTAGCCAACTCCCATTCTCCACCTTGTCCTCTGGATTATTTTTTAAAAGATTTTAATTAATTATTTTTAGAGAGAGGGGAAGGGAGAGAAAAAGAAAAGTAGAGAAACATCAATGTGTGGTTGCCTCTCATATGGCCCCCACTGGGGACCTGGCCTGCAACCCAGGCACGTGCCCTGACTGGAGTCGAACTGGCAACCCTTTGGTTTGCAGGCTGGTGCTCAATCCTCTGAGCCACACCAGCCAGGGCTCCTCTGGATTCTTGTCTTCCTCACTGTAGAAAGCAGTGCCCCCACCCACCCAGTTGCTCAGACTAAAAACTTAGGAGTTATCCTTAATTTCTCTTAGATTTTGACCTGCTGTCCCCCAACAAATTTCAAACACCTGTTGGCTCTAACGCTAACATCTATTTTGAGAATCCGGCCACATCTGTCCTTCTTCAATCCTTGTCCCGAGACCTCTCACTTTTACTACCACAGAAGCTCTGCTCACTGACCTCTCTCTCCTCATATTTCTCCATTTCTCACTACTCTCCAACCATCTTGATCTTTTGGTGTCCCCAAATGCCAGAAGTCTCAGGCTCCTTTTCTCAGAGTGGCCTTCTCCTAGATCTTTGACGGCTTCCTTCTCATCCTTTGGTTTTAAACTCAAATATCATTTTCTAAGGAAGACCTCTTTTTATGTATTTTCTATAATAGTAAATATTTTCTTTTAATAGTTCCTAGAACCTGAAATTATTTATTTATGCTAATTCTGTCTCTCTTCACTGGAATGTAAACTCGTTGAAGGCAAGGACTTATCTTGGTCACTGTTCCAATCCCCAGTGCCTGGGACAATTTCTGGGGCTAGTGGGCACTCAAGAAGTATTTGTTAACCAACACGTCACTCTTGGGAAGGAATTTAATATATTCTTTGACAGAACACATTTTAATAGCCTCTTCTACCTTATAGCCTGCATTCAAGGGATTTATTAGTATCTAACTTCATTAATTCAACAAGTCTGTTTTGAAATGAGTATTAAATAATGAATTATGCCATTACTGCAACTGTGAGATGCCATGAAGAGATGCATGATTAACTCTATCATAATAGTTTTTTTGCACTTTGATTTTTAACACAAACCAGTGTTTGTGCTGAACTAATTCATTATTGGCCCCACGTGTTTCACCATTCTTCCCTTTGCTATTGCCACTCCCCTTTCCTGGAAATCAGGAGGTTGGCTTCAAAGGATGCTTTGCCAATTATTGCCAGAGCTAAATATTAATCCTGGACTGCCATCTACTGGCTAACAGTCATCATAGCATAATCTAAATGGATTATCAATGGATTGTCAACCTTGGTTTACTGTAAAAACAGGATCTTCAGTTTTCTGTTAGTGGTAGAGTATTTTCTTAGATTATTCAAAAAAAAGTTTGATGAGGTAAATCACCACAGCCTGCACATCTCCTCAAAGTCGCTTTTTAGTTTTAGGATACAAAGACTATTGCCCCCAGCTTGTTTCTTGCTATTCAAGGAATAAGGCTAGACTGTGCAGGAAATCCCCTTTTATTTGACTGTTTAAACAACCAAAATGAGGTCTGTGGCATTAAGCATTTATGTTAATTAAATAAATTAGTAAACAAATGAATAAAACCCCTAGAAATTGTTTCTAGGCTTTGCTTCTGACTCTCTGGAAGAATCCTGCATAGGTTGCTGGGTTGACCATCAGGGGTTGAGTCCCAGTCCTGCCCCTTTCTAGCCGTGTGTCCTTGATCTCATTACTTAATGTCTCCGTGCTTCAGTTTCCACCGCTGTAAAGTGGGCATAATAATGTTAACACTTTTTTTATAGAATTACTATGAGGTTCAAATGAGTTAACAAATGCAAAGTGTTTGGGAAAGTGTCTGAAACACACTGATAGTAAGGGTCGAATACATTTTAACTACTGTTATTATTATTACTTTGCTAGCCTCACCTTTCGGGGATCATTAAGATGATTAGATACGGAGCCACCACCCAGGCAGCAGGAGGCTCTGCTCCCAGCTGCCTGCCTAAGACAGGTGTGGACGCCAGCATCGGGCTGAGAAGCAGGCTCCACCAGCAGAGAGGTCCCTTAACTAGAACTTAACTAACCTTAACTAGGGCTTCTAGGCCAACTGGTTGGAGTGACTGCTGGTAGGAAAGAAGACCGATATAGGGAAATTTTAATTTCATTATCTAAGCTCCTGGAACAGAGCAAACTCCAAATAAATGTTGAATAACTGATAAAGCAATGAATACAAGGCTGAAGTTATTTATGCTGTCACAGCATTCTCTCTAAATACATTCCTTCCCTGGCCCTACCTCCACTTTGGGTATTGAGACAGATAATAGGATTTTCCTCCTCTTTTTTTTTTTCCTTTTCCTGATAGAGCATAAATGTCATTCATAAAGCATTCATATGGTTTAAAAATCATTTCCCCTCCAGGTTCGGAGATTCTCATTTGGCCTCATCCGTTTCCCACCAGACATTTTGAACCTGGGCTCCCAAGGCCTCTTGCTCTCTCCAGCTTGCTCTGCAGGCCTGGCTGACTGTGCTGGTGGGTCATCAGTCAGAGGGCCCTGTGGTCCATCAGCTCCCCTAGCACCTGAGCACAGTGGTGGAGGGAGAGCTCAGCTTTGAAGAGGCTCTGAGAAATGGGTGTCAACATGGTTCTGACATTTCTGTTAGTTTGATTTTGTAACACTCTCTTCCACTCTTCCTAATTGTGTCTAAAAGGAATTAAAATGAGCTTCTTACTTGTGAGATGTTCGTCTGACAATGGGAAACCATCCTAGATATTGAAGGCCTAGGCAGATAGGCGAGACTGCCAGCCTCATGGAAGCAAGGAGAGGGTCAGCTCCACCACACCCCCTCCCCACCCAGGTCTCTGTGGAAGGCCCCTCTGTGAAGGCAGCGCTTGCCCCCCACCCCCTGCCTGTCCCTTCAGTTCCATCCAGCTGTCTCTGAAGAGTTATCTAGACAATCTCTTTGGCCTCTAAATCCCTGTGAGGCTGAGTCACTTGGGGTTTGCCTAAACCCCACACCCAGAAGTGCCTCATTTTCTCTATCTACCCAGAGAAAATCAACAACTTCCTTCCCTTTCTCCAGAGGAATTCATCCCGAATTTTTGTCTTTTCTTCCTCATTCCCCTCTGGGAGAAGCTGATTTGAATGTATTTACTTTCCTCAGCAGTCTAGTCAAACTGGCCCTTTTGGTAAAAAATGTCAGCCACGTGCTCTTTCCCCTGGGCTCTTGAGATATTCTGATACGGAGCAGACTTCTCTCCCGAATACAGGACACTCCCAAAGTGAACGCACTCAGCTGAAACAGGTAGGCCTTCCGCCAGACCTTTGGCCTCTGAGCCCCGTGAGGCCCCATTCTCTTTCCTCATGACCTCACAGCTTTAACATTTAACAGCTGCTTTACCCGAGCCAATATACATTCTTTTACCTACCTTTTGGCTTAACACCTTGCAAGTGCTGGACTTCCATTTACTAATTTTGAGGAAACTTAGTGGCCCTTACAATAAAAATAGCTAAATATAATATAGCAATTATAACTAACTAAAGGAGCTAAACATGTTTTGATAAGAATATTTGCAACCCCTTTGTGGGGAATCTCAGAATATAATACTGAAGTCTTACCTGACTGTGGCAGAGCATCAATAAAGGCAGAAAAGTGCCTCGCTAAATCTTCCCAGTCAGAGAATGGGCTCTGGGACCACACAGCAGCTGCTATCAGGGGACATCTCTCAATGACATTCCCAAACACTTCCACGAATTCTCTGAAGTCCATGGAGTTGACCTTCCCCATGTCCATTGCTTGCAGGCAGCGGGACATCGGCCCCTCTCTTGCTGAGTGGCAGCGACTCTGCTCACCAGGTTGTATTTGCTGAACGCACAGTTTTTATGTAACACCCGGTTGGCATGTTTCAAATGCCTCTGGAGCAGTAGGTCCTGAGGAGTTGTGTAATGAGCAAACACAGGCTAAGGATTCTAATCCAGGGAGTGACAACCTCTGTGTGGTAAACATGTTCAATCAAACTGTTTCCACCATCAAAGCCACAGCGGCTATATTTCACTCTCAGCATTTGAGCCACATACAGTTTTGGTGTCAGTAACATTTTAATGTCAATATATCCAGGGTAAATTTTCCCTGAGAACTTCAAAGACAGGTCACAAGTCAACCCACTTGGAATTTCATTGCCCACCTATTGTTGCTGCTGTGGAGGGCAGGTAGTATGTTTTACTCTTTCTCTGTATCACAAACGCTTCACATACTAAGTATTTAGTAAATGCTCATTTAACAGGGGACCTAGAACAGTGCCCATGGTGGGCTGGCAATAATCTGTGGGCTGAATTAGTTGATCAAATGACCATATAGATTAATTGTCACCCTCATATTATTCACAGACAACCCCCCAGAAACACTGTGGATGATAAAGTAAAGAAAAGGAAGAGTCAGAATTTAAAAATAAAGACATTGCAATTTCCCTTTAGAACCAAAAACGCAATCATATTCCCGAAATTTGTATTAGCTATACATTTGCTTCCATCTGAATCAAATTCAAAGAGAGAGCAACTGCGTTAACATTAAGAAAGCAGTTGCTTTAGTCCCTGTGGTCTGTGAGAGACCTGGGGGACCTGTGAGAGACCTAGTACCTGGGACAACCTATCACAGCTACAGATTTTATCCTAATTCTGTCTACATGTCCCAGCCCAGGTCTCACCCTCACTGCCTGGGCCGAGGTTATGACTGAAGGATGGACCTCATCCCTTGAAAAGAAACCAATGAAATTTGCTTTTCAAAGGGGAAAATCTGGTGCCAGAAGTACCACCATTACTGATCTTGTCTTCAACATGAAGGATGCTATGTAAGATAAACACTTAACATGTCACAACCTACGTATATGTAAAAACACGTAGGGTCTGGTGGAGTGCATGCTGCTTCAGGGTTCTGACCTGCTCTGCCACCTACCATCTGACATCTGGCAAGTTAGTGAACTTTTCTGTACCCCAGTTTCTTTGTTTGTAAAATGAAGATCATAATAGCATTTGCATCATGGGATTTCTGCAAAGGTTAAATAAATTAATGTACTAAAGTGCTTCAAGTGGCTCCTTTGCATAGCATTACCTGGGTGTTGGCTAATATAACATTTTCTATTACAGTCTCTCCATTAGACTAATTCTATTCTAGAATAGAATAGAATTTTCTCTATTTCCCATTCCACCACCAGAGTCACGTGGACTTTCCCTTGCCCCCGAGGTTCTGCCACTGACCCAGGTGACAGCCCAGTCTCCACTTTGCGCCCTTCTCCCCCCACCACCGCCCTGAGCCTTGGTGCATCCTGGAGCCAACCTGTGCAGTGCCTGCAATGTCAGAGTGCCCCCTGGGGAAAGGGAAGGTGTGGTCCGTCTACGGCCCCACAACAGTCCACCCAGCTCCCCACCCTGATTCCTAGGCTCTGGGTGGCTGTGGAAAAGATGGAGCAGAAACTGAGGAAGAAGGGGGTCCTGGCTCCACTGTGTTTGTCCCCCACCTACTTGCCTGACCCTCTTACCATTTCCTCTTATCTCTGTACACCAAGGGTCTCCTTGTCCTCATAGGAGCTTCTGCCTGGGGCGTTGAGCCCAGGGAGGGGTCAGTTCTTCTGATAGCAGAGGGAGATAGGCATCAGCATTTGCAGGTGGAAGAGGCTCAGGCTCACACGCCTAGAAATGCTGATACACCTGGTGGGAAGGGCTGCCTCAATGCATTTTTGGCACAGACTGGAAAGCTAACCTCCTTTTATTTTTATAAAAAATTTTATTAAATTTACTGGGGTGACGTTAGTTAATAAAATTACGTAGGTTTCAAGTGTACAATTCTGTCACACATCATCTGTATGAGTGTTCACCACCTAAAATCAAGTATCCTTCCATCACCATTTATCCCCAACTCTACCCTCTTCCACTTGCCCCCACGGGCATTTCCGCCTGGTGATCACCATATTGTTGTCTGTGTCTACGAGTTTTTGCTGTTTGTTTGTTTGTTTGTTTTCTTCACCCCTTCACCTTTTCCACCCGCTCCCAACCCTCTTCCCTAATCTCCTTTTATTTCATTCTGTCGATAATACAGGGTCTGGCAGAAGGAAGGCCTGCTTCACTGTGGTTGGTAGGTGATAATACAGGTGTAATAATTTGTAATTTTAATTTGAACATTTCACCTAAAATGCCATATGGTGTGTGTGATATTGTTATGTTACAGAATTACATGCTCATGATTTAGTAATAAAAGATTTTGTAATAAAAAGAGGCGTTATTTATGCTGGACCCTGTATAATGATGGAACCCCAAATAACCTACAACACATGAAACTTTAAGATACCAAGGTTAAGGAATGAAGTAGTCATGGATATGGAAACAACTCTGACAAAAAACCCAAATTACTAACATGGAGCTAACACGGCAGCCCACGCCTCAGAAGCTCCCTGGGGCTCACCGTTTCCTGTCTGACTCTCACCAATCAACTCAATCAACGTAATGTAAGGTGGTCAGAGGTGAGGCAATTTTCATCCAAGCATAAAGCTGAGTTGTTGAATTGCATATGAGAAATAGGTAAACTGGTGGTATATGAATTATATATCCAAAAACTAGGTTTGTAAAAGTTAGTTTATATATAAATGTAGTCTCATAATTTGTGTTTAACAATACAATACATGTTCTTATGTTCTAATTGCTGAATGTATTATAGTTGACTTTATTATAATTTTTCTTTTAAGAGACTTTTAGCAGCACATGCAAAAAATTCTTAAATAGGCACAGTTAAATTTTTATTTCATTTTTCAGTTGAAACATTTCATGTGCCTGCTCCCTTCAGCTGTAGCTGTTAACTTTCCATGAATGAGCCCATGCAGGAGGGTTTTCTCAATAAGATACCAGAAAGAAAACTCACTTTCCTGTGTATACGTTCATGATTTGAGGCAAACTGAAAGTTGGAAATCCTATAATCTTGCTGCTACCAGAAGGCTTTCCTTCGCTGAGGACTGAGCCCAAAGCAAAATGAAGGGCTGCAGGAAGGAGCCCCCTGGAGGCCGGTGTGGCTGAGAGAAGACAGGCAGGGGGTCTAGGCCAGGCCTGTGCTGAGCGCTTCCTCTGTGTGTTTCAACTTCCAAGGGCCTACCTCACAACTTGTTAAATGAAACAATGCATATCAAGCCTTTAGCAACCGCTCTAGGATACATGTGTTTTCCATAAATGCTAATATAAAGAATGCATCGAAGCAAACCTTGAAGACATTACGTTAGGTGAAACAAGCCAGTTATACAAAGACAAATACTATATGTTCCACTTCTGTGAGGTACCTACAGAATCTACTTTACAGAAGCAGAAAGTAGAATGATGGGCACCAGGGCTGGGGGAAGGGTGGGTGGGGAATAGACAGAGTTTCATTTCGGGAAGAGGGGCTGGTTCTGGAGACGGACGGTAGGGATGGCTGCACAACCATGTGAATGTACCTAGTGGTTAAAATGACACATTTTATTTTATGTATATTTTGCCACAAAAAAATCATCAAAGCCTTTTCAGCCTTGTTAAGACAATTCGAAATTTAATATAAGTTTGAACCCCTGGGAGCTAAAAAGATGTGTTTTTTTGTGGAGGGTGAGAAATCTCCCCTTACCTTTCATTGCTGTCGTTGCTGGTGGTGATTGTGGCATTGACAGAAACAAACGTGCATACTGACATGCCGCTTACTTGTGACAAAAATGACAGTGGGAGTAGCAGAGGAGTTCAGATCAATCTGTTACTGAGAAAGTCCCTCATGAAGAACTAAGGTGAGAGAGGGAAGTCCAGGAAGAAAACCCAGTGGCAGTGGTGGGGGGAGGAGGGACAGAAAGGAATGCGGGTAACTGAGGGCTGCGATAAGAGATCACCCAGGACATCTTCCTGCTGCAGGCCAAATGCCCCTGGCTGTTTTTCTTACTCCAAAAAATCTCCAGGAAATAGGCTTTTTATTTCAGGACAGGAAGTCAGTCCAGCCTCAGACAACACTGAGCATAGAAATAGAAGGTGATCCAGGAAGAAGTTCAAAAGTCAATTCCTTGTGCAGAGGAAGGCACTCTGTGGGACAGAGTGGTTAAAAACCAGGTTCTATAAAAGAATCTGACATGGGGCTGCTCAGTTCATGTCAGGAATGTGGTAAATAAATAATACACATAAAAATGCATGCATAATTGTTATCCTAGACAAGAAACAACCAAATGTTAAATAAATAGATTGAAGTTATCTTTACAGAGGGTTTTTTCTTTGTAATTATATGACTGACCTTTCCTTTAATCCTGCTGAAAATGTGCCTTTCCTGGGGCGGGGTGCAATAAGGAAGTCCGGGGCAAAGGCTGGGATTAATTAACAATCAGCAGTCCTGGGGTGCCACCTACTGGTGAGATGACTGTAAAGGCCTGGCTGAAGAGGCTGCCCAAACAGTAGCAGGAACATCTCCAAAATCAGTGTAATTGTGTTCTCATCTCTGTGTAGCCTTGGCAGGGACACCACTTTACCTAAACCAAAACCCAATCTGTTGTAAAAGCTGGGCTTAATATAATCTTATTTCACTGTAAACGCCATCTGTCCTTAGAGAATGTTGCCTTTTAAATATCCTATTTGGTATAACAGATGTTACAAAAGTAAAATGATAAAATAAACACTTGTGAATCCATTACCCTAACGAGTCCAAAACACTCCAAATGTCATCAGTGTGAGAGTGACTAAATAATAGTGATTCTGTGTTCACATAGTACAACAGTGAATGAAAGAACCAAAGGTTCATGTAATACCGTGAGTGAATCTCAGAGGCGTAATGTTGATTTTTAAAAAAATGAAGCAAGATCTCGAAGTCTGTATAGAGTGTGCTGCCATTTTCTAAAGCTCATGAACAATACAACATTCATTTTCAAGGAAATCAAATCCTCCGGTGCTTTTAACACTGCAACAACAAGGGGTGTACTGGATAGATGGTTCCATGGACAGATGTATTCACTCAGCTCCATCCACAGGGCAGTCAGGTTCAGAATGTGTGTGCATCCTGAAATCACTCTGGCCGATGGAAAAGTGCAGCATCCCCATGCATGTTAACTTGCTTTTTTGTTCCTCCTTGTAGCCACCAATGTTTTTGGACAAGCTATTAGAGAGCATACCAGTGCTTGGGACTCCACTCCCTCCCATCCTATCAGGATGGTAGAAGAGCATGCCTGTGAAGATAGATCAGCATGGCACTTGAAGATCAAAGAAGACCACTGGCAACCAAAACAGAAAGGACTTTCCAGAGAAGATAAAGCAGGTGAAACCCCCAGTTCAGCCAAGGAGACTGAGTTAGCTCAGGTGTTTGGGCTGAGGTCCTCAGGTTGTATGCAACAGGGGCAGACTTGGGCTCACTGCCTCAGAGGAGGACTTACTGATCTGACAGGAAGGCTGCATACCAAGGCTTGGGCAAGAAGGGGGACCAAAGCAACTCCCTAGAACTGAGAAGTGGGAAGTGCTTGTCATTGAAGGCATGGACTGGTGCTGTGTAAGTGATAAGCTCCAACTCCTGTTTCCATTCTTGCCTGAATCCAGTCAAGGTACAAAGTTCCACAATAAGAGAGGGTGTTTATTCACCTACCTTAAGTAAGAGCCCCCCTTGGCTAGAAAGCAAAGCCCCCTGACTAAAGTTCCACCGCATTGCATATAACAGGGAGAAGTGATACCACAACTCAACAGTGCTGTTACCAAAAGAAATGGGAATTGATACTGGATGGCTAAAGAAACATGTGATCACTACAACAGAGTCTTCAAAAATCATAAATACAACAAAACTTAAAAACACTATTACCACATTGTTCAGCAATCCCACTACTGGGTATATATACAGAAGAATTGACAGTAGGGTTTCAACAAGATATTTGTGCACCCATGTTCATACCAGCATTGTTTACAATAGCCAAGCGGTGGGAGCAAACCAGATGTCCATTAACAGATAAAGGAAGAAACAAAATGTGATATATATATATATATATATATATATATGCATGCATACGCCATGGAATATTATTCAACCTTAAAAAGGAAGGAAATCCTGTCACATGCTACAACATGGATGAATCTTAAGGACAATATGCTATGTGAAATAAGACAGTCACAAAAAGACACATACTGTATGATTCCACTTGTATGAGTTATCCGGAGAAGTCAAACTCATAGAGATAGAAAGTAGAGTGGTCATTACTAGGGCATTCAGGGAGAGGGATTGTTTAATGGGTAGAGAGTTTCAGTTTTGCAAGATGAAAAACTTCTGGAAATCTGTTTTACAACGAAGTGAATACATTGAACACTACTAAGCTTAAAATTGGGCAAAATGCCCTAACCAGCATGGCTCAGTGGGTTGAGCATCGATCAGCAAAGCAAAAGGTTGCCGGTTCAATTGTTGGTCAGGGCACATGCCTGGATTTTGGGCCAAGTCCCTGGCTGGGGACATGCGAGAGGCAGCTGATCAATATTTCTCTCATGCAAGGCCAAATGGAGGGGTAGGTAGACACACTGTGACTCCTTGCACAACTTCAGTTGCACAACTGAAAGAAGGACAACAACAAATTTAAAAACAAAAAACAATCAGAACTGACAGAAAATCAACCTGTATGGAAGTCCAACAACCTAGTTGTTAAAGAAGAAATATTCATCCAGACAGATAGGAGGGGCAGAGATGTGCAGCCAGGGCAGAGAGGACACATAGCAAGGCAGCGGCTGGAGGATGAAAGTGGGGAAGGTGGCAGATGGTGGGGGGTGTGGTCCCACATTTGCGTGCAGATAAACTGAGAGGAACCATTGGGGAGCAAGATAGACCACGCAACCCAGACTTTCAGTGCAGGGAAATAAAGCCTCAAAACCTCTGACTGGAAACACCTGTGGGGGTTGAGGCAGCAGGAGAAACTCCTAGCCTCACAGGAGAGTTCATTGGAACGAGTCCTAGAATGTACACAAACCCACCCACCAGGAACCAGCACCAGAAGGGCCCAATTTGCTTGTGGGAAGCAGGGGAAGTGACTGAAAGCTGTCAGTGAGCGGAGTAAGTACCATTGTTCCTTCTTTGACCCCTCCCCCACATACAGGTCACAATGCAGCAATGTGGGTTGCCCTGCCCTGGTGAACTCCTAAGGCTCCTCCCCTTGCTACATAACAAGAGCACTGAGACAAAAAAAAAATGGCCCAAATGAAAGAACAGATCAAAGCTCCAGAAAAAAACACAACTAAGCAATGAAGAGATAGCCAACCTATCAGATGCACAGTTCAAAACACTGGTAATCAGGATGCTCACAGAACTGGTTGAGTATGGTTGCAAAAAAAAGGAAAAAAATGAAGGCTATGGAAAGTGAAATAAAGGAAAATGTACAGGGAACCAACAGTGAAGGGAAGGAAACCAGGACTCAAATCAATGGTTTGGACAAGAAGGAAGAAATAAACATTCAACCAGAACAGAATGAAGAAAAAAGAATTAAAAAAAAAGATTGAGGAGAGCCCTGGCTGGTGGAGCTCAGTGAATTGAGCATGGGCTGCAAACTGAAGGGTCACTAGTTCAATTCCCAGTCAGGGCACATGCCTGGGTTGTGGGCCAGGTCCCCAGTGGGGGCCATGTGAGAGGCAACCACATATTGATATTTCTCTCTCTCTCCCTCCCTTCCCCTTTCTAAAAATACAGAAATAAAATCTTTTTAAAAAATGAGGAGAGGCTTAGGAAACTCCAGGACAACTTTAAATGTTCCAACATCCAAATCATAGGGGTGCCAGAAGGAGAAGAAGAGCAAGAAATTGAAAACTTATTTGAAAAAAAAACAGATAATCTGAAGATGGCGTCGGAGTAGGAAGGAGCAGATTCGGCTTTCCGCTGCTCAGGGGAGAAAATCCTGACCGATCTATGGAGTAGCGAGGCAAGCAACCAACATACTTCA
This sequence comes from Phyllostomus discolor, assembly GCF_004126475.2. Lineage (NCBI taxonomy): Eukaryota > Metazoa > Chordata > Mammalia > Chiroptera > Phyllostomidae > Phyllostomus > Phyllostomus discolor. The sequence continues at coordinate 111,929,619 of NC_040904.2, forward strand.
GCATTTTTGAAAATAGAGGACCAAGGATTGTGGCAGAACCGAAAGACCAAAGAACGGACCGTAAGGGGAGTGCTGCAACAAGGTAGGGTCCCAGGACCAGCCTGTGGTCCCGGGGCTGCAGCCCCAGGCCCAGGGACGCTGCTGGGTTTGCCAAAGGGTCCTTGGGAGAGAGCCAGGTTAACTGCCCCCTCCCCAGCCAAACAAGGTCTGACCAGCTCTGGGAGGAATCCAGGTGCTGGCAAACACACGGGGGCTGTGAGCACCTTTGGAGGGGCACCGGAGGGGCTGAGTCGCACAGCGGACCCGGACCCCCGCGGTCACTGGTCTGGCTGGAGCCTTTGGCTGTGGGAGAAGCCAGGCCACAGTGGGAGAGGCCAGGCTACTGTGGGGAGTGGCAGGCTTGAACAGGAGGAATTTCTCAAGAGGAAGGAGTGAATAGACACAGACACTATTTGGGGAATTCTCCTAAAGTGATCAGTAGCGCCAGCCTCCCTGCTACCCAGCCGTTGGCACCAGCGCACGGGCGCACCGGTGCGCCTGCGGGGAGAGCATCCCCACACACCAGCCCACAGCAGTAACCCTGGGGAAAGACCTGATTCCCACACCCAGGGCGCAAGGCTGAGGAGCCAGTGCGAACTCCACTGGCCAAGGGAGAAAAGCCAAACAAATCATCCTTCAGCCTGCCTCAACCAGCAAGAGCAGAAAAACCAATTTGGCCACTTTGAAATCAAGAGACTTTTTAATTTGATTCTATTTTTTTTAACAATTTTTAATTTTTTAATTTTTATTGTTTTTATTCTCTTTTGATTTCTTTTTCCTCTCTTACCTGATTTCTTGTTTTATTCCTTCCTCCTTCCTGTCCTCCAATTTTATCTCTTCTTCCTTCCTTCGTTTGCCTTTTCTATTTTTTACTTTTTAAAATTTTTTTCTAAATACCTACAAGTGAGACAAAAGCCTGGATCTGTGAAAAGACCAAAGTTGAACCCAAAGAAGGGGCATCACAACAGCTGGGACAGTGAGATAAATGTCACTCTGCTATTACAGAGAACCTGCAAGTTATTGCATATTTGTATTACTGTTTTTCCAGTATTCCTACATCTTTTTTAAATAGTATTTTTATATCCCTCTTCTTTTTGTATAGTCTGCTTTGCTAGGCTGGATATATTGTATGACCTGACAGCTTTCCCCTGATATCTCTTTCTATACTGTATTACTAATCTACTGTCCTTTAACTCACCTGTGTCCCATTAGCACACTATTCGATGTTCTGTACTCCCTATTCTTGTTACCTAGATCTCATAGACTCTGTCATATGAATGTTACCATAATATTATTGTAAATAACTGCTGTTCCATGCAATTGTAATCACTTCACAACAACCCCCCACCCCCAGATCTTAGCCCATTTCAAAGTTTCCTGAACTCTATTACTGTAGTGGTTAACTCTATTCTCTCACACACTACACCTATTTACTATCCTTTACTCTCACCTTACCCCAGAATCTGACCTCCCACAACCTCCCTGCTTTATAGATCCAACTCACAACCCTTCCTTCCGCAACAAGAGTCTTACCTTCTTTCCATCCATTCTAAAAATCAGCTAGGTGGGTGGAAGATCACGGTTAACACTATACATAGTCAAAGGATCTCCTATCTCTTCCCTACTTGCTACTACTGTAAATAGCATAGAATTCTCAGTTGCTGTCTTAAACCATTTTGCCTTCCCCCTCCAACTGATGACAAAAAAGAATAGGTGGAGGAGGTGAACACCAGGATACCCACTGGAAGAGGAAACCCAACAACAAAGGAACCACTCACAGATAACAACAGAAGAAGGTGAAGGAGGGAGTAGTAACCACACAAACCTCAATCCAGGACCTATCTGGAAATACAACTAAACAGTAGAGACAGTACCCAATACAAACAACTGAACAAGAATTCTTTAAACCTTGTACACACAGAAGAAAGAGCTTCAACACAACCTGCCCTCACCAGCACAACAAAATACAGGAGGTGGTGGACAGAGTGACTCTCATTTAACCAGCTGGTGGGAAGGAACCACCAAAGAAGGACTCAACAACAACCAAAACCCAAAGGCAAACACAAAGCCAACTTAAACGACAGCCCAAGAACAGTGAGCTTGGGAGATCAAGGAAACAGCACCACTGAAACTCACTGCTATTCTACTAAAGAAGTTCACAACATAAACCCGGGGAGCCAGAACAGATCAATATAAGAAGCTGAGGCAAACAAGAAGAGTCTCACAAATAATGGGAAGACAAAGAAATAATCCCCAAATGAAAGGAAAGGAGGAAGCCTCAGAAAGAATGCTAAATGAAATAGAGGCAATTCAACTATCAGATATTGAGTTCAAAGCAATGATTATCAGGAAGCTCAATGAACTCACAATGAGCTACCAGAAACTACAGGGAAGCTACAATGAACTCACTGAAAACTACATCAGCATAAAAAAGGAAATAGAAACTCTCAACAAGGGCCAAGAGGAAATGAAGAATACAATTTCTGAAATGAAGAACACAGTAGAAGGAATGAAAAGCAGGATCGATGAAGCAGAAGATCGGATCAGCGAGCTAGAGGACAAAGTAGAAGAAAACACCCAGAAAGAGCAAGAAAAGGAAAAGAGGCTCAGAAAAAATGAAGAGGGATTAAGAGAAATGCAAGACAATATGAAACGTAATAATATCCATATAATAGGGATACCAGAAGGAGAAGAGGAAGAACAAGGGATAGAAAACCTATTTGAAAAAGTGATGATGGAAAACTTCCCTAATTTGATGAGAGAAAAAGTCACACAAATCCAGGAAACACAGAGAGTCCCAATCAAGAGGAACCCAAAGAAGCCCACCTCAAGACACATCATAATTAAAATGCCAAAATTTCAAGACAAAGAGAGAATCTTAAAGGCAGCGAGGGAGAAACAGGAAGTAACATACAAGGGAGCCCCAATAAGGCTAACAGCTGACTTCTCAATGGAAACACTCCAAGCCAGAAGAGAATGGCAAGAAATAATCCAAGTAATGAGAACCAGAGGCCTGCAACCACAACTACTTTACCCAGCAAGGCTCTCAATCAAGATAGAAGGCCAAATAAGAAGCTTCTCAGACAAAAGGAGTCTAAAAGAATACACCTCCACTAAACCAGCTCTGCAAGAGATGCTAAAGGGACTGCTTTAAGGAAAGAAAGGAAAAGAGAGAGTGAGACAGGAACACACGTACATAAAAGGCAATGAATAAGTACCTATCAATAATAACCTTAAACGTAAATGGATTAAATGCTCCAATCAAAAGACATAGAATAGCTGAATGGATAAGAAAACATGACCCACACATATGCTGCCTACAAGAGACCTAGATCAGGATAAAAGATCTACAGGCTGAAAGTGAAGGGCTGGAAACAAATTTTCCAAGCAAATGGACAGGAAAAAAAAGCCGGGGTAGCAATACTCATATCTGACAAACTAGACTTCCAAAGAAGGACCATAAAGAGAGACCCAGAACGTCATTTCATAATACTCAAGGGAAGAATTCACCAAGAAGACATAAATATTGTAAATATATATGCACCCAACATAGGAGCACCCAAATACATAAAGAAAATCTTAGAGGACTTCAAGAAAGATATGGACAGCAACACAATTATTGTGGGGGATTTTAACACCCCACTATAAAAAATGGACAGATCTTCCAAACAAAATATCAACAAAGATATTGTGGCATTGAACAATGTCCTAGATGAAATGGGCTTTACTGATATTTACAGAACCCTCCATCCCAAAGAAGCTAAATACACATTTTTTTCAAATGTATATGGAACATTTTCAAAGATTGACCACATGATAGGACACAAAACAAGCCTCAAGAATTTCAAAAAAATTGAAATCATACCAAGCATCTTCTCGGACCACAAGGGACTGAAACTAGAAACCAACCCCAAGGAAAAAAAACCCAAACACTCAAATTCATGGAGATTAAATAGCATGTTATTAAACAATGAATGGGTCAAGAATGATATTAGGGAAGAAATCAAAAGGTTTCTGGAAACAAATGAAAATGAACTCACAACAACCCAAAACTTATGGGACACAGCCAAGGCAGTCCTGAGAGGGAAGTTCATAGTGATACAGGCCCACCTAAAAAGGTTAGAAACATTCCAAACAAACAACCTAACCCTACGTCTACAAGAACTCGAGGAACAACAACAAAGACAGCCCAGAGCAAGCAGAAGGAAGGAAATAACCAAGATCAGAGCAGAATTAAATGACATAGAGACTAAAAGCACAATTCTAAAGATCAATGAATCCAAAAGTTGGTTCTTTGAAAAGATAAACAAAATCGACAAGCCTTTAAGCAGACTCATCAAGAAAAAAAGAGAGAAAACCCAAATAAACACAATCAGAAATGAAAGAGGAGAGATTACAACAGATACCACAGAAATACAAAGGATTGTAAGAAATTACTACGAAGAACAAATTTGAAAACCTAGATGAAATGGACAAATTTCTAGAAAAATACTATCTTCCAAAACTCAATAAAAAAAAAAAACAGAAAGCCTGAACAAACCAATAACAGCAAAGGAAATTGAAGCAGTAATCAAAAAACTCCCAACACACAAAGCCCTGGACCTGATGGTTTCACAGGAGAATTCTACAAAGCATTTAAGGAAGAGCTAACACCTATCCTTCACAGACTATTTCAAAAAATCCAAAAAGATGGAAGACTCCCAAATTCTTTTTATGAGGCCAACATCATCTTAATTCCAAAACCAGATAAAGACACAACAAAGAAAGAAAACTACAGGCCAATATCGCTGATGAACATTGACGCTAAAATCCTCAACAAGATACTGGCAAACCGCATCCAACAGTACATTACGAAGATCATACACCATGACCAAGTGGGATTCATTCAAGGGATGCAAGGATGGTACAATATTCACAAATCAGTAAATGTAATACATCACATAAACAAAAGCAAAGACAAAAACCACATGATCATATCAATAGATGCAGAAAAAGCATTTGATAAGGTACAGCACCCATTTATGATAAAAACACTCAGTAAAGTGGGAATAGAGGGAGCATTCCTCAACATAATAAAGGCCATATATGAGAAGCCTACAGCCAACATTATACTCAATGGGCAAAAATTAAAATCTTTTCCACTAAGAACAGGAACAAGACAAGGATATCCACTTTCACCACTGCTATTCAATATAGTACTGGAAGTTTTAGCCACAGCAATCAGACAAGAAAAAGAAATAAAAGGAATCCAAATCGGAAAGGGGAAACAAAACTGTCACTGTTTACAGATGACATGATAGTGTACACAGAAAATCCTATAGACTCCACCAAAAAACTGCTTGACCTAATAAATGAATTTGGCAAAACAGAGGGATACAAAGTCAATATCCAGAAATCGAAGGCATTTCTGTACACCAACAATGAAACAGCAGAAGCAGAAATCAAGAAAAAAATCTCATTTGAAATAGCAAAAAGAAAAATAAAATACCTAGGAATAAACCTAACCAAAGAGGTAAAAGACCTGTATTCAGAAAACTATATAACACTGAGGAGAGAAATCAAGGAAGACACAAACAAATGGAAACATATACTGTGTTCATGGATTGGAAGAATTAATATCATCAAAATGTCCATACTACCAAAAGCAATTTACACATTCAATGCAATACCTATTAAAGTACCCATGGCATATTTCACAGACATAGAACAAACACTTCAACAATTTATATGTAACCATAAACGACCCCAAATAGCTGCTGCAATTTTGAGAAAGAAGAGTAAAGTAGGAGGGATCACAATACCTGACACTAAACTATACTACAAGGCCACTGTAATCAAAACTGCCTGGTACTGGCATAAAAACAGGCACATGGACAAATGGAACAGAACAGAGAGCCCAGAAATAAACCCAAGTCTCTACAGTCAATTAATATTTGACAAAGGAGGCAGCAACATAAAATGGAATAAAAATAGCCTCTTCAACAAATGGTGTTGGGAGAACTGGACAGCTATGTGCAAAAAAATGAAACTTGAGCACCAACTTACACCTTATACAAAAATAGATTCAAGGTGGATAAAAGACTTAAATATAAAATGTGACACCATTAAAGTCCTAGAGGAGAATGTAGGTAGGAAAATCTCAGATATTTTACGAAGAAACTTTTTTACTGACTTGTCCCCTAGAGCAAGGGACATAAAGGAAAGAATAAACAAATGGGACCTCATCAAAATTAAAAGCTTCTGCACAGCTAAAGAAAACAGTATCAAAATTAAAAGAGAACCAACTGTATGGGAAAACATATTTGCCAGTGATACCTCAGACAAGGGTTTAATCTCCAAAATATATAAAGAACTTACATGACTCCACTAAGAAGACAAGTAACCCAATTAAAAAATGGGCAAAGGACTTGAACAGACACTTCTCCAAGGAGGACATACAGAAAATCCAAAGACACATGAAACGATGCTCAATATCGCTAGCTATCAGAGAGATGCAGATTAAAACCACAATGAGATACCACTTCACACCAGTCAGAATGGCCATCATAAACAAAGCAACAAACAGCAAGTGTTGGAGAGGTTGTGGAGAAAAGGGGACCCTAGTGCACTGTTGGTGGGACTGCAGACTGGTACAACCATTATGGAAAGCAGTTTGGAACTTCCTCAGAAAACTGAAAATGGATCTGCCTTTTGACCCTGCAATTCCACTGCTGGGACTCTATCCTAAGAATACTAAAACACCAATTCAAAAGAACCTATGCATCCCAATGTTCATAGCAGCACAATTTACAATAGCTAGATGCTGGAAGCAACCTAGATGCCCATCAGTAAATGAATGGATCAAAAAAATATGGTACATTTATACAATGGAATTCTATGCAGCAGAAAGAAAGAAGGAGCTCCTACCCTTTGCAACAGCATGGATGGAGCTGGAAAGCATTATGCTAAGCGAAACAAGCCAGGCAGTGAAAGACAAATACCACATGATATCACCTTTAACAGGAACCTAAACAACAAAACAAAGAAACAAGCAAAATATAAGCAAAGACACTGAAATAGGGGACAGGCTGATGGTGACAGGAGGGGAGAGAAGAGGGAATTTCAGGGGGGAATGGGTAGGGTTTACAGGAACAAATTTGGAGGACACATGGACAAAAACTAGGGGTGGGGGTAATGGGGGGAAGAGGGGAGGGTTGGGTGGGTGGGCTGGAATTGGAGCAAATGGGAGAAAACTGTATTTGAACAATGATTAAAATAAAATTATAAAAAAAAAGAAAAAAGAAAAAAAACAATGAAGGAGAACTTCCCCTGTCTGGCAAAGAAAACAGATTTCCAGGAAGTCCAGGAAGCTCAGAGAGTCCCAAAGAAGTTGGACCCAAGCAAGCACACACCAAGGCACATCATAATTACATTACTCAAGACTAAAGATAAAGAGGGAATCTTAAAAGCAGCAAGAGAACAGGAGACAGTTACCTACACAGGAGTTTCCATGAGACTGTCAGCTGATTTCTCAAGAGAAAACTTGCAGGCAAAAAGGGGCTGGAAAGAATATTCAAAGTCATGAAAGTCAAGGACCTATATCCAAGATTACTGTATCCAGCAAAGCTATCATTTAGAGTGGAAGGGCAGATAAAGTGCTTCCCAGATAAGGTCAAGTTAAAGGAGTTCATCATCACCCAGCCCTTACTATATGAAATGTTAAAGGGACTTATCTAAGAAAAGGAAGACGATCAAAAATATGAACAGTAAAATGACACCAAATTCACAACCATCAACAATCAAACCTAAAACAAAAACAAACGAAGCAAACAACTAGAATAGGAACAGAATCCCAGAAATGGAGATCACATGGAGGGTTACCAGTGGGGAGGGGCAGAGGGTAATGGGGGAAAAGGTACAGTGACTAAGAAGCATAAAAGGTAGGTACAAAATAAATAGGGGGAGGTTAAGAATAGTACAGGAAATGTAGAAGCCAAAGAACTTATATGTATGGCTCATGGACATGAACTAAGGGGGGGAATGCATTTGGGAGGAGGTGTGCAGGGCAGAGGGGAATAAAGGGGGAAAATGGGACAACTGTAATAGCATAATCAATAAAATATATATTTTTTAAAAAGTATTTCTCTCACACATTGTTTCCCTCCTTTTCTTTCTCCCTCCCTTACCCTCTCTCTAGAAAAAAAATAAATTTTTAAAAATGGTCAAGATAGTAAGTCTTATATTAGGTTTTTTAATCATAATTTAAAATAAATATAATAAATACAATAAATAAAATAATAATAGAACCCAAGAGAAATTGCAAGGTAAGTGTTAACAGGGACTTGACTGCAAGTTATTGATCTGTTTCAATTTCCTTCGAAAAAAATTAGTGTGATTTTGGTATCTATTTCATAAGGTATTTATGAAGGTGAAATGAGATAATGCATATGAAATTAGCAAATGCTTAGCACACAAACTACATAGTTGAGAAAAATATCAGCATCTTGTGAAAAATAAAAAGTCTGTTTGACAGTATGACTAGTATAATTCCACTTATGTAAAAACAAAGACTTCTGGCTCTGACCTGTGTGGCTTGGTTGGTTGGGCATCATTCCATAAGGTGAAAGGCTGCCAGTCTGACTCCCAGCGGGGGCACATGCCTGGGTTGCAGGTTCTGTCCCCGGTCGGGGTGTCTGCAAGAGGCAGCCAGCCAATCAATAGTTCTGTGCCACATCACTGTTTCTCTCTAAAAATATTTGTTTAAAAAACCCCAAAGACCTCCACATGTGTGTTTGTGTGTAAACACATGTGAGTAACAAAATGATCTTTAAACAAGAAGATGGAGAAAATATACCTTAAATCTGAACAGTGGTTCTCCCAAAGAAGCATTTTGGGATTTGAGTACACGAAGGAGAAATTTCACTATTACTATAAGTAAAAACATAAAATTATTTGAATGTTTAATATCAACCATATTTTATGCTTCAAGTAGATAAAAAATATTGTGTCCTGACTAGACATACAAATAGAAGTGTGGCACACAGCTTGGCACAAATCGTATCTTCATTTTCAAAAGGATGTTTACTTAAGAAAATAAGTCATCAGGCAGACAACTGTACTTGAACAGTAAAAAAAAAAAAACCCATAAATAAATAAGTTTTAATTAAGAAATAAACAAATTATGTATAAACTAAAAAAATAAAAAGAAAATAAAAAAGAAAACACATCATCATGTAAGGTAGGTAGACTATATGTTCAGAGCCAAGCAGACAATACAGACACAAAGCCCATACAAAATTTCAGTGGGGGGAGCCATCACTAATGGTGGATAGAGCTGAAAAAGACCTGAGCAGAAGACAGAGCACCAGTCTGCTCTTGAAGCAAAGGCTTAAATAGGGAGAGGAGGAGGGAGTTGGCATCTCAAGTAGAGGGAGGGTGAAGAGAAGAAACAGATGAGAATGCTTTAGACATCTTCACTGAACAGGGCTGGGAGGTTTGGACTAGACAGACAGGACATGTTATCTAATATAAGAAATGCAGTTGAACCAGCTGCAGGGGCCCGAATGCTGGGAATCTGACCTTAGCAAGTAGAACACAGAACCACTGAAAGCTCTCCAGCCCAGGAGTAATAGATGCAGATCAATCCTTTGGGAAGATGAAGCTGTCTGTGGCTCACAGAAAACACTGGGTGGTGGAGAGACAGGGAGCAGAGTTAGGTGAAGAAGAAATCAGTGTATTCTAAGTGACTTTGTGGAGGCCTGATCTACAGCAAAAAATTAAAAGCAGAAAAGGAAGCACACATGACATTAGATTATCTCTACTGTCCAGGCATTGATCTAAGTGATTTATATGTTTGTGTAATATATGCATACATATAGATATGTGTAATTCATTTAATTCTCACAACAGCCCTGTAAGATAGACACCATTATTATCTGATTTTCCAGAAGAGAAAACTGGGACCTAAAGAAGTTCAGTTACTTGCCCAACATTGCAAAGCTAAAAAGTGGTAGAGAGCTCTTATTTGTTAACCACTATACTAGAAGCGAGGACAAGAAGAAAGAGGAGGCAGAACTTCACCACATTCTTCACCAAGAACTACACCTGGCGTGTAAGAAGGAGGACAAGTCCAAGCTTATAAGCCTATGGGGTGGAGAGTGCTAAGTTTCAAAGGATGAAGGGGACTGCATCAAAGCAGTTCTACAGAGAAGACAGCAGATGTCCAACATCAGCTGTTCTCCTAGTCTGGGAGGCAGCAGTACGAGTCCTTTTAAGAATCTGTTGAACCCTGACTAGCATGGCTCAGCTGAGCATCATCCTGTTAAGTGAGGGGTCAGTGGTTTGATTCCTAGTCAGGGCACATGCTTAGGTTGTGGGCCTGGTCTTTGGTTGGGGTGCATATGAGAGGCAGCTGATTAATGTTTCTCTCACACATTGGTGTTTCTCTCCCTCTCTTTCTCCCTCCCTTCCCCTCTCTGTAAAACTAAATAAATAAAACCTTTAAAAAAATCTGATGAAACAATGGGCCTTCTCAGTAGGAAAAAAAATACACATGTACCAACAAAACATCACAATTTCAGTAGGTTCATGAACTCCAGATAAGTCTTGCCCTAAACATACTGTGTAAACAATTCAGTCACAAACATTTCTGTAGTAGAAATTTTATTTCCATTCATAAAATATATCACTAAATAGCTATAAAAGTTACATATTATTTTAAAACATAGAATTAAAAAAATCACATTAGCTTTTCCTTAGCAAAATGCTTCTGTTTTATGTATTTACAAGAATATACTATACTTTAGGTACACAATTTTCCCTCAAGCCAGCCTGGGAAGGCCTCTGGATGTAGGTAGATGCTCCAATAAGCTCTTCCTGCCTTGTGCAAATTCAATTTTACAAAAGTTCCTTTGAAAACAAGAGTAAATACAGAGAACTTCTAGAGAAAAAGTCCAGCAAAGCAGCAGTTGAGAATACATTTCCTCTTAGTGGTAAAGTTAATCTTGTTTTGGTAATCGATAACCTGTTGAAGGTGGGCAGGTGCAGGGAGGAGTCCTTAAGACTAAATTGTTTCTCTATGAGTCTTCAGTGTGGTCCTGAGGAGAGGGTAGCCCTGCATCCACCTCTCTGCCGTAAGGTCGCCTGTTTTGGTAGCCAGAAGGACGTTTGGAAACATGGCCATCCATGTTCTGATACATCTGAATATGGGAAAGAGACAGAATACCCATCATCTGAGGAAGACTTCCCATGTTATGTGCCTACATCACCAAGTATTACTTGCTTTCAGTGTGCACAGGCCTTAGAAGCTATTCTGTGCATTAACTGACAAAGCAATTTTGGTCCTTATATTAATGGAGAAATCGAGTCATAGTCAAATATTTTATTTCATTATTGTTTTCTACTTTAGATATTATATCTTCATCTAGAAAACCTAAAACCATGAAGAAAAACCACAAAAGAGAAAGTCCACCAAAAAAGACATCTGTTCATTATGCAAATAATACAGGAGACTGATTCTTCAGTTCTCACTTGGGAATTTAGTGACGTTTAATTGTTTTTTTTTTAATTATTTTCTATAAAAATGAAAACAGCTCTACTTTTCTGTCTGGTTAGCAAATTAATACATGTTCATATAGATAATATAAGCAATATAGAATGTTCTATAGAAAAAGCTAAGACCATCAGAGGTACTCTCCATTATAGATAGCTTGCTATGCATGCACATGAATTTGTGTCAGCCAGCGCAGACTACAGATTCTGTTTCAGAACCTTATTTTGAATTACTAGTGTGTTGTTTATATGTTACATGTGTCAACTATGTTCACTTTACATGCTACATATTTTCACTATTTACTAAACATGAACACATATCTTTTTATTATTTTAAGTACATTTTATTGATTATGCTATTATAGTTGTCCCAATTTTTTCTCCTCTTTATCCCTCTCCACCCTGCACCTGCCCCCACCAGTCTCCCCCCACTCTAGTTCAGGACCACGGGTCATACATATAAGTCCTTTGGATTCTCTGTTTCCTGTACTGTTCTTAACCTCCCTTGCCTACTTGATGCCTACCAATTATGCGTCTTATTCCCTGTACCTTTTCCCCCATTCTTCCCTCCCCCCCCAACTGATAACCCTCCACGTGATCTCCATTTCTGGGATTCTGTTCCTGTTCTAGTTGTTTGCTTGGTTTTTGTTTTTGTCTTTTAGGTTCAGTTGTTGATAGTTATGAGTTGTCATTTAAAAACATGGAATGCTTCACAAATTGCATGTCATCTTTGTGCAGGGGTCATGCTAATCTTCTCTGTATTGTTCCAATTTTAGTATATGTGCTGTTGAAGCAAGCACCAAACACATATCTTTTTAATGGCAGCCTAGGGTTCTGTAGTACTGATGTACCATAATTAACTTTTGATGGACTATTTATATGATATAAAGTGAAAAAGTACACATGCGACCATGTCTGTCTTTGGGAGAAGTGGGGGAGGTGACCAAAGGGGATGAACAGTTGATCTGTGATATGCTTGACCTGGGCTGCCCTGTGGAAGAGTTTCCTTATTTCTACTCCTATCAACTGTGTGTGGGAAGACTTTTTTCTCAGAGCCTTACCGACAGGGGGTAGTAACAATCTTTCTAGGCTCTAGCCCTTTGTCCAGCAACATGTTTTATCTCCCTACTTATCTGTATATGTTTCATGATAAGCAAAGTTAAGCATCTTTTTCTGTATTCAATGGCTTTTTGCATTTAATTGTAAATAGTCTGCTTATCTCCATTGCCTTTGTATATCGCACTGACATGTTTTCCTTATTATTTATAAGAACTCCTTATGAGGTAGAGATGGTGCATTCTTTAAGTTTGACAGACTCCTCCACTTCCCCACTCCTTGCTACTGTCTTTGTTGTTATTCATTTGTTTTAGACAATCAGTTATACTGTTAAATGAATGGACTGTTTCCTACTCTGAAGTTTTCTTTCTAGAAAACAAAAAAATACATATATCCTTTCCGCCCAGTCTGCATAACGACAGTGTGCCTTTGCCCTTCAGGAGGGGTGGTAACAACACATCTTTTCTGTAGACCAGACCTGGCAGTTGGTTGCACTGCCTTCACCGTCTTGTTCCTCCCACACCCTCCCCCCTCACCCAATACCGTAGCCACAACCAGTTATTTCCCATTCTGATTTCTCGACGTTGACCCTTTATATTACTCATCCAGCGTGGAACATACTACTAACCCTCCATTCTCCAATGGCCAAAATACTATGCATTCTTCACCGTAGTTCAAAGACCTCTGCAAATCCATACCTAACCCCCTGGCAAGTAAAAATCACTCAACCCTTTTTCTTTATGCAAACAGCTCATTTCTTGTTTCTCTCTATCACTCTTCTTTCAGTTTATTTCATAGTTTCATTAACTGTTTACAGGTCATCTGTTCAATAGCTTACAGTCCCTTGGGGGCTTTCTATGTCCCCCAACCTGTTGGACATAATTTCCTGACAATAACCTTGTTTCTATATGTGATTTTTAAAAAGTCAGAGCAGGAGAACAGGACACTCACCATCTACACAGGTCTTGAGAGAGACACAGAATTGAAAATGGATGCTTAATAGTTTTAAAACAGAAGACAGACAATTCATTAAAGAATCACAATTATATTTAAGTCACATTTATTGAGTAACTACTAAGTACCCACTATGTAGTAAGTCTTTTCACATATCTCACCTTAAGTATTCCTTACAACTTCACAAAGTAAGGTTTGTTAATCCTATATTTCAGATAATGTCTGAGATCCCAGAAAAGGCTAAATGACTTAAGTCTTATTAGAAGCAAATGATGGAGCCAAGATTTGAACCTAGGTATACAGAATTCGAGACACTATCTTTTGCTCACTTCACCTAGGCAACGGCTCCTTTTGCCGCACCAGTTGGTACTGATAAGAGGAAGAGTCCTCAAAATAAGTCCATGTTCCTGCAATTCAGGGATCATCTAGCTTAACCCATTCTATGGGTGAGAAAACTAAGGCTCAGAGAAATAAAGTGATTTGCCATAAAACACACAGCTATTAGTGGGCAGAATGGTGGAGCTGGTATCTGGCTCTCACAGCTCTGGGTCCGTGTTCTCCCCACTCTACTATATTGCATGATTGCACTGTACAAAGCTTCACGTTGAATTAGGAACGATAGGCCAGGGATTACGTTTTAGTTAGTTGTCTAGTCTTCTGCACCTGATGCTTAAAAGCATTTAATTTCTTAGTCCATTGGCTGATATTTCCAGGAAAAGCCTCCCTCCCCCCAATCATTTATCAATAAGTATGTCTTACCTATACTACCTTTCTCTTTTTTAAAATTAAGTTTAATTTTTCCATAAAAGTGTTCAATTACACTTGATGTATAATATTATATTAGTTTCAGGCGTATCAGCCCTGATATCAGCCCACGTAACTTTTACAGAGTGACCAGGACAAGTTGGGGTGAGGAAGACAACTTGGTGCCTTTGGTTCTTAGGAAACCAGCAAAGAGTGTTCTCGCTGCTTTCCTTCTCATCACAAGGGAGAAAGTGCTGCCACATACCGCTTCCTCTGCATCTGCCAGCTGACATCCCAAACACGAGGTCAGATTAGGGAAGGATGGCCGTTTCCTTGAGTCAAAAGCCCAGCAGGACTGCATTATAAAGTATCTGTAAGAGTAACAGAGCAGGCAGCAAGATGAGGAAATCTAAACAAAGAAATAGGAAACATTTTTCACTTAATGAAATACCACTGATTGCCAGGGAGCTGCTTGTTTACGGCACGCTTGTTTTGTAGCAAGTACTCGACTAGATTTTGAACTCACACCAGAAAGGACAAATGCAACAATAAACAGAAATTCATTTAAAAAAATATAGTATGAACAGCAGTCAGGAAATGGAGTCTTATCACCCTCATGGATCCCTCAAACAGAGGAACTGAAACCCAGAAGTGAGAGTACCTCAGGGCAGGAAAGGTTCAGTTTTGTTCAGAACTGCCCCCCACCCCCTCTGCCCCCCACCCCCTCCACCAAACACAAAGGAAGAGTTTTCTTTTTTTAAGAGGAATCATATAAGCTTTGCAGTAAGAAGTTTTACTTTTTTTGTCATGCATTGGGAACTAGACAGACCGCACATTTCTGATTTCAGCCACTTTACAGCCTGTGTGAACTTACATTTCTTCCGTAGCATAAAATGGCTGGTCCATTTTAAATCCACTCTGAATGAGTTTATAAAAGTTAGCATCAACTTGAATGCCAGGGTAAGGATTGACACCTGAGGAAAACATTGGGGAATGTAAGCATTTACCATTCTTCATTTCTTTATTCATTCACTCAATTAACAAGCATGTGTGGTGAATGCCCATGGGCCAGACACTGAACTATGCTAGGCTGCTATATAGGGCAAAGCCATGGTTCCTGCTCTCAAGTGGGGTACAGGCTGAAGACAGAACTATTGACACCGGCAAGTAAAACCCCAAGTGGCACCTGTCACAACAGAAGTAAGGCTCGGGGGCTCTGGGTGCATTCCAGGTGGCATTTCACCCACTCTGACTTGGGAGCTGGGGAGGGGCGGAGAGGGACAGCCCGTCCTGAAGACCCAGGCCCAGACAGGGCAGCAAACTGTCAAACTTACCGAGTGAGAATATCTCCCAGAGTAATATTCCGTACGACCAGACATCACTCTTAATTGTGTAGATCCCTTCGAACAAGCTTTCAGGGGCCATCCACTTCACAGGCAGGCGGGCCTGTGAAAGATCCAAGAGGAGATCAGTGGTGAGGTTTCCAAGGGGACAGGCATTACTTCTTATCTATTGTGAACTAGAAAATAAATTTTATCTTCCTAAGGACACTCTTAATGCTTACTTGAGAAAAGCTATTCCTCACGCGGAAGTGTTTCACTTAAAATTAACATTTTAATGCAGTAGCCATAAAAAAAAACACACCCATCTTTCTTTAAAACTTATCTTGAAGAAAAACTTGTGCTTGCATTTGGGAAGTTTAACAGTAGAAACTCTCCACGAAGGAGTAGCTAGTCCGTTGCCCAGAGGTGAGTGGATATACTAGCAAATCAGGGCACTATTTTGTTAAAGCATTCCTTGGAAGAACTAGAGTGAAAATGCTCGCCACTACAACGTGGTGAAGGGAGCACACATCCTCAGTTTCGGAAATGATAGCAGGCTGGCTGGCTTCTGTGGCTTTAACAGTTTCCAGTAGCATGAAACGGGCTTTTGAATGAGTCCGGCCTCAGATTGGAATTGAGACAGAGATGAAGAGCACTGTGTAGTAGCTTCTTTTCCGTGGGTGGAGGAGCCCTTCACAGTGCACACTTATTCTGCCAAGTAAAATCAAAACTCAAGAGAGAAACCCTATCTTAAATCCTCCACAAACTGACAAGCTGATAGAATCAATTTGATCAACTGAAGGAATTAATTGTGGTTGCAAATAGGATTCAGCTTCCCACACAAGAGACTGCCAGCTGGTAGGGCAGAAACTGCACAGCCACAGATGAGCATTCATCATATCTGTGACTTCAGCTACGACGAGGCACAAAATCAGCTGAGATGATTATGCGAGTCTAGTGGGAATACAGCTGAGTTTGGCTTTTGACATTTATTGGATGTTTACCCTGGACAGGAGCTCTCATGTAAGTTTTATTAGTTTGTCCCCACGCAATGCTGAGGTCAGTGTATAATCCTCATGTGAAATACTGTATGCCATAGGACTGTGGCCACACAGGCTCAGACCTTTCACGTTCTAACCATAGGCTGTGTGATCACCGACAGGTTACATGTCTGTGCCTCGGTTTCCTCACACACAAATGGGTATTACAGGACTACCTGAGTTAATATGAGCAAAGCACTTAGACAGTCCCTAACACACAGTGAGCATGATATCAGCATTTGTTGTTATTATTATTTCACAAATAGGGACAATAAAGCAGCTAGAATTCCCAAATATGAAGAGCCAAAAAAAAAAAATAGGGGCTTGAATCCAGGTTTGTAATTTTTAACAACCATACTCTTTTGACTAGCTACACGATGTTGTCATCTAGTATTTCTGACAGCTCTCCTGTAATAACACACCTGTCCTCATCTTTTAAAACAAGTAAGTTTAGTCATGTTCTAGGTTTCCCTGTGTGACAGTAGTAGGATGATGAATATTCACTGACTAATATTTAATTTAAATATTGCGCATTTTAGAAATGTATATTTAATATTTAATTTACATATTGTATTTTTAAGTGCTCTATTGTAACTATTAGCTATTTCCATCATTAGAAACATAACTTAATCGTCACTTTTTAGTTAAGGGAACTGAGATAAATGCAAGCAAGCTAAGTACGGTTGGCATTCAAAGGGCCCTCATCTATTCTGACTAGCCCGAGGGTGGATGTGTTGCTGTTTTGCTCAACTTTTATCACAAATGGAATATTCCCTGAAGCTATGGGAAAACCTGTTAAGCATAAGAAGGCAAACTGCTGTGAGGACTCATTTGGATGTTAATTAACACCCTGCAGTGAGTGTACATGTTCACCCTGACAAGACAAAACACAAAACAACAGAAGAACAGGAAGAAAAGGCAGTCTCACGTTGCCCCTGATGACGTAGTTGGAATCACTCATAATATCTCGAGCCAGTCCAAAGTCACATATCTTCACCACTTTGCCGCGGGTTACCAGCACATTCCTGGCCGCCAGGTCTCTGTGGATGCACTATAAGGAATGGCATTGGAGTGTTATTTGCTGTGGTGTAGAGGCTCAGAGCATTCAGTCTTTCTCCTGGCTTACAGATGGAGTTACAGATGACAAATGTATGGTTCATGTGGTGCCTTATCTCTGCTGGGGCATGAGCAGTCATCATGAAATGTCACCAAGTCTGTCAGTGAGCCCAGGGCTCCCTTCTCCAGCTATGCAGACATTGTGCTGTGTGTGGGACATTCCCAGAGACCAAAGGGGACAGGTTCTCAGGAAGGAGATCAAACTTAGCCAATGTCGCGTCTTGCTATAAATGAGAGACAGGGCCCTCTGGCGAGCTCCCAAAGGGACTTGCAGAGGCTGTCTTCCTGCACAGTTAGAGAATTGAGAGGGTGGGGAAAATAATCTCCTTTCCGTGGAAAATAGCTTTGGCAATAAAATGGAGTAACCTCAAAAGAAATATTCAGAAGGGTATTTCTAAAAATAAATTTGGGATGGTTGACTAAACCAGAATTAGAAGGAACCCCTTAATTGAAACATGGTGTGGCATTAATCCTGGTGGTCTGTTAAGAAAACTAACTCTAGCCCTGGCTGGTGTGACTCAGTCGATAGAGCGCTGGCCTGTGAACTGAAAGGACTCTGGTTCAATTCCTAGTCAGAGCACATGCCTGGATTGATATTTCTTTCACACATCGATGTTTCTCTCCCTCTTCCTTCCTGCCTTCAGCTCTCTCTAAAAATAAATAAATAAAAATATTTTTAAAAAAGAACGTTAGTTCTAAAAGGGAAGATTTTTAAAAGAACAAGGGCACTAGTAGCAAAAGTCTAAAGGTCTATCTTCAATACTTAAAAAATAAAAGCAAAAACCATAAAGACTCAAGTTCCTGTAGCTCTCTTTCCTCCGTATCTGGTTTTCTGGGAGTGTTGTCAGCCTGCATGTTCCATTTACATCTCACCCACTTCCCCACCAGGCCCTGCAGCCCGCCTCCTAACTGGCTGCCCAGGCTGCTCTGGCCAAGCCCTGCAATGACCTGCATGGCATCAATCCAGGCAAGATTTGATTTGACCTGAAGGAGGCCAGCCCTCCTTCTGTGGGTTATGCAGCTCACTCCTCCTGCTCTAGTGATTCCACATCTTTTCCTGAACCACTTCATCCAAACCCAGGGATGCAACTACCATCACCCAGATCTCCAGTTCCAATCCAGCAGTTCCCTTGAGCTTTAGATAGGCATAGCCAAGTGTCTACTGACTGGACTGAGCTCTACTTTGAATCTCACATTCAACATGTTGAACTCGCCCTGGTGAGTTCTCATGGGAGGCAGAGCTCAGCTCAGTGGATTGAGCACGGGCTGCAAACCAGTGGGTTGCTGGTTCAATTCCCAGTCAGGGCACATGCCTGGGTTGCAGGCCAGGTCCTCAGTGGAGGCCATGTGAGAAGCAACCACACATTGATGTTTCTTTCCTTCTCTTTCTCTCTCCTTTACCCTGTCTCTAAATATAAATAAATAAAAATCTTTAAAAAAAAACCCATGTTGACCTTTCTCAACAAACTTCTTTCTGTCCATACTGATTCCATATTCCTGACCCTATCCCGTGTTCCCTGCTGGCTTTCTTTTGGAAAGATTTTTCTGCACTGCTTCTCTCCAGGTCTGTGCCTGTCCCTCCACTGGGTTCCCAGCTCTTGCTGGAACACAATATTTATCATGCTCCAGTTTAATCACTGATTTAAGTCATTCATAGGGAGCACACAGTCTAGATCCCTCACATGCACAGTTCACAGGAAGGTTCATGCTCCTTTGAGAACCTAATGCCCCTACTGATCTGATAGGGGGCAGAGCTCAGACAGTAATGCAAATGATGGGGAGTGGCTGTAAATACAGATGAAGCTTCACTCACTAGCCCACCACTCACCTCTTGCTCTGTGGCTCAGTTCCTAAGAGACCACAGACCGGTAACGGTCCATGGCCTGGGGGTGGGGACCCTTGACTGAGGGAGTCACAGAGCTTACAGATGGACCTGAGGAACAACCAAAGAGGGAGAAAAGCAGGAGCCAGTGCCATCATGACTTAGGAGGAAGGCTACATGGAAAACAATGGGAGAGAGATGGACATTCTTCAAAAATTCTTATTACAAGCCCAAAGGAAGAAATAACAGTGCTCCCTGACCCCCAATTGTGAGCAGTTTGAATATTTACTTAATGTAATAGGCAGCCAACCAGGCCAGACGAACCAGGTGGATAACTCTCCAACATCTATAAAGGTCCCTGTGAAAGTACTATTGTAGACATATGGTAGTCATGCAGGTGACGATACAGATAAAGAAACTTGGACAAGAGAAATCCAGCTGCAGGGAAGAAGATGGAGAGAAGAATGTGCCTTAAAGATGAGGGGTGGGAAAAACTATGAGACAGTAATTTTTTTAAACCATTTTAAGTAAGGATGCCTAAATTTGGAAAAGAAGGTAACAGGCACTTTTAATATCCCTAAGGGAGAGGTAGGGGTGATCCATGCACTCCTAACTAGGGTTGTGCCCAATTTAGGGTAGGCAAAAGTAGGTTTACAGTTGTGATATGCAAAACACAGAGTTAATAAAGCCATTGTAATAATCATAACCTGCATGTCTTTTTCCATATGAAAAACTGTAAGCCTACTCTCACCCACTTCTGTATACAGATTAATATGGAGAAAAACGACCTTTAAACATTAATTCTCTCCTATGAACATAGTAGAACTCATTTATTTGGGTCTTGTTTTTTGCCCTTTGGTGAAATTTCACAGGTTTCTTTTATTTAAAGATGTTTTTTGTTGTTTATCTCAAGATGTCTTAGAAGTTTAGTTGCTTCTAGTCTTCAAAGCTATTGATTTATTTCTTGTTAATTTTTTAAAAAATTGAGATATAACTGACATGTAACATTATATTAGAGACTAATTTTTTAAGGGAGAAAAATACGGTTGAAATTATTTTCTCCAAATTCAGAGAGAAAGAGGAGAGGGGAAGCAAATGGGGGGAAGTGGAGGAGAGAGGGAGGAAGAGAATAAAAGACATCCCCTCCCCCCAAAAAAAAGAGGAGGAAAAAGTTTGGGAAATAAAGAGAGGGTAATGGAAGGTAAGCAAACGAGAACAGAAAGTAGCTGGGGGAATGGTCTGAATCTGCGTGTAGGCAGGAGACACTTGAAATGTCAGAGAACAGCAGGGCTGAAAAGCAGTTACAGAAACAACACAAAGGTGAGATAGAGCCGCGGTGGGTGGCAGGCTCCTGGACCTTGTCATTACAGCCCTGAAGGATCTGGGAAGAGCAGTGGGGAGGCAGTAGGCAGGCCTCTGGGACACTGCGGAGTAGACAAAGGCACCCATGGTGGCTGGCTTGGCCAGCAGAGAACTCTGCATTTGAGCCTCCTCTCATTCCTCCAGTTGAACGCCCCTGTGTGAGGCACAGCCTGGCAACCTGAACTGCCTGAGGGAGGGCCCACACTGCTGTACCCCGCTGCTGCAAGGAGGGATTCCTGAGGACTTCCTGTGTGGCCCTGTCAGGGTAGCTGGGGAGGGCTCTAATAACCAGTATCTAAGAAGGGCCCCTGAGCCTTTATATTATAATTAGCCAAGAGCCAGGCAACATTCTAGGTGACTCCAACAGTGGAAGAGACTGGGAAAGGCAGACTAAGGAACATAAGTTCAAATAAACAGGAAAGAAAAACACTCTCTTTTTCAGAATTATCTTTTGTTATTGTTGTTAGTTTCTTCTTTAAGGAACATACCGACTTAAATTCCAGAAATTCCATTCCTTTGGCAACTTGATAAGCAAAGCAAAGAAGATCTTCAAATGTAAGCACATTCAAGTCTTCTTCTTCCTCCAGCCTTTTTTGGTTTTCATATTCAATTTCATCTGTAAAATAGAAATGGTCCTCATTTTTGTCAAGACTCTAAGAAGTTGCTTTATCAAATCTCCATGAGGTTATTAAAGCCACAGTTAGGTGAGGTGCCAAGATATATGAGTACAGGCCTCACACCGTGTTCCTGGTAACACAAGGGCTATTTATGCTGAGAACTATACAGCCTCTGAAGAGTCACCTAAAGACTCTTTTTGGTGAGAGGGATAAATTACTAATTCTTTAGCTGGGCTGGTGACAGATGGCCTCTGGATCAGCCAAGGAGTCTCAGATGCTCTTCTTTTGCACTAGGTAGTTTTGTTACAATGGGAAAGTAATTCACATCAACCAAACACATTGTACACTTAATGTTCTTCCATATAACCTTCTAACAGTCTGATGAGAGAAGTATCATTAGGCCCATTTTACAAATGAGAAAATTATGGCTTGGATGGTTAAATAATTCATCCAAAGTCACTTAGCCAGAAAGTGAAGGAACCATAGGTTACCCCAACACCTGACTCCAGAACTCAGTACCTTTTCTACTTCTCAGGTAATAGCATGGCTCTAATTAATTTATGACTTTTAAAAGAATAATGTGACCAAATAAAATAGCCCTCTGTGTTTATTAGCTAAACATTGACATAAGATTCACAATACATAAACTATTGATTTTAACTGCTTTTTTAAAAGTATATTTTATTGATTATGCTATAACAGTTGTCCCAATTTTTCTCCCCTTTATGCCCCCCACCCTTCACCCCACTACCTTCCAATCTCCCTCCCCGACTTAGTTCGTGTCCATGGGTTGTAGACGTAAGTTCTTCGGCTTCTTTATTTCCTATACCATTGTTAACCTCCCCCTCTCTATCTCGTACCTACCAATTATGCTTCTTCCCTGTACTTCCTCCCTCCCATTCTCCCCACTCCCCCACCCCACTGATAACCCTCGTGTGACCTCCATTTCTGTGATTCTGTTCCTATTCTAGTTGTTTGCTTAGTTTGTTTTTGTTTTTGTTTTAGGTGTGGTTGTTAATAATTGTGAGTTTGTTGTCATTTTACTGTACATGTTTTTGATCTTCTTTTTCCTAGATAAGTCCCTTTAACATTCCATAGAATAAGGGCTTGGTGATGATGAACTCCTTGAACTTTACCTTATCTGGGAAGCACTTTATCGGCCCTTCCATTCTATCTAACAAAGCTATCTTTTAGATTCTTAACTACTTTTAAAGCAAGTGTGCATTCATCAAGCCTATAGATAACCGTAGCAAAGTAAAACAAGCTTTTGCATTTACACATGAAAATAAAAGATAGCTAACACAGAATTCTTGTATTCATTTCTACTTTTAAGTGCTACTAATTAGGATAAAATATTACCTTTGGGTTGAGATGAACTCCCATTCAACCCTGAGGTGCGATCTGAGTCTTGGTGTGTTTGAACTTCTTGTGAACCAAGCATACTATTAGAAAAATATTATTTCATTATTTATGTACTTCTTCTCAGTAGACATTTTATTTTTGAAAATACAATTTATCAAAGAAATGACTTGCAATCATAAATGGACTTTTAAATTAAAAGCACAGCACCAACTTGTCCATTTTTTGTGGAGTTAAAAACACCTGTGTAATTGAGCCCATCTAACTAGGCGAGGAGTGAGCCTGGTCTCTGTATGGAGCCCAACACTTCAAAGATGACTTTGCTTAATTCTTACCACAAGAAGATCTTACTACACGTGGGTGTCAAAGTCATATTTTGTAAAAGAAAACTTGGGCTTAGGGAGATGGATATGATTTGTTGAAATCATGAAGCTAGTAAAGATTTGCAACTGCACCTGGGTCCTCTGTTTCTAAACTCCGTTAACAGCTCAAGTAACACAAAGCTCTTACGGGGACCCTTACATATTCTCCCATCCTCCTCTTCTCAAGGTGACCTTTGCAAAGCTCATTTCCTCTTCTTGTGAAATTAATAAATAGTAATAATGCTAATTCTTTCACGGTACATGATACAGAACTCTTCACTGAGGAACTTTGTGTGTATTACATACACACAATGATTCAATTTATTCCAGAATATAAATTTACCCCAACTTACAGTTGCCATATTTTTGGAAAATGGCTTAAAGCTTTTAGGCCACAGATATTCCAAAAGTAACTGCTTCAGTGTATTTCATAGCCCAGTGACTGACTGAATCAAAGACGCCGAGTTCACCAGCCTGGGTTATTACTAACCAAGGACGGCCAGTCACGCACACCTGACGCATCAGGAAAGCCTCTCTGTTCCAAAACACACGTGACAGTAGAACTGCCTCAGTTAGGATGTGAACTGAGAAATGAACTAGTGTGAACTGTGTAAATCGGTGAAGGGAGCTGCACAAAGGCATACAAGGGGATCTCAGTGGGGCCTCACGGCTCTAGATGCTGGGTCTGTCTCACGCCTTAGAAAGCTAAAGGCCTACACTGAAACATATGCTAAGAAAACAAAGCTGGATCTCAAATGCACTCTCCAAAAGTCCCCCAGTAAAGATAGAAAGACTCTGATAAATTTGTCTTTAGGATAAGGGAGAGCATTCCCATATCCAGGGGAACAGGAAAGCACTGTGGATTGAGGAATGATTCTATCAGAGGATCATTCCTCTGAATGATAAATTTACTCAGAGGAAGGTGTTATAAATGCCTATAAATTTACTCAGAGGAAGGTGTTATACAGCTACAATGTTCAAGTATTCAATAATTAGTAAGGAATTCCTAAGGATCAGGACGAGCATCCCACCAAACTTCTCCAGCCCTCATCCACACACACTAGAACAAGCAGTCTGCCAGGGCCAAGAGTCCTTCAGGATGCCCACAGATGGGGGAGTATACAATGCAGAGCAGAGACCAGTATTACCACAACTTTATTCTGTCCCCATCACATTACATCAATGGAACTACCCTATTTTTTAAGTCCAATTTATACTGGCCAATGTGGCTCAGTGGATTGAGCACTGGCCTGCAAACCTAAAGGTCACTGGTTCAATTCCCAGTCAGGGCAGATGCCTGGGTTGTGGCCCAGGTCCCCATTTGGGGGTTTGCAAGAAGCAACTGATCAATGTATCTCTCACACACATCCATGTTTCTCTCCCTCTCTTTTTCCGTCCCTTTTCCTCTCTCTAAAGAATACATGAAATCTTTTTTAAAAATCTCACTTATAAAAATATAAACAAATAAATAAATAAATACATCCAATTTATAGGTTTAGAGCTCTTTTGTGCAATATTCCCAGGACCTCTATGAACATTTTCAGGACTTTGGAAAAAGGGTTCATTCTCTTACTAATACCTGTGTGTTAACCAGGTGGTCAGAACTAAATATGTGCGTAGAGTGTCATTTAGGCACAGGTGGGCAGAGATTGACTCAGCTCCAGTGCCTGTCATGCAAGAAAGGTCTCATTGTTCCAAGTCAACAGGGAAGCTCTAGGAATGATAAGTGACTTTTCTAGGTCTTAGAACCCCCCTACTCCACAATGCTAGAGTATGGCTTTTAGCAGCTGTTTAACCGTCGCACTTTGCATGTGTCCTAGACACATCCTCACGAAACCTTGGCCTGTTCTCTTACCTAGAATTTGGATGTGACTGGAAAGTGGGGTAAAAACTGAAATTGTGTTCCTTGAAAATTTCCGTCCATGTCCTGTGAAATTTTTCTCTTTTACTTCTTAGATAGTTGAGGAGATCGCCATAGCAACAATATTCAAAAATCAAATAAATTGGCCCTGAAATAGTGACAATTTTAATGGTAAGTAAAGGAATACCAAGTAATTTTTCAGATGTCTGTGCAGCAGGGAACATCTCTATGAGGACTCACTTCTCTCCTGACTTTGGGAGAGTGCAACTTTTTCTGAGCCTGTCTCTTACACTTTAAATTCAGTGTCAGCCTTTCATTCAAACTCCTTTGGAAAGTACAATAGTTTTTTCTTGCCTTCCACTTTAGCCTTTGTACATGTGGCCTCACCAATAATCACTGTCCACCTAGATTCTTCAGTTTGCAACTGGAAATCATAAGCCAGTTGCATGATGAGCACTTGGTAAATAGATGCTGATTTGGCCTGAGGAGGGAGAAATCTGTGCTTGGCCTAATCTCCTCAGAGATCCATTTTCTCTTCTGCTCTTCTAGTCCCAGTCCCAGGCCACCTGTCCCAGAAAGAATGACCCTGGTTTGGGTTATTTCTAGGCAGAAGTGAAAGAATCAGGGTGTGTGTTCCATTGGATTCTGAGAAAATAAAGTTTGACATCCCACCTGGGTTGTGCTTCTTTGAAGCAGCCCGTGAGGGCGGCAGCTGAGCCCAGTAGCCCTTCACAGCTGGGAAGAATGTAGAGAGAGAACCTACAAGCTGTATACTTGCAATGTGGTGACTGTTTTTACATAGGTTAGAATCATGAGGCACATCCCAATAAAGAGAGGCATCCCCTACGTCTACACTGAGTCATCTGCTTAGAGCGCACTCATGTCTAACTCCACTTGGGTCTGAGGACCTACAACATGACTGAGAGAAGAGAAACACATGAGAACAAATGCCCCCTTTGTCTTTAGGCTAACCTGTGTTGGACTAGGAGTTTTCAGTGGGAATTGATTACCTGACTGTGTACACGCCCCCAGCAGGTTCACAATATTCTCATGGCTCCCCAGCCGAGTCAGCATTTTGAGCTCAGACATGAGAGCTTCTCGTTCGCAGCTGTCTGCTTTTTCTGTCAATGGAAAAGAATAAATGTAAAACTAAAGTAAAATGGAAATTGTAGGTCATTTAATGAATTAAAACTTTCCTCAGTTCAGAGCAGATTTGCATAAACATTTTAAAAATATATAAACTACTACATGAATATTGAATAATATCCTGCTGTAAGAAAGATTTCAAAGATTTTATTACTATGAAAGTTGAATCTAAAATGTGCCTTTCTTTTGGGTATCCCTCCACCGAAATAAATACCCTTAATATTGACCCTCAAAAAGCAACACAGAATGAAATAAAAACAATAGCTTTTCCTCCACAGAAATTAATACAAATGTTGAAGGAAAAAACATACATTTTTTTTGCTTTTGAATCTGTTGGATTCATTGAGAAACAAGACAATAATGTCAGTGGGGTGGCCGACTCCAGCCTGTTGGCCCTCAGGTCTACAACCTTAAATCTGTAAGTGGGGTCAATGGTGAAGGGCTGAGAAGGACCACTTCTCAGTAACTAAGTTCTCCAGAGACTCATTAATTGATAGTGAGAAACAGAACTGATGAGTAGGCTAGAATGTATCCACTGGCCTATGCATTCTCTCCCTGGAGAAAAAGTCTAGATAGCTTGGCAAATTGTACTTATGCTTAGAAGCATAGCAGAGGGGTAATCACTGAGGAACTCAAAGGTCCTGTATCACTGAGGCTGATGTGCCAGCTGGCCAGGGAACCCTTGCCCAGGTGGGTGCTGGAGCCCTAGAGACAACAACAGTGTCTTCAGTGTTCCCTCTCCAGGTTCCAGGCACCAGACACCCACACCTCTGTTAACTTATTATTTCTTATGAACATAGTCTTTTCTTTATATTCAATGAAGATTTAATTAGCTATTTCCAGGTCTCTTTATTTTTTCCTGGAAGACATCCCAGCCTTTACTGTGTTTTTTTCCAGAGTGCTGATGCCATCAGGGGGATCATATCTCCAACATCTGGGCTTGGGTGTGAGATCCATCACTTTGGACCATTGTGACCCACTAGCACCTCATGTCTTCTGCTGCTTCATGTTTTGTAGGGACTCATGGCTTTCAATTGCCCGTGTCTTATTCCTCATATCCAAAATAATACATTTTATGGCATGCTTAACATTTTCAAAGCACTTTCATATACCATTACCTGAAGTTCATTCATTCATTCATTCATTCATTGAACAAGTGTTTGCTGAGTGCCTACTGTATATGAAGCAATGTGTCAAGCACTGGGGGAATAAATGATAGACAAGACAGATCCCTGCCTTCCTGGAGCTTAGAGTCTCCTGGAAAAGGGAGACACGTGAACAAATAATTACAATAGGCTGTGAGGTCACATCAGAGGGACACTAACCTAGACTTCAGAAAGGTGGAGAAAGAGACACCAAATGTCTATGTTGAGACCTAGGTGGTCAAAAATTAACCAGGTGAATGCACAGTGAGGAGGTAGAGAGAAGAACACTTTATATGGAAAGAACAGGACAGGCAGAGACTAAGGAACAAGAGACCAAAGCAAACAGATACAGACCCTGCCCTCCTGAGGCTTACAGACTAATGTGGCAAATAAGACATTGATTGAGTAATTAAACAAAGATATAATTATATATTGTGATAAATTCTGTGGGCAAAGAGTCTACAGAGAGCTAAGATAGCATCTAGCAAGGTACTTGATCTTGTCTTTGGTATGAAGGTAAGTTTCCCTGAAGAAGTGATATTTAAGCTGAGATCTGAAGGAGGAGTGGAACAGAACTCTGTGGAAGGGGAAGGGTGAGAGAGAGGGTCAGACTGTGCCAGGTTCCTGGACAGGAGGGAGCATGGTGCTCTGGAGGAAATGAAAGAAGTCTGAGAATGCAGGGTGGGGTGCTGAGCAGACAACAAATCAGGCAGGGCTGTGTAGTGTGTTTCAAGAGTAAAAGCAAGTGGAAAAGTTAGATAGGAAAATGACAGGATCTGCCTTGCATTTCATAGCCATCACTTGAACTTCGGTACAGAGAATCTGAAAGGAAGTAGGAATGCATATGGAGTAGCTAATTGGAAGGCTATTGCAGCTTTTCAGAAGAGATAACCTTGGACTAGTGTGGTAGTAATAGAGATAAGAGAGAGGATGGACTCAAAAGACACTAAGCAGAATCTGATGGGAATAGTTTCTGTGGTGTTAGAATGGGGATGGTTTCAAGGATGAGTCCTAGGTTTCTGGTTTGCCCAATTGTGTGGACAGTGGCAAGTCATGGGTACTCATACCAATTACTGAAGAGGGAGTATTGATGGAGGGCCGCGGTTGGAGGAGTTCAGTTTCAGTGAGCTGAATTAAAGGGACCTCTCAGACAGCTAAGCATTTGGACATATGATCCTGAGGCTTAGGAGGAAGGTGCAATCATGAGAACCACTGGTGGACCACACCCAGGTAAAGTCCTGGGTGTGGTTGAGATGGCCTATGGTGAGCATGTGGGGTGAAGATGGCAGGGGACGCAGCAGCAAGCCTCCTGGAACTCCACACAAAGAGCTGGGCAGAAGGCAAGCTGGCAAAGGGCTGTGAAGCAGTGAGTGAGTTAGGAGGAAACCCAGAAAAAAAAATGGTGACAAGCAAACCAAAAGAAAAAGGCTTTTAAGAGGAGAAAAGTCAATCCTGCTGATTTATGTTAAAAATTCAAGTCACATGAGAACTGAAAAATGCCCATTAGACTTCAGTTCACTGGAGGTCACTGATCACTTTAGCAAAGCCAGCAGGGTGGGGAAGGGGGTTCTTGCAAAGTGAGCAAAGTTGAGGGGGGTGATGGAGGTGGGAGCCAGATGGGATTGGATGGAGCAAGGGGTGAGAAACAATACAGAGAGCTCCAATATGTTCTTCTACCCAGAGTCTATGTCAAAATGGCATCAACAACATCTTCCTATAGTAACAGTACCCCCAAATACTGACTCCCTCCCCCACCCAACAACAACAGCAACAACAACAACAACAACAATCACTAAACAAGGAGAACAGGAAGAAGAGGTGCAGTTCTGGATTCATGACTTGCATGCTGTACTCACAATTTGGTTGGCACTAACCCCAACTCACTTCCTTTTCAGCTTTGAAGAATGGCAAGCAGTACCCACAAAAATGGTGGAAAAGAGAAGGGGAGGAGGAAGCCTGCACCGCCCATCTTTGTGGCCATCATTCCACTGTACCTTTCAGCATTTTGACAGCAACCTGGATGGAGACTCCTGTTTTACTAATTCCATAAGCTGTTGCATTCATCACTTTTCCAAAAGCACCTGCTCCTAGTACCTTCCCTGTAAGATAAATGGTGAGTGAGTGCAGGTTCGAGATTTTCCCACAGAAAGGACATGCTAGGGAAACATCTGGAACATTCCATTCTTACCAAATTCTAAGTTTTCTCTTGGAAACTCCCATTCAAGATCATACTCATATTCTCTGAAATCAATGTAAAAGTACTCATTATCCAAAGAACCAGTCACCTGCACCATCTGCAGCTGGCTTTCATACCTAAATTGCTTTGGAGATGAAATAACAAGTCAGTTAGCAACAAGCAGCTCTTCAGAGAGAGGAAACCATGATAAATTGTTACCTTTTAGTTTTAGGGTTTGTTTGTTTGTTTGCTTGTTTGTTTGTTTACCTTTTTGTACTTGTGACAAAGTAGCATGGTTAAAATAGCAATGAAGGGGAGACAGAGCCCAATGGTTGCATAGAATGAAATGTTGTCCTGGAGAAAAGGGAAGGGACCTGCAACAACAAAACAAAAGTGTCACCGAGCAGTGACAGGATTCCTGCCTGATCTGACAGGGAATGCACAGCACGATCTCACACATCCTGCTTGAGTCATCAGGACTTGCAACCTCTGAAGTTCTCTACAAATGTTCTACTCCCCACAGAAAATCAGGCCATGGTAGTATAAAGGACAAGTTTCCTCCCTAGGAAGTTTTTATGATCCTGCACCCATTCTTAAAAATCATGGGATTATAGGAATTATATCTACTTCAACCCACAGGATAGACAAGTCAGGTAAAAAAAGATATTGAAGGTATTATATTGTATGAATATGGAGAATGCGTTATAGGATGTTGGTTTGATTCTGGATAAGTATAGGCAGCTAGGCTTCAGAATTAACTTAGGATGGCTCTAAAAAGAACCAAAACTAAAAATTATAAAACAGCAAGCTAAAGGCAAATAAGGAGATCAAGCAAAAGGGAAAAATGGCAGCAACTCCAAATTACTAAATCTATTTTTCTAAAATTGAGCCTCTCGGGAGATAGTGACTGCTCTGGAAGTTTGTGGTTCTACCTACATCACTCTAACCCATGAGTCATAATACTGTTCCACTGAAGTCACTCTGTCCCTGAACTACACAACAGTGTAGGTTCAGTGGGGATTCCTGCCTGACTCAAAAATCCTTCTGGTATCACACACTGAACCTCTACGTTCTTACAAAATCCCCCAAACAAAAATGAACAACAGGGACTAATTTCTAGTGGGGAATTCCTGAAGGTGGTGCATTACGATAGCAGCTGCTGTGTACCTGGTGAGCTTAAATGGATTGTTTCACAAGCCGTGCCCAGGGAATTATGTGCACAGCACATCACGAGAAACCCTTTGATGGCTTCACTCATGTTCAGAGTACTGTTCGATAGCCACTGTCCAGATACTTTTTCATTAGCCTTTTTATTCCAAATTCCTTCCGTGATTTCTTCTGTGCAGCTGGAAAGAAATGATAGACAGAGTGGTAAGTTACATAGGTGGGGCTGTCATCAGACTGGAAGTTGGGGTTTCTCTAAGTGAGCTCGAAAAGATATTCATCTATCATGAGTTATCAGAAATAATCTATGACCACATAGAATTATGGTGGATTCAGAGTTGTGCATTTTAAGTATTTCATCATTTCTTCTTAAACTGTTTTTATAAGAAAGAGCCAATATGTCAAGAAGAGTGTGAATTTCATGTTCTTCCAATATAAGAGATGCCAGTGTCTTTTTTTTTTGATGTTAAAGAAGTCTTTATTCGAAAGCAGATACTGACACTTATCAAGTTATAGCTTTAATCACTTAAGCCTATCAATTAGGGCTAAACTCTAACATCTGAGTGGTCCTATCTTTTCCCAGTTAAGTTTCTATGGTTATCTTGTCTCTATAAGGTTAGTTTACAAATTAAAAACAACATAATACACAAAAACTACACAAGAACTGGAGAAATAACAACAAAGACAGCCTAGAGCAAGTAGAAGGAAGGAGATAACCAAGATTAGAGCAGAATTAAACAACATAGAAACCAAAAGCACAATTCTAAGGATCAATAAACCTAGGAGCTAGTTCTTTGAAAAGATAAAATCAACAAGCCTTTAGGTCAGGGGTGTCAAACTCATTTTCACTGGGGGCCACATCAGCCTTGAGATTGCCTTCAAAGGGCTGAAATAATTTTAGGACTGTATAAATATAATTTTTTTAAAGATAAATATAAATACTCCTTAACTGTTAAGGAGTTGAAATGATTTTCAGCCCTCTGAAGGCAACCACGAGGCTGATGTGGTCCCCAGTGAAAATGAGTTTGACATTCCTGTTTTAAGGAGACTCATCAAGAAAAAAAGAGAGAGGACCCAAATAAACACAATCAGAAATGAAAGAGGAGAGATTACAACTGATACCACAGAAATACAAAGGACTGTAAGAAATTACTATGAAGAACTGTATACCAAGAAATTTGAAAACCTGGGTGAAATGGACAAATTTCCAGAAAAATATGATCTTCCAAAACTGAATGAAGAAGAAGCAGAAAGCCTGAACAGTCCAATAGTAGCTGACTAAATTGAAGCAGTAATCAAAAAACTTCCAGCACACAAAAGCCCTGGACTGGAAGTTTCACAGGAGAATTTTATAAAGCATTTAAGAAAGAGCTAACCCCTATCCTTCACAGACTATTCCAAAACCTCCAAGAAGACAGAAGACTCCCAAAGTCTTTTTATGAAGCCAGCATCATCCTAATTCCAAAACCAGATAAAGACACAACAAAGAAAGAAAACTATAGACCAATATTGCTGATTAACAAAGATGCTAAAATCCTCAACAAAATATTGGCAAACTACATTCAACAATGCATTAAAAGATCATATACCATGAGCAAGTGGGATTCATACCAGGGATGCAAGGATGGTACAATATTTGCAAATCAATAAGCATAATATATCACATAAACAAAAGGAAAGACAAAAATCATATGATCATAGCACAGATGTGGAAAAAGCACAATTGATAAAGTACAGCACCCATTTATGATAAAAACACTCAGCAAAGTGGGAATAGAGGGAGCATTCCTCAACATAATAAAGGCCATATATGAGAGACCTACAGCCAACATCATACTCAATGGACAAAAACTAAAAGCTTTCCCACTAAGATCAGGAACAAGATGCCAGTGTCTTGATTACTTGGGAGACTTGTCTGAACACTTCTTCCAGGTCCAAGATGGTAATGGATATCCACCCGAGGAACAAGAGGCGTAACCTGCTGATGATTCCTTGCTCAACACATGAGGTTTCCCTGTAGAGAATAACATGAAAAATAAGCTCAGAGAGAACAGTACTTTACAGAAATGGTTTCCAAGTCAGCTTTGTACAGGTGACCCATTTACTCCAAGCAGTTTGTGCTTATGGGAGGGTTTCCCATGCAAGATGACACAAGGCTTCTGGTTATTTCCTCTTTGCCCACCATGTAACCTTCTGCATAGGCAGCCTGACTGCCTGTCTACATAACACCACTTTCCCATTGCTAGGCTCCATAGAGAGCTAAGGTATAGACCTCTATCTACCTCAAGATGATTCTTAGCTTCAGAAGTAGCTACAATACTTCCAGTGAAATGTACTCTTATCTTTTTACAGATCAGAGAAACAAAAAAATATTAAAATGAGTAAAAAGCAGGTAATATGGCATTTGGCCTTTCCTTAACACGACCTTTCAAAGTACTAAAGTCAACAGTCACAACACTAAACACATTCACAGAGCACATGGAATAAGTCTCTCAGCTTCAAAGGATGAGCACAGAAAAAGATATATGTAAAAACAAAGCCAGTAGGTATGAAAGTGAAATTTCAAAACACTTCAGTATATGAGAAGTTTTACATCAGTGCCTGTAAGTCATTACTTAGCTCTTTCAGGCCATAGTTAATTAATAGTTAAGGAATTATAAGGCTAAAATTAAATTTCGTGATAATTTAACTTACTTCTTACATGCAGCGTGAACATTTTTGTAAACCGGGCATCATCATTTTCTGCATGGAATATGTATTCTCCTGGCTGGTATTTGTGGTTGCAAAACTCAGATACACTGTTTTAAAAAGAATTGAAGACAGACTTAGCACAATTCTTACAGGAGATGCTAAAATGAATGATGGTGTGCATGGGAGGAATCTCCCTCAGACATTCACTCTCTAAAGTTCAATGGGCAAGGAGTGTCTGTGTGCTGGGCCCTTGCTACTCAAAGTGTGGTCTGTGGGCAGGCGGCAGCAGCACCTGTGTTATCTGTCAGCTTGTTCGAAACATAAAATCAGGCTCCAACCGAAGCCTACTAACTCAGAGTCTAAATTTTAAGATGATTTCCATGTGATTCCTATGCAAATTAAAAGTTGAGACACACTGACCCTGGCTGAGGCTCCTTAGAGAGACAAGAAGATTCCCACCCCTGCTGTTCTACACACTCTGGACTAGTCCAAATTCCCAGAAATATGGAAAAACCTCTGTGCTGAAGGAGCCCGTAACTCCCTTGCTTCCTAAAAGAATGGTTCTCTGGCATGGGTCCAAAGCAAAACCTATAACCAACCTTTGACTTAAATAGAAATTAACAGTGATGAGGACTCAAATCAACTGAATGTGTACAAAATCTTTGGGCAATCTCAGCAGGCTCTAATATCTACTTGGAATGCTCATCAACCACTCAACACATTTTAACATAGATAACTTGATCTTGGGGGTTATCCACCATATCTGTCATGTATATGAGATGCTGGCTATTGTAGTGGGATGTGGGATAGTATAAGAGAAGTAGGGGAGTGAGGACCTGTTGAATATGCCTTCATGCATTGAAGAAATAAAAAAAGTTCCCCTCCCTGAATGGTGTGGCTCAGCAGGTTGGGTGTCTTCCCACAAAGCATAGGTTGACGGTCACTGGTTAGATTCTTAGTCAGGGCACATGCCTGGGTTGCAGGCCAGGTCCCTGGTTGGGGATGCGTGAGAGGCAACCAATCAATGTTTCTCCCTCATTCCTATGTTTCTCTCCTTCTCTTTCTCCCTCCCTTGCCCTTTCTCTAAATATACATATATGGATGTATAAAGATTTTTTAAGGTTCTCCTTAGATTAAAAAAAATAAGGCTTTTTCAAAGGTTATTTAATTAGGCTTCACCTATACAGTCTGCTTAAAATGAAAAAACAAAAAACGAAGACTGGGTGTGGACAAGGTAGAAACATAAACAGGTAGACCAGAGTGAGGGCCAGCCATAAACTAGGAGCTATAGAAGATGCAAAAAACATATAAAATATGGCTCCTGTCCTCAACAATATACCCAGGTAGGTGGACATAACTACATAAACAGAATAGTTATAACATTAAACAATATAATAAGGCCAGCAGAAGATAAATGGATCAGAGGCCAGTAGAGATGAGCCAAATATCAATGGCTTCCTAGAAGTGGGACTTGTGCCAGATCTCCATGAATGAGTTAGTTTTAATGGTAGGGCAAAAGAAAAGATTTCTGAGGAGAAGGCAAGGGCAGGATTTAAGACATGAGATGGAAATTCATACAGCCACAAAGGAGAGTAATAGGGAGGCCAATGGACTGAGCAGAAGTGCTCGTTGGGATACGGGTAGAAAAGAGGGCTAAATGGGTGGGGGAGAGCCAATGATCAAGGACCTTGAAAACTCATTGAATTATTTAGAACTGATGGAGAAAGCAGAAGATGCTATAGACTCCTGAGCAAGGGAGGATTATCAGGAACACTATTTTAATTTAGACTAATGGCCATAGGAAAAGTTTATAGGAGAGAAATCTGGAGGCAGTCGTTGTAACCCAGGAATTCATTCATTCATTCATTCATTCATTCTACAATCATTGGTAGAGCCTATTTGTGGGAGGAATCAGGAATACAACAGTGATTTAGAAAAAATAGATTTCTGTTCTCAGAGTTTATAGTTTGGGGATAAAGGCAGATAAGTCAATAAGCAGTTACAGTATTATGTGGGAAGTCCTAGGAGAGAAGTAAAAATTCAGATTTCAACAGAGCATTAAAAGGTGAGCATTGCCTAAGGTAGGGAAAATGGGAAAGGAGAGAGGTACCTGGAAAAGGAGAAAGCAGGTGCTGGACTGGATATGGAGATGAAGGAGAAACCAGAATACCAGCTGATGCCTAAGATTCAAATTGCACAGCTAGCAATGGATGAGTAGCTTTGAACCTGTGTTTATCTGACACCAATGTTGTGTATCCTTAACTCCGAAGCTGGAAGGTAATTCTGACTGCATGTTTGATTCCCAGTCAGGGCACATACCTAGGTTTGGGGTTCAATCCCCAGTCAGGATGTATATGAGAGGCAACCGATCAATGTTTCTCTCTCACATCAGTGTTTCTATTTCTCTCCTTGCCTTCCTCTCACTCTGGAATCAATGAACATATCCCCGTGTGAGGATTAATATAAATAAATAACATTTTTTAAAAAGTAAAAAGGTGGTGGGGGAAAATGGAGACAACAGTACTTGAACAACAATAAAAAATTTTTTAAACCTATCAAAAAATAGTAAAAAGGGAATTTTTTATCCTGACCTACTTCTGGACAACAAGAAGAAATGACTGTGAAGTGCAAGTGGTAGAAAGATTAGGGGAAAGCCAATTTATAACACTAGAGAGAAAAGTAAATTATGTGATTTCCAGACTTAAGCAAGACAGAGTTTAAGTGGTCCAAGAGAAGGATGTGAGCCACTATAAGGGAAAATGTAATTCTCACTAGACAACGGCCAAAGACACTGAAAAGGAACAAGAGATTAAGAAGAAGAAGAAAAAAAGCCATGTGGCTAGCCAGGGACCATACCAAAAGCACAAATTAATTTGATAGAGGAAGAAATTACCAATACAACTATTGATTGTCATGCAGTCCAAAACAAAGTGTTCTGTAAATTCTTTCCCTCCTAAGTCTTTTGTGCTGTCTTCATGGAGTGTGACTGGCCCTGGTATCAAGCAGATAGCACCTTGCATGTCCTTAATCTCAGGTAGGAAAGTGGTCACATAAATAACCTGAAGGCAGAGGTGAATATCCGGGTTGTTTTAAGCTGCTTGTCTTCCTGTTTATGAGTCAGTCATAGCAGTAGAAACAACAGCATTGCTGAACCTCTTTTGGAAATTCCAAAGGGACTAACCTATTAGGTGGCTATGAGATTCAAAGCTTCCTCTTTCCTTCAGTGTTCTTCTGAAAATGGTCAGCTGGTATGAGACAATGGGAGATGAGGGAATTGGGGTTTACATTGACATAGTATCTCAGTGACTAAGATGTTCTCTCACTGCACAGTACAGAGGGTTTTCTCCTCTGAACAATCAAAATACAGGTCATTTTTATTTTCCACTTAGGGCCTAAAGGGAGGAGTTGAGAAAGGGCAGCCTCTTTCTAGTAGCTCAGGAAGTAATTTGACTATAAAGTGAAGAATGCTTTACTCAAAGAACAAGGGATTATGCAGTCAAATCGAAATGCCGAGAATAATAAAATGGGCCCTGGGGAAACTAGAGAGCAGAGAGCTGATGGACTGAGGTGCTTTACCAAGAAGCAGATGATCCTGTCTTCCTCAGACTCAAGTTTCCATGGAGGCCAAAGGAATGTCTTTAAGAAGAAATTACCAAATAATTATAAAATTCTAATAATTTGGGATTTTTTCTTACCACCAAACTAGAAAAAGCAAAGGTAGATTTGTTTGTAATTCAGTTTATAGAGATAAAATATTGTAGAAACTAACAGATAAACTATCCTAGAACCTTTTCTCAAGACCAGGCTATCAGAACTGCTGGAAAGTTACAGTTTGATAATTGTGAACACATAAAGGCAAGCCGTAGTGAACTCGGGGGTAATATTTGAGGAAGTAGATTGCAGAAACGAAGCTGCAAATGAGGGGAACCTGAGAGGCGTCTGGCGCACACACTGTGACCACATCAAAGCTCTTTCGGGAGTCATGTTATTATATAAACCTTTCAGTTGCACACAAAAATTTGTATCACGTCTTGAAACAGTAAAATACTGTACTTGACAAACAAAATTCAGTCTGATTAAATTGTTGAATCTATGTGGTGGGAAAAGGAACCTCGTTGTACTATTCTTGGAGTTTATTGGTAAATTTGAAATTTTTATGATAAAAAGTTGAAAAGAACCCAGATTATAACTTAGTCTGCCACCCCCTATCTCAACACTGAGCCTTGTGTAGACAGCAAAAGACATTTAGAGTGCTAGTGTTCACATATTTTGTGGGGTTTTCTTGAGATTTCATTTATTTATTTTTAGAGAGAGGGGAAACGAGGGAGAAAGAAAGGGAAGGAAACACCGATGTTCAAGAGAAACATCGATTGATTGCCTCCTGCAGGCCCCCAAATGGGGACCTGGCCTGCAACCCAGGCATGTACCCTGACCAGGAACTGAACCAACAACATTTTGGTTTACAGAACAATGTTCAACTCACTGAGCCACACCAGTCAAGACTGTTGTTCATTTTATGCAATATTTTGACCACTTTTTCATGATGAATTTGGCACCATATTCCTTTTGCATTTGTATTAAGTGGTGCATCATTATTATCAACAAACGCTATAGCTCTTCAAGAACTTTTTAAAATAAAATGAACACTGAGTGCTGGGTGTTGTGGTAAGTGCTGTGTGTGATCCTTGCAGTGCAAAAAGGATGCACTGACTCATCTTTGGTCCAGGTTTTACACTTGGAGTTGCCTTCCTGGGGTGACAACGATTTGTTCATTTATTAAACACCCTGGACTGAAGGAGGCATTATACAAAGACAGAGAAATGACAGATGGCCAACACTTTTGGAGCATATAAACTCAATGGTGACATTCAACACACAAAGAGCTTAACTGTATCACCAGTTCATGTTAAATG
Source organism: Phyllostomus discolor (assembly GCF_004126475.2). NCBI lineage: Eukaryota > Metazoa > Chordata > Mammalia > Chiroptera > Phyllostomidae > Phyllostomus > Phyllostomus discolor. The sequence continues at coordinate 111,968,037 of NC_040904.2, forward strand.
AAAAGCAAAAACCACTATGGGAATCAGGACCTGCCTTGATTCATTCATTTAGCTAGATAGTTATAAGATAACTACTTGGAGTCAGGAGTATAGATTTTGATTATGGAAAGAAACCAAATTAACTTGCCTACTAGATTAGCCCACGACCCATATATCAGAAACATGTCCTCTAATCAATGAATCTGTAAAATCTTAAGGGGATGTACCAGGTGTCACCAGCACAGTAGCAATGATCTCCCAGGTGGCCTCTGGCGCTTACACATGCCTCTGTACATTTGAGGAGGACAGAAACACTACCTTATTCACCCTGGTAGCCCCACAGAGCATCAAACTCATCAAGAAAGATATTAAGGAAATATTCACTGAACTAAATTGAATTGATGTTTGAAATCTTTGAATTAGGTTAAAAAGAGAATCCCATAGGGCCAAGTGCTTCTCTGACACCAGAGGAAAACAAAATTTTCCTTGAGCATTGATTATTGGGCAATTTCTGCACCAGTTTTTGAAAACAAATCAATACACTGACAGGTTATTCTTTCCCGTCTTTCAAGGGCTCTACTTCCTCAATCCTCTGCAGATCTGCTGAGGGAGAGTCCTGTGCTCACTGCAGCACGTCCTCTCCAACAGGAAGTGACAATCTGGTGACTCAGAAAACACCACAGAACCTTGCTCAAACTAACAGGATTCTTTCCGTTTTTCAGGTGGTGGTTACAGTATCTGAACTGATTATAAAACTCTCTCTTACTGTGTCCTCACATCTGCTGTCTCCAGTGTCAACTCAATAATACACGAACTCATAACACAAAGTTACTCCTCTGTTAGGGCAACGAGGAGAGCTGTGCTAAGATGATGCCGAGACCTGGAGCTCTGTGTTGTCTCACCTGTATCCATCATCAAGGCTACTCTGTTCACAAGGAAATGATTTTTGAGAGAAGGTCCATGTACATCTGATTTGTGGGTATGCTTTAAACCTGACAGAAAAACAAAACTTTTCATGCTGGTCAATTTCATAATCTTCATTGGTTTTGGAAGCATTTATAAATCCCTTTTCTGTTAAAAAAAAAGCATTTATAAATTAGGTGAGATCCATATGAAAATATATTGAGACAATGAATACATTGTTATTTATCATTTTTAATGCAAGAAAACTCTTTGCAGACAATTTCTAAGGGTTGAAAGGTCGTGTACATGACAGCTGGCCATGTACAGAGTAGGGGTCCTCAGACAGACTGGCTCTCTCAGTGACACATGTCATGTAAAGTAACCTCAGGGCACAAGAAAAAGAACAAAAGAACAATCTATAGCCAGCACTACTCACAAGGCTTCCTTGTGGAACACTTCCTTATCAGTGTGATAAGAGAATCACTTCACATCTTAGCATTTAACAAATCTGAAATTACTTAAGGCATGATTATTTTCAAATCCTCCTTAGTCTACCCAAATTTCAAAGCATGTAGGTGCTTGTCTAGATCTCTCAGCCACTGTCCACTGTCCTCTCAGTTCTTAGAACAAGCATGTATTAACAGCCCATTTTGTGTCAGGCTCTCTGCCATGTTCTGGGACTACAAGGACAGAATTACTCCTGTCCTTAAGAAACTTACAGTCTACTGGAAGACAAAACTCCACAAACAGATGATCACATTACAATGGAGTAAGTATGAAGACAGTGACATTCAAGAGAGCTCAGTTTAACTGGAAAAGGAAGGCAGTGGGCAGCTTACGTTTGCAAAGCTATTCTGATTCAGTGTCTTTATCAGCTTTTGACACTAACATTATATTGAAATCCGAATTTGCAGCACGTACCTCACAGTCCACACTAAAGCAACTAAAAATAAGAATAAAGATTGCGTGAGCAGCCTGCATTACCTACGATGGTGACCAACGCTGACTGACTGGGATGCTGGGAGGAGGAACAAGTGTAGTATCCAGTGTCGTTTCTTCGCACTGATGACACAAAAGCAAACAGAATCCGTATCATAGTTCTGTTTGTGGAATAGGTGCTCATCTCAAAGTAGCTGCCCTAGGTTTTAATAAAACAAAATGAATTTAATGATTTCAACTGGGACTATCAGTTTGCTGTTTCTGCATTTTCAGAATGCAAACACATCATATTACCTCCTCCAGGGCTTTATTTTCTAATTTCCACTTGAGCCCGAATCTATGGTTTACATGAACAGCTTTGCACCTTATCCACAAGGGCTCCCCCACTTTAAGAAATAATTGTGGCAGTGTGGTCTGGGGAGTCTGATTTAGGTCTACAAGACAAAAGCATTCCAAGTAAGAAAAAAAGTGATTTGTCTTCATCACACAATATATACCGAGCATTCTGAAGAGCTAAGATTTTGATGTCATCACAAATGTTATGAGCCTCTTATTATGTTATTAATCTTAAAAATCTTTCATTTTTTGTTAAATCTTGTAGCACTTACAGATCCATAATATTGCATTTAAACTGGTATAAAGGTACCATAGAATTTCTGAAGTTGAATGATCACCTAAATGTTTATGGTTAGTCTCAGGTTGTTTCTAAGGAATAGTCACTAAAAAAAGAAATACATAACATTATGTCTTACCTATGGTGAACAGCTTGGTACATTCCTGGCCCAGCTCATTTCTTGCACAACACCTTATGTCTGTTCCAAACAACTCATGAAGTATGCTTTTCTCCTTTGTAACAACAGCTGAACTTTCTCCTTTACAACTACAATTAGAAAATAAATGTCATTTGACTAAATATGCTTTCAAATTACAAATGAATGTTCAGAAGAACATAGTTACAGGTTCTAGAGCTTGTTTTACTAAGAGTTTTGTCTAGGGTTTTATCAAGAGCCTGCCTAAAAGTGCAAAGAAGGGAGAAGGTCAAAAGGCAAACAAAAGCCCACATCTGTGATTTCAGCAGAGTCCATAAGGAACTAGCTACTCATTATCTCAAGAATTAGAATAACACTAGAGAGAATTACATAATAAAAGTTTCTGTGTGTGTGTGTGTGTGTGTGTGTGTGTGTTTGGTGACTCCTTCCTTGTTGTTTAAAGAGAAAAAAAGAATTGAGAAAGAGGACAGAAGTGAGGGGGAGGAAGAGAGAGAAAAGGAAAGCATGATGAAGTTTATAATACAGCTTAACAAGGTAGGTGTCTTTTCTTTGAAGCATGGAAGGGGACAAAGCAGTGAGAGTAGCAAAGTCTTCAGTTCCCAGAGCTGACCGGGGAGGGCCAGGTATCCCTCCAGAGGGATGCTGTCAGCCCTCAGTCCCATCTCAGGATTTAGCAAGCCCTTCCCTCTCCCCCAGCAGAAGATGGACTTTGGTTCCTCCTCAGAGCTTCCCTAACTTTGACCTTTCCCAAAACAGATCCAGCTTTTGGAGTCTAGTTATTGTCACTTCTCCCCTCTTTATCACTTTAGTCAGAGGTATTCTTTTCTTCATTTGTGCATCAATCCTTGAGAGCTTTTTTTTTTTCTTATTATAATGAGGCAGGAAGGTAAGAAGCTAGGAAAATTCCTTAGCAAGTGGAATGGGGAAACAGAGATGGAAAGCTGAACAAACTGGCTGAGCAATTTACAGCCAGATAATAAATCACAAGGTCTTCTCTTGCCTAACCAAGGACACTTAGGAGCATATGGTTACGCATTCCAGAGCGTGCTGGGGCAGACCCGCCCCAATCCCAGTCCCTCTAGGGTGACATTCTTTGATGGTGAAACTGACCAGAGAATGACCCTGACCCCTCTATACACTTATTTTGATCAACAGCACATAGAAGGACACACCTGGAAAGCTGATGAATATTCTATTGAGATCCTCCCCTGAGATTCCCCTAAAATTCCTGCCTTTAGAAAACAGATAAAATCCCTCAAGATAAAGGAAGCCTGTGAGTGCTGTCCATGCAGCACACCTGCACCTCCCCATTCCTTGGGCTTGTACATTCGCTGTCTTTCTCCTAAACTCCAAGGGTCCCCAAGAAACTTGCATCCAGGAGAGCAGCGGGCAGTGGCAGCTCGTCCCAGGCTAACTCTCTGAACCTGTCTCTATGGCCCATTTTCTCTGCCTTGTCAATGAGCTAAATTTAAGCAGCCTAGCCGTGGCTCACTTTCGTCACTGTAACTTTTACTTCTCGGTGAGTCCACACAGCCCTCAACCCCACAAGGCTCACTTTCCTATAATGTTTCCAGGGAGCTAAAGCAGAGCACCCCCTAGGTTCTCTGCTGTTGTTTCTTCTGTCCTAAGCCCATCCTTGTTTCACTGCCCCCAGCTTTCATAAACATACTCTCAGAATCACCTGGACAGGTGTTGTGAAATCCTTCCTGCACAAAGTCAAGGACACACATGCTCTAGGCTAGCCTGAGGCAGACCCATCCCAGGCCAGTCTGTTTCTAGGGACAATAAGACAACAATAGTTGGATTCACTGTAGGAATTTTGGAAAATTTAGGGGGAAAAATAAAAGAGTTTTAAATTACCTAGATTTTGGTGTGCAGCTCTCTAATTTTGTCATCGTGGTGGTGGTAGTCTATGCACACAGTACATGTATATCTACAGGTAACCTCTTTTTCTTTCCCATCGAAAATTTGGAATCACATGCATGTCCTTTAATAACCTGATTTCTTTTTCTCCTCTTTAGTCCCATTTTTAAATAAAAATTGTTCCGCAAATTTTAATTAGTTCATATTGCATGAATTCTTACTTTGTGAAAACTTAGCTAGGGCACATTCAAAAAACAAAAGTAAACAGTTATATGGAACTTACTATCTGCTAGGCTCTGTTCTTTGTGTTTCAAAAACTTCAATTCATTTATCCACCATAGAAATCTTACAAGGCAAGTACCACTACCATCCCCATTCTTCAAGGCCATGCAGGTAGTAAGCAAACTAGGGTTCAAACTCAGGCTAGATTCTAAGTCCTTAAACAACCGTATTCAACTATTCTTCCAAAATGAAAAGAATAATCACAAATTAAGCATTTACTCACAGGTAAGTTCTTACTTATAGGGAACAATACACTAAAATCCCTATGTTTCTTTTTCTCTAACCAGATACTCAGGGAGCTAACAACCCTAAAACTTAAAAGGGCTTCTATGTCCAGGGAGGACCCTGCAGTTGAGTGACCGGACCCAGGAGCATTTTGAAAGGCCTCCTGGCTAAAGCAGCACCTCCCATCCTCCCTGGAAAGTCCACACTAATCATTGATTAGGGGGCCAAAGTTTCCTGTTAACATGGTGACAGATTTAACTGTGCATCCAGTATGATGTCAACTGTTTTAGAAAAATACCAAACAAGTAAAGAAATCTTAGCAGTTATCTCTATTACATGTCATACCTTTCACTCTGTGAATTGCAAAACACCCATTTCACAGTTGGTTCCGGAATGCTCTCAGACACACAGATCAGGGCATCCTGATTTTCCATTTTTCTAAAGTATGGTCTCCTTAATGTGTAAAGCTGTGTATCTAAAGCATCACAAATTATTAACATTTTAATATTTTAAAAATAATTATCTTAGCAGCCCCCTCAGAAAAATTCTACATCATTAAGAAAAGCTAGTGTTTTATATCATAGCAGTGTCTTCTGCTCCACTCTAAATATATATATAATAATATAACCCCTTCTGACCAACATAATAAATTTAACTCTGGCTGACATGCCAACTTTAGCATTTATACTCTTAGCCAGTTTCTTTGGGCACTTCATAAATCCACAGACAACTAAAGACAAATGGGGTGAAGCCATGTGAAAATACAAATATTGACACAATAGGTAAAAGAAAACTGGAAATAACATGAAGTTTAAAACCCATACTTTTATGGTTGAAGACCCAACTGTTTTCAAATAATTTTATCTAGATTTAGGCAGAAATATATGGCTTTAGAAATACAAATGTATAATAGGATAGAGTTAGAATGGGAACTGAGTAATACTGAGTGTTAACTATAATTGAAAAATAAAATTAAAAATAAAAAGAACTGGAACTGAATTGAGAGTACAAACTGGCCTCCCGTTGGCACTGGACCACTACACCTTCGCCCCCCTCCCCACTCCCCATCTGCCGCTCTCGCAATGCCAAATATATAAACTTTCTTTTCGCTTCTCCTCGGGCCCCTCCAGGGAGAGGAGTTTACTATCTCCCTGAATAGATCCTTCCATTTTTCAACAAACCTTTTTTTAAAAGAAAGTTTCCCTATGCTAAATTCCAATCTCCCATCTTTAAATTTTATCTTAAAGTACTTCATATTTTATGCATATGTGTGTTTGTATGTGTATGCATATATATACACAAAAGAATATATGAAATATGAGTTTTGGAGCCTAATAATAAAAACTAATACCCATGGACCCATACCCAGGTCAATATCCAGAATACTAATAAGCCCCTTTGAATCAACTTTTGTACTTTTTCCCCTCTTTCAACCCTAGGTAACCTTTATCCTAAATTTTGTTTATCATTCCCATGCTTTTAAAAATGTTTTCACTGCTTTGGCTGGGTGGCTCAGTTGGTTGGAGCATTGCCTCATACACCAAAAAAATTACAGGTTCGATCCCTGGTGGGGACACATACAGGAAGTAGCCAATTGATATTTCTCCCTCTCTCTCTCTCTCTCTCTTTCCCAAATGAGTGGGCATGTCCTTGGGTAAGGGTTAAAAAAATGTTTTCAACACATAGGCATGTAGCCATAAAAATATATTAGTTTCGTTTGTTTGTTTTTGAGCTTCCACAGAAAGTTCACTCAATATGTAGTCTTGCACAACTTCCTTTTTTATCCACTCTTATGTTTTTAGTTCATACATTGTACTTCATTTTTTTTACTACTACATAGTATTCTATCAGCGAATATATCATAGTCTATGACTCCATTTTTTTGCAGTGGATATTTGGGTAGTTTCCAGTTTTTCATATTACCACCAATGGTGCTATGAACATTTTGTACATTCCTCCTGAGGCAGTGTGTAAGCTTCTTTAGTAATACACCTAGGAGTAGAACTCCTGGTTTATATGGTTTATATGGTTCAGTTTTACACATAATAACAATGTTTTCCAAAGTGCTCATACTAATTTCCACTTACATCTCAGGACATGAGATTGACTAGTGTTCCCGATACTCACCAAGACTTCTGAATTCTCAACAATCTAGTGAGTATAAAATGATACCTCGTCATGGTAATAATTTGCACTTTTTGATTATTAATTTAACATATTTTCTGACCATTTCGTTTTCAGGTTCTGAAAAAGAAATCACCACTCATGTCTTTTGTTCATTTTTCTGTTTTTTCTTATTGATGTATAGGAGTTCTCTATCTATTCTGACTATTAATCCTTTGTTGATTACATGTTGCAAATATTCCATTTTCTATTGGTTTTTATGTTTTCTCCCTGTAATTTCTGACCATTGACCCCAATTCACCCTTCTAGAGCAAATTTTTTAAAGTGTAGGAAACTACACTTTAAAAAATCAGAAGACATGGGGCTTCTACATGTAAATCTTTCATGCATTCAAAATTAGAAACCAACCATTTCACAAGTTATAGAAATGCTGTATACCTGAAACTAGTATAATATTAAATGTCAACTGGAACTGAAAAATTTAAAAATATATAATTGCTACGAAAAGAAAAACAAAATTAGAAACCATCCAAGGAACTCTAACTAGTTAGACCAGGTGTCCTGAGTCACATGTCTGAGAATTCCCTCGGCGTCCTCACACGCCGCCCATCTCCCCCTCTCCTCAGAAACACTCCCTCCTCTCCATTAACTGCTGCCAGTTCCTTCTGCTGCTCCTAACTTCAGGAATTCCAAGTTCTCCACTATCCTGGTCGCTGTTTCATCAATATTCATCTGGGGGAAAAATGGAGAACTGAAAATAATAATCTTCTACTAATTTCCTTAACCTAGACAGTAGATTTTTATGAACACTGCCAAGGCTCAGATTTCCTTTTTACCGACCATGCCATGCTGGCAGTTAACACAGAACCTGTGGTTCACGAAACCCTCTTTTCTTTTTCACACTGACTGTTGCCAAGTCTCACCTGGTTCTTTTGAACCTTGCCACTCAGGTGAATGCTAAAAACAGATTACAATGTATTTGGATGGCTGTTAAAATTTTCATAAATCTTAAGTGAAAAGAAGATATTTGAAGTATAACTGAGACACAGCAGATGCCCACTTACCTTAAACAAATTCAAATATTAACACTGAGAGAGAGAATGAAAACAAGCAAGAAATCTCTCATTTTCTTTCATCTGGAGGCACACGGAGTCACTGTCCCACAGAAGGGGGTCAGGGATTGGGGAGGGAACAGAGAACAAGACCAAACTCAAAGAGCAACAGAAGGTAGTTCTTGTCTTTTGAGCTTTTAAGGCTCTGATTCCATAAATCTCAGAGTAGTGGAAGGGCTTTTCAGAACAAATATGGCTAATTTTGACTTAACCTAATTTTTGCCTTACAGGATAACTTTAGAGCCAACAGCCCATCCCTAATGCCAGTAACATGACACTTCTGGGAACCCAAAGTGCTGTTGCAGTCAGCAGCTTTGACTGCAAGCCCTGTGCAGCGTGGTGCAGGAAGTACAGCCTGGCTAAACTCAGCTCTAACTGTGCCCTTCATCACACCTCTCTGTGTGTCCATTCTCTCTCCTACGTGTAGGCGGGATCACTGTGGGGATGGAGAGGGTACGTGCAGAACACTGTCACAGAGGCTGATCCTGAGCCTCAGCACATCTGCGGGCTGGACTCATGCGGACCACACCTGGGCTTGGTGCCTTCTAGTCACTGACAAGGAAGAGGGGGCCCTAACAAGTCCTACCAATATGTACCAGGGATCTTCACTTACTGTGGCACAGACTCAGAATTTTGGGATGCCTGCCCTGGCCCCTAAGAGCAGTAGGACCTATGGGAATGCACCTGCCTCTAGTGCTGTCTGTCACGGGAAGTAAGCGTCAGTGTGTGTACCGTGCAACTGCGCGCTTACTAGGCTGGTACGCAATTAAGAGGAAACGAGAAGGCAGAAGACATACACAGGTAATGATTCTGCCACACAGTTACCTCTCTGGTTAAGAACATTTAGATTATTCCTTACAGTTTGCAGAGTGATTGGGTATTTGTATACATACAGCAGCCACTTGCTAGATTCAGCATTTTAAATTAAAATTTTAATTTATTCACGTTAAATAAAATTAAAACTTCGGTTCCTCAGTCACACTGGTCACATTTCAAGTGTTTGACAAACATGTGTGGCCAGTGACTACCATATTGGAAAGAGCAGGCGCAGTCTCAGAGACGATGGATTGCTCTAAGATCTTACAGTCTATGAGGCATGTATTTTTATCCCTTTTTTACAGGTATAGAAATTGAGGCTCAGGATGACTAAGTGACCTGCCAGAGGTGATAACAGCAGATCCAGAATAAGAACCCAGGTCTTCTGATTCCAAGATCAAAATGTTTTCCATTTCTTCCCTGTCAGCCATCTGTCACTGAAGAGAGGATGGCCTGGGTTTCTCAGAATGCTGACTCTGGTACTCCATGGGTCCTATCAGAGAGTCTCAATAGGTCATATGGATGATTGAATTGAATTCAATCAATTCAACCACACATTGAGGGAAACCTGTATATTGTGTGCAGAGCATCTAGGAAAAACTCATGAGTTCCACACAGTATCATCGTCTATGGTGGAGACCTAGTAGCGAGGTGCACTTACTTCTTATACTCACTGTAAACAATATAGTATAATTGGTCACAGCACCCTGAATATAAAGTAGGTATTCTCCAGCTTGTGTTTCTGTCATTTTCAAAATGAACATGGAAACAACGCCTCTGAAAAAGCAAGAAAGAGAACTGGTTATTTTGTAAAATGTGTGAAACTAAAAACAAAATATTTCATACTGAGTCAGAAGCCTGTCGGCTGTCTCCCACATTCTGCCTCTGACTGTGGTGCAGACTGCTGCTCTGTGGAGAACACAGCTTCTGTCCTGTGCCCAGCACTTAGCCGGGGCCCTGCTACTTTGATTTTGATTTTTAACCAGCCTCTCCCTTGAAAGTGAAGGACTTCCATTCCAGCACCTTCACCTCATGCTTTCCAAGCCCGTTGGAGGGAAATCTTCCATCCAAAACCACAAATGTGCAGGGTGCGCACCCACTGGCAGTGGCAAGCAGGCCATTCCCTTCAGTGACAAAACACCCTTCACAATCACACTGGCCCAGTCGCCTGGCCCCCAGACTCAGTTCCCATTTTCAGAACCAGACCACTGTGTAAGCAAGATACACTGAGAAAGACAGTCAGTGCCTCTCTAAATAAGAGAATTCAGCCAAAACCTGACACAAGACATTTTCCTATGAAGTAATAATGACACTGACATACCACATAGACATAAGGAGGAAGATGCCTCAATGTTTGTATTTTTAACTCTTCAGATATTCGGTAAAAATAAATTTGGCTGGCGGCATTCACTTCAAAGAAACAGCTTTGGTGTGTGTTTGGCAATACTCATTCTCATTAAAGGTCGAAGCATTTCTCTAGCAGTTTGTTAAGTAATGTTGGATTTAAATGGACACTTTCTGACATTTAGATCTTTACTACTCATAGTGTGGTCTTTCCCTAACTGAGTTTGCATCAGCTGGGGGTTGACAGAGACACCAAATAGTTCTCACTGGCATGAAATTTGATACCAAATAGTTCTCACTGGCATCAAATTTTAATAAGATTACCAGATCATTTCTTGAAGCCAAACTTCTTAATACAAGAGTGTTTTAGTTCAACCCAAAGATAAAGGTAACCAAAAAACAGAAGTAATACAGTCTCAAAAGAGGAAAAGAAAATGAATGTGTTCAAAGATTTAGAACCAGAATTCAGAATTATAGTCACTGTCCTGAAAATTACTTAAGAGTTTGCATGAACTTAAAGAAACAATAGAAATACTTGGAACAAGTCCACCACAGAGATGTCCCCCCATTATGTCATTTGAGTGTCATTTACTGTCATTTTGTTTTCGAAAGACGATATCTTTTCTACAGCTCTTGGGCACCAAAAGATCTCCCAGAATTAGAGAGAAAGGCAGTCTTAGAATGATTAACTGGACATTTAGATATCCGTGCCCCTTGCTTCCTGCCCCCATCTGATCTCAGCAAGAGGACAGGGACAGCAGGTAACAGCAACCAAGACAGCTAGACACAGGCTTGGATGTCAATGCACAAAGAGTGGCTAAGATATTTTTCTGGATCATGAGACCGATGTTCCTCACACAGAGATCAATTTCTTGCTAAAACATTTTGTGGATATCACATTTCCATTCTGTTCGTCATGCTGTGAGGCAAGAGATAAAACTAGATGTTCTTTTCCCAAGCATTTCCCAGAAAGAAGCTTCTTGCTACTTGAACTAGAATGCACTGAAAACTTTCCAACTTTTTTTATCTTTAAGATAATTAAAAACCAAGACACCTTAAAAATCCCAAATAGTCTTTTCACTATTCATTTTATATTTCACCAGCCTAGTCACTGCTTTGCCCTAGCTTATAGGCCCTAACTATACTTACCTATATATCTATGTACAATTTTTTAAATTAATAGACTTGTTTAGAGCACTGTTAGATTTACAGAAAAATTGAGCAGAGAGTACAGAGAAATTCCACATACATCCTTCTGCCTACCAACTCCCCGCACCCCCCTCCCCCAGTTTCCTTATTATTAACATCTTGGTAGGTGTAGTATATTTGCTACAGTTGATGATCCATTATTTACATAACTAAAGTTCATAGTTTACATTAGGCTTCACTCTTTGTGTTGTACATCTTAGGGTTTGTACAAATATATATAATATATTTATAACAAATATATAATGCCATACATCCATGCCCTAACTATATTTTTAGTTCATTATTTCACTGGAGATAAGGGTTATAGTAGGTATGTACAGAAATTTACAAATAAACTCTAAATGAAGCAAAAACTATTTTTATGTCAAAAAAGTGTTCTGCCATAAATCCTTATGGTTGCACATCCACACCCCTCCCTTACCTGTTTTGTAAATCAAAGCGTGGTTGGCAATTCAGGGAGCTGCGTTTAAAGACCCAGAGACAGGAAATGTTCCCTGGGGTGGTGACCAGCACTTGCAGTGTGATGGACGCAGACTTGTCTACTTCTACAGCAGCTGCTTCATAGACTGCCTCCTCCGCACTCGCAGGCCTCAAGGCACAGCCAAGGTCTTCTGGAGGTTCTGATGCCTGTGTTACAGACGAAACACTGATCGGTCGCCTCTACCAACTGGGGACCTGCCCTGAAACACAGGCATGTGCCCTGACCGGAACTGAACCGGCAACCTTTCAGTTCCCAGGCCAGTGTTCAACCCACTCAGCCACACCAGAAAGGGCACAAGTGCATGTTGAATGCAGCCTCTTACTTGAAACCTTTGCCAAATATTGATACATACATGTCGATATGCTGCAATAACACCCCTTGAGAACATATCACTGACTGAAAATTCCATTAATTATAATTCTGCCCATAGGCTCACTGCCACCACCACACTTGTTGTCTGCTTCAAAAAATTGAGGTATACTGAGAGGAGGATGGGGTAGCAGCTTCTGCTTCTGGAACCCTCACCCCCACCCTCTAACATGTAGTACGTGTCATGCACACACATAGACTAAAGCTTCTTCAGGTGATGAGCAAGGTAGCTCTTCTGCTATTGGTCACGAACCATGTTTCTGGTTTTATTTGTTCACTTATTCAGTAGTATCAGATAAGTTCATGTAATTAATATCTGGTAAGTGCTCAACCACCTGCCAGGCACTCTATGAAACCAGAAAGAAAAGATACTGATCTTGTCCTTAAAGAGTTTTTTTTTTTCTAAGATTTTATTCATCTAGTTTTAGAGAGGGGCGAAGGGAGGGAGAAAGAAAGGGAGAGAAACATTGAAGTGAGAGAGAAACATGGATCAGTTGCCTCTCAAACACACCCTAATGGGGAACCAAACCTGCAACCCAACCATGTGCCCTGACTGGGAATTGAACCAGTGACCTTTTGCTTTGCAGAATGATGCTCAACCAACTGAGCCACACTAGCCAGGGCCTTAAAGATTTTTGAGTCTACTAATAAACTGAAGTAAAACTGAAATAGAATGCCAACCATAAAAAGGTACCGACTACTTTAAAAGGTAAAATTAAGTGCTCTGAGAATTCAGCGGACGGATAGGTAGCTTCCAAGCTGGGGTGGTAGGCATGCCTCACTGAAGTCCAGCAATGGAGCTAAATCTTAAAAGATGGGCATTGAATAAAATTTTTAAAAACCTGATGTACTTGAAGAAAGTATTTGCAATATATATTACAAATAAAGGACAAATACCCCTAATATATAAATACATTTTAAAAATTGAGTGACACAGGACAAAAAAACAGTAGAAAAATGGGAAAATGAAATGAATAGACAGTTCACACACAAAATATAAAGAACAGTCTTTTAACATATGAAAAAATGCTCAGCCATGCTTATAATTAGAGAAATATAAATTAAAACAACACTGAACTATCGCTTCTCATCTATCAGACTGGCACAGATTTTAAAGTAGGACAATGCATTCTGTTGGTGAGGTTGTGAGGAAACGGTTACTTTCATACATTGCTGGAGGATTACAAACTGGTACAACCCTTCTAGAGGGGAATTTGGCAGTACCTGATAAAACTATATGTGTACTCACTATTTGAACCAGCAATCCCACTTCTAGAAATATACCTCCAACAATTAACTATAGTGTCACTTGTAACTGTACAATATTAGAAACACCCTAAATGCTCATACATAGGAGAGTGGTCCAATAAACTATGGTACACTCATACAATGGGAACCTACAGAGCTGTAATGAAGAAAAAGAATGGTCTCTGCGTGCTGATATGAAGCAATTTCCTGGATATACTGTAAAGTAAAGAAGCTAAGGACAAAAAGTATCTACTTTCAAGTATGCTACACTTCATACAAAAAAGAAGGGGATATAAGAAAATACACATGCATCTGCTTAATTGTGCACAAGAAATACAGTAATAACAATAAAATTCTAAAGGAATTAGTTAAGTACAGGAGGTAACTAGAAAAAAGATAGAAACTTGGTGATAAAGATGGGGAGAGGGATACATCTCTGAGTATACCTTTTTATATTGCTTTGTTTTTAGAACCATAATCATGTTTCATATACTTATAAAAATAATAGTTAACACCAACCAGGATATGAGAGGAACTCAGAATGGAACACAAACCAAATGAATTTAATGTGTAACAAATAAATAATAACATAGCCATAGTGAAGGGGGTAGGAGAGTAAAGAATTAACCTAGGGAACTTTGGAAAATAACAATTTGGATACAATAAGGTTAAAGACAAAAATAACTGAAACACAAATACAGTATTCTAATTAGGATGCCTGCTTCTCATTAGGATGTGGATTAACAATTCTGAAACTACTTTATGTATATGCTTGGGTTGAATACATAAGTAAGTATTATACATAGTGAGAGCTAGGTTTCTTACTGTCCAAGAGAAATATAATTAAGGAAAGAGGGAAAGCTGTAATGAACACTGGTGCCAAATTAAAATCAGAGTTATCAGCCTGACCTATGGTGATAGATGGAGAGATAGATAATAGATAGATGATTGATAGATAGACAGACAGACAGAATTAACACACAGATAGATGCAGGCACGATAGAGATAAATATTAATATAGTATGTGTGGGGTTAGTATACATACATACATTTCCTAGCTCTGCCAGCTGAGAGGGATTAGAAGCAATGACATCCCAGTAGCAATGAGTACTTCCAGCTCTCAGATCTTGGTTTCTAAATACTGTCCTCCAAGAAACCAGTGCTCCTTGGAGAAGTAGTTAACTCCAGGGCCGAGGCCAGAAAAGTACAAGGTGAGCCTCAAGTATGTTGTAGTGCTGAAATGTAAGGAAGCGCTTGAAAAAAGAAGAGGACATGCTGAAGGGACATGGGCCACCCTGAAGTAGGTCTCAATGGCCATATGCGGGGCCATTTGTACAACAGAACAAAAATGACAGTTTGGGGTTAGCGCCCATAGAATAAAATAAATATCCATATGAGTCCATACTGATATAACTAAATAATTGAATAAATAAAAAAAACAGAGAAGGGATAGCTCTTCCTCACAGAAAAATGCCAATTAATACATGTAGAGGGAATGGGGGGGGGGGAATCACCCTTAGGCAAACATCACAGTAGTAATTGTAGACAAAGTCCATCAGTGGTAGCTAAAATCAGCAGGTAAAAATTGGAGGAGAAAAAGGATATTTGTGTCTCCCCTCAAATATCTGTTAATTACCAAAAAAGTAACTTCACAGTAGAGAAACCCAGCACACAGCATCTTAATCTTCAAACAAAAATTAAAAATGATGAAAATATTCAGATTTTAAACAACTATTAGGTAGATTGTGGGAATAGTAACAGCGTCTTATTTTGGGTACGGGATATACTGGTAACATAGCCAAGGATGTTTACATGGGCAAGTTTTGTCTACTAAAGAGTGTTTGGTTATTCAAAACACCGTTGGACTATAATGTTTCCAGAAAGATGTCTCACCTGAGAACTGTGAACTGTGGAATAAATAGAAACCCCTTTTTTAAAAAAAAAGTGAGTAGAGGGAAGAAAATAATAAAGAGCAGAGCAGAAATAAATGAAATAGAGTCTAAAAAACCAAAAGATCAATGAATGCAAAAGCTGGTTCTTTGAAAAGATAGACAAGATTGACACACTTTTAACCAGATTCATCAAGAAAAAAAGGGAAAGAATCTAAATAAATAAAATCAAAATTGAAAGGGAGAAATAACTGATGCCAGAGAAATACAAAGAATTGTAAGAAAATATTATGAACAATTATATGCCAACAAACTGGACATCCTGGATGAAATGGAATTTTAGTCTTCCAAAATGAAGTAAGGAAGAATCAGGGAATCTGAATAGGCAGATAATACCTAGTGATATGGAAACGGTAATCGAAAAACTCAAGAAACAGAAGCCCAGACAGGTTGGCTTCACAGGTAAATTTTACCAAACATTCTGAGAAGAACTAACACTTTTCCTTCTCAAACTATTCATAAAATTCAAGAGGAGGGAAGGCTACCAAACTCATTTACATGATCTTAATTCCAAAACTAGACAAAGACACTACAAAGAAAGAAAATTATATGTCAATATCCCTGATGAATATAGATGCTAAAGGCCTCAACAAAATATTAGCAAACCAAATACAGCAATGCATCAAAAAGATCATGAGCCATGATCATGTGGGATTTATTCTGGGAATTCAAGATTGGTACAACATCAGCTACATACTACCCAAACATGTCCATACTACCCAAAGCAATCAAAAGATTCAATGCAATTCCTATCAAGACTCTAATGACATATTTCACAGAACTAGAGCAAATATTTCAAAAATTTATATGGAATCTCAAAAGGCCCCACATAGCAATAGCAATCCTGAGAAAGAAGAACAAAGTTGGAGGAATCATGCTAACTGTACTATAAGGCCATAGTAATCAAAACAGCATGGTACTGGCATAAAAACAGATACATCAATCAAGGGAACAGAATAGAGAGCCCAGAAATAAACCCACACCTTCATAGTCAATTAATATTTGACAGAGGAAGCAAGCACATACAATGGACTGAAGACAGTTTATTCAATAAATGGTGTTGGGGAAATTGGACAGATACGTGCAGAAAAGTGACACTGGGCCACCTTCTTACAACACAATCAGAAATAAATTCAAAATGGGTCAAAGATGTAAATGTTAGACCCCAAATCATAAAAATCATAGAAGAAAACATAGGCAGCAAAATCTTGGACATTGCTTATAGCAATTTTTTATCAGAGCAATTTCCCCAGGCAAGGAAACAAAAGAAAAAATAAACAAATAGAACTACATCAAACTAAAAAATTTTTGCACAGCAAAGGAAATCATCAACAAAATAAAAAGACAACCCAGAGAATGGGAGAACATATTCACCAATATATCTGATAAGATGTTAATATCCAAAATGTATAAAGTACTTATAAAACTCAACACCAAAAAACTCCCCTAACAATCCAATTAAAAAATGGGCAAAGGACTTGAATAGAGGCCGTTCTTCTCCAAGGAGGACATACAGAGAGCCAATAGAAATATGAGAAGATGTTCAATGTCACTAATCATCAAAGAAATGCAAATTAAAACCACAATGAGATACCACCTCACAACTGTTAGAATGGTTATCATCAATCAATCAACAAACAAGTGCTGGTAAGGATGTGGAGAAAGGGGAACCTTTTTTCACTGTTTGTGGGAATGCAGACTGGTGTAACCACTGTGGAAAGCACTAGGGAGATATCTCAAAAAATTAAAAATGGATCTGTCTTTGACCCAGAGATTCCACTTTTGGGAATATATCCAAAAGAACCTCAAACACTAATTTGAAAGAACATAAGCACCACATGTTCATTGCAGCATTATTTACAATTGCCAAGATACAGAAGCAGCCCAAGTGTCTATCAGTAGAAGAATGCATAAAACAACTATGGGACATTACCACAATGGAATACTACTCAGCCATGAAAAAGGAGAAAATTTTACCCTTTGCAACAGCATGGACGGCCCTGAAGAACATAATGCCAAGTGAAACAAGCCAGTCACAGAAAAACAAATGATATACTATTTCACTCATATGAACAAACTGAACAAATTGAACAATCTAATGAACAAACTGAACTAGCAAGGAAAATGGAGATAGATTCATAGATGGAGAGCGGGATGACAGCTAGTGGTGGGGTAGAAGGTAGAGGGTGAGGTGTGGAGGGATTAAGCAAAAAGGAAAAAGGACTCATGGACACGGGCAACAGTGTGGTGATTGCTGGGGGGAAGAGGGAATAAGGAAACTAAATGGTAATGGAAAAAATACAATAAAGATTAAATAAATAAATAAATGCAAAGCTATAGACACCCTAGGACATTCCACTCCACATTGAAGTGGAGAAATGGCCAAATGCAGCAGCTTCAGCTTCAAGGAAATGAACATGCATGATGAGGAACGTTCATCTTTGCCACAGTTAGAATTCCTATGGTTGTTTAATGTTGTTTAAGAACTACTGGGTCTCAATATAATCCTGAATATTGCATAAAAATATAATTTATACTAGATGAAAAAAAATGCAGGACTTAATACTAGCAACCAAGACCAATCATCATTAATTTCTTTTAAGACTGTGTTTTAGCCCTGGCTAGCATGGCTCAGTGGATTGAGTGCCTGCCTGAGAACCAAAAGGCCACTGAACCAAAAGGCCACCAAACCAAAACAAAAGGTCGCCAATTCAATTCTAGTCATACCACATGCCTGGGTTGTAGGCCAGGTCCCTAGTTGGGAGTGTTCAAGAGGCAACCAATCAATGTTTCTCTCCCTCTCTTTCTCCCTCCCTTCTCCTCTCTCTGAAAATAAAATAAAAAGTTTACAAAAAAGACTGTGTTATAAGAAAACACTTAAATGTGTGCATTTATTTTCTGATGTTGAAAAGACACTAAAAGTTTAAAACACTATAGAAATAATATTAATTTTTGTCTGCACTGAAATGCTATGTATGCAAATAATGTTAATAAGTCACTGTGTTATGATACCAATAGTGATTTAAAAATTGAAATCAACCATGCTTCTGGCATAAAAAAAATCATAAAGTAGGTGTTTTTATTCATGTAGAATGTCATTAAAACCTATTTGACATTGATTCAAAAATTTTAGAATATTTCTAATATCTCTGATTGGGGGGCATATAGGTTATCGTATCATGTGATTACATGTTCACCTATGCAAAAGAAAATAGTGACTCTGTATTTGCATAAGTCCTTAACTGGAAATGTCCACAGAATTGACTAATTTAGGTTCACTTTTTATTGCACATAGGCTTCTAATATTCTCAGTTGTCTATCATTTAAGCTTCCTTTATTTGCATAAATACCTAGGTTATGTTAGATTAATAGTAAGAAGGAGAAGAGTAATGAAAACAGAGACTGGAATCTGAAGGAGCCAGAGCCAGATTATGGAGCAATTTGCACATTAATCTGAGGGAGGTCACTGACGGTCTGTACGGTCTGTACATGGGCAGTAGGAGACGGAGCTGTGCTTCAAGAAGAGTCTGACAGCTCATCTGAGATGACCTGTGAAAGGGAGAAGCCACGTAGGATATGACTGAGATTAAGATGGAGTTAATGAGGGCTTGAATTAGGGAAGTGACAGTGCGACTTAGAGAATCTGAGGTGACTAGATGAGAACGAGTGGAAAATGGATATTGACAAGGCTTGGTAACTGATCACATGTGAAAGCAAAGGACACTAGGTACTCCAAAGTATCACTAAGCCTTCAAGCCTGCAAACAAGACAGGGCCATACATAGAAATCAGTTAATACAAGAATGGGAGCGGATTTGGGGAAATAGGAGTGGAAGGAATTATGGAGGTGAATTTTAACAAGCAAATGGAAAATTTCTTTGTCTATATCCAGGAGATAGTTAGAATATGGAGACTCAGGCTTGAGAGAGAAATCTGGATTCTCTTTAAAAAGAAAGGGAAATTCCTGTTACTTATTGATGCTGAGCATCAGTGTCCTTCCTGAAACCAAACTGGAAGAGAACTTGACTTGATGGAATGGAATGCCAGGTAGCAGTGACTGTAGATGCTCATATGCACCAGATATGAGTACATAATATACTCAAATACATGTAAAGAAAGGCCTATATAGCCATTGTAGGTATCAATAGATTCCACAGAAAGTAGTTAAATTTATAATATTAATATTACTTTACCGTGGGATATGATGATGTTATCCCCACTGATGAATCTCTGTTCTTATGATTGATTAAAACACACTTGATCACAGGCAGATCTTGATTTGTAATAGTCTCAAATATCATTGCTGAAAAAACAACTGTAAAACAAAATAAAAATAATGATGTTGATACGTGCACACCTTAAAAAGAAAATTATGTACTTAGCTTGCAACAAAACGACACAACAAAAGGTAATCAAGGACAAGTGGCCAGCAGGAAAGTATGCAGGAAATACAATTTCAGAAGGGTGAGTCTTAACTCTACGTCAGGAGCAGAGGCACTTAGATCAGTGCTGTTCAGCAGAATGTTCTGCAGCAATGGAAATACTCTTTATCTGTGCTGTTCTAGGTGGTTGTCACTAGGTACATGTGAGTATTAAGCACTTGAAAAGAGACTGGTCAACTGAGGAGCTGATTGTGTACAAACCATTTCTTCTCCTTTACAGATGCTTGTTGATCTTTGTGCACTACAACTTTCAAGAGTATGTGCTTTTTTGAAACTCTATATTCATCTGCAGTATTAGATATTCAGTGGGCCTTTTCAATCTAGAAACTCATATCCTTCTCTTTAGAGAAGTTTCCTTTGAATTATTTCCTTGATTCCTTCTCTTTTACTTCCATTCTCCTATTATAGGGATGTTTTCCCCAAATAAGTGATGATCCTTGACAGTTTGCTCATGTATAATAATGCAGCACAAAATGATTGTGTAAGCTCAGTGTACATGGTGTGACCTGCTGCCTGATCTTCTCCCTACAGTTATCTTGAGGTTTTCTGAGGGGCTGGTCAGCTTCCCCAGAGAGGACCCTTCTCTCTCTTGCCTGCTGCCCACACTGTGGGAGCTGGTGCTGACAACTTAGACTCTTTTGGGGTCCTGCAGTGAAAATCAGGTTGCTTCTCAGCTTTCTCAACTCCACCTTATGATTCAGCTTTCTTCATGCACTTTAATGCTTTCAAAATTTTATTTTCTCCATCCCCATTATCTTTGTCATGTTATGTTTATGTCTTAATTTTTTTCTTTTACTATCATTTGAGTGAACTATTGGTAGACAGGAGGTAAGTGTATGTGTTCAGCCACCTTCGTACCTTGTAATCTGTTTTACAATCTCAGTATTTCAGCTATGGGAACTACATGTTAAGATACATTTACTGGTTTGTTTTAATCTGTCTTTATTATTTTATTCTTTGTTAAAGAATACACATTATACCAATATTAGTGGAACTAGAAGTAAAAATTTACTCTAAATCCTGATGTCCTAACAAATGAATCCTTTTCATTTCTCTAGAACCTTTCCTAATTTGTACATACTTTTCAATTAATTGTATTGATAGAGTAGAAATAATTTTATATTCTGACTTAAACACAATATAAGCATTTTTTATGATTCTATGTGTAATCGATTTGCATTCCTTTAGTGGATATAAAATGACCCAATTGTTCCCTTGTTTGCATTTGACTGTTTTCCCCTGCCTTTTAAAATACTGCACTAAGCCTTTCACTTTTAAAATATTATTTCCTTAGTATAAATTTCCAGAGGAGGAATAAGTGGATCAAGGACATAAATATATTTCAACGGTTCTTGGTATGCACTGCCTTCTTGTTTTCCAGGGGTGCTATACCATTTTATGTTGTGAATTGGAAGATGAGAAGGTAATTGTTTTATTTACAACCACATTAGCGTCTAGGCATTATGCATTTTTATTTCTTCTAAGAGAGCTCCTATTCTTTTAAAGGAAACTAAATGAGCATAACTGCAAGGGCAAGGGCAGAGAGAGGGGAGGGGAGGGGAGGGAAGGGAAGGGAAGGGAAGGGGGAGAGGAAGGAAGGAAGGATACTTTCCTACTTTATTCCCAAATATTATTCCCCCCTATGCTTTTTTAAAGTTGTATTCAGTATAACTGACATAGAATAAATTGAGCATATTTAAAGTGTGTAATTTGATAACTTCTGACATAAATACCCACGAACATATATATCTGTAAAACCATCACCAATCAAAATATTGAATCCAGACATCACCCCAAAAAGTTTCTGCATGCTTCTTTGTAATCCCTCTCTCCTACCCACCCTACACACCCATGCCCAAGCAATATCCCATCTCCTTTCAGTCACTACAGTTTTAACTTCTAGAATTTTGTACAGATGGAATCATACAATATGAACTCTTTTTTTTTTTTTGGAAGGAAGTCTGGCTTCTTTCACCGTTTCATTTTGTTTTGTTTTTGAGCTTGGCCCATATTGAATATAATCAGCATTGCATTCCTTTCAACTGTTGGTAGTAGTCTATTATTCAGATATAACACAATATTTTAACTCATTCATCTGTGGATAGAATTTGGATTGTTTCTATTTGGAAGATCTTATTAATAAAGCACTATGAACATCTGTATAAAAGTCTCGGTGTGGACATATGCTTTCATTCTTGAGTAAATACCAAGGAGTAGATACCTAAGTCATATGTGAGGTATCTGTAACTTTTTAAGAAAGTACCAAACTGTTCTCCAAAGAGGTTGTATCACTTTCTATTTCTACTAGTAGCTTCTAGTGGTGCAACATCCTCACCAACACTTGGTATAATGAGAATTTTTAATTTTAGCCATTCTAATAGGTGTATTATATCTCTTTGTCATCTTAATTTGCATTTTTCTACTAATGATGTGAAGTGTCCTTTCAGGTGATTACATGGCTTCCTATATATCCTTTCATAGTGTGTCTGTTCATATGTTTTACCCAAATCAAGTCCTTTTAAATTGGGTTATTTTCTTTTTAAAAAAATATCTTTTATTGATTATACTATTACAGTTGTCCCATTTTCCCCACTTGATTCCTCTCCGTCCTCCACACCCCTTCCCACCCTCATTCCCTCCCTTTAGTTCATGTCCATGGGTCCTATCTATACATTCTTTGGCTTCAATATTTCCTATACTTCTCTTAACTTCCCCTTTCTATCTTCTACCTACAATTTGTGCTACTTATTCTCTGTATCTTTTCCCCCTCTCACCCCCTCTCACTCCCCTGTTGATAACCCTCCATGTGATCTCCATTTCTGTGGTTCTGTTCCTGTTCTAGTTGTTTGCTTAGTTTGTTTTTGTTTTTCTTTTAGACTCAGTTGTTAATAACTGTGAGTTTGTTGTCATTTTACTGTTCATATTTTTATCTTCTTTTTCTTAGATAAATCCCTTTAACATTTCATATAATAAAGGCTGGGTGATGATGAACTCTTTTAACTTGACCTTATCTGGGAAGCACTTTATCTGCCCTTCCATTCTAAATGAAAGGTTTGCTAGATAGAGCAATCTGGGATGTAGGTCCTTGACTTCCATGACTTGGAACACTTCTTTCCAGCCCCTTTTTGCCTGCAAGATTTCTTTTGAGAAATCAGCTGACAGTCTTATGAGAACTCCTTTGTAGGTAACTGTCTCCTTTTCTCTTGCTGCATTTAAGATTCTCTCCTTCTCTTTAATCTTGGCTAATGTAATTATGATGTGCCTTGGTGTGTGTTTCCTTGGGTCCAACTTCTTTGAGACTCTCTGAGCTTCCTGGACTTCCTGGAAGTCTATTTCCTTTGCCAGACTGGGAAGTTCTCCTTCATTATTTGTTCAAATAAATTTTCAATTTCTTGTTCTTCCTCTTCTCTTCTGGCACCCCTATGATTCAGATGTTGGGACCTTTAAAGATGTCCTGGAGGTTCCTAAGCCTCTCCTCATTTTTTTGAGTTCTTATTTCTTTATTCTGTTCTGGTTGAATTTTTTTTCCTTCTTTCTGGTCCACACCATTGATTTGAGTCCCAGTTTCCTTACTCTCACCGTTGGTTCCCTGTAAATTTTCCTTTATTTTACTTAGCATAGCCTTCATTTTTCCATCTAATTTGCAACCATACTTAACCAATTCTGTGAGCATCCTGATTACCAGTGTTTTGAACTGTGCATCTGATAAGTTGGCTATCTCTTCATTGCTTAGTTAAATTTTTTGAAGCTTTGATTTGTTCTTTCATTTGGGCCATTTTTTTTTGTCTGGGCACGCCTGTTATATAGTAAGGGGCAGAGCCTTAGGTGTTCACCAGGACAGGACAACCCATGTTGCTGCACTGTGATGCTTAAATTGGGTTGTTTATTTTCTTATGATTGAGTTTTGAGAGTTCACCCCCCCCCCTAGTTTTGTTGAGACATTATCAACATGTAACATTGTATAAGGTTAAGGTATGTAAAATGTAAAATGTAATGATTTGGCATATGTATATTTGAGACATAGTTATGCAATAAGTTTAACATCCATCACCTCACATAGTTACAATTTTTTTCTTGTGATAAGAACTTTTAAGATCTACTCTTAGCAACTTTCAAATTTCATATAGTCACCATGTTGTACATTGCATGGTGAATTTTACCTGGTTTTTAACCTGGTTTTTGTATTCTGTTAAATATTCTTGAACTTTTTCCCTGAGATTCAGTTAAGCTTATTGTAAACATTTTGTTTCTTGTGTTTAAGATTTTGGGTGGGACCAGAGTAGTATTCAGCCTATAGCTAATTTTTTTTTCTGCTAGTGGGCTTCATCAAAATGAATAATTTATGCTCTTCAAAAGAGACTATTTAAAAATTGAAAAGACAAGTCATAAATTGGGAGAAAGTATTTTCAAAACACATATTTGATAAAGGACTTGCCTCCAGAATACATAAAAAACTAATAAAAAACAAACATCCTGATTTTTTTTAAAATATGGGCGAAAGATTTTAGGAAACACTTCACCAAAGTATAGGATGGCACGCACCCTGGCTGTTATGGCTCAGTGGATTGAGTGCTGGCCTGTGAACTAAAAGGTCACAGGTTGGATTCCAAGCCAGAGTTTTGGGTTTTGGGTCAGCTCCCTGGTTGGGGTTATGGGAGAGGCAACAAAGGGATGTTTCTCTCCTTCCCTTTCTCCCTCCCTTCCCATATCTCTAAAAAAATAAATAAAATCTTTAAAAAATAAATAGGATGGCAATTAAACACACAAAAAGATGATCAACATTATTAGTCATTAGGCAAATGCAAATTATAACCACGATGACATCACTACCCCACTTTTAGAATGGCTAAAACACAAAACCAAAAAACTGAGCATACCAAGTGCCGACAATGATGCTGAATGGTACAATTATTCTGAAAGACTGGAATCCAGTGCAGTAATACAATACCATTCCTGGGTATTTACCAAAGAAAAATTAAAGCCCATCCTTGCCCCAGACCTATATTCAAATATTTGTAGCTGCTTTATTCATAACTGCCAGAAACTAGAAGCAAACAAATGAACATCAGCTGGTTAATCGATGAACATCCATACAATGGAATACTACTCAGTAATAGAAATGGAAAATATATTGATATACATAAAAATACACTGAGTACATAACAACATTGATAAATCTCAAAGAATTGTGCTATGTAAAAGAAACATACCCAAAAGGCTGCATATTGTTAAATTTCACTTACAGACATTCTGGAAAAAGAAAAGTGGCAAGGACAGAATAGAGGCTACTGGTCGTTGGGGTGGGAGTGGGCACTGGGGTTGACTAGAAAGGGGTAAAAGGGGAGTCTGGCAGAAAATGGACATGTTCTGTATCTTGCTAGTGGTGGTAGTTACGTGACTATATGTGTTAGTTAAATGAGTGGAACCATACACTGAAGAAGGTAAAACTTGCTATATAAAAATTGTACCTCAGTAAACCTGCTTAAAAAAAAAAGAAAAGCCAGAGGAAGAATTTGCCACCATTGATAGGCTCTTCCTGGGAATCCATTCCTAAACCCTAGGAGCACTTCCCAGAGACCAGTTCTAAACCCATTCTGAACAGGGAGGACAACTGTAGAATTGGAAAAGCACTCCAGCAGTCATCTACTTTGAAGGGACAGGACTGGGGGTGGGGATGGGGCGGGTGGAGAAAAATATTTGGCATGAATTTAAAATAAAATTTCTGGTAAAAGTAAAATCTACTCCATTGAAAAGAGTGATGGATTTAGGCATTACAAAACAAACCACAGGAAGTCAGGGCACCTCATTCACACATCCTCCTGCTGAGTCCCCTGTGAGGCACAGACAAAGGTAACTGGGTAAGACAGAAGACCTGAGTCCCAAGTTCCTCTCATGAGGTTTATCCATTTTGATAATTTTGAATTTCAACAAGTCATATAACCTCTTTGGGACCCATTTTCCTCCTCTAGTTAAAAAGAGCAGTAGACTAGTGTGGTACATTTGGTCTTAGCCCTGGTTCCTGGCACAAAATTCCAAAGACCCTCAATTTCCTGAGCCACAGAGTGTCTTTTATTATTCATAAGGGTCACCTTCAGAGCACCACTGAGTTTATGCTAATGTGGTAACTTAGGGTGGGACCCCTACATAGCCTTAAGATGGGGCTGGTCACCAGAAAGACCACGTGATAAGAGAGTGGGAGTTTTAGCCCCACCACTGGCCACAGTAAAGGGGCAGGGGGCTACAGATTAAGCTCAATAAAAATTCTTCAACATTATTTATTTATTTTTTTTTTAGAAAGAGAAGAAGCAGGGGAGAGAGAGAAACATCAGTTTGTTGGTCTACTTATTTATGCATTCATTGGCTGCTTCTTTCCAAAATAATACCATGTATACACATACACAGACACACACCCTGAGAGATACAATGGACCACTGAATCCCATCCAGAGACTCTTGGTCTTCATGCTAAAGTCCAAGTTCCTTATCACATCACTACAACATTCCTCACAAAGGACAGACTGAGCCTCTGGCAATCCTGAATTCTTTAAATGCTAACCATTGAACAGTCTGCAGGCAATTTTCTGAGTCACAACTTAGTAAATGATAGCTGTTGTCTTCCTGGAGGCCTTACACATCGTGTCCCAGCAACCAGGAAGGGGATTACAGTTTTCTGTCTACTTCATGTTCCTTACCTCTGTATAGTTTTCTTTGCTTGGAATCTCCTTATCCTCCCTTTCCCTGTCAACCTGTACTTAGCTTTCTAGTGCTGGCTCTGGTGTTACTTCTTGAAAGCCTTGCCTTATTTTCCTAGTCTAGTCAGAGGCTCCACCTCTGTGCCTATATTTAAAACTGCACTGCTGTTTTCCTTTTATATTCCTGACCCTTTTCTGCTGACACCCCCATTAGACTGTGAGTTCTTGGAGGGAAGAAACCATTTCTATGTGGCACTTAACACAAGTCCTGGACATAGTCGATGCTCAACATGTCTAAAAAGGGAAGGAGGAAAGTCCTGTGACTCTAAATCCTAATGACTGCTCCAGATTTTGTACATTTCTCTTTCTGCAAAACACCTGTCTGAAGAGGAACACAGCTGTGCTTTATAGGCATTATCTGATGAAGGACTAAGATACTGCTTGTCTCCTTTTTTTGTTTACAAATGAGGAACTTGAGTGCAGAGAAATTCCCATGTTGTTAGACCTACCTGCATCCCTCCCAAAAGAGAATCCCTCACATTAGGAAAATCTGAACTCAAACAGCAATGCATTTGAAGAATGAATTCAGTGGATATCTTATAACTAAAACATAAAAGTTTAAAGAAATAATAATATCCTATTTTAATGGGGATTGTAAATAATTTTATGGAGGATCCTTGGCTACCAATTGACTTATAATGACAGCAGTAAAAAATATTTTTACTGTTTAACCTAAAAAATAACAATAGTTCCTCTTTTAGAGTCTTATGCAATCCTTCTAGCCACAAAAGAACATTGTGTGTGTACTTTATATTATTTTTAAATTTCCTCCACATGTGTTGGTACCCTTAGAACAGAAATGCATGTTTCAAATTAACGACCATCAGCAAGTGCAACCACAGCTTTCATCCCTTGAGGACCACTAATGATACACCTGTAGAAGGTATCAACCAAAGGTAATGAAATCACCTACATGTAAAGCTCATAGAACCCAGGAAGACAGAAAGACATAACTCTGGCTACCTGAGAAGTGGCGAAAGCTTATTTTGGAAATCAGGGTGAAAATCTTGAGATCACAAAGTCATCTGATGAAAACCAAGAGCTCCACTCAAACAAACCACCTACTATGAGATTCATAAGAGTTTGCTGTTTCAGAGTGAATGAAGGATACAGCATAGAGGCAAGACAATGCTGAGCAAATTAAATGGTAAAGCAGGCAAAGCTAGTTTTAAGCCCCTCAGTAGCCCTCTCCAATGTCTTACTCCTCTTACCCCTATTCTCTGCAAGGTCTCTTTCAACATCCAGAAAAATGACAAAATAGAATACTTTGAAGATTATTTGCTTTTTGTCAAATCAGAATCTTGACCCAAAAGGTTAAGGTAGTATCTGGTGGGTATTTGAGGAGTCAGCAAGATTGTAATCTTCAACACTGAATGTAAGCACTTCTGTGCCATGCTTTCTGAGTTTCATTAGAGAATGACAAGATAAGGAGGACAAGAGATGTGCAGAAAGTAATATGGCTGAGCCATCCTGTGGGCTTCTCCAGTCAGCAAAAATGCTCTCTGGGAATAAAATGTAGTCAACACATTTGTTCAAAGAACATTTGGAAACTTCGTCCCCAACCTAAAAGATGGTCATAATTATGGAACAGCCCATTTGTTTCATTAGAAATGGAAGAGTGGTTTCTTTCCCATAACCATTAACTATATTCTTCACTGGACCAGGATGTGTTTATGTAGTTTTAGGGGACAAGAAACCTGGATTCCTGTTCTGACCTGGTTGAGCCTTCCTTCACTGAAGCATGCTATTTTTTGTCTATGGCTATTGAATGGTCACAAGAACTATGTTAGAAGGTTGAACTAAAAAGCAAGCTACAGGTTCAAATGCTTTCCCCTAGGGATAGGCCATTGTCCATGCATTTACTTAAATAGAATGGAATTCATGATTTCTAGTAAGCGCCCCTTCCCCCCCACCCCTTTTCATCTCTATACTCCTTGTACCTAGCACAGGAATAGGTTTTCAATAAAAACTTGTCAAAGAGAAAATTTCTTTCTTATGCATGCTTCCTCCTCATCTTTCTTATCTGAATTCTTCCCTGGGATGTAAGTGAGTGGTCCTCCTTCACTTTACTATCGCATTACCTGGTTGTTTTTCATTTAAATGGCAGAAGTCAAGAACAACAATAACAAAATATTTACTGATACTTAAGAGTTACTAAAAGTGTCTCTTAAGTTACAAAAAGTAGAGCCATTTTCTAATGGCAGGCAAGTTCACAATTAAACTCAAGAGGATCATTTATTACAGACAGATGTACAGTACCTAGAGAGAAATGAATAGGCATCTAAATGAGTATGAAGGCACCAATTCAAACTAGACTTTTACAATTGAAAGGACCTTAAATATCAGGTCACCAGATCTGGCGTCTTATTCAACCCAGACCAACCTTGGCCTAGTATCTCTTCCCTCTACCTCCTCCTGAGGCTAGCAGCTCACAAGAAGGCAAGTAAAGTAAGATAAACAACAAGGACAAAAGATAGCAACTGAAATGTGTAATTCAAGGCTCTGAATATGAATTTTCTGACACTAGTGAGATAAATTACATCACAGTTACTAAAATATTGAATTTCTCCCTTTCTTATCCAGTATCAGCACACAATACAGTTAAGTCATGGTGAGTACTCTTCCATTCTTTACATACTACTTAGAAAACATCATCATTATTCATAAAAGGTAGTTATAATATAAGGGAAACGGTGGTTGCTTCTTATAATTCAAGGAATTTAAAGCTTTTTTAAAGCCCTTACTTTTTAGCATCTTACTTTGTGCTTCTTTATTCAAGAAAATCTGTAATACTGAGTGTTGGCAGAGATGTGAGGACCTGGAACTCCCGTATGCTGCGAGTAGAAGTGTACACTGGTATGACCACTCTGGGAAACTGCTGGATAGTATCTAGCAAAACTGAACATATGCCTTCCCTTATAATCCAGGAATTCTACTCTCAGGTATCATCCTAGGAGAAGTGGGTGTTGTGTACACTAAAAACATGTTTTAAAAAGTTCACAGCAGTATTATGCATAGCACACAAAATTGAAAACAACCTACATGTTCTTCAATAGAATGGATAAAGAAAATTGTACAGTAAATCCATACCAAGGAATAGCGCCCAACAATTTTAAAAAATGACCATTGCTACTGAGAACAAAGTTGAGTCTCATAATCATTGAATGATTGAATGAAAAGAAGCTGAACATAAAAGAGTACATAATGGTTGGCAATCTTGTTTACATGAAGTTCAAAAACAGGCAAACTGATGATATCAGAAGTCAAAACAGTGGCTACTTTTGCAGGATAGTGACGGAGATAGGGCTGGGCTAGAATTGTTCTATATCTTGATCCAATGATTATGTGGGTATACATACATAATAAAAGCTAATGGAGTTGTACTGTTAAAACTTGTGCATATTTGCTATACGCAAATTATACATCATTTACCAAAATCTGCAGAGATAGAGAAATTTGGGGGCCCTTTCCTAAATAAAAAACTCAATACAGATTAAATATAGCTGTAAATCGTAATCTTTATACTTTTCAAAAATCTTTGTAGGCCACTGAAAAACTCCCTAGCATCATACTTAACAGAAAGTTAACTTTTTGTATTCATAGACTGAAAAACATACTGTACTCTACGTTTCAAGTGTACACATTTACTAATTAGTAAAAATGTTTAAGAAATACAACTCTTTCCCCCCACATTTTGCCCCTTAGGTTACATTTCTTACTGTTATTCTGAATTATTTGTAACAAAAACTATTGGACATAATTCCTGCACAGAGACTGTAAGGGAGAACCCTAGAATTTGGGAGCAGTGCCTGCCAATTCTAAGACCGCAGAACGAGGGCAGGGATCTGAGGCTCCCGGGCTCTCAGAACTGTCTCCTTCACCCGAAACTCCGAAACTCCGGCAACCCTCCCACCTTTGCAAACAGATGAAGTGCATCGAATGGATTGGGGTTTTTTTGTTTGTTTGGGGATTTTTTTTTTTTTTGGCGGAGTCCTTGAAAACTCCCTCGGGTTTTAATGCCAGAATAAAAATTGAATAGAGAAGGAAGGAACAGCTAGAGTCTTAATATGTAAATCTTGTTTGCATAATATTCCCAAAGTAACTGAACGTTTAATCCAACTGAAATTCGTCAAGGGAAGGGGTTGTTGTTCAGAATGACTTGCTTTGGGGGAGAAGGCGGGCGAATTTGCTAGAGCTCACTCCATACATAACCCCCCCCGGAAAAGTTCAAGACACCATCCAGGAGCCTACAGGATCCTGGGTCGGTCCCATCAAGGTCCAGAGCCACCTGGCGCAACCCTTGGGGTGGCAGACAGCAGGTGGAGGGCCCAGCAACTGAGCGAGCCAGCCGACCCGGCTGGCAGGAAGGAGCGAGGGCTGTGGGGCGGCCCAGCCCCCTGCCCCGGGCAGATCCTCAGCGAGGCCGCCTGCAGAGTCCCGGCAGCACGGTCCGAGCGGTCAGCGACTTTAGAGAGGAGGCAGGAGGGCATGGGGTGGGCAGGGTGGGGTCCTTGGGCCATCCGGGGGGAGTCGGAGAGCGCGACAGAGGGGAGGGGCGCGGGAGCCGGGGAAGGCGCTGGGTGGCGCGCGCGCGGAGGGGATGGCCAGGCGTGAGCCAGGGACTGTGCAGCCGGGGGCTGAGGCCACGCCGGGACTGCGGGGGGCTTCAAGTGGGCGAGCGGGGCCTTACCGAACAGCGGCAGCCGGCCGCCGAGGCGCGCCAACGCCGGCATGGCCTCCGGAGCCCGGGGTCCCCAGGCCGTACCGGCCCAGCCCTGTGATGCTGCCCACAGCGGCGCGCCCAGCACCGCAGGTGACTCTTAAGGATACGCGTCACTGACCGCAAATTCCCTCGGACTGGTGCAAAGTGGAAAGGGGCTGGATCTCTCTTAGTACTGACAGGGGCCGAGGCGGGCGGGCGCGCAGAGGTTGGGCCGAGCCAGGAGCGGGAGCCTGGCGCTGCGCAGCGGCCGCTGCCGAGCCCACGTGCCCGGTGTCCGCAGCCTGCGGCTCCACGGAGCCTGGGGCTCCCGGCAGCGGTGGTGGCGGGGATTGAGCACCACACTACCAAGGCAGTTATATAGGCTCAGCGACTCTGGTTGGGGAGGAGGCTCCGCGAGTCCCTGAACAACCTCTTTGGGACATCAGAGAACCAGAAAGCTTCCTCCTTGCGTGCGCGCGCGGGGTCCTTGAGGACCCAGAATGGGGGCTAAATCCGGCTACACCTGCGACCCTGGTCTGCGCGGAGGCTAACAGAGGGTTTCGATCCACTCTGGGTGGATCTTAACTAACCAAAGGTCTACTTTGTCTTCCTCACCATCTTCTACAATCCCGGGGCCGGGTCAGCAGTGGCAGCAAGAAAAGCAGGCTCGGTTTCACTGTCAACCTAGGCAATTCGGCAGGCTGATAACCAGCTAAAGAAACAAAAGCAAAATACAGTGCGTCCCAGAAGTCGTTCTGAATAATCCACTCCCTAATGCTTTTTCTTCATCGCATAATAAGTGCAGTAAGTTGAAGTTTGGAAAGCTCAGAATGCCCTTTCTGACTCCTCAGTTAACTAGCGCTTTGACCTTCACAAGCCGCATCTTTTCCACCTCCCACTGGACTTAACCTTCAAATGAGGTGAACAGATCAAATGGTTTATATTGTTTCTAAATTCCAGAAACTCCATGCTTTTAATAATTTGCCAATAAAGTATGAAAATTGACAGTGTTCATTTTTGGACATACAATCCTTTTACTTGGCTCTCATCTGCAGTAAAATGATCCCCCTCCCAGGGCAAGACAGAAACTTATTTAAAAGTGTGTCTTATGGTGCCGCCTCTATGGAAAACAGTATGGTAGCTTCTCAAAAAAATTAGAAATAAAACTCCCATGTGATCCAGCAGTTCCACTTCTGGGTATCTACCCAAAAGAATTAAAAGCTGGGTTGTGAAGATGTATATTTGTGCATCCATATTTATAGCAACATTATTCACAATAGCCCAAAGATGCAAGCGGCCCGGGTGCCCATCCACAGATAAACGGATAAATGAAATTGAACGAATGGATAAACAAAATGCGGTAGATACATGTAATGGAACATTATGCATCCTTAAAAAGGGAGGAAATTCTGAAATGCCACAACATAAATGAACCTTGAGGACATACTAAGTGAAGGAAGCCAGTCACAAAAACCATATAATTCTGTTTATATGGGACACCTAGAGTAGTCGAATTCACACAGACAGAAAATGGAATGGGGGTTTCCAGAGGCTGGTGGAGAGAGAATAGAGAGTGGTTGTTAATGGGGACAGAGATGCAGTTTTGCAGGACAGAAGGAGTTCTGGGGGTGGCTGTGGCAACAGTTTCACAGCAATGTGGGTGTTCTGAGCACTGCTGAACTGTGTGCACTGTGAAATGGCAGAAGGGCTCAGTTCCATGTTATGTGCATTTTGCCACAATTAAAAGTTTAAAATTCTTCAAGTGTCTGTCTTAGGTCATAGCTAGAGGAAGAGGCATGAGTTAAGTGAGACAGGAAGCTGGCTGGTGATGGGAAGAAATGTGAGCTAGTGAGCCTTCCAATTGCCCAGACCTAATGCATTACCTTTCACTTATAGTTTGATTATTGCAAACTAAAAAAAAAAGTTGGTGATTTTAAGTTTGCAAAATATCAGTTTGGGTGAGGCACTGTTCAAGGACACAAAATCATGATGCTATTGCTGCTTTTTCAAAGAATCTCGGATGCAAGGCAGAAATCTCTGCAAAGCGATGGTAAAATGGGAGAAATTTGGAATGGTTTCTAAGTGCACCTGATTTCCCCTGGAAATTGGTGGAGAAAAATAATTCTAGAAAAAGTAAATTGCATGGACTGAAAAATTTTGGAGGATGAGGCATAGGCTACCATTTAGAAGTTGAGAGAATGCCAATCATTCTTTGAAGTGTGCCAGAGTCATGCCTATCATGGTACCTAATTTATTCCTCATGATGACACTCTAAGGAAGGCAGCCCCCCATTGTCTAGAGCCTTAGAATACTAGTTATGAACACCCAAGTGTAAAATTTTATTGCCAGAGGTTGTGATACTAATGACAGCTATTATAAAAATGTGCTGTTAAAAGGTGCAGGAAACAACCAGGAGGAATACTATGGGGGAAAAATCACGAGAGAAGAGTAAGTTTGTGTGAGGGTTGGATGGAACATCTTGCCTTAGCCCTACAAGTGAAACATTTTATCTAGATTCTTGCCCTCATGAAGCTTAGGGGCTACATAGCCATGAGTGCGTGACCATCCATTTCATGAACATCTCTCCAGCGTCTCAGTTGCACACATATTTCTCTTCACAAATCGTGATATATTTTCAATGGCAACCATAGGCACAATGCTTCCATGTTATTTTTTTAAAATTCAAAGATTTAAAAAATAATACAAAGCTTTATGTTTTTCTTAAAATAAGGGTCAAGCAAAGGAAATATTTGAATAGGAGTCCTGTGAATTCAGTTGACATATTCTCATAGTACATGAGTATATATACTGGAGCCTGGAATGTGGGTATCCTCCTAGCTCTTCATTGCTACTTACACACCATTACCTCTTTTTTTCTCTTTTAAACAGAATAAAAATATACATGTTTAATACAAAAAAAACTGGGAAGTACAGTCATACACAAATACCTATGAATACCAACTAGTAATTATGACCAATCTGAGTCCATCCAGATTTTTCTCTATATATGTATGTACACATACATGTAGATTTTAAAAAATTAGTATTGAAAAATAGGATAATCTTATATATGCTTGTTCATAGCTTGTTTTTCCAAAAATCAAATGTCCATGTTGATTTTTCCACAAAGTAATTCTTAATAGTTAAAAATCCCATAATATGGATGAGTCATAATTTATGTAACCAATCCGTGTTGTTGGGCATTTTACTACTCTTTTTATTTTAGTTAATATTCAGTTATCATTGCAAATTTTAGGATTTAATTTTTTCAAAGCTTTTGAGCTCAATTTACACATCTTATTTTATTTATAAATCTGATATAATTTGTCCATAAATTTAAAAGACAACCTTTACTTGTAATTGATTAATAATGATCTTATAAATTTAAATTATTAATTTAAAATTTATTGTTAAATCTCTCTAAACATTTAACTTTTTTTTAATTTTGGGAAATTGAACACTTTTTTTTAAAGATTTTATTTATTTATTTTTAGAGAGGGAAAGGAGGGAGAGAGAGAGAGCAAAACATCAATGTGCGGTTGCTGGGGGCCATGGCCTGCAACCCAGGCATGTGCCCTGACTGGGAATCGAACCTGCAATGCTTTGGTTTGCAGCCTGCACTCAATCCACTGAGCTACGCTAGCCAGGGCTACATTTAACACTTTGATCAAATTCTCTTAGGCATTTCAAACCATAAGTCACACATTTAGTAAATGTATTCCTCTGTAGCACTTCAAATACCTAATAAAGTCTAATCAAACTTTTTTGAGTATTTATGTGCATAATGAGATAAAACTTGTAGATTTAAAACATAAACATTATTTATGAATTCAATTTGTTAAATATGTGTACATACCCACCACATAAAAATATAAGTTTAAAATGTAAGATTTTCTTACATATCAAATATTTCAAATGATGAATAAAATATAGAAACTGTAACAATGATTATAAAACCTATCACAAGATCTGTAGAAAAAGATTAACACTGTAATTTGACATTAATTTTTTACCATCTAAAAAGTTATTTTTGCACTTTCCCAGACTTGCAAGCTTACTTATCTAAGAGAAGCTCAGGCTGGCTGCAATGTGCATTTAAGATCATAGTTCACAGATTTGGCATTAGGAGATGAGAAGATGTCACAATAATTCACACAGGCCAGTCTTTATTTGGCCCACTACTTCTTCAAACCATTTTTTAAAATTAAAATCTAGTACACTATATAGTCTTCTTAGCTACTGCCAGTCTTTTCTTCACAATTTACTAGTTCATTTCTGTGATCACTTCTTGAAAATCCTTTACCTATGAAATCTTAAATTTTGATACACTAAACTAACAGCAACTCTCAACCCCTCCCTGGTCTGCTTCTTAATCAAGTCTAATTAGATTTGTGTGAAGAACGATCATCTGGAGTTAATCTGGAAAGTGAGCCTCAGCAGACTTTTAAAGGAAGGGGAAGGTCAAATGTGTTTTGACAGAGAGAAATATAAAGGTTCTGCTATCAATCAAGATGACTGTTACGTCATCTTGAGATCAGTGGAGGAGTCAAGTCATCATGGAAAACTCCTCTTGGGGTATAATGAAAGATGAGTTAGTTAAACGAAAGGAGGGGGATCGATTTTACGTAAGGGCTTTACTTTGAAACGGGAATTGGGTGTCATTCTCAGAGCAGCACGTTTTCATTCTAGGAAAAAACAGTAGGAAGGCTTAAACTTTGACCGTTACAAGAGAAAGTCTTTAAGGGTGAGTGACCATCACTTGCCAAGAACAAAACTGTTCCTGAGCACTTCGGGCTATAGGTTTTAAGAAATACAAGTTTCGGAGAATTTTTAAATTGAATGTATTGAGTGACGTTGGTTAATGATACCATACAGGTTTCAAGTGTACAGTTCTATAACACATCATCTGCACAGTCTCCTTCCGTCCCCATTTATTCCCTCTTTGCCCTCTTTCACCTCCCAAGTTTCAGAGAATTTTAATGTCACAATTATGATTTTAGAGATGGACCATATTTCATATATTTCTTCCTCAAATACTATGAACATAATCCTAAAAGTCCCAGCATTCCAGCAAACAATAACCAAATGTCTTCGGTTAGTACTACACTATATACATACATAGGTATCAAGACATTTGATTATATCTCCAGATTTACGGTTAACCATTTAAAAAGAGTTGCTTTAACTAAAGACTTTCTTTGCTTCAATCAGTCTTATTACTTAAGGGTTCATTATCCGATTTGGGTTAAAGTTGAAATGGTTCATGACTAGTTTGTTCCCTGTGGTAGGCAGCCTTTAAAACGGTCCCAAGGATCCCCGCCTCCTAGTATCCATGCCCTTGTGTAATTACCTCTCCTGACTGTAGGCTGGATCTGATGAGTCAATTCTAACATGCACAAAAACGGCAAAAGTGACAGGATAACATCTCCGAGGTTAGGTTACAGGAAGATGAAGGCTTTTATCTTTCTTACCCTCTACCCCCTCTCATTCACCTGCTCCCAGGGAAGTCCAACACCATATTGTGAGCTTCCTCATGAGGAGATCCATTTGACAAAAAAAATGTCTCTGGCCAACAGCCAGTGAGGACACGAGGCCCGACGACAGCCACAGAATGTGAGTTTAGAAGGTGATCCTCCCAGGTGGGTCCTGCAGGCCTGGCTTTAATCGAAATCCGAGGGAGCCTCTGAGCCAGATGAATTCACTTAAGCCCCACCCAGATTCCTCACCCTGAGGAACTGTGGTATAACAACTGCTCCTTGTTTTCGGCTGCTAAATATTTGGGTGATCTGTTAAACACTAATAGATACCTAATAAAGTCTCCTTTCTTTAGACTACTTTCAAATCTTAATAAATAAGTTCAGAAATGTATGGAACTTGGGTCAAGCAGGGTATCATTAAATTCTATGAAAGGACGAAAGTTGGAATGTGTTGAAAATAAAGAACAATGAGAATATGTTAGTAATAGTATGTAAAAATGGCTTTTATTTTAGCATCAGTATAAAATTTCCTTTGGATTGATTTATTTTAGTAAGATGAATGCATTTGCGTTGACTCATCAATACATCAATTTTTTTAGAGCTGTATTAATGTTTTATTTTATTTTAATTGTTGTTCAAGTACAGTTTTCTTTTACTCCCATTGCAGCCCACCCCCACAGCCCTCCACACCTCCCTCCCACTTCCATCCCCCCCTAGTTTTTGTCTATGTGTTCTTTATGCTTGTTCCTGTAAACCCTTCCCTTTTTCCCCTGAAATTCCCTCCCCTCTCCCCTCTGGTCACTGTCGGCCTGTTCTGTGTTTCAGTGTCTTTGGTTATATTTTGCTTGCGTGTTTGTTTTGTTGTTTAGGTTCCTGTTAAAGGTTGTATTAACGTTATTAAAACAAAAGACAACCCAACCTAATATCAAGAGAAATTGACCTTTCCATGAAGTGTTTGATATAGAAAACACCGATTTTGAAACATCTTTTTTTTTATTCAAATACCATTCTGATTATTCATGGTCCAAGAACATTCAAATAATAACCAAAAAGAAACAGTTGTTAAAGGTTGATCTTCAAACATTATAGCCAATGATGCCACGCTTGCCTATGATTTCGCCAATGTAAAACCACATCCACACCTCAGTGGCCACCAAACCATTCAGCACAGCTTCCTTAACTGTGAGCTGTTTGAAGCTACCAGTTTGAGCACTACTGACTATTTTTTTCAAGCTCTGTATAGCTGTTAGGATCTCAGCAGGGGTTGGAGGAATCAGCTCAACCTTGGCATAGTGCCAAAATGTGGCCAGTCGAGGTTTTGAGTAAGTCACAGCAGCATTTACCACCACTGGGGCCTTCTCTACAAGGTTACGGACAAATTGGGCCATAGTTGCTGGATGGAAATTCTGTGGTCCTCCAGGCCAGCTCAGTACATCAATCTTTAGGCTCAATGGCACACACAAGTATTTGGGTACCAGTTGGGCTGTACAGGATGACGAATGGCTAAAGAAGATGGTGAGAATAGCTCAGGCTAATCAAAATTGAAGTCATAGCACCATGGATGCAATTGGAAAACATTATGTTAAACAAAATAAGCCAGGCAGTGAAAGACAAATACCATATATCTCACCTTTAACAGGAACCTAATCAACAAAACAAACAGACAAGCAAAATATAACCAAAGACACTGAAATTGAGAACAGGCTGACAGTGACCAGAGGGGAGAGGGGAGGGAATTTCTGGAGAAAGGGGGAAGGGTTTGCAGGAACAAGTATAAAGGACACATGGACAGCCCTGGCTGGTGTAGTTCAGTGGACTGAGTGCAGGCTCGCAGACCAAAGGATCACAGTTCGATTCCCAGTCAGGGTACATGCCTGGGCTGCAGGCCAGTTCCCAGCAGGGGATGCACGAGAGGCAACCATACATTGATATTTCTCTTCCTCTCTCCTTCACTTCCCCTCTAG
This sequence comes from Phyllostomus discolor, assembly GCF_004126475.2. NCBI lineage: Eukaryota > Metazoa > Chordata > Mammalia > Chiroptera > Phyllostomidae > Phyllostomus > Phyllostomus discolor. The sequence goes on from NC_040904.2 coordinate 112,006,985, forward strand.
AGATAAATAAATAAAATCTTTTTTTTTTTTTTAAAAAAAGGACACATGGACAATAACAAGGGGGGAGGTGGAAACGAGAGGGAGGTGGGGAGGACTGGGGGTGTTGGGCTGGGATGGGGGTAAAAGGTAGAAAACTGTACTTGAACAACAATTAAAATTTAAAAAATGAAGTCATAGGCTTCTTGAGATCAAGGAATAGACAAAATCATTTTCAACTCTATCTCTGGTCTCTAGCACAGAGCTGTCCAATAGCAATATAATGCAAGCCACATATGTTGTTTAAAAATTTTCAGTAGCCACATGTTTAAAAGATGAAAAGAAACAGGTAAAATTAATTTTAATAAGAGATTTTATTTAACCCCAAATATAAAAATATTATCATTTCAGTATGTAATCAGTATATTAATGAGATATTTCAGTGATTTTTGCACTGAATCTTCAAAAGCTAGTACATATTTTACACTTACAGTACCTCTGAATTTGGAAAAAGTGCTAAGTTTTTATTGTAAATACTTGAACTATACTTGCACTTCATATAATTTAGAGTTAAAAAGTAGATTTGCACTCCCAAGTTGTTCCAAACATGCTTAAAAGTCTTCCAATAACTGAGTTGAGTACCATTTCCTAACTTTAAATTTACTAAAATTAAATAAGTAAAAAAAATTAAATGCTCAATCACACTAGCCATCTTTCAAGTTCTCAGTAGTGTGGCTGGTGGCTATGGTGTTGTATCACACACAGCTGATGTATAGTATATTTTCAATAAATGGCTGCTGGATGAATGAACTTTGCAACATCATTTTACCAACTAAATTATAGCCATGAGTTAAGCTGAAGAAAGGCTGCCTGGCATTTCTTCCAGAAAAACAATTATTAGTAATGATTATTAGTATCAACCAGAATGTTTTCAGTATTGTGTGGTTTTACTTCTGTTAATACCCAGCATGCTCTTCTACAAAGTGAAATTTGAACTCTAAGTCACCAGGGACTCCCTTTGAAATGTTTAAATTCTTTGATAACATTTATTTGTATTTTGGACTTTGGATATTTTGGGGACTTAAAATTCTCAACTAATAGGTATGGGGATGAAAGTCAAAATGACTAATGAATCGTGAATGGCAAAAAAAAGCCATTTTAAGAGTTAAAATGACAAGTAAATTTTCAAAACCATTGCAACCAATATTACCTTTGCATAAAAAATTTACTACACAGATTTTGCATATTTATAAAACCACACCAATGTTTTTCCCCATCCACACACTCATCTTCCATGGATTTAGAAATAGATCAGAAGTTTACTCTCCAAGTTGGGGTACAATGTTCACTTGAAAGACAATAGAAGACTGAGAGTAAACACAGGCTATTTCTGGATATTTAACAGAGTGGTGCATAGAAAAGCATAGAATGTTCATCTTATCAGTTCCATTCCCTTTCTGAAGCTAAAGCCATTTCTGTCCCTTTGGTAACAAGGGACGGACTGTTAAGCTTAGGCTGAGTTTTCAAATCTAAGCTGAGGGTTAAGACTTCAAAAATGTAGTGGTGGGCCTCGGACACCCATGGACCCACACCAGCTGACTGCACCTGTGCAGCTGTGCCTGCTGCCAGTTGTTGAAAAATGAATCCTTCACTCTTTCTGACTGCCCAAAAGTTGATGGAAGTTTAGATGCACAATGATACACCAGCGGGCAGCCACACACAGGGAACAATGTGGAGTGAATGAAGAAGTATAGAGGAGAGCACTGTGAGAGCATATGGGAATGACTGAACTACACAGTCAGAAACACAGCTGAAGGAAACAGCGTCACCATGACGATGAATGCCTTTGGTGACATGGTCAATGAAGATTTTAGACTGGCCTTCAAAACCAGAAGCACAGTAAGGGGAATATATGGTATTCTGAGAAACTTTCCTTGCAGAGAGCCCCTCATTTCTGGACTGGAGAGAGAAAGGCTGTGTAACTTCTGTGAAGGGTCAGGGGCTGCATAATTTTGTTGGACTTTCAGTGCAACTGGTGCCCTGGAGGGACAGATATTCTGAAAAATGTGCAAACTTATTCCACTAGGTGAGCAGAACCTAGTGGTCTGCTCTCAGTCTCAAGACCAGGAGGGCTGCAATGGTGGCTATAAGGCTTGTGCCTTCCATAATGGACAATGAGGGCTAGACTGAGAAGAAGCCTGGTATTATGCAAAGGCTGAATCTTGCAAATATGAGCCTGACTATTCTGCTGCCAATGGCATTGGCTTTGTAGACACCCATAAGTGGGAGAAGTCCCTTTTGAGGGCAGTGGCAGTTATCGAATCCATCTTGTTAGTATAGATGCAGTCCAGGATACCTTCAAATTCTATAAAGAAGGCATTTATTATGATCCAGACTGTAGCAGTGAACACCTGGATCATGGCATTCTGGTGGGTGGCTTTGACTTTGAAGGAGCAGATAAGATAACAGTAAATATTGGCTTGTCAAGAACAGCTGGGTTACAGGCTGGGGCATGAATAGCCACATAAAGATGGCCAAAGACTTGAACAATCATTGTGGTATCACCATCATAGCCAGCTGTCCTATCATGTGGCAGTGATGAAGAAGGACTTGATTGAGAATAGAATATCCAGAGGAGGAATTTTATCTTAAAACTGACCAGACCTTATTGTGAGGGATAAAACACTTGAATCATTGAAGAAGATCCAAGTTGTGATTTGAATTCTGTGACATTTCACACTGGTAAAATTTTACCACTTCTTTAATTACTGCTGCAAACAACTTTGTGTGATTGACTTGCCTAATAAGTTTTGAATTTTCATGTTTTAAAAGGGTGTATAAAGTTTTAGCTTTGATTTTTTATTTTTTTAATTGTTATTCTATTACAGGTGTCCCACTTTTTCTCCTGTTGCCCTCCTCCACTCAGCCCACTCCCTGCTCCCACAGTCCATCCCCACAGTGTTGTCCATGCCCATGGGTCATTCATACAGGTTCTTTGACTAGCCCCTTCCCCTTCTTCCTACCATTATCCCCTCCCATCTCCACTCTGGCAGCTGTCAGTCTGTTGCCTGTTTCCATATCTCTGGTTCTATTTTGTTTGTTAGTTTATTTTGTTTACTAGATTCCTCTTATAAGTGGGATTATATGGTATTTGTTTTTCACCAACTGGCTTATTTCAAATAAAACTTAATTTCAAAGTAGACAAAGAAAAACAAAGGGCCATGAATCTTAGCTCTCTTTTTTCCTTTCTTCATTTCTTTCTCCCTTTCTTTTTTCTTTCTCTTTCTCCTTGTCTTCCTATCTATAAATTAAAAGCCAACCATTTAAAGCTAAGCTGGTCCTGCAAATTGAGGGTATATATGTGTAATAGTATCAGTTCTAGCACCAAACACTTTCCCTTCAGTGATAGAAATTCCCCATCCACCCCCTAGTCACTTGCCTAATAATTATACTGTTTTCATTTTGACTTTGAAATTTTGTTTAGTTAGATAGATATACATTTTCTTAGTTCTAAGGAGGTAATTTATATGCTTTTCAAGAAAAATATTTGATTTGTTGGTTGGGAGATCAAATTAAAAAGTCAGAGAAAAAAAATCCTTTTAAAAATCTAAATCTAGCCCTGCCTGGCATGGCTCGGTCTGTCAGGCATCCTCCATGGATCGAAGGTCGCCGGTCTGAGTCTCAGTCCGGGCTTGTGTCTGGGTTGCGGCTTACATCCCTGTTGAGGCATGTGCCAGAGGCAACCCATGGAGGTTCTCTCACGCATCGATGTTTCTCCTTCTCTCTTTCCCTCTCCCTTCCCCTCTCTCTAAAAGTTAATGTATAAAATCTTTTTAAAAAAATCCAAATCTAAATTCCCAGAGTTTTTTAAGTGCTAGGTGGAAAAACCACAGACACACACAACTCTGAGACAGAAAGTGATTCAGAAGACTTGGGATCTAAAAGTGAAGAAATTTAAGAAAAAATAACCAATTAATTTTCCTCTTTTTGATGTTTTAAGGTATTTAATTTTCCATAAATACCCTAATAAGAGACTATTACCAAACAGATTAAAGCTTTGATTTTTATGAGGGAAATATTGATTTATTGAATTATGCAGATATTCTCAATATTGATACATTTCATTATATAAGACATCATATTAATTAAAACCACCATTTATTTTATGGGAAGTCTTTAAAAGTTGTCAAGTTCATAAAGGTGGATATATTCCATTTTCTAAAATTCCAATTTTTGCTTGAAAGCTTGAATTTTGTATTTGACAATGAATACTGTCAGTTGATTTTTTTTGCCGTGACAGACTCCTTTCATTTATTAGAAAAAAATGGCAATATCCTAAGGTCTAAATAAACATAGTTTTTTTCTTTTTTAAATTGTCTTTTATTATTTTATTTGTTTTTAATTATTTTTTTATGTTTCAATTACATTTTATATTCAATATTATTCTGTATCAGTTTCAGATGTAAAGCGGTTAGAAAATCATGTATTTTACACAGTGGTCTTCCCCACTGCCTCAAGTACCCACTTGGCCCCATACATATTTATCTTGATGCTATTGACTATGTTCTTTATTTTGTAATCTGTATCTCTGTGACTATTCTGTACCTACCAATTTGTACTGCTTAATCACTTTACCTTTTTTCACCCAGCCCTTCCATTTCCCTCTGACAGCTGTCAGTCTGTCCTCTGTATCTATGAGTCTGTTTTTGTTTTGTTCATTAGATCCCATCCATGTACTAGTGAAATTGTGTGCTATTTGTCTTTCTCTGTCTGACTTATTTCATTTAGCGTAATACCCTCTAGGTCCATCTATGCTGTTGCAAAAGGTAAGATTTCTCCTTTTCTTTTCTTTTCTTTTCTTTTCTTTTCTTTTCTTTTCTTTTCTTTTCTTTTCTCTTCTCTTCTCTTCTCTTCTCTTTTCTTTTCTTTCTTTCTTCTTTCTTCTTCTGGTGAGTAGTATTCCATGTGTAAATGTATCACAGATTTTTATCTTCTCATCTGATAGGCACTTGGGCTACTTCCATATGTTTCCTAGCTTCCGTATCTTGGCTGTTATAAATAATGCTTCAATGAACATAGGGGTGCATATATTCTTTTGAATTATTGTTTCAGGTTTCTTTGGATATATTCCCAGAAGTAGAATCACTGGGTCATAAGTCAGTTCAATTTTTTGTTTTTATTTATTTATTTTTCAGGTTTTTATTGAATTTATTGGGATTACATTGGTTAATAGAATTATGTTTCAAGAGTATAATTCTATAACACATCATCTGTATATTGTATTGTGTGTTCACCACTCAAATCAAGTTTCTTTCCATCACCATTTATCACTTTTTCACTCTTCTACCTCCCCTACCCCCTTCCCTTCTAATAATCACCATACTGTTGTCTGTGTCTATGAATTATTTTTTTTGCTTAATCCCTTCACCTTTTTCACCCAGCCCCCTAACCCTCCTCCCTTCTGACAGCTGTCAGTCTGTTCTCTGTATTTATGAGTCTGTATCTATGTTGTTTGTTAGTTTATTTTGTCCATTAGATTCTACATATAAGTGAAATCATATGGTATTTGTTTTTTTCTGACTGGCTCATTTCAATAAACATGATACTCTCCAGGTCCATCCATGCTGTCTCAAAAGGTAGGATTTCTTTCTTTTTTTATGGCCGAATAGTATTCCAATGTGTAAATGTACCACAGCTGTTTTATCCACTCATTTATTGATGGGTACTTGGGCTGCTTCCAAATCTTGGCTATTGTAATTAATGTTGCAATGAATACACAGGGGTGCATATATTCTTTTGAACCAGTGTTTCTTCAGATATATTCCCAGAAGTGGCATCTCTAGGTCACAAGGCAATTCCATTTTAAATTCCTTGAGGAACCTCCATATTGTTTTCTACAGTGGTTGCACCAGTCTGCATTCCCACTAATAGTGCATGAGGGTTCCCTTTTCTCCATGTCCACGCCAACACTTGTTGTTTGTTGATTTATTGATGATCACCATTCTGACAGGTGTGAGGTGGTATCTCAAAGTGGTTTTATTTTGCATTTCTCTGGTAATTATTGATGTTGAGTAACTTTTCATATGTTTATTGGCTACTTGTGTGTCTTCCTTGGAGAAGTGTCTATTCAGGTCTCCTGCCTACTCCTTAATTGGGTTGTTTTTCTGGTGTTGACTTGTATGACTTCTTTACAAACTTTAGATATTAACCCCTTATCAGATATATCACTGGAAAATATGTTCCCCCATTCAGTAGACTGACTTTTCATTTTGTTGATGGTTTCCTTTGCGGTGAAAAAACTTTTTAGTTTGATGTAGTCTCATGTTTTTTTTTTTTTCTTTTGTTTCCTATGCCTGAGGAGATATACTGGAAAAAATATTGCTGTGAGAAATATCTGAGTTTTTACTGCCTATGTTTTCTTCTAGGAGTTTTATGGTTTTGAGTCTTACATGTAAGTATTTAATCCATTAAAATATTTTTAATTGATTTGAGAGAGAAAAAGAAACATTTCATTGTTTCACTTATTTATGCATTTATTAGTTGATTCTTGTATGTGCCCTGATTGGGGACCAAACTCACAAGTGTTTTTTCTTGTGTATGGTCTAAGAATGTGGTCTTGTTTCAAATTTTTGTACATGTCTGTCCAATTTCCCCAATACCATTTATTGAATAGACTGTATTTATCCCATTGTATGTTCTTACCTCCTTTGCCTAATATTAATTGGCCATATAAATATGGGCTCATTTCTTGGCTCTCTATTCTGTCCCATTGATCTATATACCTGTTCTTATGCCAACACCAGGCTGTTTTGATTACTATGGCCTTGTAGTATAGTTTGATATCAGGTAGTGTGATACCATTAACTTTGTTCTTCTTTCTCAAGATCACTGAGGCCATTCAGGTCTTTCATGGTCCCATATAAATTTTTGGATTATTAGTTCTAGTTCTGTAAATATGCCATTGGCATTTTGATAGGAATTGCATTAAATCTATAAATTGCTTTGGACAGTATGGACATTTTATTATTATTATTTTTAAAATCCTCAGCCAAGGACATTTTTTAGTTGTTGCTTTTAGAGATAGAGAAAGGGGGAGAGAGAAAGAGAGAGACATCAACATGAGAAACATTGACTAGTTGCATCCTGTACATGCTCTGACCAAGGAGGTTGAACTGGAGATCAAATCCACAACCTTTAGGTTTACAAAATGCTGCTCCAACCAACTGAGCCACCCCAACCAGGGTGGTATGGGTATTTTAATGTTGTTAATTATTTCTATTCATGAACATGGTATATGCTCCCACTTATTTGTATCTTCAATTTCTTCAGTATCTTACAATTTTCTGAGTATAGGTCTTTTACTCCTTTGATTAAATTTATTCCTCGGTACTTTATTTTTCTTTTTTTTAAGACTTTATTTATTTATTTTTATAGGGAGGGGAAGCGAGGGAGAAAGGGAGAAAGAGAGAAAGAGAAACATTGATATGCAAGAGACACATGGATAGATTTGTTGCCTCTTACTCACCCCCAACCAGGAACCTGGCCTGCAACCCAGGCATGTACCATGACTGGGAATTGAACAGTAGATCTTTCATTTGTGGGATAATGCCCAACCCACTGAGCCACACCAGTCAAGACCCCCTTTTTAAAAAATACAGTTGTAAATGGGATGGTTTTCTTAGTTTTTTTCTTTCTTTTTCTGATAGTTCATTATTGGTATATAAAAATTTCTGCCCTGAGGCCCCAGCTGGCATAGCTCAGTGGATTTCAAATGGATCTGTGAGCCAAGGGGTGATGGGTTTGATTCTCAGTTGGGACACATGCCTGGGTTGCCCACCAGTAGGTGGCATGGGAGAGGTGCACAGTGATGCTTCTCTCCTCTTTCTCCCTCCCTTCCCCTCTCTATAAAATAAGTAAATAAAATCTTTAAAAAATACCATCAATTTCTGAATATTAATTTTGTATCCTGCTACTTTACTGAATTTATTTATCAATTCTAGTGTTTTTTTGTGTGTGGAATCTGTAGGGTTCTTTATACACAGTATCATATCATCTGCAAATAATGCCAGTTTTACTTCTTCCTTTCCAATCTGGATGCCTTTTATTGCTTCATCTTGTTTGATTGCTGTGGCTAGGACTTCCAGTACTACATTGAATAGGAGTGGTGAAAGTGGGCACCGTTGTCTTGTTTCTGATCTTAAGGGAAACACTTTTAGTTTTTGCCCTTTGCATATGAGTTTGGCTGTGGGTTTGTCATATATGGCCTTCATTATATTGAGGTATGATTTGTCTATTCCCACTCTGCTCAGTTTTTATCATAGATAGGTGCTAAGTTTGCTTTTATTTTCCTGTTTATGTAGGCTAAGAGTGTATATAATTTAAAGAAAAACATGTCTAAATAAGTCTAAAAGAGCTCTAATGATGTGTATAAAATAAAAATTTGAAATGCTAAGAAGACTGTTTTCTTAGTATTACATAAAATAGCAGTGTTTCTTATAATCAATGGCTCCTTATACTTGATGGAATATAATAATCCAATTTACATAGTAATTTTTTAGTGTAAAGATGTTCTAAAATATTTTAAATTAATAAAGTTGTTATATATTCCTATAGGTAGTTTAAAAATATTGAAATGCTCAATTATTATATAATAACATCTAAAAATCCTTTCTTCGGAAAGTCAGTATTTACTAAACAGACTTCAAAATAGTTTGAAATATTATAGCAGTAAAAATTGTGTCCTAAAATATTTTTATTAGTGTAGTTAGCATTTACAATTTCATGCTTTCTCCCCTTTCCTGCAGCTCTTTGCTACTTCCTAGTGAAAAAAAATCACTGGTATAGCCATTATTACAAGAGCTGGTGTATCATTCACATACTATATAAACTTAGCAGGTCACAACTTCTTTATTTTTCACCCATAAGGCTACTCTAGCTCTAGGCAGGTTTTTAATATTGGAGAGTCTATAATTCAGCTGATAGTAATTATTATCAGGCTGAGAAAAGGCAAAATATTTGGCACTCAGCTCACAAACAATACTGACATGAAGACCAAAAGATAATAGTAGGAGCAGAGATTATTTTCTTCTAATCCTATACCATACTTTTAGTAGGCTTGCTTTAATTTTAATTAGACATTATGCTATTTATTCATTCAGTCAACAAATATTTATCAAGAGCTTTTTGTTTACCAATTGCTGAGCTACACAGAAACAGTTCTTGCCCTCATGGAGCTTATAGCCAAGGAGGATAGACAAATATTAAACAAATAACTTGTAATTACAAATTATAATGTATGCTTAAAGGAAGAAAATGTAGGGTGTTAATGAAAGATTATATAATGGAGACCTAATTTAAATAGGATGGTAAGGGAAGGCCTCTCAAAGGAGATTTAAACTGAGATCTAGGATTTGTGCAAGTTAGTTAGACAAAGTACATGTGTGTTGAGGTGAGGGTGGGAGGCTGCATTCTAGGCAGAGGAAATGGTGTGTATGAAGACCCTGAATACAAAAGTTTGGTGTGCCAAGAAACTCAAATAAAGCCAAGGGGCTATACTACCAGGAAATGAGCTAGAGAATGTATCATATCATTCAGGCCTCCACAGGTTCGAGGAGTTTAGATACATATTGAATTCCATGTGAGATGAATGAAGATTTTAATGGGAGTGAGGGGGGGGGGTGTAATTTGATCCTCCAGTTACAATATTTACTTTTTATTTATTTCCCCCCAGCTGTTTTAAGGTATAATTGACGTATAAGACTGTGTTAGTTTAAGGTGTACAATGTGATTTGATTCATGTATATAGTAAAATGAGTACCACAATTAGGTTAGCTAACACATCTATCACCTCACATAATTACATTTTTTGTGTGTTGTGAAAACAATTAAGAGCTACACCCCTAGCAATTTTCAAGCATGTAACAAAGTATTATTAACTACAGTTACTACATTGAATATTAGATCCACAAAATTATTCAAATTATAACTGGAATTTTGTACCCTTTGACAATTTATATATTTTAAATGTTAATTGGTGTTTCTTTGGAGAAAGAATTGTAGAAGTTAAAGTAGGAAGCCAACACAATCTTCTAGGATAGAGGTGATGGTTATATGAACAAAAGCCATGATAGTGAAGGGGAAGAGAAGAGAGTTGGTGTATTTTGAGGGTAGGGTGAAAGGAGTTAGGGAGAAGGAGTGCCCAGGATGACTTTCCGTTTTCTGCCCTAAGAAACTGGCTGTTTGGAGATGCCCTTTACTAAGATAGGATGGCTGGCAGAGGAAGAAGTTTGGAGAAATAGTGAGAATGTGGTTTAGACATGGTATGGTTGAAATATCTGTGAAAATTCAAGTAATAATGACATACACATCAAGAGATCAGACTGAAGGTATACATTTGGTTTACCCTTTTATAGATATTGTTGTGACTGACTTTTAGTTTAAATTTGTGATTAGAGACAATATATAATTTCAATTCTTTGAAATTCAGTGAGATGAGAGTTACTTTATAGCTCAGCATACGGTCAGTTTTATAAATGTTCTGTATGCACTTGGAAAGAATATATATATTTTGCTACTGCAGGTGAAGTACCTAACAGGGCAAATTGGTTCATCAAATTTACATTTTGTGTATCCTTACTGATTTTGCCTGCCTGGTCCATCACTTATTGAGATATGTGTTCAAAATTTCCCATTTTGAATGGGGATTTCTCTATATTCTCCTTTCAGTTTGGACAATTTATATTACATATTTTGAGTATACAAGGTCTGTCCAGAAAAAGTCCAGCCATTGTTAATATAACAAGAACGGTTTGTGCAACATTGATGTAACCTGGCAGCCAAGGAGAGTGAACTGGAATGCGCATGTGGGAACAATGATGACTTCACTGCACTAGTCCGTGGGGGTTGTAGATGCCATTGGGTGAATGTGTGTACTGTGTGGCCGTCACATTCAAAATGACTGAGCAAATAGGGCAATGAATCTGTATCAAACTTTGCATTAACCTTGAACATTACTCTGCAGAAAGTATTTGGATGACTCAAAAGCCTGCAGGTATGGGCAACTGGTGATTGGCAGCTTCATCATGACAATGCAACCACTCATGTTATCACATCTCATGCAGAGTTTTTTGGCAAAACACCAAATCATACAGGTGACTCAGTCCCCCTACAGCCCAGATTTGGCGCCCTGTGACTTCTGGCTTTTCCCCAAACTAAAATCACCTTTGAGAGGGAAGAGATTTCAGACCATAGGTGAGATTCAGGAAACTACGACTGGGCAGCTGATGGAGACTGGGAGAACTGTGAGGTGCCAGGGTGCCTACTTTGAAGGGGACAGAGACATCATTGTCTTCTCGTATCTTCTTCAATAAATGTCTCTATTTTTCATAGTACATGGCTGGATACTTTATGGACAGACCTTGTATATTATATAATACAAATTTAGAACTATTAAATCTTATTGGTGACTTTAAATTATCAATTTGAAATGTCCTGCTTTGTCTCTGGAAGTACTTCTTATTGTGTTGTTATACATATTTTCGATCCTTTTACTTGCAATTTTTTGATTCCTGGTTTTCAATTTATTGATTGATTTGGGGGGAGTAAGAGGGAGAGAGATAGAGAGACATTGATTTGTTGTGCTGTTCATTGGTTGATTCTTGTATGTGCCCTGACTGGGGATCGAACCTACAACCTTGGCATATAAGGACAATGTTCCAACCATCAGAGCTACCTGGGCAGTGCTGATTCCTGATTTTTAAAGTAGCATATTGTAGCAGATTATATTTTCCAAAGATGGTTTCAACAATATATCCCATCCCACATGCTCTCCTAGAAACCTCATCAAAAAGTAATTTCCTAGCCTTGAATCTGGGTGAGTGGAAACCTGCTTCCTAGACAGAGTATAGTGTAAGTGATTCTGTGCAGCTTCCTAGTCTCAGTTAGAAAAGACCATGCAATTTCTTCCCAATTCATATCAGACACATACTCTGGGAACCCAGACAACCAGCTGTGAGGCAGCCCAAGCAGCCCAGGTTGAGATATGGTAGAACAGAATGGAGACCCTTGGCCCACAATCCTGAGTAGTTTCCCCATATGACAACTAGCAACAACTTGCCAGCCATGTGAGTGAGATATCTTGAAAGTGGATTCCCAAGGGGTGTGGGTAGAGGTAGAAGAAGGTATAGGGTGGATAAATGGTGATGGAAAAAATTAAAAATAAATAAATTTTAAATTGTAGATCCCAAGTTCCCAGACAAGCTGTCCTAGCTGACTGCATGGGGCAGAGATGAGCAATTCCTGACAAACACTACCAAAATTGTGGGTTCATGAGGAGAAATCAATGACTGCTATAGTGGTCAGACACTGTTTTGGGTGTGGTTTGTCAAGCAGAAAGGAAATGGAATCTTATGGATGGATTAACTGGTATTGTTCTAGATTATTTAGATTTAGTTCTCTGACCTGATTATGTTTAAAAATATTAATTACTGTTTGCATTGGTAATAAGGGCACATGTTAACTGATCCATTGAATTAGGGGTTGAGACTGCAGCTGACCATATTTAGCTTTTCATGCTTGCAAATCAAAGAAAGGAATGAATGAAGTAGCTTGGGTGACTGATCCTAGCTATCAGGGGAAATTGTATTGGTACTATACAAACAGCTAGGGAGTATGCTCAGAATGCAGGAGATACCCTGGGGCATTTCATAGTACTCCCCTACCCATTGATTAAAGCCAATAGCAAACTATAACTACCCAATATCGGCAGGACTGCTAGAGGTCCAGACCTCTCAGGAATGAAGGTTTGGGTCACCTCAATAGATAAGAAATCATGAACAGCAAAAGGTGCTTGCTGAGGCCAGGGGAATAAAGAATGGGTAATGGAGGGAGGCAGTAATATAAACAGCCATGACCATGTGAGATTAAGTTGAACAAACAAGGTTGGAATAGCAATTTCTTTTGATTTGAATATATTTGTGTATATTACACAAACTTTTCCTCTCCCTTCTGATTCCCCTACCATTTAACACAGTCTATGTTAATAGTAAGGATATCAACAAGAGAATGTGTAATTCAGTTAGGAGTGAATTTGCTTGTTTTGAGTTTATGGTTAGCTGATCATGTTGGCTGGAACCACACTTTGCTATCATCTTTATTTCCAAGTTAAAGGAAAAGCATGCACAGATACCAAGTTGACATGTCAAGGACAGTGGAGGCTTTGTTCTATGTCAAATTAGCTAAACTGGAACTTATATTTAGCAGAATTTATTTCCCAGTATGGTTCTTCATTAGTGCTGAGCGCAAGAGGAATGTGCATGTAATTTGGAAGGAGAAGGGCATTAGGCATTATGGCCACTGATTGGCAAGCCACCCTTTTGGTGTGGAGAAGTGCCAGGGCCTGAAGTTCTTTTAGTTTCTTTCAATTTTTATGATTCTTGGGCCAAGAACAGGTGCAACACCATGACAACCACTGAACTCAGTGAGAAACACATGGGGTTTCCAGTTCTTCCTCACAAATTCCAGTTATCCTTTTAGGTTCCAGCTTGTCCTGTTCTTAATCACATTCAGCACTCATTTGTTATCGTTGGATAGGCCAACCCATAGTGGCTTCAGCTCTGTACCAGATGCAAACACCAGCACTGCTTAGATGCCCCCAATTGTGTAAGATCTATTCTTCACCATTCACAGTGGTTGGTGCTTCTCTGATTGATACAAATATCATCTTTTTTCTTAATTTAACCAGAGTTTTTAAAATTATATTTTGATTATGCTGTTATAGTTGTACTGATTTTTCCCCCTTTGCCCCTTTCCACCAGCATCCCCTACTCCCTCAGGCAATCCCCCCACCATTGTTCATGTCCATGGGTCATGCCTATAAATTCTTTGGCTACTTTATTTCCTATACTGTACTTCACATCCCCATGGCTATTCTGTAACTACCTACTTGTACTTCTTAATCCCCACACCTCTTCACCCATTCTCTACCCCCCCCGCCCCCACTGCCATCTGGCAACTTTCTGGCAACTAATTTCTTTTCTCTTGCTTTTAAAGGTCTATCTTTAACCTTTGGCCTTTTAATAATGATGTGTCTTGGAGTGGACCTCTTTGCATCCATCATAATTGGGACTCTGCACTTCCTGGACTTGCATGTTTATTTCCTTCACCAAATTAGGGAAGTTTTCTGTCACTGTTTTTTTCAGATAGATTTCCAATTTCTTGCTCTTTCTCTCCTCCTTCTGGCACCCATATGAGGTGAACATTGGACCTCTTAAAGCTATCCCAGAGGCTGTTTATACTAAAGTTCTTTTAGTTTAAGTTTAAACTAAACTTTTTTTTATTCCTTTTTCTTCTGGTTGTTGTGTGTGGGTTTTTTTTTTGCTTCCTTATGTTCCAAATCATTGATTTGATTCTCAGCTTCATCCACTCTATTGTTGCTTCCCTGTAAATTCTTTATTTCAATTAGTGTATACTTCCTTCTGACTGGATCTATTTTAAGCTGCTGAGGACCTCACTAAGTTCCTTGAGTATCCTTATAAACAGTGTTTTGAACTCTGCATCAAAAAGATTACTTATTTACATTTCATGTAGCTCTTTTTCTGGGGGTCTGATCTGTTTTTATTTGGGCCATGTTTCTTTGTGTCCTCATTTTGGCAGTCTCCCCGTGTTTGTTTCTGTATTAGGTAGAGGTGCTTTTACTTTGTGTCTTGGTAGTGTGCCTAATGTAGTAGGTGTCGTGTAGGGTACAGTGGCACAGCCTCCACTACCACCCAAGCTGGGTACTCAAGGTGCACCCTCTGGGTGGGCTGAGTACACCCTCTTCTTGTAGTTGAGCCTTGGTTGCTGTTGGCAGATCAGTGGGAGGAATTTATCCATGCCAGTCAGCTGCAAAGACTGGCTATGACCCTCAGCCTCTGCCATCTGTGGAGGATCAGCTGTGCAAGGGCAGGGTGGTTGTGGTTTGACATGTTCTATAGCTGTCCACTGGGTGTGCTGGCCCTGGGGTTTCCTAGGTGGTGCAGGCCAGGGTCAGCTCCCTCCTGTTTTGCCTGAGGCACCCTGCCTGAGCTGTAAAGCAATCTTAGATGGCTGTTACCTGTGCTGGGCTTGGAGATTCCCAGGTAATGCCAAGCTGTGAGTCTAAGTTGGCTGCCACTAGGGCTCTGAAGCCAGCTGTTGCTTGTTTGATAGGAGTTAGAAACCAAGACCAGCCATTTATATGGAAAAGCAGCTTGGGTGGGCTTGTAATTTGGTTGTAGAGCCTCTGTGGATCTCCAAGGTGGGTCACCCAGTGTTAGCCAGGTTGATGGGGTTTCAGATATGGTATGAGCCTACCAGCTTTGTGGGGGAGAGGGCTCAGCAAAGGGACAATGGTCTCTGCTTGACCCGATGCCAGATACTTCAGTCTCTATCCCTGTATACCACTGGTGTTCTTCAAGCTGCCACCCTTGTGCTGGAGCTCAGAGGGAGTGAGTCTGAGTGGGTGAATCTGTGTGGGTTCCCTAAGAGGAACTGCTTAGGGCTCCAGCAGCCTCCTCCACTGACTCAATCCCTGCTGGCTTTTGCAGCCAGTTGTGGGGACTTACCTTCCTGGCACTGGAAACCTGGTCTGGGGGGCATGGTGTCAGTCTAGGATTCCTCACTCCTGAGATATTCCTCCCAAATTTTATACAGGGGGGAGGAAGAAAGAGAGGGAGAAAAACATCAATGTATGATTGCCTCTCACGTGCCCCCTACAGGGGCCCTGGCTTATGCCCTGACTAGGAATTGAACTGGAGACCCTTTGGTTCACAGGCCAGCACTCAACCTGCTGAGCTGCACCAGCCAGGGCCCTCCTGAATTTTTATTCATGTGGGTGTAAGGCCAGCCTGTTCCACATCTGCATCCCTCCTACCAGTGTGGATGGACATGTTTTCCTCAATTCTGTAGTTGTCAGACTTCCATTCATCTCAATTTCTGACATTCCTGAGTGATGGTTGTTCTATATTGTAGTTGTAATTTTGATGTGCTTGTGTGAAGTGGCAAGCCATGTCTGCCTGTCGCCATCTTGACTGGAAGCTCAGCCTCTGATTCAGATGCTTTGTTTTAAAATTCTCATTCAAGGATATGGTTTTTGATTTTTAGAGAGAGGAAAGGAGGGAGGAAGGGGTGGGGGGGGGAGAGAGGTAAAGAGAAACATCTACTGGTTGCCTCCCCTATACACTCCAACTGGGGATTAAACCTGAAATCTAGGTATGTGCCCTGAGCCGGGATCAAACCTGGAACCTTTTAAGTGCACACAGGACAATGCTCCAATAAACTGAGCCACCTGGCCAGGGCCTGAAAGGTTTTTTTTTTTTTTTTTTTTTTAAATTTTTACTTATTTATTTTTAAAGAGAGGAGAAGGGAGAGAAACAACTGGTTACCTCTTGTACACCTCCAACTGGGGACCTGGCCTGCAACCCAGGCACGTGCCCTAACTGGGAATTAACCAGCGACTTTTGGGTTTGTGAAACAACACCCAAGCCACTGACACAGGGCAGTCAGGACTAAAAGTTTTTTTTTAAGAAACTTTGTTTTCTACCATCCTTATTTCCAATTCCTGTTTAAATGTTTGCTGAACTGTGGAGGGGCTCTGTCCGCAGGGCCCTCCCCTCCAGCCGCCATGCCTCTACCAAGACGTGATCTGCTTGGGGAGGAAAGGTGGCTGATCTCTCAGAGGACAAGGGCCAAGAGCCTTTTCCCTAGTGGGCTTTTATTGGGTTCAATTTGCACAGGAATACAGGTAAAGCTCATTAATCATTGTCAGGCAGTAATGATCAAACAATAGCTAGCATACAAAGAACTACTATGGCTTATTTTGAGTCAGGGTCTGTTAGCTAAAGGGTTATAAAACTTTGGGAAACAAACTCATTTTCTGCTCTGACCCTTATCATTTAATTGAGAGCATTCTTAGCAAAGCAGGTTTCACAGGATTTTATGTATTCTTTCTTTGGCCTGATTGCCCCAGGGAACCTGCCCTTTCCAGCACAGGGCTGTGCCACCCTCTGGCATTGTTTCAGGCTTAAGTCAGGCAGGGGAAGTAAAGCAGCCAAGAGAGTAGGAGATTTCTTACAGACAAAATGAGAACTCAGACTATGTCAAAGCTGAGGGACGAGGGTCTATCACCCTCTTTTGCTATAGCCCCCCAAATCCTTCCCTGGGCCCCCTCCCCATGATTGTACCTGTTATAGGTTGTCCCTTCCTTGAGGAATCTTACCCACCATTGGCTAACGGATCATGCACTAGGGGCTAGGCAGGGTGAAGTAAAAGGGGCAGAGGTGGGTGCCTCTGCTAGGGAGATAAGCTTTGTCTCCTTTGTGGCGGCTTGTGGTCCCAAGGTCTGTCACTCAGCCTTAGCCAGGGTGGGGGGGGGTGTGTGGGGGTGGGAGTTACAGCTTCTGAAACCAGGCAGGGCAGCTCCCAACATTGAACAGTAGTTTAGGACCACCTGGTGGTTGTTCCTACCCATTCAGTGGCCTGAGAAGTCAGGGCTGCAGACCAGTTGTCAGTGGCAGGCTGAGTGCTCCAGGCTTCAGGAGGAAACTGCTGAGTAGCCATGGAGCGCACCAGGACTCCTTCCTTGGTTGAGTAGCAATACATTTTATTCTTGTTGTCTTCCGGCCAAGATGGACGTGTAGATAGACACACTGTCCCTTCTCGCACAATCAAAAGGAGGACAACAAGAATTTAAAAACAAAAACAACCAGAACTGATAGAAAATTGAACTGTATGGAAGTCCAACAACCAAGGAATTAAAGAAACAGTCAACTAGAACAACCAGACCCATGCACCAAGACAAAGTAATAGGGCCCAAATGAAAGAACAGAGAAAAGCTTCAGAAAGAGGCTAAGTGATGAGGAGGTAGCCAACCTATCTGATGGAGAATTTAAAGCCCTGATAATCAAAATGCTCACAGAACTGATTGAGCTTGGTCAAAAAATGAAGAAACAAATGAAAAACACCCAAAATGAAACAAAGCAAAATATTCAGGGAACCAAGAGTGACAGGAAGGAAACCAGGACTCAAAGCAATGATTTGGAACAAAAGGAAGAAATAAACATCCAACCAGAAGAGAATGAAGAAATAAGAATCCAAAAAAAATGAAGAGAGGCTGAGGAACCTCTGGGACAACCTGAAATGTTCCAATATCCTAATTATAGGGGTGCCAGAAGAAGAACAAGAGCAACAAATTGAAAACTTATATGAACAAATAATGAAGGAAAATTTCCCCAATCTGGTGAAGGAAACAGACTTTCAGGAAGTCCAGGAAGCCCAAAGAGTCCCAAAGAAGTTGGACCCAAAAAGGAACACACCAAGGCACATCAATCATTAAGTTACCCAAGATTAATGATAAAGAGACAATCCTCAAAGCAAGAGAAAAGGGGAGTTATCTACAAAACAGTTCCCATAAGGCTATCAGCTGATTTCTCAAAAGAAATCTTGCAGGCAAGAAGAGGCTGGAAAGAAGTATTCAAAGTCATGAAAGGCAAGGACCTACATCCAAGATTACTCTATCCAGCAAAGCTTTCATTTAGAATGGAAGGGCAGATAAAGTGCTTCCCAGAGAAGGTCAAGTTAAAGGAGTTCATCATCACCAAGCCCTTATTATATAAAATGTTAAAGGGACTTATCTGAGAAAAAGATAAAAAATATGAACAGTAAAATGACAACAAACTCATAGCTATCAACAAATGAACCTAAAAGAAAAAACAAACAACGAAAGCAAAAACTAAGCAAACAACTAGAACAGGAACAGAATCAGAGAAATGGACATCACATGGAGGGATTTCAGTGGAGGGGGGAAGGGAGGAATAGGGGGAAAAGGTACAGAAAAGAAGTATAATTGGTAGGCATAAAATAGATGGGGAGAGGTCAAAAATGGTATAGGAAACAGAACTCAAAGAACTCATATGTACAACCCATGGACATGAACTAAGTGGGGGGATACTGGAGGGTTGGGGGGTACAGGGTGGGGGGGCATAAAGGGGCAGAAACTGGGAAAACTGTAATAGCATAATCAATAAAATATACTTAAAAAATAGAGAATTATAGCACATCATACTAAAGGCTCAGAAAAAGGCTCGAAGTAAATAAAGTTGTTTAATTCAGTGTTTCCCAAACTTTCTCAACAATAGAACCTTTCTTTGTGTAATACCAAGTAATATGATTTTGAACCAGCCTTCCATGAAATATACTTTGAGAAACACTAGACTAATGAGAATTTGAAGAAATGGCCAACAATGAGTGTCCAATTGTCTTCATAAAATGAATATGAAAGAAAAAAACCCAAAATACAGAGTACAAATTAACAAGCATCCATGGACTCCTCAGAATTAAGTTAAATTTTAATGCTTATTTTTCTGTTATAGAAATAATCATGTTGTGATACAAATTTGAGAAGTAGAGGAAAAAAAAGGAAATACCTACTTTGTCATTTTCCCACCTCAGTAAAACCACTGTTAATGTTCTGAGGCAGCTACTTAAATCTTCATTTCTATTACAGTTTTTAAGTTGTTTACATCATTACAGTAACACAGCATATATAATTTTATGTTAAATATTTACATTGCATTATAAGCACTGTTGTACATTTCCAATGCTATAATTTTTAATGGTTAAATAGTTCAATATTTAACCATTCCCCTTGTTTTTAGAATTTAGGTTGTTTACAACTTTTTCTTTTAGCTTTCACATGTAATATTGCAATGAGTACATGGGAACATAAAATTTCTTTTTTAAAATTTATTTATTTATTTTTAGAGAGAGAAGGGAGGGAGAGAGAGAGAGAAAGAGAGAGAGAAACATCAATGTGTGGTTGCTGGGGGTTATGGCCTGCAACCCAGAAATGTACCCTGGCTGGGAATTGAACCTGCGACACTTCGGTTCACAGCCCACGCTCAATCCACTGAGCTACGCCAGCCAGGGCGGAACATAAAACTTCTTAGTTATTTTCTTAGGAATTATTTGCCAAGTAGAATAATAATATTTCAAAGGCAATGCACATTTTAAAGGGCATTTGAAAAAAAAAACTGCAAACATGACTGGAATGAAGTGGGGTGGAGGAAGAGATTGCATCAACAGCATATTAAAGTGACAGCCCTGTTTTCCCCAATTTAATTCAGGTTTTGTTAGCACTAGTCAATTTTTCCAGCTAATGGAGATTTACAAATCCTAATCTGCTGTTTATTAAATTATCTATCACCACCGGTTTTGCAACATATTGCAGATCTGCTAAATATGCTGTCTATTTCTTCATCTAGGCAGTAGATAACACTTTTTTTATAAAAGCAGGCTAAGAAGACGGTAATGGCCACGTTGAAATAGATCAGTTTATTAGTACTCTTTGGATATTGTTCAGGGAGCTCCAAAATCATCTTTATCAACACTTTATGACTAATTAGAATACTAAAGTCACCTAGCTGTAGTACCCCAGCCTACTTTCTTCCATCTTGTCCAGAGGATTTAATAGGAAACTTAGTCAAATGTGGTTCTGAGGAATGATTTACTTCATTTTTGGCATTTCCCTCATTGTTCTCAGTAACTCTTGGGGATAGGTTATACCTTACACATTTTTGTATATTGGAGTCTAGAACAGAACTTGATTGGTATGTAGTATAATATATAGTAGATTCTCAGTAAAGGTTTGAAATTCATTAAGCATGAATGACATGCTTAATTTGGTATGAACTTAATGAACTTCTGCTGTCTCACCATAAGACACCACTTTCTAACCCATCAGTGAATGTAAACTTTCATTTAGAAATGGCAAAATGTGTAGTGAATTAAAGCGCATATTTTGTAATCGGCAGTTCAGAGTTAAAGTCCTGGTTTTGCAATTTTCAGCTGGTAATTTTGTATAACTCTAAGTCTTGGTTCATCTACAAAATTGTGATAACCCATCTTCTTCTTTACTTTCCTTATATGTTCTTAGAAGGATCAAAATTTTTCTTCTAAAGGGAAATGTGATCATGTCATTGACTTTTTAAAACCCTGTAGTAACTTTCTATTACCCTCAAGAAAAAGTCTAATCCTTTAACATGCCTTGTAAGGACTTCTGTGATATGATCCCTGCTCAGTTCTGCATGATCACTAACCAACAATCTAATCTTTCTTACTCCTCAGGTCCTTTTGTATGAGTTGTTGGTTTTGCCTGGAATGCTTTTTCCTGTATTTTCATTTGTTGACTACTACTAGCCACAGTATTACTAATACCAGTAACTGCAACCTACTGAATTCTCACTAAGCAGGGGACACTTTATATACATTTGTTTATGCTTTAGGAAGTAGGCACTAATTATTAGGTTGTACAGATAAGGCACAGAAGTGAAGCAACTTACCCAGAGTAACACAGCTATTAAGTACAGGCACTGAGTCACGAACTCTGATCTGTCTGGATTGAAGGCACTTCTCAACTCCTGCTATTAAGGTATCAACTTTCTCCACCAAGTATAACATCTGTAAAATCCTCTAACAGTCAATGTAATAAGGTTAGCTCCCAAAACACTGATTTATAAAATTAACTGTGTACTTTCTACCTCCCCATCCAGAGGATAAACAAGCCATTTGAACTCTGGCAAGACTGCATATTGTTTACTTTTACTGCCCCAGTTTAATAAATATTTGTTGAATAAATAATAAATATGGGAAAATGTAGCCCTGGCTGGCGTAGCTCAGTGGATTGAGCGCGGGCTGGGAACCAAAGTGTCCCAGGTTCGATTCCCAGCCAGGGTACATTCCTGGGTTGCAGGCCATAACTCCCAGCAACCGAACATTGATCTTTTTCTCTCTCTCTTTCTCTCGCTCTCGCTCTCTCGCTCTATCTCCCTCCCTTGCCTCCCTAAAAATAAATAAATAAAATCTTAAAAAATAATAATAAATATGGGAAAATGTTTAAAAAACATAATGCAATGTTTTTTTTTTTTCTAATTTAGTTAAGGAATATCACCAGGCTTACCAGTTTGTAGTTCATGAAATGAACTTTTCCCTCTTTTGGTAGTGTGGCACACTTGCTTATATCTCTTCTTCTGTGACCTCTTCTATTTGCCACAGTTCCTTAAACACTACCAACAAATATTCCTCCCACCCCTTAGTAACTGCCATACTGATTTTAAGAAAATCTTTTACAAAGGAAAAAGACTGTTAAAAGTACTTATACCTTCATAGCAATTCTTTAAAACTTTTTTTTTTTAATATAGCAGAGCAAAACACCAGAGATCTTAGGATAAAAAGTATCTTTTAAAAGTGAATTTCAAGCCCTGGCCAGGTAGCTCAGTTGGTTAGTGTCCTCCAAGGTTGTGGGCTTGATCTCTAGTCAGGGCACATACAAGAATTAACCAATAAATTAACAAATAATCAGAACAACAAATAGATGTTTCTCTCTCTCCCCCAACCTCTCTAAAATCAATAGAAAAAAAAAAGGATTTCAAGTCAAGGCTAGGCTGAGAAAAACATCCTAATACATTTATAAAATAAATCATCCGGTGCTGCCTAGGCAGTGGTCCCAGGTGGCATCTTATTTTTCACCTTTTATTGAAGCCTTTCGGTAACATAAATCAAGAAAACACAGGTGCTGCACTGAGCAGGGGATTTGTCTAAATAAACACTTAAAAAAAAAAACCCGCCCAGAATTTAATCAGCCCTGTAGTTGTCACCACCTTCACGGGGAAAGGGAAAAAGGGTGATGAAAATATAGGAAGTGCGGCAAACAGGATGAAACTTCTCCACATAAGATCAGAGTCTTGGGCTTCGTCCCCAGGTGCAGCGCCCCAAAATGACCGTTTGCATTCCGTTACTTTCGTCCCTTTCATCAAAGCATGACACCTAGCTTCACAAGTAACAGGTTGTACAGAAAGAGAAGGTATTCGTCTCGTAAGCACCTCACCACCGGACCAGCGTCTGGGAACGCCACTGCAGACCGCCGGCAGAACCACCGGTAGCTCGCAGATGCCCCGCGGGCCGGACGCCAGACGAGGTTTCCCCTCTCGCTCTCGCTACCCACAAGCCCCCGCGCCTCGGCGCGCATGCGCAGCGCTGACGGCCGTCTCAGGAAGAGGAAAATGGAATAAACAACTCCGAGCAAGCGAAGCGCAAGACCGCGAGTGGAGGCAGAATTTAAAAATAAACCGGACCTTCCGCCATCTCCACCTCCTCGCGGCTGCCGCTTTCCGTCCCCTAGCCCGTGCCCTCCAAGTCCCTGTCGGCGCCCGCGCGCCCACCCCGTCGTCCCGTGCGGCCCCTTTAAGAAAAGAGAACGAGAGAGTGAGTGAGAGAATCCCAACTCTCCCCCTCCCCTCCGCGCCTTCCTACCCCGTCCACCCTCCCCTCTCCCCTCCCCCCTCTCCCCAGGCGGCTTGGGCTCCCTCAGCGGGACAGACCCACCCGCCCAGGTTTTTCTCCGGCACCGGCAGCGTCCTCCTTCCCTCTCCAGTCTATGGTGGCGGCGGCGGCTTCTCCTCCGGTAGCAGCGGAAGACGGAGCTGCGGCGTTGCCATGAACAGTGGCGGCGGCCTCCCGCCCCCCTCAGCCGCCGCCTCCTCTTCCTCCTCCTCTTCTCTGGCGGCGGCAGTGGCGGTGGTGGCCCCGCCGGGGGTCGGAGGTGTCCCCGGAGGTGCGGCGGCGGGAGTAAAGCTGAAGTATTGCCGCTACTACGCTAAGGATAAGACTTGCTTCTACGGGGAGGAGTGTCAGTTCCTGCATGAGGACCCCGCGGCCGGAGCGGCCCCGGGCTTCGGCCTCCATAGCAACAGCGTCCCCCTAGCTCTAGCTGGCGCGCCGGTGGCCGGCTTTCCGCCCGGAGCGGTCCCTTGTGGGGGAACCGGGCCACCCCCGGGGCCCAAGAAGCCGGACCTGGGGGCCCCGGGGACAGGAGCCGCACCTGGTGGAGGAGGCAGCAGCGGGGTACTCGATGGACCGCGGCTGGCAAGTGAGTACGGTCCGGGCTGGGAGGGCGGCCTCTGGGTGGCAGGGAAGGGAAGGCCTAGGGCCGGAGGGGGCCGGATGAGGCCCTGCAGCCGAGCCTAGCCTGCGGGTTCTTCCCCTCGCCTCCCTAGGCGGTCTGAGAGGCCTAGGCCAATCCTGATTCCTCCTTCCTTCTTGCTTTCTCCCCACGGCCTCGGTCGAGCCGGGGAGTGAGGGGAGACTGGGTTCCCGGGAACGTGGGTGGGTGGACTAGGGTGGTGTGAGTGGGGGCGGGGAGGAAGGGGGATGGGTTGTGGCGTGCGGTGTGCGAGAAAGGGGGTGTCGTTTCCGGGGGGTGTGGAAAGGGGCTGGGTTTGCAGGCACATGTGTTGTGCGTGCCCGTGTGGAGTGGTGTCTGCCGAGTGTTGAGGTTCCCTAGTGGATGTGTGTGGGTAGGGGGGCGGGAGGTGAGGGGCGGGCTTAAGGCTTCCGGGAGTAGGTTGAAAGAACGGAAAAGTTTGTCTAAGGCTTATGGGAGAAAAGTTTCCAGGCAGGAAATGCTTTCGAAGGATTAGGAGAGAACGAACAGCAGCTTTTATAGTGTGCTTACGTTTAGTTTAGTCAGGAGTTTAGGAGTTTCACAAGATTTGCATTTTTCACGTAGTTTTCTTCAGAGCTGGAGTAAGTTTGCTGGGTGTCAGTAGGGGGATCGTGTCTTCTACAACTTTGGATCCAGCAAACTGTCACCTTGGAGCCTTCAAAGCGTGGCAGGTGCAGGGCACATTTGTGTGCGTGCAACTTAGCGCTTGAGTTGAGAAATTTTGGGCTGTTTGTATTTTGTACAATCATTTGTTATTTTCTATTAGCTTAGAGCTTTTTAATAGTTTATTAGTAGAGTTTACAGTAGTGTTTAAAGTGTAATCTGTTTAACAGACTGTTGCTCTTTAGGAAAAAGAAGAGCAGGTGTCAAGGTTTTCCTTTTTTGTTTCCGAATAAATTTCTAAGCCAAATGGAAAAGACCTATATTTGGGGGAATTCTAAAGTGTTTGTATCGTAAAATAACTTGATAGGTTGAATTGCATGTCCAAACATTTTTGTCTTCTTTAAAAAAAAACTGCAAGTGGGCTTGATGTTGTAGCATTTATTTGCTCTACAGGGATTGTTAAGTGTTTTCAGATATTTTTGTGCGCGTGTTTTAAAGATTGTGTTTCTTTTGCTGGGATGGACTTGGCTTTATGCAGATATGGTTGGTGAGGCTGATATGGTAAGAAGATTAATTTGTAACTTAAAATGTTTTGTAAGAAATAACTGCTTTTTGGTGGAATTTAATTCACTTTAGAGAAGCAGCTTTGCATTTTCAAGATAGATTTTTGCTGGATGGGTGAGTTATGGCTCATTAACTGAAGAGTAATGTTTAATTAGTAAGCAATGAAACTGAACTGTAGTTTTGTTACCTACAGAAAGAGGCACTTTCAAAAATGCTCGTCTGTGATTTTTTTAGGATTTTCTAATATAAAGAAGTAGTAGGTTTGAGACATGAAAGATAGCTAGGTGAAGATGGGAGGTGGAGGAAGAATACTAGCTATGGCTCAAAGGTGGGGATCTTTTAATATCTCCAAAGAAAAAGGACATAATTGCCTTGACTGTAGGGTCTTGAGAGGACAGGCAATTAATGCTAAGAAGGCATTTTAAAGGTAATTAGTCATGTAACAGTTATTTGATTGAATAGCTGAGTTATGGATTTGGATTGGGTAGGCTTGCTTTAACTGGACTAGGTGAAGTCTGAGGCTCCTCTCTTCTGCTGTGCATTGTTTTGGTAACTCGCATCAGTACCTAGGTTGTGACTCCTTGGGGATGAGATAAACTTGCTTCATACCAGTGAATGGCAAGTAAAGTTGCTGAGGAACCAGGGAAGAGGATTGTGATGGTGATTTAATGGCTGCTTTGAATTTTTCAATTAATTGATTATTTTTTAGTCTCCTTTCTACCTTTAGTGTATTTTCATACTATCTTTTGAGACAGGCTTGATTTGTTAAATAAATGTATGAGGTAATAGGAGGAAGGTGCAAAATGACAGCTTAGGAGGATGTTGAGCTCAACCCTCTCCCATGACACACTGAATATACATTTGTATACAGAACAGATTTTCCTGAGACACAACTGAGGGCCAGTTGAACAGTTTCTATAGCTTCTGCACACCAAATGAATGAGAGATAGATAGATAGATAGATAGATAGATGGATGATAGATAGATACTGAGATTGCATGGAGAAGATGGGGGAACTGAGAAAGCACTCTGAGATCTGAGGGAACTTTCCAGAATTGGAGAACCCAGTGAGTGCCATTGTTTACATTTTCCACCTGGATAGTACAAGCAGGAGTTGTATCCTGGTGCACTGGCTGACCTGCAGGGCTGTAGTAGTGCCTTCCTGGCCACTTCTGGAGCTAGCTCCCTCAGGAGCAACAGGGTGCAGTAGAGTGTGTACGTGTGGCCCTCCCACTTGGAGCTTGATCCATTGGATCAAATGGGATACTGCAGTGTGTGTACCAGCCTGCCTCACTCAAATCAGCAGGATGCTGAAGTGTCGGAACACCAGTCTGCCCTGGCCAGACCTCATTTTGGCCATGGATAGGCAGAACAGGGAGCTACCACATGTGCAAACACACCAGAATGCCCTGCCCTGACCCACTTCTTCTGGCCAGGTGTCACTTTTGCCTGCCCTTACTCCAACCAGCCTGCTAAAGCCACCTGGCACACAGAGGCCACTTCTGTACAAAACATTTTTTCAAGATTGGGAGAAGTAGTTATTTCATCTAATTCATAACAAATACAGAAAAAATACAGAAAATCAAACAAAATGAGAAGATAGAGGACTATACTCCAAATGAAAGAACAGAAAAAACCCCCTAGTGAAACGCAGGTTAGTAATCTGTGTGATGAAGAATTCAAATAAACAGTTACAAGTATGCTCACCAAACTTTAGCGTAGAATAGAAAAACTTAGAACTTTAACAAGGAAGGAAACAGACCTCTAGTTTCCAGGAAGCACAGTTCCAAACAAGATGAAACCAAAGAGGCCCACATGAAGATGTAATTAAAATGGCAAAAGTTGAGGAATTAGAGATAATCTTGAAGGCACAAGAGAAAAACAAGAAGTCACATACAAAGCAACTCCCTCCTCCCCTAAACCCCCCTAAAGCTAATAGCTGATTTCTTAGCAGAAACTGTTTAGGCCAGAAAGGAGTGGCAGGAAATACTTCAAGTTCTGAAAGAGGGGAACCTGCAACCCACAGTACTCTACCCAGCAATGTACTTATTCAGAATTGAAGGAAAGGTAAAGAGTTTGCCAGGCAAAACTAGAAGAGTCTGTTATCACTAAACTGGCTTTATAAGAAGTTAGAGTGTGTCTTTAAGCAGAAAAGGCCATAACCAGAAAAAAAAATCGTGAAAGAAAAAAAAAAAATCTCACAGGTCTTTAACACTGAATCAGCTACTTCAAAAGCTAGTGTGAAGATTAAATGAACTATAGCAACAATAAATAAGAGATAAACAAACTAAAAGATCTAAAATACGATGTCAAAGCGTGGAGGGGGAAGTAAAAGTGTAGTGCTTTTAGAATGTGTTTGAATTTAAATACCTGTCACCTTAAAATGGACTGCTGTAGCTGTAGATGAAAATATATGAACTTCATGGTAACCGAAAACCTACAAAAAATACACCAAAAATAAAAAGAAAGTAACCCAAACAAGACACTAAAGAAAAAGCAGTCAATATAAATGGAAAGAAAGGAACAGAGAACTACAAACAACAAAAAGGAATGAACAAAAGGGCAATAAGTACATACCTGTCAATAATTACTTTAAATGTAAATGTACTAAATGCTCCAATCAAACATATAGGGTGAATCAATGGAGAAAAAAGATTAGATCCCATCTGTTTTCTGCCTATAAGAGACTAATTTCAGATGGAAACATATACACAGAAAGTGAAGGGATGGAAAAAATATTCCATGCAGATTGAAATGAAAAGAAAGCTAGGGTAGCAAAACTTATAACAGACCCTCTCTGATTTCAAACTATATTACAGAGCTATTACAATCTAAGAAGCATGGTACTGGCACAAAAACAGACATAGATCATTGGAACAGAATAGGGAGACCAGAAGTAAACCTTGCTTACATGGTCAGTTAGTCTATGAGAAAAGAAACAAAATTATAAAGTAGAGAAATGACAGTCTCTTCAACTAGTGATGTTAAGAAAACTAGCAGAGGTACTGAATATGCAAAAATGGAAGTAGACCACTCTCTTACACCATATACAAAAAGAAACTTGAAATGGATTAAATAGTTAAATGTAAGACATGAAACTGTGAGACTCCTGAAAGGAAAGAGGTGGTAAGCTCCTTGACATCAGTTTTTACAGTATCTTTCTGGATAAGTCTCCTCAAGTAAAGGAAACAAAAGCAAGACTAAACAGATGGGACTAGATCAAACTAAAAAGCTGCTACACAGTGAAATAAACCATCAACAAGACAAAAAGATAGCCTGCTGAATGGGAGAATATATTTGAAAATGATACATCTAGTAAGGGTTATTAGCCAGAATCTATGAAAAACTCATACAAATCAACATCAGAAAATACAAACAATCCAATTAAAAAGTGGGCAGAGTACATGAATAGGCATTTTTTTAAAGAAGACATGCAGATGGTGAATAGGTATGAAAAGATGCTCAATATCATTAATCAGGGAACTGCAAATGAAAGCCACATTGAGTTACCACTTCCTATCTGCTAGAATGGCTATTATCAAAAGACCGAAAAACAGTGTGTTTGCAAGGATGTGTCCTACTGGTGAGTATGTAAAATGGTGCAGCCATTAGGGAATACAATATGGAGGTTTTTCAGAAAATTAAAAATAGAATTGCCATACAACCCAGAAATTCCACTTACGGTTATATATCTGAAAAAAATGCAAACACTAATTCATAAGGATCTATGTACCTCTGTGTTCATTGCAGCATTATTTACCATAGCCAAGATATAGAGGCAACCTAGGTATCTATTGATAGGTGAATGGACAAAGAATAAGTGATAAGTATAAACAATAGCATATTACTCAGCAATAAAAAAAGGAGATCTTGCCATCTCTGACAACATGGATGGACCTCGAGGGTATTCTAAGTGAAATAAGTTAATCAGAGAAAGACAAATACTGTATGATTTCACTTATATGTGGAATCTAGAAAAACAAAACAAATGAACAAACAAGACAAAAACAGGCTCATAGAAACAAAACAAGCGGATGGTTGCCAGAGAGGAGGAGGAAACGGGGGATGTATGAAAAAGGTGAAGGGGAGTAAGATGAACAAATACACAGAAAAGGAAAAAGATTCTTTCCAAAAAAAGGTACTAGGCAATTAAAATAGTCTAAGAGATATTGTTATTAGAATAGTTGCTGACCTGATCATGTAGCATGAGAGGATTTTATTTTGCTTTTATTTTTTCTTTGCTCTTCTTTAAATATAAGGTTGTACAGTATTTGTATAGCTGAGAGATCATAAACTGATCTGTTCTGATTAGCTGGATCTCCCTGCAGAAATAGTTTGGGAATCTTCTGTGTTTGTATTTGTGTTTTTTAAGTTTTTATTGAAGTACACATAGCTGGGGGAATGCATACAAATCATAAGTTCTTATAAGAACATGTAACTAGCATTCAGATTTAAAAAACAGGACATAGTTAGTGCCCTCATAAATCCTGCTCTTGTCCCATCCCAATTTCTACCTTTTCCCAAAGGTAACTGCTGATTTCTAACACAGTAGATTCAGTTTTTAATTTCTTTGTACTTTTAAAAAACTTTATAGTAATGGAATCATATAGTTGTACTATTTTTTTTCTTTTTTAAATATATTTTATTGATTATGCTATTACAGTTGTCCCATTTCCCCCCTTCTCTCCCCTCCACCCTGTACCCCCCTCCCACCCACATTTCCCCCTTTAGTTCATGTCCATGTGTCATACATATGAGTTCTTTAGTTTCTACATTTCCCGTTCTGGGTCTTGCCCTCCCCCTATCTATTTTCAACCTACATTCTATGCTACTTATTCTCTATACCTTTTCCCCCTCTCTCCTCCTCCCACCCCCCTGCTGCTAACCCCCCATGTGCCCTCCATTTCTGTGGTTCTGTTCCTGTTCTAATTGTTTACTTAGTTTCTTTTGGTTTTGCTTTAGGTGTGGTTGTTAATATTTGTGAGTTTGCTGTCCTTTTACTATACATGTCTTTTCTTTATCTTCTTTTCTTAGATAAGTCCCTTTAGCATTTCATAAAATAAGGGCTTGGTGATGATGAACTCCTTTAACTTGACCTTATCCGAGAAGCACTTTATCTTCTCTTCCATTCTAAATGAGAGCTTTGCTGGATAGAGCAATCTGGGATGTAGGTCCTTGTCTTTCATGACTTGGAATATTTCTTTCCAGCCCCTTCTTGCCTGTAAGGTCTCTTTGGAGAAATCAGCTGACAGTCTGATGGGAACTCCTTTGTAGGTGACTGTCCCCTTACCTCTTGCTGCTTCTAGGATTCTCTCCTTCGTTTTTACCTTGGCTAATGTAATTATGATGTGCCTTGGTGTGTTTCTTCTTGGGTCCAACTTCTTTGGGGCTCTCTGAGCTTCTTGGATTTCTTGGAAGACTGTTCCCTTTGCCAGATTGGGGAAGTTCTCCTTTATTATTTGTTCAAATACGTGCTCAATCTGTTGCTTTTCCCCTTCCGATTCTGGTACCCCTATGATTCGGATATTGGAACGTTTAAAGGTGTCTTGGATGCTCTTAATCTTTTCTTCAATTTTTTGAATTCTTATTTCATCATGCTTTCCTGCTTGGTTGATTCTATCTTCCTTCTGGTCCACTGTATTGTTTTGAGACTTATATTCCTTCCTTTCACTATTGGCTCTCCTCCGCGTGTCTTCCTGCATCTGTTTTATGGTAATCTGCATTCTTTCATCTAAATTTCGTCCAAAATCAACCAGTTCCGTGAGCTTTCTGATCACCAGTGTTTTGAACTGCGCATCTGATAGATTGGCTAATTCTTGGTCGCTCAAAAGGATGAGTCCTGGGGGACTGATCTGCTCTGTTGAAAACATACTTTTTTTTCCCCTGTCCTTTTTTTTTTTTTCCGGTCTGGTTGCTCTTGTTACAGTGGGGGGCGGAGCCTTAGGTGCTCACCGGGGCTGGGCGCCCCCATCGCTAGATTGTGACGTTATATGTGGGGGCGGGGTGGGAGTGGGGCGGGAGAAAACAATGGCGGTAGTTCCGTTCCCCTGGACTCAGACCCTTGTCTGGGCTTCCGGGCCTCGAGTTCTGCCCTGGTCCACAATCGCTGCCCCTCTGGGTTTGCCAGCCGCAGCTTGCGTACTCAGGGATCACTGCTGCCTTCTTGCGCGCCGGATGGCTTTTGCGCCGAGTTCGCGCCAAACCTTCCCCCGACCTCCGCGCGCCGCCGACCCGAGCCAGCCCCGTGCCCGCCCGGCTCGTCTTCTCCTACCAGTCCGGATGAACGCGTCTACTTCAACTTCTTGGCTGCCCGACTTCCATTCAGATAAATCCTCTGCCGGATCTGGGTGTTATTCTGATAGTAAATTATTGTTGTAAATTATTGGTTTTCTAATCTTGGTTGTACGAGGAGGAACCGTGCGTCCACCTATTCCTCCATCTTGCCGGAAGTCCCTAGTTGTACTATTTTTGTGGGCTTTTTTCTTCTCAGCATATTTGTGAGATTGATATTATATAGGAATAGCCTCTGTAGTCTCATTCCTGTATAGTGTTATTACGTGAATGTACCATATTTTATTTCCTTATTTTGTTGCTGGTGGACAATGGAATGTTTCCAATTTTTGTCTCTTAAGAACACTTGTTTCAAACTTTTCTTGCATGTGTTTTTGGGTGGACAAATTTATGCATTTCTGTTGGATCACCTAAGAGTAGAATTGCTTGATATATACAGGGTGTACTAACTGCATGTGTTCAGCTGTAATAGATGCTGTCAAACAGTTTTCTGAAGTGATTATACTGTGCCTGCATTACCCCCAGCAGTTGTATGAGAGTTCCAGTTGCTCCACATTCTCCCCAACACTTGGTATTGACCATGTTATAATTTTAACTATTTTGGTGGCTAAAATTTATTGTATAATTTCATGTTTTTAATTTACATGTGTGTGGATTGTAGTTTACTTAGTTGACAGCATTTCAGAAATCAGAGATAATAGAATTTTGGCTACCCTTGAAAGGCAACTCTTAACTTGTATTTGAGTAAGGCCCGTTGGTGGGGCAAGACTCTCCATTTTGCCTTACTTCTTTACCAGATGACTTTTACATGCCTGGCTCCTCTAGGACTTTCTGATCCTAGCTTTAGTACTTCACATTTGCAGAATGGTTTTGTGTTTCAGATCCTGTTAAAACTGTAGAGTAAATGCAAGAGAAAATTTTATTCTTATTTTTTAAGCATTGGAAAACTGAAGCACAAAGGCCTTTTCTTAGCACATTTAGTTATAATGATGTTTCAGTCTTGTGAAGGAACCATACTTTCATTTGTTGCTCACTTTTTGTATATACGGAGTATATTTTCTTACTCTGTTGACCTGGCAGTGTTCAGGCATTCAAGATTGTTGTTTGGGGAATACCAGAGTTTCTTTTTTATTTTTTATTTTTGGCTTGGTTGGAGTGTTGATTACTGGTCAGGGCACGTACCTAGGTTGCAGGTTCAGTTCCCTGTTGGGGTGCATATGGGAGGCAACCAATCAGTGTTCTTCTGCATCGATGTTTCTCTTTCTCTCTCTATCTCAAGTCAATAAACATTGAAAAAAATTTTTTTAGAAAAGGCTTTATTTTAAGTTTTTTGACGTTTAATATTTCTTTTGGGCTTGGGATCTTGTAAGGCTTAAATGTGGACTTATTTGGGTTTACTTAAATTACTGATTCTTATTTTGATGATGTAATTATATTTCCAGCTAGCTAAAATTTTAATCTTTAAGGTGTTCAGTTTTTAGCAGTTGAAGTATTTATTTTACCATTATTTGTATTTTATGTACATTACTTTATTTGAAACTCAGTAGATTTATCAAAGTAAATCTAGCTTTCATTTCTACTGATTTAGCTAGCAGTCGAAGCTTTGGTGTAAGACCTATCTCAGATGGAGTCCTGACTCTCTTACAGGCTTTATCATCTTGGGCAAAATTTTATTCCGTTTTTCTTGTCTTAAAAATGGAGGTTTAATAGCACTCTTGATAGGGTTGCTTGTGACACTCTCAGTGCATTGCCTGGCACATAGTGAAGTATCATCAGTCTTAGTTGCTGTTGTTATTGAATATTATTACTATTAAGTCTGTAATTAACCTATACATTTCACTCCCTCCCATCTTTGAAAGTATACAGTTTACCCTCCTCATCTACGGATTCCACATCCACAGACACAACCAAATGGGAATGGAAAATACTTGAAAGAAAAATGTTATGTTGTTGCCGACATGCACTATGGAGTTAGGCCTATGATGGTTGTGTCTGTCGTGAACATGTACAGACTATTTTTCTTGCTATTATTACTCAAACAATATAGTATAACAACTACTTATGTAGCATTTACATTATATTAAGTATTATACATCATCTAAAGGTTATTCAAAGTATATAGGAGGATGTATGCATAGGTTTTATATATATTTTGTGTAAGGGACTTGGACATCCTCAGATTTTTGTATCCACAGGAGTCCAGGAACCAGTTCTTTGTGATACTGAAGGACAACTCGACTTTCAAGACCAGTAAAATAGCTGCAGATTATTGAACTGGGCTTGTCTGTCCAACCAGAGGAATAGAGTAGTGGATGACCTGAAGTTCATATACTAGCTTTGGAATGTATAGTGTGTATGTCAAAACTGTGTTTATTTAAGCCGGGATTATACTTTTCTTTCCATAAACTTATATCAGCTGATGGACAAGTGAGTGCTGGAATTTGTCATTAGGATAGCTGATAATAGGTTTTTAATATTTTTATTGGACAATACACAAAGACTTCATAATGTCATTTCACTCATTTAATTTTGTGCTTGCAAGGTGGCAAGCTTTGATCTGGGTGATACGAATACAACACTGAATGAAACAAAATTCTGCCTTAATGCACTTTACCTTCTAGTAGGGAATGCAAACATATGTATAAGTTAATATTAGGTCTCGATAAGTTTTATGAGGAAAACTCAGGTTTATGAGGAATACTCAAAAAGGGATGTGCTACTATGTAAGTCTAGGTAAGATTCATTTAACAGGTAAAACACTTCTTTACATGAAAGTTCATTTGAAATGACCCTGTAAGAAAAATGATTGTCCAAATAAAATTAGTATCTTTCTATTTTTGACCTTTTGTAGATTTTAAAAAATATATTAACTTTTTGTTTTGAGACAATTTAGAGTTTCATGATGTTGTAAGACATAATAAAGAGAGATCTTGTCCCATCACCCAGTTTCTCCCAGTGGTAACATCTTCTAGAGCTGTAATACAGTATTACAACCAGCATTGATTAATATGATCTGCTTTTTCAGATTTCCCTAGTTTATTTGCACTTGTGTGTGTGCATGTGTGTAAATTTGGTTCTATGGAGTTTTAACACATGTATGTTTGTGTACCTGCCAGCACAGTCAAAGATAGTTCAGTCAGTCTCAGATTGCCCTTTTATAACTTGCCTTCCCTCCCAATCACTGGCAATTAGTAATTTGCTCCCCATTTCTATAATTTTGTCACTTTAACAGTGTTTTATAAATGGAATTATATAGCCTGTAACCTTTTGGGATTAGCTTTTTATCGACATAATTGACATACAGTATCCTATTTTAGATGTACATCACAATGATTTAACATATACATTATAATAGTCCTCTTCCATAAAAAGCTCCCATTTGGAGGTCTCTTTTGGTATCTCTCTTGCTTTTTCTTTAAAAACAAAAAAAAGCCCTGTTTCTGTTTTTCTAAGGTAGTTTTACATTACTTTTAACATTAAAAATTCTTGCTTTAGGAAAAATAGGAACAATATCATGTTTTGCTTTAGAATTAGAAATATTAAAAATTTAAATAGCACAAAAGGGTACACAATGAGAAATAGTCATCCTCCTTCCTTATTCCCTGTCCGTCTCCAAAAGGCAGTCACTCTTTCCCATTTGTTAATATCTCTTCAGAAATGTTCTTTGTCTATATGCAGTTTTTATATGTTAATATTTCCCTATTTCTAGCACATATTTACTCCCCATGTGTGCACACATGGGGAGGCCTAATGAGCTTTGAAGTTTCTTACCAAATTGCATATCTTGTAGTTTGTTCCACATCCACAGATAGAAATCTGTCCTACTCTCTTTATTTTTAGTCCTCACCTGAGGATGCTTTTTAAAAAAATTGCTTTGAGAGGGGAGGAAAGGAAAAGAGAAAGAGAAAAACATTGCTCTGAGAGAAACATTGATCGCCTCTTGAATGTGCCCCGACCAGGGATTGAACCTGCAAC
This sequence comes from Phyllostomus discolor, assembly GCF_004126475.2. Taxonomy (NCBI): domain Eukaryota; kingdom Metazoa; phylum Chordata; class Mammalia; order Chiroptera; family Phyllostomidae; genus Phyllostomus; species Phyllostomus discolor. Next base: position 112,042,407 of record NC_040904.2, read on the forward strand.
CTAGGTGTGCCCTGACCAGGAAATCAAAACTTTTGGTGTATGGGATGATGTTCCAACCAACGAGCCACCTGGTCAGGGCTGTCCTACTCTTTTTAATGGCTATATAACATTCCACTGTATATTTCTATTCTTTTTAATGGATATTTAGATTGTTTATATTCTTTTATAAATGATGGCACTAAACTGTTATAAGTGTATTATGTATATTTATACATAAATTTACATAAAATATACATATGTTAAGGAGCATACAGAATCTTCAGTAACCTGGTTCAAATTTGGTGCATTAAAAAATTATGTAGCTAAATACCGTGTAATCTTACTTGCATGTAGAATCTAAAAAAAAAAAGCGCAAACTGGTACATACAACAGGTTGGTGGTTGCCAGAGACTGGGTGGGGAATGGTGAAGGGTGGGTGAAATGGATGCAGGTGGTCAAAAGGCACAAACTTCCAGTTAGAAGTTAAATAAGTCCTGGATATTATAATGTACCAAAATGTGGCTATAGTTAGCAATACTACATTGTATTTTTGAAAGTATCTTCTAAGAGTAGTTCTTAAAAGTCCTCATTATAAGAAGAAAAATTGTAACTGTGTGGTGATGGATGTTAAATAAACTCATTGTAGCAATCATTTTGCAATATATACATATAACATGTTGTACATCTAAAACTAATACAATGTTTTATGCAATTATATTTCAACAAAAAACTATGTATTTTATATACCATTAGCTGAAAATAAGATATTTGAAATAGTCATACTTTTCAGATCTGCCCCAGCAGGACTTTTTCCCCAGTGGCTCATATACTTGGAGATAGTTACGGAAATTATCAAGGTAGCTTTGAAAATAAAAATTTTAGCAAGGTCCTCTAATATATATTACAAGAAGATTTAATGTATACAAATTAATATGTTAAAGATTTATATTAGCTCCAACTTTCAACTTAGTGTAATTTGGGCTAAAAGTAGAGATTCATTCATTCATTTAATTAACAGTTATTGAGCAGTTACTCAGTGTCAGGTACTGCCTTTTAGATTCTTGGGTTGCATTAGCCCCAATAATTTTAAAATATGAAAAAAGATGACTAGTGCTATTAAAAAAAAACCCAACCCATCTCTACTCCTCAGTTCTCAATGAGTCATGGGTTAAGATGATCTGAAGCTAATTCGCACAAGGAATATGCTGGTTTTTAGAAACAAATTTTCTCCCTCCATTATGAAATTTCAAGTTACTTTGCTGAGAAAACAAGAACAGTAGAAGACTTTTCAAAACATTTCTTGCTTTATTGACAACTTTTGATCATATAGAAAAAGCAATTGTCTTGGCACTTACCCCAAATTAAAACTGCCTTTTATTGGAAGACATCATTCAGTAAGCAATCGCATGAACAGCTCTAAGTATTAAATAGCTTCACTGGAGAGCCCATTTATTTAGTTGTTTATAGTCAGCTTCGTAGCCAGCTTACTTTGGAAGGCCTGTAGTGTTGTAGCACTCCTAGAATCAGGTGTTCACCAGACTCTGCTGCACTGCTGTCCTTTCAGATTTAGTAGACTAATAATAATGCATATTTAAAAATGTTTTCAAGTCAAAGCAGTTTATATAGTCCAGTGTAGAACAATAGACTTTCAGCTGTTAAACCTCTTGATCTGTATGAAATAGCTGTTCCAGGATTTTCCTCCTAGGTCTTGCCATAGGCATTGCTGTGGTTATTACGGTGCAAAGGTTAGACAGGTTCTATGAGGGCCAGTTTGCCAGATAGTTCTTGCAGATTTTAAAACAATGTCAGCTTGCTTGTGTGGAGGTCTGATATTTTATGCAGATGACTTACTCTTTAGTAAGTGGCATAGTATATGTATACTCTGGGCACTGACTAGAGAAAGCTTAATTACTGAATATTTATTGAACAACTCTGTGCCAGATATACAGGTATTGGGGGTAAAGAAACGATGCATGGTCTAGTAAAGAATTTTGAAATGTGTAAGTTTTGCATGGTGTGATATGCTATAAATATGAAATGTGTAATAAACTCTATTCAGGGATATTTTGGAAGGTTTCTTGAAGAGGTCACATTTGAACTATTTTTTGAAAGAAGGCTGAAGCATGCCCAAGTACTAAAGAAAAACATCCTAGGCACATGAAAACAAGGACACAAAGATTTTGAGAGGAAGTGTTGAATTACGATTTTGTTGTGTAGTCATTTGATGTAATACAGAATAGGCAGTATATTATGGAGAGTGGTATGGGATGATAGACTGTGTGCCCACATTGTGAATGCCCTTGTAGGCTGTGCTAAGTGAAGTGATAAGGTTTCTGTCTTAAAAAGAACTGTGGCTGCTAAGGATCGAGATAGGGAAACCATTTGGAGTAGTTTTTTTAATAGTTGAAGGGAGAGAAATACAAGCACCTGATTTGGTCAAGTGGAAATGAAACATAGGGGACACATTTGAGAGAGATTTGGCAAAGCAGTTACTTGAGGACGGAATGGAAGAGGGAGAGAAAGGAGCTAAGGACAAATGAAATTTTAACTTAAAAGTACTTGTCACATAATTTAGTTGGAGGCATTTAATAGTAGGCAGTTGCAATTGTGAGTCTGGAGTTTAGGAATGACTGAGAGGAATATAGTATATTTGATTTTGGAGCCTTTGAAGTAAGACTGTTCTGGTTTCAAATCTCTGGCACTGCCACCAAAATGGGCAGTAATGATGTATATGTTAAAGGATTGTTGAGATTGGGTATATAAAATTTATCTATCTGTCTATCAATCAATCAATCAATCAATCATCTATCTAGCCCAGGAATGAATGCTTCAAAGGAAAGGGGTAAGAGTTCAAGAGGGAAAAGTTTGGTTTAGTTGGTCACTGAAAAGCTAAATATTTGAATCACATTGTTAGCTCCTTGTGTAATTATCTCAATTAGGTTGTGGTTTAAATATTATGTTTTCTACTTAAGAATAAATATGAAAAGTGTTTTAAGAAATCTTATCTAGAATGAAGATGCATGATGTTCAGTGCTCCAGCAATGGAGAAATTCTTGTAATAATAAAGTTTAGTACTAAGAAGTGCTTTGTTCTAAAAATTTACTTGTTATTTTTCTACATATTTTTTAACTTACACTTTTTTCTTTTTAATATTTTAACTGAGATACTTTTCTTTAGCCTGTTGTTGGTTTAATTCATTTAAACTTTTATTTGTCTTTCTTTTGTTTTTGGCTTAACAGAAATCTATTGTTTTACAATTCTAAAACCTGAAAGTTCAAGGTCAGGGTTTTGGATGGATTGTTTTCTTTTCTCTAATCCTCTCCTGAGGATACATTTATTGATTTTAGAGAGAGAGGAAAGGGAGTGGGGGGAGAGAAACATCTATTGGTCGTCTCCCTTATGCGCCCTGACTGGGGACCGAACTTGATCCTGCAATCCAGGTGTGCCCCCTGACCAGGAATTGAACCTACAACCTTTTGGTGCATAGGATGACCCTCTAACCAACTGGGCCACACTGGCCAGGGTTGGGTCACTTTCTTTTAGGGGATGTGGGAAATACACTGTTTTATGCCTCTCACCTAGCTTCTGGTGGTTTGCCAGCAGTCTTTGGGTTCCTTGGCTTGTAGAATCATCACCTGACCTCTGCTTTCATCTTCACAGGACATTTTTCCCAGGCGTGTGTCTGTGTCTAAATTCTTCCTTATTAGGTCATGAGTCATTGGATTAGGGCTCATCCTAATGACCTCCTCTTAACTAACCACACCTGCAAGACTCTATACCCAAATAATGTCAGTTCTGAGATTTTGGGGGTTAGGACATCAACATATAAATACTGGAAGGACACGGTTCAATTTTCAACAGTTGTTGAGTAGGTAAAACAATTAAATAATTCACTTGAAATGCCTACTACATCTGACTTAACAATTGGTGCTCTGTGCTCCTAAGTAAGGCCTCACTTCTCTCTGGCATTCATCAGTGTTGGTTAATGGTGCTTTGGAGTTAGGTGGGGAACTTAAAGTGTAGAATTGGTCTTTTTGTGGCTCTGCACAGAACCTTTATCACAAGATAACAGAGGACACCTGCAGGCCTTCAGACCTGTGACCTCAGGTTGAGCAGCACTGAACTCAGATTCTGGTGTAGTCCCTTCACCCCAAAATTCTTTAGTCACAGCTTTTTCATCAGTGACCTCTTTTCAATCTCTTAAGGGTCTCTGTAGAAGTAGGAATCAGGCATGATCTCCCATGGGTGTTTGTGGAAGATGGTGCCACACATGTGCAGAACTTCCCAGGCCAGCATCCAGCACCTCAGACCCAGTGAGTGGGCCCCCTTGCCATTGCCAGAGAAGGCAATGTCCAGACAGTGTGGAGGAGAGTCTGTGACACAGAACAGTGGTAGGCAGGTTAACACGAGAGGCCTCTGTGAGAGGCTGGTGGTCAGTCCTGGGATCAGTAACCACCAGCAGTTGCAGCTCTGGGAAGGCTGCCTAGATTTGGTTAGTGACAATTCCAGGAGGGAGGTGGCAGACGACAGCAGTGGCTACAGTGGCAGCAGCAAATATCAGCACAGCTCACTGACCAGCATTCCTGGATGATATGACACTGACATTAGTGTTTTTCCTTTTGAATTTTTTTTTATTGAATTTATTGTGGTTGTCATTGGAGTTTTCAATGGCAACAGTGGAACAAGCTGCCAGCAGAAGCTTCTCCCAGGTTCTCTTCAGATTTATGATGTAGATGCCATCACTTTTCCTTTTATAGATACACTATTCCATTTGGAAGTCAACATTGGTGCTACCTAAGAGAGTTCCTGCTGCAAGGAATTTGAGGACATCCTCCTCCTTATTTGCCAGGACACCAAGTGTTCCAGACATTGTGAAAGTTTTCCTTTAGGTTATGTGGGAACAGAGAAATGCTATATGGATCTCTCTCTGGGTAGTGCGGAAAGAATTTGAGGGCTTTTTAATATCAGACTGAGAAGTTTGCATTTCATCTTTTAGGGTAGCATTGCCAGCATCTTGTCTGTGATGTCCCTGTTGGCAGAGGAAAACCACTAGGCACTTTTTGTAAAGTGTGTTCTATGGAACTCCAGTCCCTCAGGCTATTTGTTCTGTGTGGAAAGAGTTTTTTAGCCAAGTGAATTTGGCAAGTATTCTACTTTTTTTTTTGATTGTCACAGTTCACATGGTATATGCAGGTCTAGATAAGTTGTTCAGTAAAAAAATGGTGTGCTTTTCTTCCCAGCATTTATCAAAATTATTGGACTGTCCTTTGAGTAACATTGATCTATTGTGATGTTTTGGGAAGTGAAACTCATTTTCACAGAGAGAGGGGGCAAGACTAACAGTGAAGTAGGATATTTATTTAGTTAAGCTATGGGATGGGCTTCTTTTAAAAAGTAGATTATTACCATACACATTTTATATGTTGGAAGTTGTGTTGGAAAATTCAGATTGTGTAGGGTAACTGCTGACAGATGCAGAAGTTCTAATTCTTTAGGTACTGTAAGACCCTTTGGTTTGAAGTTGGAGTGTCTCATGATCATTTAAAAACTGAAGGCTTGAAATTTCATCTTTTTATTTCTAATTCCCTCTCTTAAAAATTGAAAGACAGTTTAGTGAATAGAGAAATTGCTTTGTGACTTTGGGTAAGCTGTCTAATCTCTCTGAATCATAGTTGAACTGTAAAACAAAAGGAATATCAGCCTTGCCACAGTTGTCTTTCAGACTGAGACTCATATCTATGCAGTGATTGTTTAATTACTGTTCCATAGAGATATAATAGTTACAATAAGTATTGTAACACACCTTTCATAGAAATAGTAAGCCTTTAATTTAAAGTGGATTGCAAATTATTATTCCACAGAGATGGTGTAAAGTTTACTTAAAAGTGGATTGTAAGGATAAGGGGTAGAAGGAATGAAAAGTTCTGGATTCTCTAGTCTTGGTAATTAAGGTCTCTAACATATCTTATATGCATCTACATAACCTTTTCTCATTGAATATCCTATGATATAGGTAGGGTAGGACATGTATCTGTTCTTAGTAACTTAAGAAAATTAGTAACTTTGTGATCTATATAGAATGGAGTGATATACTATATGTTAGTGATTTTCCTAACTATTCTTGATGTGCCAATTCCCATTCCTGTACTTCCAAAACTGTAATTTTCCAAGACAGGAAAGCATAAGTATATGTATGGAATGCTATCTTTTTCTCCCAGCTTTAGTGAGATATTGTAAACATATAACATATGTAAGTTTAAGGTGTATGATTTGGCATATACCTTATTTGCAATAAATAATATTTATTGCAAAATGAATACCACAATAAAGATAGTTAACACCTCCACCCCATCATAAATTACCCATCATAAATTACCTTTTTTCTTTTGGTGGTAACTTTTAGGATCTATTCTTTTATACAGTATTATTATAGTCACTGTACTGTACATTAGATCTCCAGAACTTATTCATCTTATAGCTGGAAGTTTGTATCCTTTGACCAGCTTCTCCCCATTACTGCCACTCCTCAGCTCCTGGCAACCCTTGTTTGCCTCTCAATTTCTTTGAGTTGGGCTTTTTTTAGATTGCACATAAAAGTGAGATCATACAGTGTTTAACTTTTTTCTGTCTGACTTATTTTACTTGTGTAATGCCCCTAGGTCCATCCATGTTGTCACAAATTACAGGATTTCCCTTTTTTATGGCTAAAAAATGTTCCATTGTCTGTGTATGTGTCACATTTTCTTGATCCATTCATCTGTCAGTAGATACTTAAGTTGTTTCCATGTCTTGATTATTCTGAGTAATGTTTCAGTGAACATGGGAGTGTAGATATATTTCTTTTGAGATAGTGATTTCATTTTCTTTGGGTTTATATCCAGAATTGAGATTGCTGGATCATGTGGTAGTTCTGTTTTTAATTTTTTGAGGGATCTCCATATTGTTTTCCATTATAGCTGTACCATTCATAGTCTCACCAGCAGTGCACATCTCCACCAAAACTTGTTGTCTCTTGTCTTTTTCATAATAGCCATTGTAACAGGTGTGAGGTGATATCTCATGTGGTTTTGATTTCATTTCCCTGATGATTAGTGAAGTTGAGCGCTTTTTCAAGTCCCTGTTGGCCATTTGACTATCTTCTTTACAAAAATGTTTAAGTCCTTTGTCCTTTTCTTTTTATAAAATTCAGATTGTGTTTTAAAAAGTTTTTGATATTGAGTTGTAGGTGTTCCTTATATATTTTGGTTATTAACCCCTTATGTGAGATACATGGTTTGAAAATGCTTTCTACCTTTCCATAGATTGCCTTTTTGTTGTATTGATTGGTTCTTTTGATGTGCTTTTTAGTTTGATATAATATCACTTGTTTATTTTTGCTTTTGTTCTTGTGTGTTTTTGGTGTTATATTCAGAAAAGTGTTGCCAACACCAGCGTCAAGGAGCTCTCCCTCTGTGTTTTCTTCTAGTTGTTTTAGAGTTTTGGGTATTTGTGTGGAAAAATTAATCCTTAATTATTGGCTATATTTAACCCCTCCCATTCCTCCCCCCCCCCTTTTTTTTGGTTAAACCTATTCAAAGATGATCCTCTATTAGGGAACATGTTTCCTCTTTCAAAATTGTGCATCCTAAAGGAATATGAATCAATTTTAATGTAGTGAAAATCACTACCAGAAAATTGATAATATATTTGGAAAAACTGTTCCTTAATGATATAGTATTTTTTTAAAGATTTTATTTATTTTTAGAGAGGGAAGGGAGGGAGATAGAGAGAGAGAGAGAAACATCAATGTGCGGTTGCTGGGGGTCATGGCCTGCAACACAGGCATGTACCCTGATTGGGAATCGAACCTGCGACACTTTGGTTTGCAGCCTGCGCTCAATCCACTGAGCTACGCCAGCCAGGGCTGATATAGTATTTTTAAAGGATAGGATGTTTATAAGACTGTTTTATTGTCCTCTAATAGCAATTTAATATTCATTTACTTCACACATTTTTTAGGCTTAGGCATGTATTTTTAGTTCAGTGGATCTTAAAGTCAAGTAAGATAAGGCATTGACCATAGATAGTTGAATTCTGGCATGTTCAGTAATAATTTTCTTCATATTTTATATCAGCTAATACAATAAAAGAGAAAATTGGATATGAATTTTAAAAAAGCATTTGAAATAAACATGCTTTATTAAAAAATAATTTGACTCTGTTATTGTACTCTATTTTTGAAAACCATTTTATTTTATTAGGAAAAGATAAGGAATAGATGCCATAAGGGTTTTGCTTGAAAGGAGAAAAGACTAAACCTCTTCCATTCAGTCAACCAGATAACACAAGATTAACATTTTGGTATATTTTATTGTCTTATATTCTGTGTGTGTATATATAAGTACACACAATTATTCTGTAAATAAAAATGTGTTCCCTTTTCACTTCCCATTGGGAATAGTTACCACACCATTACTTAATATTTATTATCCTCACACCAATATTTAATATATATTAAATATCCTCATTCTCTACAGCCTTTTATCAACGGATGTTTCTGACTGATAAAGGAGGAGAGGAGAGTATAATAATCCCTATCATTCAGCTTTAACAGTGATCAATGTTTGTCGAGTCTTATTTTATTTGTCCCTCTTTCCAGTTTTTGTTTTGATTTGCTAGAGAATTAAATAAATTTCAGACATTACTTACCATGATTTTGATTTATTCCATAGTATTCAGAATTTAATCATTCTTCTAATGGGCATTTCACATTGTTTCTAATTTTTTGTGATTAAAATAACACTTTTAATACTTGTACATAAATGAACATAATGACAACCATCTTTACATACAAATCTACAGGTGTTTCTGATTATTTTCTAAAGTCGAACTTGAAATTGCAGTCACAAATTTAAAAGATATGAACCATTAAAGATTATTTTTTGTAATTATAAAAATAATATACTTTAATTGTGGACATTTTGAGAAATACATTTAAAAAACAGGAAAGAAAAATGACATCAGATTGTTTCCAAGGAATTCCTGTGTCTTAGTCTTTTTGTGTTGCTCTGACAAAATACCATAAGCTGGGTGGTTTATAAACAACTGAAATTTATTTTTGCAGTTCTGGCAGCTGGGAATTCCAAGATCATGGCAGATTTTTTATGGTGATTGGTGAGGATCCACTTCCTGGTTCATAGATGGGCACTTTCTTGCTGCGTCTTCACGTGGGGGAAGGGTCTAGGAATCTTTCTAGGGTCTCTTTTATAAGAACACTAATTTCACGCATGAGGGCTCTACTCATAACCTAGGTACCTCCTAAAGGCTCCACATCCCAATACCATAATCTTTGGGGGTTAGGATTTCAATATATACATTTTGGGGGTATACAGAAATTCAGATTATAGAACCCTACATGCATCTATCAGCATTTCTTTAGTTTACTTCTTAGTCAGGAGTGGGAGTGGTTTCATTGGTTCTTAGAGGCCCTGCCCAGAAGAGGGCAACCCTACTTGCAGTTTAGTTGATTTATAAAGTGTAAGGCTTTATAGTTAACTAGCAACTTAAAACCAGCAGCATTCCAAGTACTTACCAGGAAGTAGCATCTAAAGCATATTGTCCGTGACTTTGTTGGTATATGGTAGATTATTCTACTAGTTGAAATCATTCTGCAAAATCTGCAGACAGGATGTCATTCTGAACTGTATCCCATTTCTACCTCTGCAGAATTGTTTTTATTGAATTATATAATATATAAGTTAATATGAGTTTGCTGGTCTTTTTCATTTGATGTTTTTTGAGAAACAGTCCTGAGAAACAGTCCTGAGAAACAGTCCTAAGAAACTTGCTTCTTTTTACCATATGAAGATGCCCAGGAGAAATTGCAGTGCTTTATATACTCTGTGGACCACTTGCAAAGTTAAAGAAAGAAGACTGGAGCCCTGGCCACATGGCTCATTTGGTTGGAGCTCTGTCCCATACACCAAAAGGTTATGGGCTCGATTCCCAGTCAGGGCACATACCTGGGTTGGGGTTTGATCCCCAGTTGAGGCACGTAAGGGAGGCGACCGATTGATGTTTCTCTCTCACATCAATGGGTTCTCTCTTTCTCTCTCCTCTTCCCCCTCTCTGTCTCTCTCTAAAAGCAGTAAAAACATATCTTCTAATGAGGATTAATTAAAAAAAAGAAAACTGGAAATGTAAGTGTGGTTTATTTCATGTTGTGCTTGGTGGCTTTTAGGTGACTAATACAAAATAAATTACTATCTCTGTGGGAAAAACTAGTCAACTTGAGCACTGTTTGACAGATTTTTAGAGCTGAGCCAATTTTATTTGGTCCTGCTTTTTGTTATGAATAGGTAAATAAAAATAAGTGTGACAGAGATTGATACTTTAAAAGTTACGTAGGAACACAGAGGCTACATCAATGTTAGTGCTTTAAAATAATTAAATATTTGAATTTTCCTTTTCTTTCAGTTCCTGGAATAGATGGAGGTGCTTTAACTGATACCAGTCTCACAGATTCCTATTTCAGCACTAGCTTTATTGGAGTCAATGGATTTGGAAGCCCTGTAGAAACAAAATATCCCTTGATGCAGGTATCATTAGTATGAGTTTATATGGCACAAAACAGTGAAGTTTATTCTAGGGGTGGGGAGCATTTAAAGTCTTCATTTATTTCTAAATGTGTTTGTCGGGGTGAGATTTTAGATAACGAGGTAGGTGGGATATAGTTAAGCCATCTTATCTCCTTGTAGGGTTAGAGCCGGGGTGAACTTTCAAGGGTGGGGGTGGGGTTGGGATGACCATGAAGTATGTAGAAGATAGAAAGAGACTAGTTTCACTCCTCTGTGTGTTTTGTGGTTATGGAATGAAGGCCTTTCTAGAGATTTTGGAGTATGTTGAGAATACATAGGACATGTTTAGAGAACAGATAATAGCCTAATTTTGTAGAATGTATAAGGTACATGAAGGATAATATGCATTGGGAGAAGATATCAGAGAACATTATTGGCTTTATACATAGCCATTTTAAGTCTTATTGGATAGATAACTAGAATTTAAATTTTGTGGACAAGGAAACTTAGTAGTTATATATGTTTGGTCTAGGCTGTTAAGCTAGAGATGTATAATTCAAAATAGGTCTGTAGCTTTGATTTTAAATACCTGGCTAGTGAATAAAATTTTCATTTGATGTGTTACACAGAGTATTTGGAAGTTTGCATAGATTGTTGTAATCCAAGCACCAGTGATCAGAATATTAGTAATGTGAAAAATGGATGGGAGGGGAAGAAACAAAGAGGGTCAGTCTTAACTTTTCAGTTGAATATTCTTCATTCTAGTGATACTTTATGTATACGTGTGTGTATATATTCTTTTTCAGAGAATGACTAATAGTAGCAGCTCCCCAAGCCTTCTAAATGACAGTGCCAAGCCATACGCAGGCCATGGTAAGATGTGGTTCCTTTTCCTCTTTTATATTTGTATTTCTGACTCTAAAAACAGTATGTCCATTGTGGAAATTTTGAACATTATAGACAGGTGTCTGGAAGAAAATAAAAAATAATTGATTATTTTATATTCAGAGAACTATTAAGATTTGTATTCCTGATATATATATAATACATAATTCTTACGTATATATGTACATAATAATACTTGGATTACATTAAATATATTTTTAGTGGGTGTTTCTTGATAATTATAAATTGAATTCTCTTGTTTATTTTCGTAATTTACTGAACTATTTTTTTTTAACATTTTGACCAATTATTTTTTTTATTCTTTTTTAATTTTATTTATTTTATTTTTATTTTTTTTTAAAGATTTTATTTATTTTTAGAGAGGGAAGGGAGGGAGAGAGGGAGAGGGGGAGAGAGAGAGAGAGAGAGAGAGGGAGAGAGAGAGAGAGAGAGAGGGAGAGAGAGAAAGAGAAACATCAATGTGCGGTTGCTGGGGGTTATGGCCTGCAACCCAGGAATGTACCCTGGCTGGGAATCGAACCTGGGACACTTTGGTTCCCAGTCCGTGCTCAATCCACTGAGCTACACCAGCCAGGGCTCAACTGAACTATTTTTGTTCTATTCTTTTAAAAGAAAAATTAGGCCCTGGCTGGCGTAGCTCAGTGGATTTAGCGTGGGCTGCGAACCAAAGTGTCGCAGGTTTGATGCCCAGTCAGGGTACATGCCTAGGTTGTAGGCCATGACCCCCAGCAACCGCACATTGATGTTTCTCTCTCTCTCTTTCTCCCTCCCTTCCCTCTCCAAAAATAAATAAATAAAATCTTTTAAAAAAGGTTGTATTTAAAAAAAAGAAAAAGAAAAATTAATTATACTCCAATATTTGATTATATATATGAATCTGTGTTCATATTTTGAGTTATTTCTTTTGGAAACATTCTTAGATACAGAATTATTATTTCAAAGATTATAGACTTTTAAGGCTTTTGATGTAGAAGTTCTAGATATCTTTTCCTATTTTATTTTATTTTTTAAAAAATATTTTATTTATTTATTTTTAGAGAGAGAGGAAGGGAGGGAGAAAGGGAGAGAAACATCAGTGTGTGGTTGCCTCTCACCTGGCCCCCACTGGGGACCTGGCCTGCAATTCAGGCATGTGCCCTGACTGGGAATTGAACTGGCAACCCTTTGGTTTTCAGGCTGGTATTCAATCCACTGAGCTACACCAGCCAGGTCTTTTCCTATTTTAAAAATAAATGTTCAAGGGTGATTTTTTAAAAATATGTAACAATCTTTGAGTATTAATACTCTGCATCAGCAACATGTTAACAATTATTAAAAAATGACATCAAGAATTTGCATGCTTGATTATTTCCTGTGATAGACATTTTGTGTGTGTGTGCCAGTTCTCTATCACTATTTGGAAATTTCATTCTTTATTTCTCTTGCTGTAGAAAACTATAACAACATGTTGTTAATATATTGAATAAAATTATTAGAAACTAATTTGTAGTATTGTAGTGTTTTTTGGCATTCCCAACAAGTCTATATGCTGATTTTTATACTCTATTAAAGATAGCATAAAGGATAAATAATATTACCTATTTTAAGTGCCTTAAATGTATAAGTTACATAAAAATATCTATATCTTGCTATTTTATTTCTTTCTGTTTGAATTATTAGTTATGTTAAATTAATGTTAGTCTATTGAAGGACTGCACTAGGAAAATTGAGGCATAAACAGCCAAAGATATTAAGCAGCAATCTTTGTGTACTGCATTGTGAAGAAAATTAAGGTTTCTTTAAATGAGACTATGTACTATATTTTTAAAGGATTTTACAGATAATTTAAAAAGAAACATAAGATTAACTTAAAGGTCAGAAATGAAGATAAAATATTTTAATGTATGTCATGCACACCTTTTCAGAAACTTTTCTGACTTAGGTTTGTAATTTCTGGCCATAAAGTAATAGAACTCTGAATCTATAAAATTTTCATGTTTGTGTTTTACATTTTAATTTATCCTTTTTAGTAAGAATATCAAGTATTTGGTGATAAACTTAAAAATATGAACTATTTTGTAGAGTAGATGGGTATAGGGCTTTGCCTGAGTATTAAAATCCAAGTCTGATCACTCTGAGTATGGGTGACTGACTACCTTCCCTTTCACCCCCTTTTTATATTTTTCTCCTGATTTAGTCTCTAAACATTTATTGCAGGTAGACTTTCTTCATAAACACATTCCTAGTGTGCTTATGACATGGTTAAGAATCATCTTTTTTTTTTTCTCTCTGATTTTTCTTTTAGTTTCAAGCAAACAGAAGCATCCTAATCTACATAGCTTCTGGATAAATGCTTACTATTATTAGCTAAATGAAGTATTCTTCAATTTGTGTTTCATTCACTCAGAAAATATTTGAACATCCATGCTATGTGAGGCATTGAGTTTAACTCTTAGTGTAGTATGTGATTATCATTAGTTTTGTAAGCATCGCAAAGCTAAGCATTTATTATTAGATCTGTGGGTTATTGGGGTTGTGCATGTGGAAACTTACGTAACTTACCTTCCAGATCCTCTAACTTCACCTGCTGCATCGTTGTTTAATGACTTTGGTGCCCTCAACATCTCTCAGAGAAGAAAGGTAGGTGAAATTGAAACTTTGAAGCTAAATGGAATGTACAGGTGATATTGGTGGTTATCTACATCATGGTCAATATTCTTAAGTGGGGAGAGGGCTTTTAATGGACTGTAACCTTTTTCTTTCTTTTTGCTTACCCTTTTCTTTGTTATATATCCCTTGTATGTAGAATTTTATTTCATCTCTGTACATGGAATAGAAATGTTTTTGTGTAAAGGCTTGAAATCCTTTGGTTTATTTTTGTTCATTTTCCATATTTAAGATACTCTCTTTTTAAGATAACATCGACTTTAATGTTGTAGTTCTGTTGATGATTCATTTTAGGTATATTGATCATGTTTTAATATTATTTTCTGACTGCTTTGTTTAACTTTCAATGATTTTTTTGCATAATTTAAACTGCTCGTTACAAAGCAAACTTAAAATCTTAAACTTTTCATAATTGGCTCAACTATTTAAAAATAGTTTAAAATTTCTTATTCTCCCCATACATTTTTATTTTATTATATTGAATTTATTGGGATGACGTTGATTAATAAAATTAAAATCTCTTCATACTAGAAATTTAATGTAGTTTTATTTGGAATTGAGGTTGACAGACCTTGCATAGATTTTTTAAAAAAGATTTTATTCATCTTTTTATAGAGAGGGGGTGGGAAGGAGAGTAACATCAATGTGAAAGAGAAACATCTATTGTTAGCCTCTCACATACCCCATACTGGGGACATGGGCTGCAGCCCAGGCATTGCCCTGACTGGGAATCAAACTGGCCACCTTTTGGTTCACAGGCTGATGCCCAGTCCACTGAGCCATACCAGCCAGGGCAACCTTGCAGATTGCAGGTAGCAATCTTGATAGATTTTGAGGTTTGTCATAGGGACTGATCCTGTGACAGGTAAAAATTGAAACTTATTGTAGTTTGATGCTTTTGAGTTGTAACAAGAATTATTATGTTAATATTAATAATCGAGGGGTATTTTGGGGGGGTTAGGATCAATAGCAGTGAAAGATATTCAGGAGGTTGTAAATCTTGGTGGAAATTACTATAAAGTTAATAATAATTCATTTTCCTAAGTAATAAAAGAAAGACCCAAAAGAGGAGAATATTAATTTTAGAAAACTGATAGAAGCTTAAGATGCTTTTAGTAAGTATCTGATTAGAGGGTAGTATAAAATGAAATTCAAAACAAAAAATTTATGGGGTCAGGTATGAATTATATCAGTACCACATATACTTAGTATTATCTCTATTTTGAAACAGATGAGAACAAGGAGGTAATTAATTACAAAATGCTTTTAAGCATCTAGATTTGATAGACGAAAATATATGGGTTTGACTTGATAGACTTCCTTGTAGGCTCTTACCAAGAACACATTTACCCTTGCTTTATATACAATTTATATAATTTGAAATATGTAGTTTCTAAATCCACATGGTACAGGTTGAACAGAGTTGGACACAAGCAGGATCATTGGCAATAGTGAGAAGTGATAATGGACAAAGCCTGTCAGTATGGAAGAAAACAGTAAAATGCTGAAGAGCAGAAAACAACCTAGAAATCAAGTTATCAGGACCTATTGGGTTGGCCAACCCAAAAGTTTGTTTGGTATTTTCCTTAAGATGGCTCTAGGTAACGCTTAGTTTTCTTTAACTTCATTTAAGACAATTTTGTTAGATTGTATTGTGACAGCTGTCATATCAGTATGCATTTAAAAAAATCAAAATTGGTAAGTTTTTCTGTAGGCATTTTAATATTGAAGATAGAAGAAAGTAAGCAACATTTTTGGCATATTATGCTTTACCATTTCAAGAAAGATAAAAATGTAACTGAAACACAAAAAAAGATTAGTGCAGTCTAATCTTGTGGAGAAGATGCTATGAGTGCTTTGCCAAGTTTTGTGTGGGACATTTTTCACTAGATGATGCTCCAGGGTCGGCGGGTAGACCAGTTGAAGTTGATAAAATCGAGTGATCAAACTGAGACATTAATTGAGAACAGTCAACATTATACCACACAGGAGATAGCCAGCTTGCTCAATATATCCAAATCACTGAAGTTATTGGTGAAAATGAAAAATGTGTCTTTTATTTTATGAAAAAAACCATATGACTTTTTGGCCAACACAGTATTTAGTTTATGGGGAAAGAGAAAGCCCATAAGTGGTCTCAGGTGTCCCTGTAATGGCCTTTTCACAGCCTTGAATTAATAATTGGTTAACTGTGATAAGTAGCATTTCTGATGTATGAATAGAAAGTTAAAGTAGAATGGCAAATACGAGTATTCCTAATATGGGGGTTTAGTTCATTGTATCTTATAGCTGAAATATATGATTTAGAGCTACTGATGTTATTTTTGAGAAAATAGTGAAAATTCCTGGAGATCAGAGAAAGGAAGAAACAGTGCCTATTCTTTAAAAATGTATTTAGTAAAGGAAAATAATAAAAAGGAAATGTTAATACAAATGTGACCTCAGTATTTGGAGAGATATTAGAAAATATCCTAATGGAAGCAGATTAATGTTAGTGAAATGAATACTTTGCTGCAATTTTTGAGGTCCTGGATCTCTAGCTTTATAATCTTGGGCCAACTTTCTTTCCAGACTGTAATCTTCACATTCGTGAACTGATGAGCATGGCCTGGATAATTGCTTTCTTTCATCTCTAAAAATTCAGTGTCTTTCTAAACTGAAAGAACCTCATGTGTCAGTCTCTACTTAGAAGCTCAGGGTTCACAGAATATACAGGGTCTGGCAGAAGTAACTCGGCTTGGATGTGGTTGGTAGGGTAATAATACTGGTGTAGTAACTTACAGTTGTAATTGAACATTTCATCTAAAATGTCATATGGTATGCTTGAGTGTGACATTGTGATGTTATAGAATTACATGCTTATGATTTTGTAATAAAAGATTTTGTAATAAAAAGGTGTTACTTGTGCTGGACGCTGTATTTTAGAAGGACCATATTCTCTTGCCATTTATATCTAAAAAAGTATGTAGGGGCATAGAGTTTTTCGGTAGTGGGCTATATGTATATATTCTGTAATCTATGAGGGTACGGGGTGCATACATTTTAAAATTATTAATGGTTGAGTTGAGAAGGGTTAAAATCTCTTGGTATTAGAAATACTCTTGGCATAAGAATATTGCAAACTAAACATTGTGAACTGAGGGCATATTATTTTGTTGTAATTTATTGTGTCTGTTTAATGATGTAATTTTAGTGGAAGTAACTCAAATTTATGTAGAATAATTCTGTGTTGACCTAAACAGGCTACCGTGATTACTCAGTGATATTTTATTTTATAATGATATTGGAGAAGAAGTAGTTAGGCCATGCTTACTGTTTACTACTCTTTCATAGCTAGTTGGGTAAATTTTTTTCTGGAAATCTCAGTTGGACCAATCCCTGGGCCAGGCATGTTGCCTTTTTGCCTGTCGATGTGTAAACTATTGGGCTCAGATCAGTTAAGTATTTTTACTGTAGGCAGCCTTTCATGTGCTATCTGGAGAATTTAAGTATGGATTGATATTTTTCCTACTTCCTCAAATATAATTGAAGAGACAATACATGAACCTACTAGAGAACATTTATACAGCAGCATGTTAATTAGTGCCAATATAGATATCTGATGGTTGCTAAGAAGCAGCAAGTTCTCCAGATCCAGAACAGTTTATAGTGAACTTGTGTAACAATTTCATAATACAGCAACATCAGATTATATGATCATTTTTTCTAGCAATTCATGTTCATTTTATAAAAGAATAGGACCATGATATAGAGAAAAATTTTTTAAAGTGATCTTTCACAATTAACTTTTTTTCACATTAGGAATACATAATTGTATAAATAGAACAAGTAACTACTATTTATTGTTGGCCAGGGGTGGTGGTGGTGGAAGAAACTGAATTATGACTATATAGCCTGTGGGGAGTTAAGCCCCCAAAACACTGGAGGTGCAGTTTTCTTGAAAATGGGAGTTAATGTATTAGATCAATAAATGAGGAAACCTTAACAGCAAGATAGATAAGGTTGAGAACTAATATGATAGGAAAAGACTTGAGAGTGAATCACAAATGTGATCTAGTCAGCAGTATAATTTTTGGTAAGAAATCTTTTGGGAAAAAATCTTTATAGTGAAGTTATATGTTGAAGTACAGTTTCTTAAATGAAGTAATTGAGTACTGTGACATCTTGCTGACTATACTTGGTAAGCTTGTGAGTTTTTATGCAGGGCATCCCCGGATAATTGAGACAAATCCTAGGAAAAGTTTAAAAGTTAGTGTCTGGCATTCTTGGCTTCCCCTTTTATATCTTTCTTGACCCTTTCCCCCCCTCTTTTAGTCATCTATCTAGCCATTATCCTATTCAGCTTCCTCTCTCCCCACATGAAGGCATAAAAGCCTTTAGTGCCTGTCATTTACTTAATTGTGCTTTAGGATTTTATTTCTATCATTATACAGCTTTACCTAGGCATTTGTGCATTGTGTTTCTAATAGTGGGATAACAGATTTTTAGTTTTGTAAATTTTTTAGGCTTTCATAACAAGCTAAATTCTTGGGGGTTAGGGGACAGAAATTTCTGAAGTATTATGTTTATTTTTGTGTTCTTGATTTTAAAGATCTGATAGGATAAGGCAGGGAAAGTCAAAACTGCCGGCTTATCTCATAGTGTTTTGTTTGTGAGGAGATTTAGGTGGTGGAGGCCCAGTTCTGGATTATTCTGCTTGAGGGGAAAGTTCACTGGCAGGACTTTCTCTTCCTTCCCTGTTTGTCTCAGTTTGGAACCTCCTTTCCATTGTTCTCTCTCTTAAAAGCAGCTGTCCCTAGTCCTACAACCTCTATTACAGACTTTACTGATGATACATATTATATGTTTTCTGATTAATTTGACATTTAAAGTTTTTCTTGTAGCATTTCTGTTTGGTGTCTTCAAAAGATGATTTTACATTATTTCTACTCAAGGGAATAAAATATGAAATGACAAAGAAACTGGAAAACATTTATGGTAGAGTTCTTTTATGGAGAAAGCTAAAGGTAATCTAAAAAGGTAACCTAGGTGTAATGTAAATCCGTCCTTAATCCTTCTGGTTAGGCCCAGTTTGGAACATCTAAGTATTCAATATATTTTCTCAAATATCGGTTTCCTTAGTATTTAGATTTCCAGGTCAGCCACATCAGTATCTTTTTCCTGTAAATATTGTGAAGTAAGGGTTCTGTGAAAAATTGTGTTCAGAGTTCCAAATTAATACACTCAGAGCTATTCTTCTTTTGCTGGAATAAACTCCACTTCTGTTCACCTGCATTTGCAAAGCTGTGGGAATGTACACTATCTGACTTTAGCCAAATGTAGGGGAGATTTTAGATTTGGAGATACACAATGGCCCCTTATGCTAATTGATAGAGTTGTTAGAGTCCCAAGTTCCCACAGGGGAGCACCTATTTATGGATTATTTTGTGTAGCTTGCTCAAAGCCTGTCAGTGAGTGTTGATTTCTCTCAAACAGCAAACAGTAAGAAGAGTAATAACCCAAGAGTATTGACAACTGAGTAATGATTAAGGTTTTAGAGTTTGGAGTTGGATGTCAGGCAATCTGAATTGAAAGTTAAACCTTTCTGTTTCTTCATTTGAAGAATGAGAGTAATACTTAGTACTTACTATGGAGAGTGGTATGAGGACATTCCCTGTCACCAAAGTGCCTACTAAATGGCAGCTGTTACTGGTAGTAATGTGGTGTTAGCCAGTCCTTTCTAGCCTAATTTATTTAATTGTTGTTGAATAAATGTCTGTTGCAATTCATTCTGGATGCGGTTGTATTAGGATTGTCCACTGGAAGAGCTACTCTGAGGATATCCATCTTTTCTTAGAGGTTTTTAGGGTGCTGCTACCACAACATTGCTTTTTTGCCTTCTCCCTGCATAGCTGTTAGCTTCTCAAGCATATTCTTTAAATTTGGTGAAGATCCATCTGGGCTTTTTTCACGGTGTAGTGACAGACAGAAACTTGATTTCATTTATATTCACAATGATTTTCCGTGGCTGTTCCAGGTAGTATGGTAAACATTATTCTTTTATAAATGAAATGTTTTATGTTTTATTATTAATTACCCCAACAGTTCTTTAGGAGATTTTTTTTTTGCATTTTACAGATTTAGAAATGGAAGTTATGAGAGCTCAAAGTAATTTACCAAGAATAATATAGATAATATTTAAATTTCAGAGGAAAAAATCTCTCAAGGACAATATAAGAAGGGCAGGATTACTGGGTACTGTGTTAAATGGAAAATGGAGGGAGCTAGTGGAGATACCGGTAATATACAGAAGAGGAGATGAGACATTGATTGGCCTGTGCCTGCTGCTTTTTCCATTTATGTGGTTGTCTTTGTAAATGTCTATAAACAGAGTTTCTAGGGCAAGAATATGTAATTAAATTTTTGATAATTGCCAGATAATTGCCAGCATTTCTAAAAGAAATGCTGCATAAATTTGTATTCCTACTCATAAGTTCTGTTTTTTTATAGCTTTGAAAACAGGTGGAAAAATATTCAAATCCTTGTCATTTTATAAGCAAAAATCCCTATTGTTTAAATTTCATTACTGGTGGTGTTGAACTTCTCTTTTGTGTTGTAGTGTTCCTTTCATGTCCTTTGCTCATTTTCTGTTGGGCTATCCTTTTTTAATTCATTGTTAGCTCTTTGTGTATTTGATTTAAGCCACTTCTGTCAGATGTTTTAGTCTATTCCCCCCATTTTGTTTTTTGTCTTGAATTTTACCAGTAATTTATGCTGTCAGTTTTGAATGCCATACTTATTCTGACTATCGTTTATTAAGTACATTTTAAAAAAACAAAACATTAAGCTCCTTTTTGTTAAAATAACACCTTAATTTCCTCTTTGATAAGTTTGTGATTTTTGAATTGAAAGGACTGTCATTGTTTTTGTGTAAATGAATCTACTATCACTTTTATTGCTGCTAATCTATAGTAATCAACTTCCCTTAGCAAATGGGCATGTTCTTTTTTTTTCTGCATTTTAATTGTCAGAGTTATGGTTTACCTCCACTCAGTCTATTCTTTTCTTAAAATGCTATGCAAGTAACATTAGATTTAAACTTGTTTTAAAATACGACAGTTCCCGTAAACAAAGCATCAGTTTTGAATGAGTTAGAACACTACATGTTGAACTTCCAAGGTTAAGTTTAGATAAAGATGTACTTTATCTAAACAAATTAGGAGTTCAGTTATGTACTTTCTGTATTTTATTTGGTACTTTGTGTATAGTGATTTCTTGGTTTTGTTGAGTTAAGAAAGGGCTTTCCAAATTTATGATTGAAAAGGAATTTTCTACTGATTTTTAAAAAGATCTCATGAGAGATATATATATCGGAGGCTTCTTTTTTAAGTGTGTGGTGCTTTTAGTGTGTGATACTTTATTACCATATTTAAACACCTGGACTGAAACAGCATGCCTTTTATATATAATATGTAATATTGTCTACTTTTAGCTTTGGGAATTTTGAGTTAGTTTTTACCTAATAATGATAGTTCAGTGAAACCATGGCGCATTTACCACTTTGACCTGTAAATTAGTAGATCATTCCGAGATTATCTGATCAGCTTCTGTACATCCCGCTCTGATTGTTGCATTTACAAAGTATAGTAGCTGATAGTAAGAGCTTGGCATCCCTGGTGATTCTCCCCATTTTCCTAGGAAGTAGGGGTTAGGAATGAATTCTCAGAGATAAAGTTAGGATTTTCACCCACAAACATGTTAGCTCAAGTTTTAAGCTAAATTTAACCAAAGCTATGTAATTTTCCCCAACTCTATTTAATTCCCAAGATTTGTTCTCCTTACATTTTGAAAATGGGGAGGGAGAGCTGCTTAAGTTATTTCTTCGAAGTCTCTGTAGTTATTGTTTCTCTTTGATCTCATCCATGCCAGTTAGATTCAAAGAAAGATTGATTCATTTAGGAATTTTGCTCATTTTAGGATTAGCTAGAATAATGTTCAGATTATAATAGGTTAAGGAATATTATAGAAGGTGGAATAGATTTCTTGGAATTGGAGGCAGAATTCCATAGTTAAGAGTACAAGCTCTGGAGCCCAATCTTATGTTAGTTGTGAGATTATGGGCAAGTTATTTTAACCTCTTCTAAACTTCATTTTTTTTTGTCTGTGAAGTTGGTATTATAATAGAACCTTTCTTATAGAATTATGAGTATTAAATACGTTAATGGGTATAAAATGCTTGGCATAGTGCCTTGTGCTTGTCAAATGGTGGTTGTTGTTACACTCTTCTATTGCTTATGACTGTAATTTAGAAACAGGCTTATTTGTTTCTGAATGTGTGTAAGATTAATTTTGATGAACCACTACCTTAGTTTAAGTTTAGTTATAGTGAAGAGCATTTTGCAGATACTCAACTTGAAGATTAAATTTAAGCAAGGATACACATATAAAGAAATCAGAAGGGAACATTTTCTTAATCAGCAAATAGACATTTTAGCATGGTGGTTTGTTTTGATAAGGGACTAAAATTCATATAAGAACTTTTATGATTATTTCAGTTGATAGTTTATTGTGGAAATAACTTTCATGACTTAAACAAACACTTTTATTCACTTTCACTTAAAATATTTTAATAATTTGGCATGATATTTTATTTCCTCACATCTTGTATTCTGGTTCCATTCTGAAGCAAAAGAATAAAAGACTTTGTAGTTTGGTGTTTCAGTTCTTTAGAAATTGAATGTGACCTTATTTAGTAACAGTATACCAGCTGGTCATTTTTTATGACAAAATGCCATTGTAACATTGAAGTTTTAAGAACAGAAGTAATGACTGTTTCATAGGTTTTCTTAAATATATGTAGATAACACTGGGGTGCTTTCCCCCCAGGCTCTGATTCACAGTAGAGCTTAAAAATACGTGTGTGTGCACGTATGTGGATCCCATTCTGCTGTATTTCATATAATTCATGTCAGTGTTTACCTAGCAGTACCCTCTCTTTTCTTTGTCTCATCCTTTACATGATTTGTGTATTAACTTCATAAAATAGAAAGCCTTTTTAATTTATAGATGCTTACTTATCCATGAATCTTTAACAGTGACTGTCTGTTTTTCCATAGACTTATCTTTTGTAGACATACTCACCCACCCATCCCATCCTAATATTGTCTTTATTTAAACAATGAAAATGTAAGGAACTTAATATAAAGGGTCTGGCAGAAGTAACACCATTGGGTGTGGTTGGTAGGCTACGTGAATGTCTCACACGAGATGGACAGCATAGAACATTTTACCTAAAATGTCATATGGTGTGCTTGAGTGGGATATTGTTATGTTACAGAATTATATGCTCATGATTTTGTAATAAAAGATTTGGTATAGATTACCAGCAGGGAATTATTTGTGCTGGACCCTGTATTTTCATGAAAGGCCCAAGGTTTATAATAATTCTTGGGTTTACTATTCTAAATTAATTAGGTGTAGGAGCCTTTAAAATCCAGGTGTTTTAACACACCTAATTAACTAATAAATTAGGTAGAGGTAGTTCCTGATTATATGGAAATTAGTTTGATTTAAAAGATTGAAATGGTTTTAATTATTTTGGGGTCTATTTTTTTCCAGTGAGTCTACATTGACCACTGATGACTAATGGAATTATAACTTGTATTTATTTCTCATCATTGCAAACATTCTAAAATATCAGGATATTTACTTAATTGAAGGAAGACCATTGTGAACCAGAAGAGGCTATAAAAGAAATGTAGGTTTATTTTCAAATAAATATATAGTAAATTATAGGCCAGAGGTTTCTATTAGTGGACCCTTGGGATTGGCAGGAAGTAGGTTGCTGAGTTGTTACTTCAAAGGATAATGAATTAATATAGTCATTAAGCATTATTTGAAGGGAGATAATATTTCATATATGGGTACTACTGTTTTCCAAGTATGTGAAGATATTCTGATTCATAAAATGCAAATCATTTTAAAGTGTTATATCCATAGCAACTTTAAATCATATTGTTTCAGAGTACAAATAGTGAAAGCACAGTTATTATGTTTTGGATGTCCAGAGGAGGTTCTTAAAAATCAAAGTCTTGGAAACTTTTTGTCACGGGATAGCAGTTTGATTTTTCTCATTTATTACTAATGATAGATTATGTAATATA
This sequence comes from Phyllostomus discolor, assembly GCF_004126475.2. NCBI lineage: Eukaryota > Metazoa > Chordata > Mammalia > Chiroptera > Phyllostomidae > Phyllostomus > Phyllostomus discolor. The sequence goes on from NC_040904.2 coordinate 112,066,636, forward strand.
GCATATGGTTGGTGTGAAGCATTGTAGAGATGAGGTTGTTTTGCAGTTTTACTAAAAGAATTGTGCACTGAAAATTAGTCTGTTACTTGCTAGCTTTAACTACATTTTCTATGCAAACAGTGTTTATAGGCTTTTATTTTGCTAGACTGAATTTTTAGGGGAATGAATAGAGCTTTTTATTATTTTTCTAGGAAGAGCAAAAAGCCTTATGCTGAAATGTTGAGTGAATGAATGAAAAAAGGTGTATGTGTGCGCACATGGAATTAAAGCAGTCCTATAAATTAGTTTTTATTGTTCTTTGACATAGACTAGAGATTTATCTTATTATTTATTTATTTATTTTTTTTAGGAATGAGAGTAGATTTCCTTTAGTCCTAAACCACTAGAATGGGGTTTTATAAATAGGGCAAGATTTTTGAAGAGCCAGGGCTTTAGGGGCTATGAGTAATGGTCTTGAAGACTCTTAAGTATCTTGGTCAAGATATAAGAAGTTGGGTTGTAGAACTACTGAACCACTGTTCTTTTTTATCTTGGAGGTTGACCCCAATTTCCATTTGCACCATTAGTTGTTTCTCATCTAGGTCTTTTTCTCTGACATTCTTTAGAACCTTACTTCTCAAAGTGTGGACACCAGACCAGCAGCACTAGCAGTCTTGGAGCTTTTTGGAAATTCAGAATCTCAGACTTCATACTAAGCCTACTGAGATAGAAAATTTATTTTAACAAGATCTCTATGATTGATATGTTTGTTACAGTTTGAGAAATACTAATCTAGAATACATTACCAGACTTTTTTTTTTACCATTGAAAACTTTCATTTAAGCCCAAAGTTTTTTTAAATGCCCAGTAAAAAGGGTAAGGTAAAAGTGTTTTCAACTATCTTATGCAGTTTATTTAGATTTTGTGAAGAATGATAAAAATCAGTCACCTCTGCAGTGAATCTTGAGACTTAAAGTAAAAACTGTTTATATGTGTGTGTGTGAGAGAGAGAGGGAGGGAGCATGTGCATGAACACCAGTTGCAGGCTCTGCTGGTATATTTTACTACAGGAAGAAAAAGAGATGGAATTTTGATGTACAGTATTGACTTACAGGGAGGTGGAACAGAAAAGCTGGTTATTTACCAATAGGACGTGGCATTCTGAAATGCGTGCACTTCATAATAACTAGTAGGTTGGACTGACAGGGCTATGAAGGGAGGATCAACAAGGGAATCTATCTATCTATCTATCTATCTATCTGACCATCGAATTCTCAAGATTTGTCTGGGAGAGGATTTCTGGAAGTTAAGGATAAGGGAAGTAGAGTGGTTGCTTTTATTGGTTCTGGATCTTATAGAACACAGAAAACGTTAGAGAGTTAACTTTAGGGACAAGCAAATATTTCCCATAAAATTCTGTTTGCCCCTTTTTATTTTTTCACCTTCCATTTGATCTCTCCATTTCCCTCGGTTCCCAACCGTTTTTGTTTTAATCCTCACTCGATGATATATTTGTTCATTTGAGAGAGAAAAAGAGCAAGAGAGAGAGACCGACAGACATCAACAAGAGAGAGAAACATGTCATTGGTTGCCTCCCATACGTGCCTGACTGGGAATCAAACCTACAACCTTGTGGTGAACAGGATGATGCTCCAAACAACTGACCCACCCACCCAGGGTTCCAACAGTTGATTTTAACCTAGCAGATTTTCCTCCAACCATGCCTTAGCTCTCTATTCCCCGTTTGAGTTTCCTGGGTTCACATCCTTTACCTAGACCAGTGATTCTCAAATGGGGGCCATTTTGATTTTCCAAGGGGACACTGAAGATACAAGAGTTATTTTTGGTTGTCATAACTGGGGCTATGGTACTACTGGCATCGTGGGTACAGGCCAGGGATACTGCTAGGCATCTTACAATGCACAGGACAGTCCCTCACAACAAAGAATTATCCAAAGTTTATTGGTGAGGTTGAGAAACTCTCACTTCAATTATTGCCAGAGTGCAGTAATGTGTCTACCTGTTTCCAGTTTAATTCCCCTTAAGTTTTCAAGAGTTTCTGGCACCCATGGTATGAAGTCTAAACTCCTTGCCATAGGATATAAAACAATTTAAGGGTTGTTTGTTTTTTCTTTTTATTGCTTTCATTGCTCTTAAAAGAGCCTCATTTTTGGCTCTTAAAGTCATCTCTGTACTAATAGTAGACTCAGTAACACCACAGTGCCTGTACGCCTCAACATACACGTTATTTTGTAGCCTGTAATACATTATCTATTTATCGATCTATCTAGCTAGGTACAATTTAGTTCTTGTTGAAAATTTCTCAGGCATTTACCTTCTCTTTAAAGCCTTTGTTTCTGCCCTGTTGGTACTTTGATTATAATGTGTATATTGTATGACAGTGAATATGTTCTGGTTGCACGACTTTGTTACCCACTAGTTTATGTCCTCTTTTTGAGGGAAAGGTGTGTGCCTTGTCACCATTGTATTCCAAGTACTTAGAACAGTTCCTGATACAAAGTAGGCTGTTAAGTGTTTAGTTGAAAATATGTTTTTTCTCCAAGGGATAACCACAGTTCAAATAATTTTGAAATTTGTTTGCAAGTGAGATTTTACTATAATTTATTTTCTGTGTAATGAGACTTCTATGTTTAATTTTTCTGCTTCACCACCATACTTTGTATTGCTGTCTTCTTTTCAGATGTCGTTTTGTCTTCTGAAGCTTATAATGCTATTTTCTTTTTTTTTTATTTTACTTTTTTTTTTTTTTTATTTCAATCATTGTTCAAGTACAGTTTTCTGCCCCCTACTCCCGTTTCAGCCCCTCCACCCAACCCTCCCCCCTTCCCCCCATTACCCCCCACCCTTAGTATAATGCTATTTTCAATGTTATTGATACCTTATGTCATACCATTCAGTATCACATGGGAGTAGATTTTAATCACTGGTTATTGATTGAAGAAACTTAAATCTATAATGGCACAAGTTTGGAGATCTCTTTTTATCTAAAAGGAAAAAATTCTTAGGCTAATTATAGGTTTTGGGGGAGATAGGGAAGAGTGGGAGGAGTGATGAATCCCTCTTTGGAAAAACAAGAAACATATAATGAAAACTGTTAGGGAAGGAGGATGACACACTCCATTTATTTAAAACTCTTTTTCTATGTTGCTTAATGCCCTACAATAAGAAAATAAATTGTCCTAATTGCACTAATTGTAATTTTCGGGTCAAAAAGCAAGTCTGAGTTTGTGAAGGAACTTAGTAACAGAGGAACATTTAAAGCAGTAATTTTCTTGCATTCAAATATATGACTGGAATTTAGGTGTCCTTATTTAAGTCCTATTTGACAAGTTGTGATTTTGTTAAATAAATATCCTTTGATGTGTCAAATTTTTCTGATAGTTTGAATAAGCTTTAGTCCCTACATTTTCTAAAATATAAATTTCAAATTAGTGAAGGCTTAATTAAGGTTATATTATTTTTGCTGTATATTGAATCTTTATAATTGTGAGATGTTACTAGAAATAACTTGCTTTAAAATTTCCATTTGTAATATCGCTCTGAAGTCTACATTTTTATCCTCATCTACAAAAGTATCTTGTGATGAGACAGAGGATAATTGATTTGTCCCATGATTGGATAGAGGTGGAGTTGTTTTACCCTCATCGAACTTTATCCATGATTATAATTATTGTGTATGTAGGTAGACTAGTTGCCTTTCTTATGAAAGTTTAATCTTTTTTCTCTCCTTAAACCAAAGAAAATACAGTGGAGGGCCATTTGTGGACTGGAGAATCTGAAGTACATAGAATAACTTTCATAGGCATAATTTACAAGGTCATTTTGAAATTTTGAAATCAAGTGTTTTCTTCAAATTGGTTATATTTTTCAGTATTTTTATACTGGAAAAATTATTTTTTATGTATTTTCTATATTTCTCCAATTATGACACATTTTATGAAAAGAGTTAACTTAATTATTTGCTTCAACAAGCTTATGACAAAGCAATGAGTAAACATAGATTTTTAAAATTTCAGGTCTTAAATTAGATATCTTCCCTGGAATGTATCAGCATTCCTTAAAGGGAAAACACACACACACACACACACACACACACACAGTCCCTTTATGATTCAGTTTGGTGTAACTTTGCTACAACTAAATGAAGTATGATGGTGGAAACTATCATTAACTTGCATACAGTAAGAAACCCTGCATCACGAAGATTATTTACTAACTTTATTCTGTTAGCCAGTGAATTTATGCTTTTATTGGATAATTTATTACCAATCTGTTCAAATTACTGAGATTTATAAGACCAGTAATATGTGTGTGTGTGTGTATATATATATATATATATATATAGCCTGATATTATTTATAAAGATTTTTTTTATTTTTAGGTGGGGGAGGGAGGGAGAAAGAGAGGGAGAGAAACATTGATGTGAGAGAGAAACATCTATCACTTGCATCTGGTATACACCCCCAATGGGGGACTGAACCTGCAACCCAGGCGTGTACCCTGACTGGGAATTGAACTGGCGACCTTTCGCTTTACAGGATGATGCCCAACCAACAGAGCTACACCAGTCAGAGTTGAGATTATTTCTTTTCATTGAGTACCTTCAGTTGAATGCCCACTTCAGATAGAATGAATTGTACTCTGATCTACTGTGTACATAATTTTAAAAATTAAAAATAGTACATTCTTTAGGAATTAGCCTCTTCTTTAAAGCGAGGTAGTTCCCAGTAGGAAATAAGACAGTGAGATGGGGAGCAGAAAATGGTATAGTTTGGAGAAATTTTTTACCTATATTTTGTGCCCTTGAAGCCATTTCTTCATATTGCAATGAGAATAGGTAAGTGCCAGTGGAAAAAATTTTGCAAAGCATTTACTTTGCTGATAAGTTCTATTTATTAAGGTGTTATTAACTCAGATAATAATGCATTTCTCTAAAACATCTGTTGCTTTATATTATAATATTGCTGTTAAGCCTGTTAGGACTGTGGGTTTTTTGGAGGCATGTGTTGGGGGTGGGGGTGGAAAATAGTGGGTGGTGATAAGGACATTAGAAGAACTGTTTTAGCAATTTAATTGTTTTCTATTCCACCATTCCAAATATCTTGTTAGTTATGCTAGTTTAGATTAGTGTGGGGGATGTTAGGAGTGGCCTGGTTTCTTTCCTTCTTTTTCCTAGCCAAGGAAGTATCGCCTGGGGATGCTGGAGGAGAGGCTAGTTCCGATGGGATCAAAGGCACGAAAAGCAAAGAACCCTATTGGCTGCCTTGCTGACAGGTGTAAATCAGGAGTACCCATCAGTATGGTTTGGTGGAACAGAGTCACAGAAAACAATTTACAGGTAAAAATAATTTTACTGGACATTTTTTGAAAGTGAATATCTTGGCTGCTTTCTGTGTCTTTGGGGTGGTGGGTGTGATATTGGGTAGCTTAGATGATGCATTTAAGAGAGGCTAGTGGCCCCATTAACCAACTAAATGATTTTGTTTGGTGGCTTTTTGAGTTTTCTCTGTCTTTAGATTTTTCTGTTCTTTTATTAAATTTAGTTTTTTCCTTTTGGATCTTGTTAACAGTTGAGTTTAATTATTTTTAATACACAGAGTTATTCAGGATACTACATTGAAAAATATTATAAAATTTACTATAGAAAATCTCATTTGTTTGGAATTTGAACAACAGGAAGCTTAGTATTTTGTATTTTTGTACATTTTTACTAGGAAATAAGAATTGTGAACAAATTTATCAAGTGTTTTCTCTAAAACCACCTTCAGTAGTATGTTATACGATTATTATAGATACCAGTCTTTGACTCTGCCTTATCAGTCAGTGCTAACTAATGAAAATGAATTTTTGTAACTCAAAGGCTAGCTTTGGTGTAAAATTCTGAAATACCTATAAAATAATTGAATTATGTTCAGCTTGGTTATATTCTTATTTTTAAAAATTGGTGGTTGTGTAATATAGATCTATTAATCAAAATTCAATTTAGTCGGAAGTAGAATATCTTTCCTTTCTGAATAAATTGGTATCTTTAATATATTGCTAGCAAAAAGACTATAATTCCACATATACATACCACAAACTGAAAAGGTAAAACAAAGTTAAAAACTTGGTTTTATTTCTGTCACCAACCTTGTATTATGAAAGTGTTCCACAGTATTTTGGTCTATTCAATATTAATACCTGAACAATACCTATATTGCTTTGGATACAGAAATAAAGAAGTTACTCTAAATATTGCAAAATATGGGATTTGCCCAACTGAAATTTTGGTAGCAACTATAAAGATAAACTGGTGTGGGGGGACCACATAATCATATACTTAAAATTTCAGTGTAAAGTTTTGGATGTATCAGTTATGAATTGCAATATAGTTTACTGTATTTTTGATTTGAGACCAGAAGGAGAGAGATTTGATATGGATTGTTAGAATTATTTTTCAGTTTTAAAATGAAAGTCTGAAAATAAATTGGACCTGAACTATGTAAGAATAGATATAAGTGGACCTGGAATTGCTTGTAGTAGGTTGTAGAGTGAAACACTGATAAATACAAAGGTACAGAGCCACTCAACCTCCACAGCTGCCCCTGTCCCCTTATCCCAGTGGCAGTTTTCAGATACCTCTTTTTAGCACAGCTTGAAAAATTGTTAGGTTAGTATAAGAATATATGCTCCAATTATGCTTAGTTTTTAATTAAAACAGCTAGTAATAGATTTGCTTTCATTGTGAGAAAGATTGACTTGCTGATACCTGAATCTAGTACTTCAAATACTACTATTATGCTTCAGATAGTTCTTTTCTTTTAAGAACATGATGAATGCCTTGTTAGTTTGGTCTAATATTGGAGGGGCAGTAATACCTCACACTGTGTCTCATGTTGAAGTACTGAAAATACCCATCTAGTTTGGTCTTCATTACTATCTTTATGGATTCCTAAATTGGGTATTTGGTGTTGCTTTCTTTTTTTATATTGGGTTTTTAAGTCTTTTTGTTGTATAAGAAAAATAATTTATATAAACCAATTCTATACCAATATTTTTTTAGTTTTGTATGTTTACTTTTTTATATTTTATGTTTTTCACATAAATTTCAAAGGATTGTATGGCTGGATATGTTAATATTCCTTGTTTCATTTATTTTCTTTAAAACTTAGATCTTCTTAATCCTAAGGTCAGAGAAAGTTTGTCTATATTTTATTTTAGTAATTATAGCTATGTTTCTTTTTTTTTTTTTTTAAAGACTTTATTTATTTATTTTTAGGGAGGGAAGGCGGAGAGGGGGGAGAGAGAGAGAGACAGACAGACAGACAGACATCAATGTGCGGTTGCTGGGGGTTATGGCCTGCAACCCAGGAATGTACCCTGGCTGGGAATCGAACCTGGGATACTGCTATGTTTCTTAAATGGTTATTTTGTGCCAGGCACTGCGCTAAGTTCTTTACATATATTGTCTCTTTGGTCTTGCTAATAACTTTGGGACAAATGTTGCTGTTAAATTAAGTATTTTCAGTGAAGCTAAGTAACATTAAGGTTAAGCAGTAGTTAGTAGAGAAGAACTGAAATTTTAACGCATCCTTATGAGACTTCAAAACTTTGCATTTCTGTGTGATAGAGCTCTAGTTATATTAGAAATTTAATTGGTTTAGTTATCTAACAGGATAATTGAACCTTTTTTGAGGATGAGAAAGCCTACATAGTTTTTCAGGTATGAACTGTGTCTTCTCTTTGCAGCATTTGTGAGACTACCTTTTTTTCCTTTTGAGGCATAATTTTCTCAGGGACCTTTAACTACCTTTCTTTCTGGAACTTGAAACATTTCTTTACATTGACTTCTTCATCTTGATCTAACATCTTTAGAAGTATTTTCATTGCTGAAAACAAAAGAAAACTAACCAAACTGTCCCCCCCAAAACCACACCTTAAAGCAACAATAACAAAAAAAAAATCTTTCTCTGAAAGTTTCTACCTGTATTTTTCATAAGTGCATTTGTTTTCTTCAGTGCTGGACTTCTTTCAAGAGCCATGATCCCCAACCTTTTAGTGCTTAATGATCTCTTTATTTATTTCCTACCAAAAAATCTCATAATATGGAAGAATTGTCTACCAAACATACATTTATAAAACAGTGACTCATGCTTTCATTCTAAAAAATCTATAATATTGTTAATTAGAGAATCAAAGAAACAATATTTTTCTTAGTCTTTTGTAGGTTGGTAGAAGATAAATTTGTTTTTCATATGGCTATTTGAAATATTGATAATACCCACCTGGTCTCCATTACCATGTGAATTTCATGCTTCGGACCCTTTGAATAGATTCAGTCTTCTCTGTGATTTCTTTACCAGCCATTTATTCCTTCACTGCCTGTGGTTTGGTGCCGCCAAAATTTCACTAAAACTGCTCTCAGAGTTTGTCAGAGATCTCCTTCATTAGCAAATTGAGTAGTTTTACTCAATACTTAATATGGCTGGTTTTTTGTTTTTGAAACTTTCCTCTTTACAGTCTTATTTTACTTTTACACGTTTAATTATATTTTATTGGTTATGCTATTACAGTCCCAATTTTTCCCCTTTTGCCCCCCTCCACCCAGCACCTCCCACTCCCTCAGGTACTCTCCACACCATTGTTCATGTCCATGGATTATGCATGTAAGTCCTGTGGCTACTCAATTTCCTATGCTATACTTTATATCCCCATGGCTATTCTGTAACTACCTGTTTATACTTAATTCCCTCCCCTCTTCATCCATTCCCCCTATCTTCCTCCCATCTGGCAACCATCAAAATGCTGTGTGGATCCATGATTCTGTCTATGTTCCTCTTGTTTGTTTAGTTTGTTTTTTAGATTCAGTTGTTGATAGATACGTATTTAAGCTATGTTATTGTTCATAGTTTTGATCTTCGTTTTCTTAGATAAGTCCCTTTAACATTTCTTATAATAATGGTTTGGTGATGATGAACTCTAAAGTTTTTTCTTATCTGGGAAGCTCTTTATCTGCCCTTTGATTCTAAATGGTAGCTTTGCTGGGTAGAGGAAGCTTGGCTGTAGGTCCCTGCTTTTCATGACTTTGAGTATTTCTTACTAATCCCTTCCAGCTTGCAAAGTTTCCTTTGAGAAATCAGCTGGCAGTCTTATGGGAACTCCTCTGTAGGCAACTAACTTATTTTCTCTTGCTGCTTTTAAGATTTGCTCTTTATCTTTAACCTGTGGCATTTTAATTATGATGTGCCTTGGGAGTGAGCCTCTTTGCATCCATCTTGTTTGGGACTCTCTCTGCTTTCTGGATGTACATGTCTACCTCCTTCAGCAAGTTAGGGAAGTTTTTTTTCATTATATTTTCAAATAGATTTCCATTGTCTTGCTCTTTGTCTTCCCCTTGTTGTAGGATGCAACATCCCCCTAGGATGCGAACATTGGACCTCTTAAAGTTGTCCCAGAGGCTGTTTATACTATCCTTATTTTTTTAATTCTTTTTCCTTCTTGTTGTTCTGCATGTTTGTTTCTTGCTTCCTTATGTTCCAAATCATTGATTTGATTCTCAGCTTCATCCACTCTATTGTTCCTTCCCTATAAATTGTTCTTTATTTCGATTAGTGTATCCTTTGTTTCTGACCAGATCTTTTTTATGCTTTTGAGGTCCTCACTAAGTTCCTTGAGCAAACTTATAACCAGTGTTTTGAACTCTGCATCTGATAGACTGCTTATCTCTGTTTTGTTTACTTCTTTTTCTGGAGTTCTGATCTGTTCTTTCATTTGGGCCATATTTCTCTGTCTCCTCATTTTGGAAGCCTTCCTGTGTTTGTTTCTGTGTATTAGGTAGAGCTGCTGTGACTCCATCCTGGTAGTGTTGCCTAGTGTAGTAGGTGTCCTTTAGGGTCCAGTGGCACAGCCTGCTTATCACCAAAACTGGGTACTTGAAGTGCTCCCTTCATGTGGGCTGAGTACACCCTCTTCTTGTAGTTGAGCCTTAGTTGCTGTTGGCAGATCAATGAGAGGGATTTTTCCATGCCAGTCAGCTGCAAGGACTGGCTGTGACTACTGTCCACCAACCTCTGCCCTCTGTGGAGGATCAGCTGTGCAGGGGCAGAGCAGTAAGTTCTCTGATGTGGTCTGTAGTTGTCCACTGGGTACTTAGGCTCTGGGGTTTCCAAGGTGGTCCAGGCCGAGGTCAGCCCCCAAATGTGTTCTGCCCAGAGCCACCTGCGTATGCTACAAAGCAATTTTAGATGGCTGCTACTTGTGCTGGGCTTGGAAATTCCCAGGTGAAGCCACGTTGTGAATCTAGTATGGCTACTGCTAATGCCATGCCCAGGGCCACTTAATAAGTGGTATGGGGTAGGAAGGGTTTGGGGCTTATTGAGACCAGCTGTTGCTTATTTGATAGGATTTAGGAAGCATGAGCCATGACCAACCATTCCTATGGAAAATGCACTGTTAAGATCTTGGGTGAGCCCCTAAGCTGGGTGGTATGGAATCTGGGATTTCCAGGGTGGGGTAAATAGTGTTAGCCAGGTTGATGGAATCTCAGATATGGCACCTGCCTGCTGACTCTGTGAGGGGAGGGTTTGGAAAAGGGTCGTGCCCTCTATCTGCTTTTCTGTCTGGGAGAAAGCTGTTTCCTAGCTCCCTTGATGGTAGACACTTCAGTTCTTCCCTGTATGCCACTGTGCTGGAGCTCAGAGGGAGTGAGTCTGAATAAGTCCATGTGTGGGTTCTTTAAGGGAAACTGTTTGGGACTCCAGAAGATTCTTCTACCAACTCAATTCCCATTGGTTTTTGCAGCCAGGAGTTATAGGGACTTCTTTTTCTGGCACTGGAACCCTGGGCTGGGGGACTTGGTGTGGGGCTGGCATTCCTTGATCCCAAGATATCCCTCCTGAGTTTTTATCTGCTACCCATGGATGTGGGACCAGCCTGTTGCGCATCTCTACCCTTCCTACCAGTCTGGATGGATGCGGTTTTCTTTAATTCCATAGTGGTCAGCCTTCCATTCAACTTGATTTCTGATCGTTCTGAGGGATTGTGGTTGTTTAAAGAGGCGAGCCATGTTTACCTATGTTGCCATCTTGAGCAGAAGTTTGCATTAAAAATTTTTTTTCTTTTATTGATGTAGAGAGAGGAATTGAGGGAGAAAGGGAGAGAAACATTGATGTGAGATAGAGAAACATCCATTGATTGTCTCTTGCACGTGCCCCAACTGGGGTTGAACCCACAACCCAGGCATGTACTCTGACTTGGGAATTCAACCAGCAACCTTTGGGTTTTCGGGAGTATGCCCAACCAACTGAACCACACCGGCCAGGGCTCCTCTTTGCATTCACATCTCTGTTTCATCCTGGCTCCTTGTGAACTCCTGTTCTTTGCTTGTTCTTTGTTTCCCTCTGTATGCCTAAGATTCTTAAAATTTTATTTCTATTCTGTCTTCTGTGTCAAGACCCCCATTTTTCCTGCCTGTGATACTTTTACATGTGGATACACTATTTCACTGTCACTGCAAATTTGACATGTAAGCTGACTGTAGTTTTCTGTTCTTCCCAATCTACTGCTTTTTAAAATAATTCTCTTATATTCCTTCTTTAATTAATGCCTTTATCTTCCTAGTCACTGAGGCTGTGTTACGTGACTCTTTCCCATTATCACTAACACTCTGCCTTTTATTATGAGAAGGAAACTGAAAAGCAGTACAGCAGGCAGGCTTCATTTGCCCTTCTGTTAAGGCTTTACCACAATAATGTCATTATCCACATTTGAGAAATACAGAAATGGCATTTTAGAAAATCCTCATTGTTAGTAAGAAATAGAGCTGGGATTCTAGTTCACATCTGTTTTATGCTAAATCCTTGCATTTTCCTATTATATCATCCACCTCTAATCCTTATGCTTTAAATTCTTCAGTATCCTTCTCTTTGCTTTTGTTAGCACTGCTGACTAGTTTATACCTTAAGTGTATGTTCTGAATAATTTTTGTCAGTTCCTTTCAGGATCTGTTCTGCCTTTCTAGGGCTATATCTCTAACCATCCACACATACTAAATTTAATCATATGGAATCTTTCATACTTTAAGTAATGTGAAATACATTGTCAGTTCTCTGTTATGTACCTTTGTATCTCTACTGTTGTTAACTTAACCTGAAAAAATATTTCCTTTCTTTTCCTTTAAGAGTTAGCTCAGGTGCTACCTTCTCTGTGAATACTTGCTCAAACACTACAAATCAACATTTTCCCCCCTATTTCCACATACTTGGTATTAACAATTATTTCATTGTGTTTTATATTAAGTTTGCTTACCTGTTTGTCTTTTTCTACTGGATTGTAATTATTTGAAAATAGGCATGTGTTTACTTTATTATTTTTGTTCCCTTAAGGTATTTTGCTTAACTCTAAATGTTGCCATCTAACTTGCTTTTTTTAGGTCTTATGTGCTATTTGTGACAGTTTATTTTAAGACTTTTATATATTTAAAAAAATCTATTACAGGTTTTCTGAAGTTTGTAGCCACCATATGTTACCAGTGTTTAGTTTTATTATCACAACTGACTTAGAACGTAGGATGGTGACTTCTTTTGAAATGTTGAGGGTCTTTTTTTTTTTTTTAATCCTCATCTGAAGACATACTTACATGGTTAAGAGAGGGAGGTCAGGAGAGAGAGGAAGAGAAACACTGATCAGTTGCCTCTTCTATGTACCTGGACCAGGGACTGAACCCACAACCCAGGCATGTTCCCTGGCCAGGTTTCAAGCCCCTAACCCTTTGGTCCACGGGATGATGCTGCAGTGAACTGAGGTATACTGGCCAGGTGGGTCTTCTAATTTTTAAAACATAAAGGTTAACATTGTCCAGGTATTCTTGATATTTTTCAATTTTCTGAGCCTGGTAGTAGTCTTACTAACTTCTTGACAGTGTTGTTAAGGGACAGAGCTTCTCTATTTTGTATTTTTTCCATGATCTCTGCCCAGACACCTAGTAGATGGTAGATGGAAGGTCATCTAAGACTCCATATCAGCAATACTATATTTCACCTAATTGCAAATTTACTTTTATCTTTTCTCGGTCTCTGCCTAGGATGTTTACCCATCCCTCTACCTGATCAATCTGTATGTGAATTCAAGATTTTTCATTTGTGTAAAGTTCAAATGCTGTTGTTCAGGTTTGAAATATTTTATCACTTACCTTTCCAAATTGTTTTGAGGATTCAAATTTCTAAGAACATAGCAGATATTAAATACATGTCCATTCCTCCAGTTTTACCTCATCACTCCAAAACTAGTCTTTGTTTATATTTATTTAGGGTGCTAGCTGTCAGTAAGTTAAGTTGAGATATATGTGGCATCATGGTATAGAATGAGGCAGTGACAATTGTCTTTCAGCATATTTTAATGTTGATGCATTGGGATATTTTAAAAAATTAATTTAAAATGCTTTTTTTTTTTGAGGGAATAACACTGTGTTCCCATCCTTCATGTAGGAATTAGGTGTCAACTTGAATGAAAGGATGGAAAATGCATTCCTTTGTAAATGTCTGAGGATCTGTCATGTTAAGATTTCCTAAAAATAGTGACATGTTAAATAAAATTGTATTCATTCATCTCAGACCTTTGGAAATATTGTGGTTATGAATCATAAATTTTAGTATTACTATTGTTTTAGCTTATCCCCAATGTGGTGTAAATGTATGAGAACTATTGGGTGTATTAGGAAATTCATACTTGTCAACACCTCTTTCGATAGTGTTTTTCCCTTGTTGTCTGATGAAATGGCTTTTCTTTTAAGAAATGTTTAATTATGAGAATGCTCATATTAAAATATCTTGACACAAAAATCGTCCTATGAATTCTGGTTGTTTGTTACTGTGCTTTTAAGGTCCCAGAGAGGTTTTATAAACTTACTGGATCTGCTTGAATCTTGGTTACTTGTGAGTTTTGGTGTTTTTTCAGGTGATTTCTAGTCTTTAGGTCTCAGAAAATGGGGTCATTTGGGTTTTAGATGGAATGAATTGGAATGTATAAGGGTGAAGCTTCAACCCATCTACTCAGAGTTTCTCAATGCTTTGAAGAGCTAAAAAACTCTGGTGCAGCTAAAATGGAGTTGCTATATAGATATTACTTTCTGACCTCAATCTCACCTCAGAACCTCTTCTTTTTCTGCTGTTCTCTGTAACTGCTGTTCTTAATCTTGAATCTCTTAAAACCTACTCACTCCCTCTCTTCACTTTTGAGCAAATGACTTGTGTTCTTCAGAAGTGCGGGAAAAGTCATTGAGAAAGAGTTGCCTCATGCGTCAGCCTTCTACCTATGTAGAGCATTTTCGATTGTACCTTTGCTTACTGTTTTTCTTCCTGATCAGACAAAGGGGTGTTCCTTTACTGTATGCTTTAGAACCTGTCTTTATTCCATTTCCTGCCCCTTTTCAGTTTTAGACAGTCTCTCCCTTGACATGCTATGTTGACGTTTCACCCATTCTGGAAGAACCAGAACCAAGGAACCACAGAATACTTCCAGAGGAAATGTTCTGTGGTCAGTGCATTTGGGAAACTGATACAGCTGGAGAAAGGCTTATTGTCACTAGTTATTGCTCTCACTACTTTTTCACCTTTCATTTACCCCTTAATTCCTAGCTTTTGCCTTTCAATATGACCACTATAGAAATTCTTTCAGTAAGGTTACCTGACTACCAAATATAACAGTTCTTACTTGGCTGCTGCTCCATTTGACATTGTTGCCCATTCCTCAGTCCTTGAAACTTCTGTTCTCTTTTCTTAGATGTTCTTGGTCTTTTTTGGGGATCTCTTGCCCTCAGGAACTCTCCCGACCTCTGTCCTTGATTCCCCTCTTTTACTCTACACGTTGCCCCTTGGTGATCTCACATATCTTCATTACTTCAGCTATTCCCTAATCACATTGTACTCCAGGATATATTTTATTATTTTCCCAGTTCTATATTCTCACTCATTCTAAATATTAGCTTCTTTTAAACATATCTATATGGCATAAGACTTTAAATCTAACATGTGTACAGTGAACACCACATCTTTTCTTTCAAACCCATTCTTTCATTTCATTTACACACATCTGTACATGGTCATTCACAAGTATATGCCCACTATTTGTCTTGATTACTGATAACCACACAGTTACTTCATTTTTGAGCTCTTGACTCTTCCATCTTCCTTATTGGCCATATTCTTCATCCACTGAGATCTACTGATTGTGATACTTTGAAATTGTCTTCACTTTTCATATCACTAAGTTTAATTTAGGCCTACCTTTATTTTTTATCTGGACTATTATTATTATAGTTTCTTATCTGGTTCCTTGCTAATGGTCTTACCTTTCAAACTACTACCTGGGAATTATCTGGATTCGTTTCTAGTTTGTGTTATCTGTTCTTTGTCATTAGAGCAAAATCCATGTATTTTAGAAAGGTATCTGAGGTATCTCCCTCCTGATTACTGCGGCAGACTTACTGAACTATTTGCTGTACAATACTCTTTCTGTTGCTGCCTTTGAACACTCACTTTGCTTGGTGTGCTCTTCTCTCGACTCAGCAAACTTGTCTTTTAAGATTCAGTTTAAATATACGGTTTTATGATCTAATTAGACAGCTTTAAGCATTAGGAACACAACTTTTCTCTAGAATTTACATTGCTCTGATAAATGTATATGTAACTTGTCTTATAGGACAGTTTAAGTCACACGATAGACAGTTAATATTTTTGATATGTGGATGTTCTAAGCTTTGGGGGGGGTACGGAATTGGGTTCAAGGCACATTCTATACCTGTGGAATGCCATTCTGTGACCTTCTAGAACACAGTGGCTATGCTTTATATATCTTCTCCATGGTGCCTAGCACAGTGTCTTATGTGTTAGCTATTCAAATGATTGACTGAATGAGCCCAGATTAAAGATTAGCTGGTGAGATGAGTCTTTGATCTAATATTAGTCCTCAAATTTAATGTTTTCTACATTTTTAAAAATTTTTGTTTGTTACAGTTGCATGACAAAATATCATTACGGAAAAATATTTGAAAAATCTTAATATATGTTAAATTTTGTAATTGAATTGGTTATATGAATAACCAGTCCCCTGTCCCCCTTCCCTCTGGCAACCATCAGTACTATTCTCTGTATCTATGAATCTGGTTCAGTTTTGTTGGTTTGTTTGTTTTGTTCTTTAGATTACACATATAAGTGAAATCATGTGGTGTCTGTCTTTCTCTGACTTAATACACTTAACACAGTACCCCCAAGGTCCATTCATGCTCTTGGCAAATGGTAAGATTTCCTTCTCTTTTATGGCCAAGTAATACTTCATTGTATACATGTACCACAACTTTTTTTATCTACTCATCTACTGATGAGCACACAATATGTTTCTATATCTTGGCTATTGTAAATAATGCTGCAGTGAACATAGGCGTGTATATATTCTTTCAAGTTAGTGTTTCAGATTTCTTCTGAAATACACCCAGAAGTAGAATTGCTGTGTCTTAAGGACCCTGCGCACTGTTTTAATTTTTTGAGGAACCTCCATACTGTTTATCACAGTGGCTGCCACCAATTTGCATTTCCACTAACAGTGCACTAGGGTTCCCTTTTGTCCACATCCTTGTTAGTACTTGTTTGTTGATTTATTGACAATAGCCATTCTGACAGGTGTGAGGTGATATGTAATTGTAGTTTAATTTGTGTTTTTCTGATGTCAACCCACATGATTATTAATGGCTGCACACTGTTGTATGTATCATGATCCACATAACTGTATTCCTACTGATAGATATTGTACTTCCTTTTAAAAATAATAATAAAACAATGTGATAAATTAAAAATTTTTACTTGGTTGATTTTCTCTTTAGCTATAATTCCTAGAAGTAGGAGTACCAGGTCAAAAGTCATGTTTATTTTTAAATTTTGATGCATACTATCAAACTATTCTCAAGAACAGTGTTCATAGTATTACTTATTTCTGACAAGCATTGTAAAGGCTGAACTGAATAAGTATCAGTATTCTAGGAGTCTTGGAAATTTATGTACCTATAATTTTAAGGTGTTACATATAATTACCTTATGCTGACTTCATGAAAATGTATTTGTTTAATTCTACCATAGGATAAAGCTCTTATTACTAATTGATTTTCATTTGGCAGGTTCTAGCATTACACATGCTACATATTCCATTATGATAGTCAAATTACAAATAGGAGAACCTGTATTTAAAAGAACACTTATGTAAATCTCTTAGAAGCACTAGTAATCAGCTCTTTTTGGTTTCATCAGTTTGATTCTGATTTATTTAGAATATCATTTTCTTTATTGGGTATTTTTCTTTTTTTTTTTAAAGATTTTATTCATTTTTTTTAGAGAGGGAAGGGAGGGAGAAAGAGAGAGAGAGAAACATCAATGTGCGGTTGCTGGGGGTCACGGCCTACAACCCAGGCATGTACCCTGGCTGGGAATCGAACCTGGGACACTTTGGTTCCCAGCCCGTGCTCAATCCACTGAGCTACGCCAGCCAGGGCCTTCTTTATTGGGTAGTTTTCAGAGGACCCAGTTTGTTTCAGAAAATTTGTAAATTGTGATATTAGACTAATTTCAAAGTAGTACTGATATTTAAATGTGAAATTTTATAAGATGAACCATGACAGATTTTAAATAGGTGAGTTTCTGAATAATTCAGAAGTTGATTTTATTTTGATAATAATTGACCACATTTGGCTATGCTTGAAATCTGGGAAAATAACCCATTAAGTTAAAAAAGATTGTAGAAATGTGAACTTGGAGGTTCGGGTTAGCCATTTGACTTCTCCTTTCTGTCTCCTCACCCTGTTCCTCTTTATTCTGTGTTGTTTATGAACACTGAAGACTAGTAAAAATAGCACTGCACAGGGCTGGTCTTTATATCCATGGGTCTCATCTTTTTATATTTTTTTAGATTGTTTTATCAAGGTAAAATGCTTGCCTATTCCTTCCCTTTTCCCACATCGTCAGTGTCCCCTCTTTTACCTTCCCAAATAATTCACTGCTTTTTGCTCTTGCCAAGATGCCCCTCCCCCAGCACACACTCACACAGTTATATACACACACACAAAAACGCTTGCTTACCAATTTTGGACTTGTATCTTTTGAATTAATCTCAACTAGGCTCCTTTGTCACTCCAGAGAGGGAAGACTAGTAGTGAAGATGGGAGATTGGAGTTGTAGGTTTTGGAAAAAATTAGATAAGGTTAAGATTAATATTAACATTTTATTTCCCATTTTTAAAAATTGATTTAATTCGGTGAAGGGCAGTGGAGACTTGACATGGTCAATCTGGTTGGATGTCAGCAGAAAAGCAACTAAATAAAACTTTCCTTCTCCTTTTTTCTTTCCACTTTCCTTTTTTTTCTCCTTCTCTTCCCATCTTTTTCTACTTTCTCTTCTACTCTCTTTTGTCCTGGCTGAAAAGTGAAAGATGGATTGCAGTCAAGCAAGATGAATCAAGTTGGTCCATTGAGATGATGTTGTGAGTAGAGATGATGGTAACTTAGACTAGGGTACTGAGAGTGAAATGAGTAGAAGTCATTGAATTTGAGAGCTATTTAGGATGTAGAATAGACTCCATGACTTGTTGCTGCAAAGACATCTGCATTATCAGAAGGATAGTTACTTGTGACATAATTTATCTGATCTAGAAAGAGACAATATAGAAAGGAAAACAAGAGTTGAAAAGGAAAGTCAGCTATTTAGGATGTAAAATAGACTCCATGACTTCCTTGCTTTATAAGGAAGTAATTGATTTCCTCACAAATTGTTTGAAATGATGATTGTAAAGTACCACTTTTTACCGCTGTCTGATCTAACCGAAACAAGGGGTTGGCGAATTTTTATATGTCAGTAATTTAAGATCAAATCAGGAATGCCTTATGTTTTGAAAACATCACTATTAGATTTATCTTGTGGCAAGACAAAAGAATGAGGATTAGTCTTCTTTCCAGAAATAGAAAAAAAAAAACTGAACGAAATATATAAAAGAATACTTTTCAAGACATGAGATATGAGGCATGGGAGGAATCTGATCCCTGATTGGTGGAAAATAGATGAGGTGAGCTCTATGATTACTCCAGCTTACTGCCTGGAGAGAGTTTTCCAGACTTGGTGCCTGGAAAAGGAACTCAGGTGGGACCTGTCTAATTGAGGATACCAAACTGGAAGTTCACAGAGGCCTAGGTGGCTATAGTTCATAAAAGAAAGTACTGGAGAGGAGGGAGCTCATACTCAGAGGGAATTTGGACACTTGCAGATGGGTCCCGCGAGTCTTCAGTTGAGTATTGATTAGAAGATAGGAGTGAGCAGGCTGCTTGAACTAGAAGAAGAAGAAGTATCTGAAAAGATCACTGGAAATAAATCTGAGAGCTCATACAAGGTCAAGAATAGTTCCTGTCCTTACCAGCTGACATGGAAAACATAATTCATGAAGTATTAAATAGGCTAATGGGTGGCTTTTTGCTTCAGTATTAGGGCCAGTAGCCTTAGAATAAATGCTGCCCTAGTCCTTCATAATAAAGCTTAAAGCAATACCTGAGAGGATCAGACTAAGTTTTAAGTAGTCTGACTGCAATGGAGAGCAAAACTGAAGAAGATTTATAGGAATAAAGAAAACTCAGCATCCAGCAGGCTAAAGTAACAATATTTGACATCAATAAAAAATTAGCAGATATGCAAAAAAGTAGGAAAATTGGATTCACGAAGAGAAGAAAATGTAATCAATTAAAAATGACCTAGAAATGTCACGTCAATAGTGTAAGAACATGAAGTCAGTTTTATAACTATATTCAATATGTTCAGGAAGGTATAGGAAAGATTAAACATGTTAGCATAGACATGAAAGTTTAAAATCCAAATTGAACTTCTAAAATTTAAAACTACAATATAGGAATGAAAAATATATTGGATGGAATTAATGGCAGATTAGACATTGTATAAGAAAAGATTAGTAAACTTGAAGGCATAACAATAGAAACTATCTAAAAAAACAAAAGTGAGCTGTGGGATAACTTGAAGCATTCTAACACTCTTGTATTTGGAGTACCTGAGCCAGGGTAGGGCAGGGGTGGGCACATAGAACAAATATTTTAAAAAATGATGGACAAATGCCTTCTAAATTGAATAAAAACTATAAACCTACAAATCCAAGAAACCCAGAGAACACAAGCACAAAAGAATCATGGGAAAAACATAAAACTACACCAAGGCACACCAAATAAGAGCCAGAGGAAAAAATACCCATTTTTGAGCAACAAAGATACAAATGGCAGCATATTTCTTGTTGGTTGCAATGCAAGCCAGAAGACCATTGAGCAATACCTTTATAATACAGGAAGTAAAAATATTTCAACTTAGAACTCTGCTCTTGGGGAAAATATCTTACAAGAATGAAATCGAATGAGTGCATATAAGTCTGGTAAAATCTGAGTAATACTGTAGTTAATGTGAGCTGTTATTTTTGGGGAAAGATAGTGAAGGGTACTACTTTTCGTGAGCCTTAAGTTATTTCAAAATTTAAAAAGTTTTGATAACTTTTTAAAAAACGTACTTTTTCAGATATACAAGAATTGAAAGGATTCACCATTAGCAGAAATATACTTCAATAGATGTTAAGATATTGAAGTACTTTAGGAAGGAAAACAATACCTTGTGGAGATATAGATCTATACAAAGAAATGAAGAATACTAGAAATAGTAACTGCATGAGTAAATAGTCACGCACTGCTGAACGATGGGAATACATTCTGAGAAATGAATTATTAGACAATTTTGTCATTTTGTGAACATCGTAGAGTGCACTTACCCAAACCTAGATGGTGCTACTACACATGTAGGCTATAACATATAGCTTATTGCTTCTAGGCTATAAACTTGTATGGTGCGTTACTGTACAATACAACATGAGATTAAGTTAAGTACAAGAGAAAATTATGCAGTCAAGACATGGTAAACATTAGACATAAGAGACTACTGCTGGTGTAAAAAGCAAACCTTTACAGGGAACTTTTTTTATAAGTAGAAATAGTATAGTCTAACGATAAAATATAGTATAGTAAATATACAAACCAGTAATAGTTGTTTATTATTATTGTGAAGTATTGTATACTGTATTAATTGTACATGCTACACTTTTATATGCCTGGCTGCATAGCAGGTTTGTTTAGCCCAGCGTCACAACAAGCACATGTGTGAGTGCTGTGTTGTGCTACAACGTTATGGTGTAACTAACTAGTCTATAGGAAATTTCAGCTCAATTTTAATCTTTGGGAACAGTGTCATATAAGCAGTTTTTTGTTGACCAAAATGGTGTGTAACTGTATAGGAAACTTTCCTTCTTACTATTTAAGTCTCTTTGAAAGATAATTGACTCTTCAAAGCAAAAATAGTAACTGTATTTTAGGGTTTATAACATATGTAGAAATAAAATATATGATGACAGTAGCACAAGGTCTGGGAGGGGAGAAATGGAAGTATAATGTTGTAAGCTTGTTGTAGTATATCTGTAGTATTTTAAGACTATGATAGTGAATATTATGGACTGCATTGTTTCTCCCCCAAATTTGTATGTTTAAGCCCTAACCTTTAATGTGACTATATTTAGAAATGGGGCCTTCAGTGTGGTATTAAGCTTCAGTGTGGTCTTAAGGTTGGGGCCCTAATCCAGTGACTGGTACCCTTAAAAGGCGACAGATACCAGGTGCACGTACACTGGAAAGGGCCTGTTGCTATGAGGACACTGCAAGAAGATGGCTGTCTGAAAGCCAAGGACAGAGGCCTCAGAAGAAAGCAGCACTACTGGCACCATGGTCTTGGACTCCTACCTTCAATTTCTGTGAAGTCACTCAGTGTGTGCTATTTTGTTACGGCTCCAGTAGCCTAAGATGGTTGCTGATACATACTTTAAAACTGAAGGCAACTACCACAGTAATGGAGAGTTAAGCTAATAAGAGAGAGAGGATACAATTTAATGAAAGTATCAGTTGATCCCAAAGAAGGCAGAAAAAGGAATGGGGAAAAAGGAACACATGAAACAAACAGAAAGCAAATAGCAAGATGGTAGGTAGATTTAAACCCAAACAAAGCAATAATCCTATTAAATGTAAGTAATCTAAACATCCCAAGAAAAAGGCAGAGATTTTCTGATTGGATTTAGAAAAATTGAACAAGATCTAACTATGTAAAGATAAGAAATTTACGTTAGACATAAAGACAAAAGTAAATTAGAAGTAATACCTTGCACTAGTCAAAAGAAAGCTGGGATAGCTATATTCATATCAGACATAGTAGATTTTAGAGTAGAAACTATTACCATGGAAAAAGTATTATTTGATAAAGGTAAAGGGGACATGGGTATACCATTTTTAAATGTTTATGCACTGAGTGATAGGGTTAATAAAAATAGACAAAGACTAAATAGAATTGCAAGGAGATATAGAGAAACAATGCTAGGAATTTTAATACTTCATTAAAAAATTTATTTATTTTTAGAGAGAGTGGAAGGTAGGGAGAAGGAGAGTGAGAGAAACATTGATCATCAGACTTCCGCATACCCCCGGGTGGGACCTGGCCCACGACTCAGGCATGTGCCCTGATGGGGAATCAAACCAGCCACCCTTTGGTCTGCAGGATGTCACTCAACCTGCAGAGCCACAGCCACACCAATCAGGGCAGTATTCCACTTTCAATAAAAGAAGAAAGAGACGGAAAATCAGTAAGGAAATGAGAGATTTGAACAATTCTAACTACCACTTTGATATTTATGGAACACTATGCCCTACAACAACTAAAGACATTTTTTTTTTAAGTGCACATGGGATATTGACTAAGACTGACCAATTATAAATCAGAGAACAAGTCTCAATAAATTTAAAGAGATGCAAACCACACAAATATGTTCTCTGACCATGATAAAATTAAATTAGGAATCAGTAGCAGAAAGATCTTTGGAAACTCTTCATTCAAGTATTTGGAAACTGAATTACATATTTCTAAATTACTCATGGGTCAAAGAAGAAGTAGAAGGGGAAATTAGCCCTGACCAGCATGGCTCACTGGGTAGGCATTGCCCCACAAGGCACAGACAGAAGGGTCATAGGTTTGATTCCTGGTCAGGACACATGCCTGGGTTGCGGGCCAGGTCTCCAGTTGGGGGTGTTTGAGAAGCCACAGATCAATGTCTGTCTCGCACATTGGTGTTTCTCCCCCTCTCTTTTTCCCTTTCTTCCCCCTCTCTAAAAATAAATGAAAACATTTTTTTAAAAAAGGGAAGTTAGAAAGTATTTGAATTGAATGAAAAGGAAAACATGTCAAAAGTTTTGGGGTGCCACTAAAGCAGTAATCAGAGGGAAATTTAAAGCACTAAAAGCCTATGTCAGAAAAGGACAAATGTTCTCAAATCAGTGCTCTCAGCTTCCACCTGAAAAAGTAGGAAAAGAAAAACAAATTAAAGCTAAAGAAAGCATAAGAAATAATTAAGATCAGAGCAGAAATAATAGGAAACAAAAACAAGGGAGAAAAAATGAAACCCCAAACTAGTTCTTTGAAAAGATCAGTAAAATTGGTAAATAGCTACCCAGAGTAAGTAAGAAAAAACAAGATAAAAGGCACAAATTACCATTATCAGGAATGAAATAATTGGCATGGTTAGGTTGTACAGATGTTAATAAGGACACTAAGGAAATATTATGAATTATTGTATGGCAATAAATTTGATAAGGGATGAAACAGACAAAGCTTTGAAAGACAGAAACTACCCAAGTTCACTCAAGATGTAATAGATAACATGGCTAGTGTTAAATATTTTGAACAAATTGAAGGCCTGGATGACTCCACTGGTAAATTCTACCAAATATTTAAGGAAGAAATAATATAAGTTATATACAAGCTTTTTTAAAAATTGAAAAGAAAGAAATACATGCTAACATCATTACTATCATAGCAAAACCAGATGAAGACTGCATAAAAAAAAGAAAACCAGTGTGTATCATTTATATAGATATACAGATTCTTAAAAAATTTTAGCAGAATGAATTCTAATGGAAAATAAAAAGGATAATATACCACAACAGAGTATTGGAACTTGTCCTGGTAATGTAAAGTTGGTTTAATATATAAAAACTCATTGATGTAATTAATCATATTACCCAACTAACACCAGATGATCATCTCAATCGACAGAAAAAACATTTGACAAAAATCTATATCTATTACTGGTAAAAGATCTCAGCAAACTAGAAATACAGGGGTACCTATCTCCTTAACCTGAAAAAGAGCATCTGGGAAAAAAACGACAGCTAATATTATGCTTAATGGTGGAAAAGTAAATACTTTCCTCTTAAGATCAGAAGTAAGGAGAGAATGTCTGCTTTCACCATTTCTATTTTTACTGGGTATTTTAATGTAATAAGACAAGAAGAAATAAAAGACTGGAAAGAAGGGAAAATGTCTTTTACAGAGAGACATGATCATTGGAAGTTAAAATATAAACATCTGTAACTAATAAGATAAATAAGGGAGTTCTGTAAAGTCTCTTGGTGCAAAATTAACACATACAGTTCAGCTTTATTTCTCTCAAATATTGTGCTGAATGGTAACCTCCAAAAGATGGGTTCATTCATAATCCTTGGATCTTGTGAATTTCACTTCATTTAGAAAGAGTCTTTGTAGATGGGATGAATTAAAGATCTTGAGATAAGATCATCCGGAATTATTCAAGTGGGTCTTGACTCCAATAACAAGTGTCTTTATAAGACTGCAGCTGAGGGAGATTAAACACAAAGAAGGTGATTTGTGGATAGGGGCAGAAATTGAAGTAATGTGGATGCCAAGGAACGCCAAAGAATGTTGACAGTAACCCAAAGATAGGTGAGGCGTGGAATGGATCATGCTCTAGTTCCTCTGGAGGGAGTGCCAACACCTTGACTTTGGACTTTGGGCCTCCAGAAACTAAGAGAATAAATTGCTGTTGTTTTAAGCCATCAGGTTTGTGGTAATTTGTTAAAGCAGCCACAGGAAACTGATGGCATAACATACTAGCAGAACTATAAAAATTATGCAACTTACAATATCAGAAATATAAAATAGGTATCACTCTGATAAAATGTCTGTAGGTGTGTACATTGGAAACTTAAAAACATTTCTGAGAGGAATTAAAGAAGACGAAGTAAATGGAGATGTGTATCATATTCATGGATCTGAAGACTGAATTATAAGATGTCAGTTCTCTCCAAATTGATCTATAGATTCAGTATAGTCTCAAAATTCAGTAAGCTATTTAATAGAAATTGATAAACTCAGTCTAGTATTCATATGAAAATGCCAAAGATCTACAAACCAAACCAGATTAAAAAAAAGAAAAAATGCAAGACTTAACAATACCTGACTTCCAGACTTACTGCACAGCTACAGTAAACAAGATAAAGTGATATTGACATGAAGGTAGATTGGCATCAATGGAATAATTAACTCACTTATTAGTTGATTTTCAGTACACTAGTAAAGGCTATTTGGTGGAGACAGAATGATGTTTTTAATAAACAGTGCTGGAATAGCTGTGTATATGCAAGAAATTACTGATATACAAAACTTAACTCAGTATGTATCATAGACCTAAAGGTGAAACCTGAAATCACAAAACTTACAGAAGAAAACAGGAGAAAATATCTGTGACCTTTGGTTAGGTAAAATGTCTTTACTACAACACCATATACATGACTCATAAAAGAAAAATTTGATAAAGTGGACTTCATCAAGATTTAAGAATTTTTGTTCTTTGAAAGGTAACTGTTAACAGGATGAAAAGACATAGACCTGGAGAAAAAAGGATTTCTGTCCAGAACTGTGAAAATTTCTTAATAGAAAACAAAGCCAATAAAATTGGTAAAAAATGTGAACAGACACTTTACCAAAGAAGATACAGAATGGCAAATTAGTCATTTGGGAAATGAAAATTAAAATGACAGTGAGATATCACTATACACATATTAGAATTTCTGAAATGTGAAAGTCCTACCAAATCTCATGTTCCCAAGTATGTAGAGCAACTTGAGTTCTCTATACAGTGCTGGTGAACATACTGAAATAGTAAAACTACTCTGGAAAACAGCTTATCAGTTTTTTAAAAAATTTTAAAAAAATCACTTATGTATGTAAGATTAATTTATATTAAATTCTAGAAAACGCAGACTACTCTAATAGGGGCAGAAAACTGGGTTGAACAAAATAGTGGAGCAGAGAGGAATGGGAGGGAGGAGTTTAAAAGGCTTGTGGAAACGTTTTTGGGCAGGATGGATATATTTCATTATCTTGATTTGGGTAATGGTGCCATTATTGCCTGCCTATGTCAGGAGTTATCAAAACTTATATTTTAAATCTGTGCAGTTTGGCAGAAGGGGACCCTCCAATTCCAGGAAGATCTGCTGTGGAAAGTAGCTATTTCATAGTTCAGATAGTTCCAGCCAAGATGGAGGCATAGGTGGAAACCCTTCGCTTCCTCACACAACCAAAAGGAGGATAACAACCAATCTAAAATCAATGTACAACCAGAAGTGCCAGAAAATCAAACTGCAAAGAACTCCTACAACCAAGGAATGAAAGAAGTAGTCAACTAGAACAACCAGACCCATGCACCAAGACAAAGAAATAGGGCCCAAATCAAAGAACAGAGAAAAGCTTCAGAAAGAGGCTAAGTGATGAGGAGGTAGCCAACCTATCTGATGGAGAATTTAAAGCCCTGGTAATCAAAATGCTCACAGATCTGATTGAGCTTGGTCAAAAAATGAAAAAACAAAGGAAAAACACCCAAAATGAAACAAAGCAAAATATTCAGGGAACCAAGAGTGACCGGAAGGAAACCGGGGCTCAAAGCAATGATTTGGGACAAAAGGAAGAAATAAACATCCAACCACAAGAGAATGAAGAAACAAGAATCCAAAAAAATGAAGAGAGGCTGAGAAACCTCTGGGACAACCTGAAATGTTCCAATAGGAACATTGTATAGAAGGAGAAGAACAAGAGCAAGAAATTGAAAACTTATTTGAACGAATAATGAAGGAAAATTTCCCCAATCTGGTGAAGGAAACAGACTTCCAGGAAATCCAGGAAGCCCAAGAGTCCCAAAGAAGTTGAACCCAAAGAGGAACACACCAAGGCACATTATAATTAAGTTACCGGTGATTAAAGATAAGGAGAGAATCATAAAAGCAGCAAGAGGGAAGGAAAGAGTTATCTACAAAGAAGTGCCCATAAGGCTATCAGCTGATTTCTGAAAAGAAATCAGGCAGGCAGGAAGGGGCTGGAAAGAAATATTTGAAGTCATGAAAGGCAAGGACCTACATCCAAGATTAGCCTATCCAGAAAAGCTTTCATTTAGAATGGAAGGGCAGATAAAGTGCTTCTCAGATAAGGTCAAGTTAAAGAAGTTCATCATCACCAACCCCTTATATGAAATGTTAAAGGGACTTATCTAAGAAAAAGAGGATCAAAACTATGAACAGTAAAATGACAACAAACTCACAACTATCAACAAATGAACCTAAAAGAAAAACAATGAAAGCAAAAACTAAGCAAACAACTAGAACAGGAACAGAATCAGAGAAACAGACATCACATGGAGGGATTTCATGGGGAGGAGGAAGGGAGGAATAGGGGGAAAACAGTACAGGGAAGAAGCATAATTGGTAGGCATAAAATAGATGGTGAGACGTCAAGAATGGTATAGGAAACAGAGAACCCAAAGAACTTATATGTACAACCTATGGACATGAACTAAGTGGGAGGATACTGGAGGGTTGGGTACAGGGCAGAGGGGGGATAAAGAGGGAGAAATGGGAAAAACTGTAATAGCATAATCAATAAAAATACTTAAAAAATAAAGTAGCTATTTCATGAAACTAAAACCACAGTTTATTATATGTTAGTTACATCTAAATAAAGGTGTTAAAAATCACCAGGTCATGTTTCATTCAGAGAGTAGAAAGATTACTGGTGACAACTTATGAAGCCATAAGACAGGTAAACAAGTAGAGCTCATTATAAGGAGCTGTACCATGGAAGATATGGTATGGTTTTGTAAATTTACTGTGTGATGACAAAGAAACCTGACCAATATTTAGGAATATAATGATTTCTCAATTATTCACTTCACCTTCAGACAGCTCTTTTTCTTATATACCTTTCTGACAGACTTGTTGAAATACTACATAATATTTTGTTTTCTGTTTTCACTTCATATAAACCTCTTTCTGTACTTTCTGTCTAATTAAGAAAATATGTAATAGCCGCACCTTTAATTTTGTTGCATGAATTAAATTAGGTTGTTAATTTAGGGGACTGATATATCATGGTCTTAAATAGTAAGTCATATGTAGTAGAATCCAGTAGAATATTAAATACTGTGTCACTTTAAAACTTCCATGGAATCAAATGATATTAGGAAAGCATAAAATTGTGTTAAACTTGAGTTAGAAACCTCATCAGAAAACATGTTCATTTGTAAAAAGACCTTTATCAGTCATTTGTATGTAGGAAATACTGTATCATTGTGGTAGGGTAGGATGTGTGGATTGAAACACTTATTATTTCATTTAAAATATGATAAAATTATAACAGTGCTTTTAAAGCTGAAGGTCACAACTCTTGATTTAGTATATTGCTATCTAGAGTATAGGTCGGTGCCATTCAAATGTTAGGGATGTCAGTTTGTAGAACTCACTATATAAAAAGTATTTGGTTGTTTTTGGCATGAAAGATGCAGTATGAATTTAAGTATATGAGAACCCAGAACTCCATTTTTATTGATGAACTCTCACAAAGAGAATGTTATTTAACTTGATGAAGCATAGGTTTCTTTCAAATGTGCATTTATAGCTGTTAAAAATATAAATAAAAATTAGGATTAAAATATGAATAGAAATTAGAATAGAAATATATAGTAGAAATACAATTACCTGTGTCTTTAAAAAATATAAATTTAGTGATGTAGGAATATACGTAGATATTTAGAAAGGCATTAGCTTCTAAATCATAGGTCAGAAATAATAAAACTTTGATTTTCTTTCCACTCTCCCTTTTCTAATTTCTTTTCTTTAGCGTTTTTGAAGTTAGACAAATAATTTATGTAACCCAAGTTGGAGTCTTCCTTCTAGATATAACCATCACCCCTTAAAGCTAAGATAAATGGTTTATTTTCTGATGAATAGGTAGTTCATTGTAATGTCATCAGTTTATTTACCACTTTTGCCTTATATTTTTAAAAAGTATTCTTAGCATACATAATAAAGGTGTGTGCCTATGCTATTTTACTTTATAAAACCGTTATTTATACTTTAAAACAATATTAAAGCAGTTTTAAGAGTACATCTTTCTGTTGTAGTTATTTTAACTGATTTTATTATCAAAAAGTATTCAGTATTATAATTTATCATTGCTTTAAATATTTCTGATAGTTTGCTGATATGACTGTAGGAGTTTATATTATCTGTCAGTAACAATAGCACTACTCTGTTATTCCTAGATTTTGTTTTTTGTGTTGTACCTAAAATTCTTTTTTTCTGGTGTTTAAATTCTTTGACTCAAATACTCAGGGCTGAATAAAACAAACTTTTAAACCACCCATTCAAGGGAAATGCCTTGCATCTTAAATCAGGACTTAAAGGAGAGAGGATTTAGAACCCTTTTTTCACTTCTGAATTAAAATTCACTGTTAGGTAGATTCTTTGCATTTGTGGTTGTTGAAGTTTCTAGAAGTTGAAGTTCAGTGTGCAAATTTTTAGTTTTGTTGTTTTTAATAACTTGTGTTATAAGTTTTGAGGTCCTCTATACTTTGTTAGAATGATATTTTATGTGATTTGTTTGGCAAAGGTAGAACATACTTTCACTTCTCATTTCTCATTTATAGGATGCCTTAAAGTAGGCTTTCAGATAAATTTAAATGGATTTGTTTTATAGAGAAACTTGTCTCTCAGATCAGATAGACTGCTCTTCACAGTAAACGTAGGGTATGTGTGAAATAGAAATGGTGACATTTATTTCTCAGGAGCATGCTATTAAAAAGTTTTGCATGCATATATAATTTTCTTTGTCTAAATCTGGCATCTTTTAGTAATCTGTTAATCCTAAAGTCCTCATCTTTCGTAGGCATTCTGAACTCTTTCACTAAGATACTTGATTGCTTTTAAAATGTTGACTTTGTTTTGTCAAATAGGTTTAGAATTAACTGGTACAAACAGATGTAGCTCAGAAGTTATTCCACCAGTAGCCATTTGTTTCCTACAATTAGGTATTAACACATCAGTGAAATGCAGTGGTTTATTTTCTACTCCAGAAATTAAAGAACTGACCATACTTTTAAAGAATGTGCCACAGTTTTTGAAAACTTTAGAATTTGGAAGGTTTACTGTGTATGTGTCTGAATGTGTATGAGAGATAGAAGGAGATTTTATTTTTCTCTTTGGAAAATATATTTTGGCTTAGGACTGATTCTCCACTTCCTCCCCACAGAATTTCATGTCTTAGATGTGGCAGTAAAAGAGGTTCATTTGATATATGTAGAATATTTCTATTAAGCTCAGATTAGAGTTTAAAATTAGGTTAGCCTGTTGATTTATCTTCCAAATCTTATATTTTGAACTCTAACTTGACAGTTCCAAGTGTCATTCATATCAAATAGGAAAGTTTTCTTGGGTTCTGCAGTGATTCATCCATTTTCTGATTTTCTAATGATTAGTTCTAGAATACTTCTGAGTTATTAAATTCTTTGTGTCATGATTCAGTCCTTTAAACTTAGTTTCTATGCATAAATAAATTGTGACCTGAAGTATGAACATACTGAATTATTTCCCTGGTTGACCCTACTAGAGTTTGAATTCAAATGATGTCACTCATGTTATTGGTTATTGAATCTTTATCACACTTAAACATGTAGAATTTAAAATGTTCACTATTTCAGAAAAATATTTAGGATATTAATTTGTTTCACATGGACAAAAATATAGTCCATTTGTGAATTTGAAGTACTCTCATATGTTCTACTAGTTCTTAAAGCCAAAAGTACCATGCCACTTTAATATATAAATGTGACATAGCACAACTGTGGAGGAATATTTCAAATGTAATCTTATGGTAAAATATTTTCAATATAATGTAAGTTACATGTGATACTTTACATGCATTGGGGCCTTTATTTTAGCTGTATATCTTGATTTTTCCCACATTTGCCTTGTTTATAAGTATTTGTTTTGTCTTTGTTACTTAAATACATGGCACCATATTGTTGAGAAAATGTCTTAAGTGCTTATAAAAAAGGAAGTGATTAATTTTGGAATAAAGGCAGTTTTGACTTTAATACTGGTAGAAATGGTTTAAAAGTATTAAATTTGAAACTTGTTGCTCAGTTTTGAGGTAGTCTCAACCTCCCAGTTCTCTAAAATGTGTTAGGATAGTTTGGTAATGATGCGTATTTGACAAGAAAGGCAAATTTTACATGTTTTTGAGGTTAAACTCTGCAAGTGAAATGATTAAAATTCACAAATTTGATATAAAAAAATCTCTCAAGAAATTTAATCATACCACTCCAAATTATGGAAACTAAAAAACACCGTTAAGTTTTTCAGTGAAATATTTAATCAGTAAATAAAACACTGTGGAATTATGCCTCGTAGATTCAATGTTTTTTTGGACTTAAAGTGTGTTAACTTACTATATTTGATTTTTAAATAGACACCAAATCCTACCGCAAGCGAGTTTATTCCTAAAGGAGGATCAACCTCCAGGCTGAGTAACGTGTCCCAGTCAAATATGTCTGCCTTCTCTCAAGTTTTCTCTCACCCATCCATGGGAAGTCCTGCTGCTGCTGGATTAGCACCAGGTAAGTTGAGTAACTGTTTCCAGTGAGTTCCAGATATCAAATCTGTAAGCACCATTTACTATTAGTTTATCAGAACTGAAATTGTATACTTGGATGATTCACATTTGAACACATTGTGAGTTTTATGTTCTAGATTTTGGTACCATAGTTAAAAAATTGAAAGCAGAGTTTAAATGTGAGCAAAAATTATATATCAGGGTGTTTAAAAGCACAGAAATAAATTTAAAGAAGAAACTCGTTCTTTAGGAAAAATATCTATCTGGGTTTAGTATTTCCCTTTTTAAGAAGTCAGTGATAATGCTATTTCACTTAAAAACTTCTCTAAGATCATAAGAAAAAAGTATTGATGTATAGATGTGTTTCAAAAGTCCTTTTGTACTAAATTTCTAAATAACATTCTTTATTATTCAAAACACATGTTTAGATGTATTTATTAACTTTCAGATGTTTGATTATAAATCTGTAATAGTAATTTTTAATTGGATAAAGTATTATAAACAATAGTAGGAAGGAAGTATAAAAGTATTAGGGGTCATTGAGGTAGGGAAAACAGTATTTCTCAATTGTTTTCTTCCAGGTTTACCCATAATGACAGAAGAATTTGAACAAATGTACTTAGACCCCAGGGGTTCTGGGGAATGGTTCATAGTGACCCTTTGACAACTTTTTTTAAACTTCTCTCTTTTATCTTAAAAATTCATGCAACTTTTACATTCTAATTCATGACATAAACATTTATTATAATATAAAAATATGAAACAATTTTTAGATAACATCAGCCATCTCTAGTGGTCTCTACCTTAATCAGAAAAGTGAGATATGCAAAACTACATTGAATTATCATAAGTGCTGAGCAGGTTATCTTGTGTCTGTAAAATATGTGAGTTCTCCACACAGATTTTGTACGTATATTAAATGAAGCCAAAATACTAACTAGATCAGCCTGGAACTAGCACTGCCTGCAGGGCTTAATCAAATTAGTAAGAAAATCATTGGTTTTGATGCTGGTATGGAATCAAGGACCTTTTGGGGAAAAATGAGAGAAGGTAATGATGACTTTATGGAACAGAATATTCAGTTTAGCATGTAAAGTATCAAGTATACTCAGAGACTAAGTAACCTTGTGTTGCCACGGGTTTATCAGTACTTCCTTCCCCTACCTTTCTCTTTCACTCTTCCTCTCCACTCATTTCCTTCAACCGTTCAACTTCTTTCCCTTCACATGTCCCCTTACCTTTTCTTCAACTTTGGCTCTTTTCAGGTTCAGTTAAATTTGTAAACATTTTCCCTTCTTCCCTAGAGAACAATGTCAGAATTGAATATCCCTGGTAGCCTAAAAGTTTTACTTGTAAGTAATGTGCTACTGTGATTTTTCTCCCAGTGAGGTGTGTTCACATTGTGTACATGAGCATAATTTGCATGTCAGCTGTACCTTTAAAATTTCTTAGAGATTGTCCAGACTTCTGAGAAGTTTTTATAAAGTGCTCAACAATGGTATCCATATACCAATAGAAAACTTTGGCTTTTGTAATTAAGCACCAATATGTTTTGACATAATAACACATCTTCCTTTGTTTCAAAAATAAATATTTTGTTCTTATTGTTGATCAGACTAGTTCAGGCTTGCTATTTAAAAAAAATAGGCTTTTTAAATATTGGAGGCATTAAAAATGTCAAAGGGAATTTTAGACCTTGAAATGTTTAGTTAAGAAATCCATTAATGTTGGGGTGTTTAAGCTTTTCAGTAGGTATTATCTTGTGTGTAGGTAAGTGTTTTATTGGCCCCAGTTGGATATTATAACCTAAATTTGGGATGAAATTAATTAATTTAAAAATTAAATTAGATGAGAAACTATTTACTCTTCTACATAGCTCTAATGTTAAATTGGTCCTTCTATTTCTTATTGATGAGAGTAATTACTGTGTGGAACCATTGGAAGTAGGTCAGTATATTGTATTAAATATATTCCTAAATTTTTTATACATGTTATTTAAAAATAATTCTTCATTTCAAATGACAACAAAGCTAATATAGTTTCCAAGAATAGATGAATAGTTTTGCATTTATTATTTCCCCATATTTTCTTGTTTTAGTTAATGTTTTAACACTCTCTGGAAATGAGCAAAGAAAAAATTAAGTCTGACTTATTTTCAAAAAAACCATTTACCCCTTCAGTGTCTTCCATTACTTCTTACCCACAAGTGATATTTTTTTCAAGGCCTAAGAAGAGTTCTTGACATTCTCCTTTAAGGTTGTAGAGTTAAAAATGGTCATAAAGTTTGCCTTAGTGATGATGTAATTTATTGTCACTGCCTCTTGTCTACTGCATATATAACCTATTCATAATTTTCAGTTATGAAATTTCATTTTCTTTTCTCCAATTTCTGTTCCATATTGTTACCCTCAAAAACATGTGCAGCTACTGTTTCTCTTTTAAAAAGTATAAAGCCTTAAATATTTTGGCATTCAAATTTAAACTAGAGTAATATCATTTTCATTATGTACGAAGAATACATACTCAAATTATATCTCTTGACTAAAATGTAAAACGCTTGAGTAGAGTTGAGTAGATATTAAGATTTTGAATTCCCTCAGACTGTAAGAAACAAAAGCATACTTCCAGGAACAAAGTAGATCCTGAGTGAATCAAGTCTCCTTTTTTTAATCTTGTTTTGATCATCTTTAAAACATGATTTGTACTTTTAAAAAAGTTTTAATGCAACAAGCAAAACTTTATATACAAGTTACTCCGAATTTATAGCCAAATAGGTTTAAAGGTACTTAAAAATGTTAAAAATATGCAGCATATTTCCATTGAATTGTGTACACAATCATTTTATTCTATTTTCGTTTAAGAAATTAAGGATTTACTTGCTTATGCACTCAACCTAAGAACAATAGCCAGGTTTCTAAGAATCTTCTAAGAGGGTAGTTGTTACATGAGTATGGGGAATGGCACTTAACTTGGGCTGCATTGTCTTTGAAAACACCTAAATTTGTAAATATGCCCTTTTCCCTGGTCCCAGCTTGTATTATCCTGAGATTCACAGCTTTGAAAAGATAAGAATCATTGGTTTAACCCAGTCTTAGAAAAATTCATTTTATTTCTAGAGCATGTAGTCTAAAGGAATATGTATATATATTTTAATAGCTTTTGCTCTAGGCAAACAGATTTTAGATAGGCCTTTAGAAATGAAAATATGACTGCACTAAGTGTATGAAATGATAGTTTATGCTTTAATTTTTTATTCCATGAAAAATAATTTTATCATGAGAAACAATTGCTGAATATTTTTCTTAATCAGAATTTTTCCTAAGAGTGTTCTGATTTGATAGTAGATGATACAACTAACTTGGTGTGCTTTAATTACCTCAGCATTAGCCTCAATCTGTTTGAAAGTGCTTGAGAGAGGTAGCAACAGGAGCATACATTTCTAGATGGTGTTATGATATTTCATCTAGTGATTTCATGTGCTTTCTGACTCAGGAATTGAGTATCTCTTGTTCTGCTTAATTGTGTGCGGACACTTGGGAGAGACAGAAGGGAGTTCTTGGACTTGAAAAATACCACCATTGATTCATGAATGAAAGAGCCATAAGTGACTTACAATATTTTCAAATATTTATTCTTTCAAGATGAGGATGGTGCAGATTTTTGGACCATTTGGTATATTTCATTATAAATTTATATTTTATTGATTTGGGGAAAATATTTATACTAAACTTACTATTATTGAATAATTATATTCATTTATCTTATTTTTAGATGCAGTTTTTGAAGTACTTTGTCACTCATATATTCCTGAGGGTACCAAATAGATGGGTAAAATTGGCAAATATTATTTTTTGATAAAGATTTTATTTTATTTTATTTTATTTTATTTTATTTTATTTTATTTTATTTATTTATTTTTTTTAGAGAGAGGGGAAGGGATGGAGAAAGAGAGGGAGAGAAACATCAATGTGTGAGAGAAACATCACTGGGTTGCTTCTCGTAGGCTCCCGGACTTACAGGGCTGAACCTGCAACCCAGGCATGTGCCCTGACTAGGAATTGAACCGCAGCCTTTCACTTAGCGGGATGATGCCCAACCAGCTGAGCCACACCAATCAGGGATGGCTAATATTCTTTGATATATTTTTTGGCTTGGTCAAGATGTGGGGGGAAAGGGGAAATTAATATTTATTCATCATTCTTGTTGAAAATATTAAAGTATTGAACTTTATATGCAGGGCTGGCACAGATAATGCCCCCTTTTTATTACAGAATCATAAGTTTATAATTTTGTAACATAACAGTATCACACTTAAGCACACCATATGACATTTTAGGTGAAATGTTCAAATTGCTGTCCATCTCATGTGAGACATTTACATACTCTAGCAAGCACACTCAAGCAAGCCTTACTTCTGCTGGACCCTGTATATAATATACTATTTAAAATATTTATTCTTTTTAATTTTCTAAAGATTTTATTTATTTTTAAAGAGAGGAGAAGAGAGGGAGAAAGAGAGGGAGAGAAACACTGGTGTGTGGTTGCCTCTTGTGTGCCCCCTACTGGGGACCTGGCCCTGTAGCCCAGGCGTGTGCCCTGACCAGGAATCAAACAGTGACTGTTTGGTTTGCAGTCCAGCACTCAATCCACTGAGTCACACCAGCCAGGGCTAAAATATTTATTCTTATATGGTTGAAAGGTTTGGATGAGGAAATCCTTTTACTTTTAAAGTTCAATGCTAAAAAGTAAAGTTTTGTGATTTTCTTCTCTGTATGACATTTCATATCATAGATGGATAAAATGGAGGCTTAGTTCATTCAGTTGCAGAATAGTTAACTTATGTGATAATCTGATATTGATCATTGATCTAAGTGAAACCTTTGGGGCTTCCATAGTTCAGCCTTGTACCAGTGTAGAGGTGGCATTCCTGACAGAGTATCATCTAGCTTTTGCTTTGTCACTTATAGAAGCAATAAGGAATTCATTAACCAAGGCAGCTCAGTGTGCATTTGTAGTCTGAATAGAGAAGAAAATTATATCTTGTCTGAACTAATTTCTGTCTTGTCTTTTATCCACTAGTCCTAGTTCTTTCCTTTTGTATTGAATGGAATAAATGAAAATCTTTTCTACATGATAGTCCTTTCAATTATTTTTTAGGCTAGTCATATGTCTGTGTATATCCATATAACTTGTATGACTGAAAAATGAGAGAAGGCAAACTGGGAAAATATTGTTAAATATTTTAATAAACCATATTAGTTTAATTAATAAACCATATAGCTTAAAATCTTGAACTGTTTAAAGTCATAATGGCTAGACAGAATTGAATCCACAGATCTGCCTCACTGTATTACTACCCTGATGTCCAACAAAGCAGTGTATATACCACTAGGAAAACAGGAAGCTTTGCTAAGTCTTGCAGATGGTGAATATCTAAGTTCATATTTAAAAGTTCACTGTATATCCTAGACTCTAGGTTAAAGTCACTAAAGGCATAACAATTTCATAAGCTGTCATTTTAGATTATGTTTTACTAAATGGGATAATTGTTGAAAATAAAAATCATAAAAAATAGTTACATAATTCTTAAACATTGTCATGTTTTATAGGATGTAACTCTAAGCAGATTTTCTTTGCAATTATTTTTCAAGTCTACTGGATTCTGTTGGACTGTCAAGTAATTCTATCATGAGTTTTTTGAGATTCATTTTCAACTGATTTTACTGAATTATTTTTACACTTAATAGCAATAGAGGTAGTTTAGCATTAAAATGTTCTTCTAATTGTTTTAAATACCAGTCTAGATTTCCCAAGCATATTACAAATTCCTTAAGAAGAAGGGATCTTGTCATTTCTTACCTTGCACAAATTTAGCCATACTGATGGTGCCTAGTAAATGTTTACTCATTTAACTAAGTTTCCTTTCTGTCATGGAAAAACATTTTTAGTTGATGGGTATCTCTTAAATATAGTGAATTTTAATCAGTAAACATCTTTGATGAACTTTAGGAAAATGCAAATGTTCAAAAGGATATAGATGAATATTTATATGAGGAACAGAAATATGCCTGTTGAAAGTTAACTGCATCAGAACTAGAGTCATTATGTGTTTTGAGGTGCTAAAACATTAAAACCAGTTAAAATATTTGTAAGTATTATGTTTAAATTGCATATTTCCATTTTTTTTGTAACTACTTTGTTTTTCAGGTACATTCAGCAGAGTCACTCAAACCTTTCCAGGTTTTCTAATTGGGGATTACTTTCTACATTAAAAAAATAAAATAAAAATGTATAGTTAAGATCAGGAGTCCCCAGATTTTTGTGTAGAGGGGTTTTTCACTGCCCTAATGTCAAGCTCATCCTAGGTTGGGGGTCACCGTGTATATGCATGTATATGGATACAGATGTTGATGTCTGAGAGAAGGTTACTAACAGTAGAACTGTAGAACCATAACTGGTTTGGGAGTGCTTGCTGGCTGTATTCCCTTCTCAGTTGGGAATTTCAGGAAACTGAGGCGAGACGTTAATGGCACAGAGGGGGATATGTCTGCTGCAGCTGGCTTGGAGACCTGTCAGGTAAGGCTTAAATAGCTCCCAGTAGATACTGTTCTACTGGTTGGTAATCCCTGGTTAATGTGTCCTGTTAAGATTGAGAGTTCCTGTTGTGGATTTCCTGTTTAAATCTCATATATTGGCTAACTTGTCCCTTAATTAAAGGGTAGGGGCTTCATGGGAGTGGGTAGGGCTCCCTTGGACTGTAGGTTCATTGGTCTACTCCTGCAGCAAGGTCTCCTGCTGCTCTTGAGCCACTTTGATTGGCTCCATTGCCTTCAGAATATGGTGCCAGTTTTTATACCAAAATAGGTATGTGACTTTTGACACTCTCTTTTGTCCCTGTGTTTTAGCATCTTCTTTTCTATAATATAGAAGATTTTAAAAGTCTTTCTAATCTAAAATTCTGTTGTTTTGTGACACAGTGATCTATAGGAGATAGGTACACTAAAAGACAAATGAAGACAATGATGAGAGGTAGCAAAAAGGAGAAAAGAATTTGATTTTTGTACTAGACTTTAAAAGGACTTTCAAAGGCATATGGACTTCCTTGACATAGTCTGTGTAAATAGGAAATCCCACCAAGGCTCCCTTTGCATCCTAGGTGGAGATGAGGGGAGTTTTGTTTCTGTAGTGTAAGATTAGAGTCTGAGGTAACTTAGAGTGTTGTAGTGGTTTCGGATGAACTAAAAGGCAGAGAGAGCAGATTCCTGATTCTTAGCTGGATGTGGCGATTTAGAAGTCAGTCGTTTTCTTTCCTTTTCAGTCAAATAGGTTGAGAGCTCCAGGTTTTCTTTAGCCATTTGGCTCAGTGGCACCTAGGAACATTGTAGCTACTCAGTGGAGAGCGAGAGTGTTTATGTGAATTAAATAGACTGTGCTGTGTGTAACATGTCTAGTTAGGAGCAGTCCTCTAATTGTGTAGGAAGAAATTCACTGGTGGCAGCCTCTTCTGTTTCTTGAATTATTTGAGTCTTCTCAACTTAACTAATTATCTTTATTCTTATTCTTTTTTTAAAAAAAAGATTTTATTTATTTTTAGAGAGAGGGGAAGGAGGGGAAAAGAGAAGGAGAGAAATGTCACTGTGTGGTGGACTCTCACGTGGCCCCCACTGGGTACCTGGCCCACAACCCAGGCATGTGCCCTGACTGGGAATCAAACCAGTGACCCTTTGATTTGCAGCCCACCCTCAATCTACTAAGACAGGGCTTTTCTTCCCCTTACTCTTTTTGCCTTTCAGATGTGCCCTGAGTAGGGCACATGGGAAAGATTTTAGTAAAAGGAGAGGAATTAAGAGATGTACCCCTTTTAAAATTTTTAGTGCACACAGACCTGTAAAATCTACAGGTCCCATGAATACTCAAATGTGGACTGCATGTTTATATGATAGTTACATGTTTAGTTCTGAATTTTTTTTAGTCAGGAATCTCTCCCATGTTGATGTGTATAAGGTGAGATGTTTTCTTAAGATTTTATAAGTATCTTCCCATATTTTAAATGTGTTTATCCAGATTTTAGGCTGGTATTCCTATAAATTGTAAGTACTAATTAGAAGTCGCTTTGAGGGGTTTTGTACCTGTTAGAAAACAATAGGATATTAATACAATTGTAGTCACCAAACTGCTAAGTCATAATTACTATGGACAGTAATCTTATTGCTCACTGTCTGTGCTGTTGAAACAAATAGATTAAAAATGTAATGTCTTCACAGGACAGAATTTTATTTTTTACTTTATTAACAGTGAATGCAGATGTTCAGTTGTCTGTGATGAGCTCCTCCACATAGTCAGGTTGGATCCCAGGTCCGGTGGCTTCTAGGTATCTCTCCAGTCACCTGGAAGGGAGAAAGTGCAGAGGAGCATCAGTGGGAAATTGTTATAGACAAGTCTGGAAATTGGAAGCTCCTCCAGTGATAACTGTCTACTAAAATCGGGACTTTTGTTTTTTAAAGCAGCTTTTGAATACATTTCCCAGGCTTTTTGGGATGTAAAATTTTAACAGTGGAATCCCATATATACATTTTTGGGCATTATCTTATTTGCATCTTTTGTGTCTGCAGCTGCAGTAATTGATTTACCAGCATCATAAGATATGGAGCTTTTCAGCATACCTGACATTTTTGGATATCAGAAACTTTATGGCTTTGTCAAAACTTTACATTTTCCACAAGTTTTCAAAGAAAGATTTCCAAAATTTACAGTCTTCTGTTGCTTCAGAGAAATACAATTTTTTTTATGGCTTGTGCTCAGCTTTATTTACCTCGGTGATTGTATTGAATCAGAATACAAATGATATCCTTTAGGTATCAGGATTCCTAGAGCAATTTTAATTTACTTAGAGTCTTTACCCTTTTCATTGTCTTCCTGTCCCAATATATTAGATTATAACGCCTTGAGGGTATGTCCTTTCTCTCGATCTCTGAAAGTGAGATGATGCTGATATGGTTATTTTTCTTGGGATGCCATTTTGAGGATCACTACTTACTAGGTCCTCTATGCTGTTTTGTCTCCTCTTTTTTTCTTATAATCTTTTATTCTCCTCCTAATCTGCTTAGGGTCAAGAACACAAATACATTTTTAATACCTTTAAAAAAAAAAAAGACTGGGTCACGGACTTGAATCATTGCCTGTGAATAAGGTAAATTGGTTTTAAATTATACTTTGGCTGAGGCTAGTTTCAGTCTTTTGGTTCTTGCCTGTGTTCTGGGTAAATTAAGTTATCAGGCAAGGAACCACTGAATTATAGGGGTCCCTGGAGCTCAAGTCAAGATCACAAATACAGTTTTAATAAAACTGAGCAACAGAGATTTCTTCTACTTTAATAATGTTAATGGGATAAAAATAATATAAATTATTGTAATAGATCTAACAAAATTTTCAGAATACCTGAAAAATGAATATCATAGGTACCTTTGCTGTTTAAAATGCAAAAGCCCATGGGTCTAGAAGTAGTAGTCAAATATCTTATTTGCACATTACATTTTAATGTGTATGTTTTAAAATTTTTATGTAGAAATCCAAAGTTAAAATTATAGTGTTAACTAGTATTAATCTTACATCATTTTTTATGAATAGCTATAATTTTAAAAAAAGATTTTATTTATTTTTAGAGAAGGGAGAGAGAGAGAGAGAGAGAGAGAGAGAGAGAGAGAGAGAGAGAGAGGGAGGGAGAGAGAGAGAGAGAGAGACAAATCAATGTGCGGTTGCTGGGGACCATGGCCTACAACCCAGGCATGTACCCTGGCTGGGAATCAAACCTGTGATGCTTTGGTTTGCAGCCCACGCTCAATCCACTGAGTTACGCCAGCCAGGGCTCCGAGTAGCTATAATTTTTATAATCAGGCACACTTATCTTAGAGGAAGTTTCTGGTTTATAAACAATACAATATAATTCATCACTGAATGAAGGATCCCATTTGCTCACAAACATTCACTATCATTTGAGAAGAAAAAATGGTTCTTTCAATCCAAAAGAGTTTGGTAGCTAACACCTATCCTCTTCCCATTTTGTTTTGACCTTTAGTTTTAAATAACTTAAGTGTTAATGATTTAAAAGATTGCCATTATTGCAGAGGCTAGATTATTTGGTCAAGTTGGGGGCAAGCAGGTCAGTGTTCTGTTTCTTCAAATATTGTAGTGATCAAAGT
This sequence comes from Phyllostomus discolor, assembly GCF_004126475.2. NCBI lineage: Eukaryota > Metazoa > Chordata > Mammalia > Chiroptera > Phyllostomidae > Phyllostomus > Phyllostomus discolor. The sequence continues at coordinate 112,108,715 of NC_040904.2, forward strand.
TAATTACCTACTTATGCAGGCTAGAGAGTATAGTTCTTAAAATTGTAAATCAAACCCTAAAAGTGTTTTTTTTTTAATGTGGAAAACTTACATTTCTTACATTTCAGAAGTTTAGGCACTGTATTATATGCACGGTCAATATTCTAATAATATTTGTTGACTTACTTAATGAAAACTCACAGGGAAATGAGGCTGTTGAGAGAGTAAGGCTGAAGTTAGGTCACAGGGAAAGCTACTCTGCGTAGACATGGAAAGCAGAATAATTGTGCAGGATATGGTTCCCATAAAATACTATCTTAAGAGTATGTGGTTGATAAAACTTAGTTTACATTCATAATATGAACTCACAGTTATTTGCCTAAATTTGGTCGATGAAATTCAATAAATTTTGAGGGAGCTTTAGGGTTCTTAACAGCTTCATTAATGCTTACAGTATTTCGAATACCCAGGTAGTCCAAATACTTTATATCACAGATAGACATTCAGCCAAAGTGAAATATGATTATATAAATCAGTTGCTGAAATTCTTTAGATATTGAGGGGAAAACCAGAGATGGAAACCAAATTGCATTTATTTTGGCAACATCCACATGACTTCTACTAAAGGTTATTTACATGTAGAGAATAAAGTAAATATATAAAGCTTTTTTAGAACATGTTGAAATTTGTCATTTTTATTGTGTAATGTAATGAAGAGAGAAAATATTCGTATTTTTAATCAAATATAATTTTGTAATTGAAATGTTACTATAATTCAGTAATTAAAATTTCATGCTTTTTCTTTATATTTTCTTAAAAGTAAAAATAATGCTGATTCTTTATATTTCTTAAAAATGAAAAAGATTACTTTATTGTTGATATCTTTGCCCTAGTCATATAATTTTTAGTTCAGTTCTTTCTTGGTGGAGGCTTTAAAAACAAGATTCAAATTTTTTCCAGTCATCATTAGGTTAGAGGCTTTAAGGTAGAAATTGGATGATGGCAAAATAGGAGTAGAAAGAGGTATACCACAAATACTGGTTTGGTTTACCATGAATCTAGATTTTGAGGACTTCATGAATAGAAAAATGTTTTATTGGATCTTACAAAAAGCATTGTTTCAATGGTAGCTGATGATTTGATTCTTTTCCCCTCTACATAGGAAATATTTCCATGTAGAATGTGAAGCTCCAGCATAGAAAAATTCATGTAGTGCATACTTTATTGAGAATTTAATTTCCATAGGCATAAAAACAAATAATATCCACAGGTTTAAATATGTTTATATTAAGATTCAGAATAAGTATTTAGGCAATATATTTAACTTATATTAATTTGGGTTTTGACATGAATAACTTTCACCTACAAAATTTGTTTAAAAAATGCTCTCTTTTATCATGTTTAGTAAAAGCCTTAATCTGTTAACAGGAAAATAATTTATAGGTGAGATCTGTGGTGAAATTATGCCTCTGGTTAAATAATGGTCTCTGAGTGTACATATTTCCTGTTATTTTTACAGAATAAATTCTTAGCTTAGGCTCAGTCCAAAACTTTTACCTGAACTTACAGATTAGAACACAATTTTCTTACCTTTTTTTTTTTCTTGAGTAGATAAACACATGTCTAGCATGCATACTATTAAACTGGAAAACGAGAATTTTAAATCAGGAATTACAATTGAAGGCAAGTGTAATGATATAATTGAAAAAATAATGGATAGTAGCTTTGGATGGTTGCGTTTATCATTCTTAAATAAAAACAATGAGAGAAATTGTATTTATCAGCTCATATATCTTTTCTTAAATTAATAATGAAAATAAGCCCTGGCTGGCATAGCTCAGTGGATTGAGCTCGGGCTGCGAACCAAAGTGTCACAGGTTCGATTCCCAGTCAGGACACATGCCTGGGTTGCAGGCCATGGCCCCCAGCAATCGCACATTGATGTTTCTCTCTCTCTCTCTCTTTCTCCCTCCCTTCCCTCTCTAAAAATAAATAAATAAAATCTTTTTAAAAATTAATGATGAAAATAAATCTTAAAACAGTGTGACTAAAAATACTATAAATAGGATAGAGTTTTTTCTCATTCAATATATAGTTCTCTAGAGTCTTACATGTTAATTACTTGTATTCCATTTATTCATCTTATTAGTAAATATAATATTTAAAACTTTTATTATTTATACATTCTAATATCCTATAGAGAAGCAGGGATTTTGTGAGTTGCTCAGTCGCATTGTTTCTTAATATTCTGGAAATTATGACAGTTATATTTTTGGAGTTGTGACTTCTTTGGGAGGAAAAGTATATTGTGTGGTTTGTGTGCATTTTTATGCTATGAACTAATTTTGTGTGTGAGGAAGATTTAGCACTATCTCAGGATGTCATAACATCAGGTTAGAGGTACAGTTGGTTTTCATTGTTTCACTGGCAAAAATCAGGGTTAGAGTATAATCTAATTTTCCTGATGAGAGAGCTCTGAGTTTTTTGTTTGTTTGTTTGTTTTTAAGATTTTATTTATTTATTTTTAGAGGCGGGAAGGGAGGGAGAAAGAGAGGGAGAGAACCATCAGTGTGTGGTTGCCTCTTGTGTGCCCCCTACTAGGGACCCGGCCCACAACCCAGGCATGTGCCCTGACCAGGAATCAAACAGTGAGCGTTTGGTTTGCAGTCCAGCACTCAATCCACTGAGCCACACCAGTCAGGGCAGCTCTGAGTTTTTCATCATTATTTCTATAAGAAGAACAGATTTGTAATTAAAAATTTTTATCTAATGAAAAGTAGTTTATTTAGTGAAAATTTGTTTTGTTGCATTAAATAAAATGACTTGGTGAAATAAATATTAATGCATCACCAATGTTTTTAAATTTTGAAAAATTTAAATTGTTGAGGCGTTTTGTTTCTCATATTGAGTTGAGCAGAAAGTTTTAGTTTCTTCTGTAAGATGGCTCTTAGTTGTCTTTAACTTCATTTGAAACAGTTTTGGTAAATTGTATTGTGAAAGCTGTCATATCAGCATGTATTCAAAAAATTATCAAAATTGGTGAAATTTTGTGCAGCCATTTTAATATTGAAAATGGGAGAAAATGTGTAACATTTTTGGCTTATTGTGCTTTATTATTTCAAGAAAGGAAAAATGCAACTGAAACACACAAAAAGATTTGTGCAGTGTAAGGAGAAGATGCAATGACTGATGGAAAGTATCAAAAGTGGTTTGTGAAGTTTCTTGGTACTGTTGGCATTTTGGCCATATAATTCTTCACTGTGGGACTGTCTTTATGCATTGGGAGATGTTTAGCAGCACCCCTGGCCTCTACCCACTAGAACCCCATAGCAGGAGATGGCCGACATACTCAACTATCCAAAATAAATACAGTTACTGGTGAAAAAGAAAAAAATGTGTCTTTCCAGAAAAAAAATGTAAGGGGCTTTTTGGCCAACCCAGTACTTAACTCCTGGAGGTAACTTAGTATGTGCTTATATTCACAGGAAATAACTTAGTATCCCATGGGGAAATTGCTTGGAGAAACTTTAAGCACATGTTTAGACTTGGTTTTATCATAAAGTAATACTATATTTAAACTGAAATCTGTGGGAAACACGACTACCCCCAAACCTCGCCAAAAAAGAAAGGTCTCTTTTAAATATAATTGTGTAAAAATAATCCTTTTATTTTGCGACTTCAGTAATTTTGACTTTTAACTCTAACATACAGTAAGCCAAGTACACTTACACTCATGAAATATTTCTGACTGTAATAGATTTATCTCATGGCTTCAACCATTAATACTAGAAGAAGCCACTAATTTAAAAAATTGTGTGAAAATTAGCTTTAAAAAATCTTTTAAAGGTTAGCAAAGGATGTGCAATCAATATTTCCCAGGGTGCTTTTAAAATGTATACAGTTCCCTACCAGGGCCTATCTTAAACCTGTCATTCTACTTTCTTACCCAGGTCCTTTCTTCCTCTTCCCTCCACTTTTGTAGATACCTGTTTTTTGAAAGCCTTTCTGATAATTCTGATGTCCATTTCTGGTTAAGAACCAGACCTTTAGGAGGCTTGGGGCAGTGGAGAAAAGCTATTGTTGTTACAATGAGGTAGAGCTGGACTTTTACTTGTTTTAGATACTTTCAATTCCATATGTTTGTAATTAAAAGAAAATGTTAACATATTGTCAGAAAATTTTTACTTTTAGAGTATTTCATTATTATGGAGCTATCATGTGTGCAAGCAGATGTATAATTTATATATGTTTTAAAACAATTATAGGCAGCAAGGATTCTAAGTTGCTGAATTCCTTTCCCAGCTTCAGTTCCCCCTTGAGCTAACTAAGCCATATGAAAATCTCCTAATTACCTTAGAAGCATATATCCTGACTTCTCTGGGTACCTCAGTTTGTTACTGAACAGCAATTGGGGTCATGCTGCCCATCACCACCCTCTAGGCAAAAATCCAGAGGTAAATGTTAGGTGATAAAGAAAAGTAGTCTTTTTTCGAAATCTTCACAATTTTGGAATAACAGCTTTCCATATGCATTAGCCACCGAAGCCTATCCATTAAGGCTAAACTAACACCTGAACTCTATCATGCCCCTTGTTTGTTTTTAGTTTTCTTATTTGCATAAGGTTAGTGTACAAACTAAAACAACATAAGAAACAAAAGCTACACAATTTTGGAAGAATGGCAGGTTTCTGCCTCAGGGCCCATCTCTTCTAGAACACCTAAAGAAAGATAACCCTGCTACCCTCTGCCAGGCCAGCCTGATCCTAGGCTGCACGTGGAGTTATTTCCCAGCTGAAACACTGGGAAATGCAGGCAGCTGCTGCAGGATCATCCAGGCTTTCTCAAGGAAGAGAGCTGCTTTTATTTCAAATCTCCTTGCCCATAATTCCATGCTCTCTGGAAGCATTCAGCTTCTCTGCCAATCCTGTCCTAGGCTGTTCACCATCACCTTGGGCAACTTCCTTCTATGGCCCTGTCCCTATACCTTCCCAGTGATCTGATCAGATCTCTCTGTATCAAGTTCACTTTAGAATTCGGTAATTATTATTATTATTATTATTCTGCCTTCCATTTGCTGAGTTAAGATTTTTTCTTGTCTGGCTTCCAGCTTTATGAAGTTGAGTAAACCTATCATCACCCTCTGGAAGGTGTTTGAGCAAGAAATGAAACTCATCTTTGTTCTCTTTCCTCCACTCTCTACAGCTATGAGTAGTCTTGTCAGTTCAACCTTCACATTATACCTTTAGAATATACAGCCTCCATTTTAGAACCAGTCATCATTGCCTCTTTTGTGTACTCTTAACAGCCTAATTGGTCTACCCCTGCAATTCATTTTCCATATAAAAACAAAAACAATCTTAAGTATAAATCAGATCATGACTTTCTAATTGTCATTGGAATAAAATCAGAGCCCCTTGACCTGTGTCTGATACATCTCTCCAGTCTCACCCATTCACTCTTAACATTGTGTCCCAGTTGTGTACCAGTCCCGGCCATACTGGTCTTCCTCAAGTATGTCAGGCTGCTTTCTGGCTCATGCTTTCTGCCTATATTGTTCCACCTGTTCTTTCTTTGGCTGACTCCTTTTCATCTCTTACCTGCCAGCTGAAATCTCACTTACAAAGAAAGGCCTTTGACCACTGTAAAGGAAATCTTTTGCCATTAGTTTCCATCATGTTATCCTGTTTATTTCCTTTGGGAATTTATTACAATTTGAGGTTTTGTTTAAATTAGGATGAGTGGTCATCCTCACTCCTATTGGGATATAACCTCCCTTGTGGCAGGAACCACGTCTAGATGCTCAGTAAATATTTTTAGAATTAAAATAATAGAAGAATACTACAAAAGACTACTAGCTTTTCTTACTAAATGAGTCTAGTGCCTTTTACTTTATCTCATAGAGGAACTACTCTATTATAAAATACATACCCTTTTTGAGAATTAATCTCTCCCATTTCAGTGCATTTGTAGTGTTTTGAGTATTATAATTTTTTTTAAAAGTTCATGTGTATGTTTTATACATATTTATTTTTTCCACTAAAGTTAAATATTTCTAGAGACATTTTTATTATTTCATCCCTTATTATGATCACACATGGAAACCTAAAGTAAAAATTTAAGCATTTTAGTGGGCTTTATGATGGTGTGTGAACTTTGTAAGGTCAGTACTAGACTTTGTTTCTGGAATTCCTGGAACCTTGCTCACTGCCTGATATCTGCAGGAAAGCTTTCAGATGTGATTACAGGTAAGAATCACCTGTGGTGCTTTGACACTCCAGCTCCCCTTGCCCTCCTCTAAAACCTAATAAAACAGACACTCCACATTTGGAGCATTTGGAGCATTGGACCAGAAGTTTTATAGTTTTAAAAACTTCATGGGTGATTCTGACATCTACCCCCTTTACTTTGAGAGGAAAAAAAGATCAAAATGTCAGAAAATTTGAAGGAATGTGAGATTTTATCAGATTGGAATGAGGATATCTAGGAAAGAAAGGCTTATGGAAAAGGAAGTATTTGAGATGGGTTTTAAAGGATGGATAGGAATTTTTAAATCATTTTAAAAACAGTTGATAATCTATAAAACTTTCCCCAGTTTTGTTTTAATGGGTTTAATAGCATAATATAGAAATGTTCTCACCCAATCAGTAGACTATCAGTAGACTTTTAAATTTAAGTAATTTAATTAAAAAAGTAACAGCCCGAGTTAGGTAAAAACTGAATAGATGTGAAGCAAATCTGACAGGCACCTGTCTCTGGCCTGTTAGGAACTGGGCACCACAGCAGGAAGTGAGCTGAAATGATCCTGAAACCATGCTCCCACCCCTTGTCTGTGGTGCAAGAAAGGCTGGGGACTGCCGGTTTAGAGAACATGGATAGCAGGAACTTACAACTTAGCAGGCATCAAGAACTTAAGGCTTTATTACCATTTCTGCCCCTACGAGAACCTGTGAACCAGGAATACCAAAACTTAATTAGAACTTAGAACGGTTGTTTTTAAACATTTTTGAAAAGCAGGGGAACTCTTATGAAGTCTATATACAATCCCCCAATCTACAGTTATATAAATTAGATAAAACTGGCATTTTTCAGGCTCAGGTTTATTAAATTTACTCATAAAGTTATTCAGTGAGATAACAAGTCTTGGTGGTATTTTGTGGAATGCAATAGCTTAACCTTGATGGGTAAAGAATAATTGTCTTATATTTCTCAGTCTCCTTTTCTGTATTTTCTGTCATGTAGAACATGAAAGACATGATTCACATGAATAAGTTGTGTACTTACTCAGTTTTGTCTGAGTACCTGTGTATTTAAATACTGATTATCACAGAGTCACTACCTTCCTAGTAAAAAATCCGTATACATATGCGGAATGACTGGAGAGGCCTTATTCTGAGGTTTTCATGAAAATACCCTACCCAACACAAATTAAGTATGTTTGTGATAATCTCTAGTATTTAAAGAATGAATGCATGTTAATTTGGACCTGCATTTGTGATTTTATTATTGATTGAATAAATAGTGAAAAAAACCAGAAGAAATTCAAATCAAGAATTTGCAGAACTCAGGGCTCTGCTTAATACAGTTTGAAAACCACTGGCACAGAAGGCCTATGGAGAAAACTTGTTGTACACAGGTTAAGGAAACTGGGAGGGTTATACCTTTTCTCAACTGAGATTCCTCATCTGAACCACAAAATACAGAAAATGATTAGTGTTGAGTGGCCATTTTGTGAATTCTGAGGATAGTATACAACAGGTACCAATTATTACATACAGTGGTCTGTTTTAGCTCATTAAGACTGAACTCCTTTCTCTGAGAAAGGCTAGGAAAGTGAGGAGTCAGTAAGGTTTTAAACTAACCAAAATACCCACCACCCCTGCAAATTCCCAAAGTGTCAGATGCCTGTATCAAATGAGTGCAATTTTGAAGGAAATGTGTAGTCACTGGTTCTGTCCTCCATAAATCCGAGCCCTAAGTCACTGAGATCCTTGGTTGAGAATCAAGAATTTTTCATATTACAACTTGGAAATGACAAGGAAAAAATTTTTATTAGAATTTTTTCCCACACTTGAATAAATAATGCAATTAATAAATTTTTTAACAATGGAAAGTTGTACCAGTGACATCATGATTCTTTCTGGACACAGTCTTCAGTAACATGTTTGTTTTGTGAAAACACTAACCTAATTCACGTGAAAGGACAAAATGACATTTCAGTGTTCTAAAATTAGCTTGAGCTCTTTGGTTGCTTCTTACCGAGTTTTTTTTCCTCTTGTATCCATAATAATTTATTGTTGTAGACAAAACCAACTCACGAAATGGGAAGTCCACTTTTTCGTTGTGATGTGTGAAAGGCTATGTGCACGTTACCATGTTGACTACTTCTGGCAGGGGGAAATATTTAATCACTCCTCATACATGCACACTAGGAAAGCTGTTTTTCAATGATTAAAACGAAACAACAGTTTTGGCCCTTGGAATACTTTCCATTTATATTCTTTGCAAATTTCTTGAGTGAGAAACCCTGTGTTTTGCGTAATAACTTCTTTTAAGCTTTTAAAAGCTACATAACATTTATTTTAACTAAGTGAAAGCTTTAACCGTGAACTGCCAATGGCATATAAATGCCTTCAGTTTGTTGGCTACTTTGTAGTTGAAAGGAAGTTGAACTATTTTTTTTTTTTTTGGACCCAATAAGTTGTCCTTTCCACTTGGGTGTTGAAAGAGCTTATGAGCAGTAGCTGTTCTGATTTTTGTTGGTTGTTTTCTCTAGGGAACAAGCTACCCTCTGAGTCAGCACTGGACTTGAAGATAAATCCTACAATTCATGAAACTGACTGATTCGACTAAAGGATGGATAGTTTGGGCAGCGTTGGACAGCTCTGTGAGGGGTCTGTTTGTTTAACTGAAGGGATTGTTGAGTTCAGCAACTTTTCATTCCCCAAGCATAAGGGGTTGCTGTTGTATAAACAGGGTCTGTGAGGGAATCAGTTCTGGCATTTAACACCAGTGTTTTTACTGACTCCATTTTCATTTTCTCACCACACTTTATGGGACAGGTCTTTAAAGGGTAGAAATTTTACTGCTGTTTTTGGTCACCAAGAATTAGTCTGCCTCTGAGAGGTTAAACTAGGAATTTTGCAGTCTACTTATGAATCGGGGTTAATCCCTTTGTCACATGGGGTATAAACATTTCTCTCAAGTAAACCTTTTGGCATTTGGGTTGTTTCTTCTTTGCAAAGGGAGTTTGCATTTGTGTCCTGAAACTTTTAGGGTTAAATTGAACTTAGTTTGATATTTTACTAGACAAGTGAATAATTTATGTTTTGTTTTATGGATAATATTATAATATGATTTTGATAATCAGTAATTTTTACCTTAAAAATTACAGTACTTTTTAGTAATCTACCTTTGACAAAATAAGAATAATGTTTAATTAAATAGATTTTTAAAAATCTAAAACATGAAGAATTTAAGCAACAGAAAGAAACAATTTTCATATCCTAGTAGTCTAGGCCATAGTAAATTGTGCAGGAATAACACGGATTGTCTTTTTTGGATGCTTTTAAAAACAGTGTGGTGTAATATAGGGAATACTTTGGCTAAAGGCATGTCTGCATAGTAACACATATACCCCTGAGCTTTCAGAGTTAAAAGTTTATAACTATATCAATAATATTTTAATTAGCTGAAAGGTAGTTTGACTTAAAATATATAGGGGTAATGGGAATTTTACCTAGCCAAGATTTAACTTTATTATTATTAAATATCCTTTATTTTTTAGCCCAGAAGGGCAAATTTCCATTCACATCAGAGTTTCAAAAATTGGACTTTAGACAAGGGAGCTTTTATGTAGTGCAACTGAAGGTCCATTAGTTGCATGATTATTATGATCTTAAGTATAGTACTTTTGATTAAGAACATTTTTAGCCAGTTTTGATAATTACCTGCAAAACTGAATTTGATTGAATGATAAAATTATTATGGGCAAAGAAATAAAGGTTAGTATTTCTCGTAGCTTCTGCTTCCTAATTTTGTTGCTTTTTGGATGATCATTTGTTTTATTTTGTAGTCTGAGGATTAGATGCACATTTAAAATGCACACATGTCTATATGATGGCTATTTCAGTTATATCTTTATTGGGTCTACTTTTTCAAGTTTCCTTTTGTCACCTCTTTGTTACTTAAAAAGAATGGTGAAATGTTCCCAAGTTAAAATGTAGAAAATACTGACTTTATTCCTCCTTGACGGCAAGATATCGAAGGACTATTGCCATTTGTCCTCTTATTGGTCAAAAAAAGTGGCCAAATCATAATAAAAATATATCATATTCCTGGATTCTATCATGCCACCTATTATAAAATAGATCCCATCAATTTAATAATAGGCTTTGGGGGGAGAAAAATTGTTACTAGATACATAAATCTAAAAATAATCTGTAATAAAAAAATAGTTCAAATGTCAATATTGCTAGGATTCTTCAGAAATACTAAATTTTAATTGTCTTTCAGTTCAGGGGTTGTCTGAATCATACTCATCTGTAGCAGTTGTACGTGGCTTCATAGGACTGCTTTATTTTCATAGTACCTAAAGCATTCAGACTGGCAGTATAATTTTGAGGCATGTTGTAGAATTTAGAAACTTGAACAGATAAATGTTTTGAACTGGTTGTACAATCCTCTCTTCCTTTTAACATATTATATGTTCTGAAGTTTGACAGTTCTGCGTTTAATATATTCCTTTAATGCTCTAACTTTTCCTTTTAGGAGCATTATTTTCTATGACCATTAGGGATTTAAATTTAGGTTAAATTTAGTAGTGTGAAAGTGCTGCCGTGGGCTGTAGTAGCACCCAAGGGACCTAGATTCTAGTCTGATTTCTCTCATCACTGAGTTTACATGACTAAACCAGTCACTGAGCTATGTTTAGCCCCATTTATCTAATTTGTAGAAAGAGGGGAAAATGCTGTTTACTGATCATTTACTGAACAGCATTTCAGGTCAAGTTATTAAATATTCAAACAGCTTTTTCATATTTTCTATCTGAATCAAATAACTGTATCATGGGAAAAAATTTAGTGTACATCACAGAGCATCACTTACAATCAGTTGTTTTCCCCTAAAACCATTCTTACCACCTTAATTGACCAGTTGATTAACAGTGTGTTCTCTTACCTTCATATCATATTACATTCAGTGCTTTTAAACTTATTTATTAAAAAGTTGAATCTTTGTGTTACCTTTTAAAAAGCAGCATGTCTGTATATACTCTGTGTGTGTACATATTTGTCAGCTATAAATATCTTCTAGGATTTAGGACTATTTCTTTAGGATTCTTTCCAGAACTAGAATTTCTGGAACAAAGGTTGTGAATAGTTTTTAAGCTGTCAAAATTGAAAGCAGCTATTTTTGATGTATATGCCAAATCATAGCATAGATGATCCTCTTTGGAATTGATCTCCAAATTGAATACTAAAAAGAAAGGTTGTTATTTCTGGTAGTTAAGTAAACCTTTTGAATGGCTTTTATAATTTTTAGTATGATACTAGCTAAAATAGCACTTAACTAACGGTCTTACAAAGTCTCTTCTATTTAATGGTAGTAGCCAAAGTCTTATTTTAAGCCATAACATATATATTTAATTAGTGTATATGGTTAGATAGCTTATATACTAGGGCAAGGAGCTAGTAAAACAGGTTCATCTCCTTTTTATATGAACTATATTTCATTTTGCTTTGCTATATTTCCTAGCCAGGTAGTGTACAACATTAATATATGCCATTTTTATCAATGTGCATGGACAAAAATTGGTGGAATCAACATAAATCCATTACCCTAATTTAAGGCTTACTGTTTTTCTTCTCCCCCTTGTCTGAGGAATAGGTATGTTTAGATGAGAAAAATAAAACATTTGCTGTTGTGATTTTCTACAACAAAATTCCCTGTGTGTAGAGCAGAATTATGGAAAAGTGGTAATGATAACTATACTGGAGACAATTTAAGCACTTTGTGCAGAAATTAGTTAATGTGGCAGGCTGCTGTCCTTAAAAAAGCCTGCTTCCAAGGTTGTCCTTGGGCTGGTATCTGGGAACTTGGAGAGTGTTTTTATTCGAGTGCCTGTTTGACCAGTCCCCTATTAAAACCTTGGGTGCTGAATCTTAGTGAGCTTCTCTGAGCATATGCATAGCACACACTACTGGGAGAAGAGTGAGTTGTGTGATCTCTCATAGGAGGAAGAGAACATAAGGAATATTGTGCTTGAATTTCTTTAGATGCCATCTATGTCTTTTCTGTCTGGAGATCGGGATGTGCATGCTTTCCACTTCGCAGTGATAAATCTTAGCCATGAGTGCCATTCAATGCTAAGTCCTTTGGGTTCCAGGAAATTTCTGAACATGGGGATGGGCTTGAGGGCCCCCAGTCAAGTATCTCTGTTACTAAATTTACTGAGAAACTCTATGACTTGTAGGTTAAAGTAATTTTATTTGTATAGTAATCACCAACATTATATGAAGAGTTTGGTGCATTTCTGAGATTATTCTGTGACTTTTAACATTTTATTTTAGAAAGTTCTAGTCAATAGAAATCTATCTGCATACAGTATAGTTACCTAGAGTCGCTTAGAAATTTGTTGGACAAGTTGCATCAAATTGCAGATAACCCCCACTAGATCTAAACTTTTAATTATTAAAATGACTGCAATTAAATACTTGCTTTTAACTCATTTTTTCCTTCTGCTGAGAACATCTAGTGATAGAAATGGACTAAGAAAGCTTGTCTCTGAAGCATTGAAAGAGCAAATGGGGAGAGAAAAGTGCTCTGAACTGAACTTTGGGGTGGACCTTTTATACTGACCCTCTACATTAGCAGTGAAGTCAAGGAATATAATTGATTAGTTCTTAATATGCTCAGGACCCTGTTAGAATTTAGGAGTGCACTTAGTGTCAGTTTTGGGGGGCTAAAGCTGTGCATTGTTTTATTTGTCGGGAAGTGGGTATGATTGGGGAATTTGGTTTAAAAATGAACAAAGGAAGAAATGTATTTTTAGTAGTACCTTTGAGCTTTTTTGTGTTCCTGAATATGTTCATATAAATTTAGTATGATTTTTTTCTCTCAGATGAAGCCCCAATATTGGCCCTGTTGTTAAGAAGGTTATGCTTCCTCTATTTGTCTTCAGTTTAGGTTCATCTGTTCAATATGAGATATATTCTGGTAATCTAAACCATTCTTTTTAACGTGGCCATTCATGGCAATTTATTATTGGGGATTTAATTTGGTTATTGGAACTTTGTTAAAATCTTTACTATAACTTAGATATACATGGGCTACATTGACCTGGAAGGAATAATACTAGAGCATTCAGATTGTTCTTCAGAAGAATGTCCTTCACCTCAAATTTTTTAAAATTCCTCTTTCACAATGGCTTGTGGCTAGTCTCACGTCTGCTTTTACATAGTAATAACTGACACATACGCCATTTGACAGCATGACTGTTGCTTTTCTTCTGCCTCCTTGCTTTACTCAGGTAATTCTGTGATGGCATTCTCCATTTCCTGATGATAGCTGTTGCTGTGTTTAGCAGCTTGGCTGTTGATACCAATCTGAGGAAACATTTACACTTATGTCTCTTTTCTTTCAGCGCATTTATTGTGTGCTGGTACTGTACCATTCCCTGTGTAGTTGAGAATAGTGAGGGTATTAAAGCATGATTCTTCCCTACAGAAAGATAATTTGAATTGTGTGGTACTAGCAGCAAAAGATCAAATACAAAATGATGAGAATAATTTTTAAAAATGGGTATCAAAAATTTTATAGAGTAAGAAGATTTTTTCAGAGGGATGAATTGGGAGATTCTGTGAGGATGGAGTTTATAGAATTTGGTGTTGGCAAGGGGGGCTGTTGATTAATGTACCGGAAGAGTTTATTCGGTAACACCTGTGCTTGCCTCATGAAGCAGCATGGTGTCTTCAGGAAACTTGTATGGACTCTTTTAGTTACTACTTTTCTATCCATGAATGTGGGCTATCTCTCCATTTCTTTTTTCCAGGTCTTTTCACAAAGTTTTATAATTTTTGTACTCAGGTCTCATATGTATTTTGTTACATATTCTGAGATCTATTGAATTTGTTAGTATTATAATTGGAGTATTTAAAAAATAATTGTTTTCTAATTGGTTATTTCCAGTGTTTAGATATGTGGTTAAGTTTTATATGTGGGTTACTTTGATAAACTCTTTAACATTTTGTAGATTTTCATAGATGAACAATTACCTGCAAATAGTGATAGTTTTATCTCTCCCTTTGTAATCTATTTTCTGTTGTTGCATTGGCAAAGGCCTGTTGTGTGTTATGTATAGAAGTAGTCATAGTTGACATTTTTATCTTGTTCCTGATTTTAAAAGGAATGTTTCTGGTGTTTTCATATTTACAAGTATCTTCACTTTGGTTTCTCAGATGCATTTGTATCTGAGAGGACTTTTTTGAGTTCTCAGGGAGAAAGAAACATTACTTTTGTTTCTTCCTGGAAAGCTTTTAAAAGTAACCTAAGCACTTTTTCATGAAGCATTTATTCAGTAAATCTGGAGAGTCACAAAGTTGAGCAAGACAAAAATACCCACTTTTATGGAATTCATAGTTTTTATTTTTTATTTAATGACTTTTTTGTTTCAATTATTTACTACTATTATGTCAATTAAAACGTTTTAGTTGACAGATACTGCCAGATTTTCTTCCAAAAGACATTGTAACAGTCAATACTAAAAGTGTGTGAAAGTATTTATATGTCATTCACCCTTTTAATAATTGTCATATAAACTTTTAAATCTGTTCCAATCCATGAAGAGACTGATGTTATGCTGGTTTTAATTTGCATCTCTTTAATTATCAGTGAAAATGAGCACCTTTTTATATATTTGTGGTTTTTAATTTTTTCTATGAACTGGCCACCCTTTGTACAATTTCTTTACTTCTGTTGGTTATATTTCTTTCACATATCCTTTTTTTGTTTAGAAATATTTATTTTTTAGAAGTCAATTTGACTAACATTTTCTTTTTTACCTTTACAGTTTATGTCTTTATAACATATTTTTTAAAAATATTCTTTCAGATAATTTCATTTTAAATGTTTAAATATTCACTCTGTTAGAAATTTATGTGGGTATAATAAGTAAAAGAATGAGTTGCTTTTGTTTACTTTGTCTAAATAACCATCTGTTTGCTTATATCTGTATTCATTCCATCATTTAGTGATAGCAATTACTGTAGCTTTATATTGTTATTAATATATACTGGTCTTACCCTATACTTTTTTTCTTCCTTTTATATTTTAATTCTTCTTTTCCTTTGTTCTTCCTTAGTACTGGCTTTTTTTTTTTAAGTTATTTTTCTGGCTACTAATGTTTATTTTCCCACATGGTTATAATTGGTTTGGCTAATTTAAAAAATTTTGTTCTTACTTCAGTAGAGTTTAACCTTTTCTTCATATAAATCCAGCACATTTCCAGTTAAGTTTATTCCTAGGTATTTTATCTTTTTATTGCTAATAATGTAAGTGGATTTTTTTGCAATTAATTCATGGCCCATTCTCTTCCTGTTGGATTGAGGTTTTCTGATCCTTCTTTCCTCATTTCTAGCAATGATTTCCTGTTAACTATTTTTTTTTGAGATGTGTAATTCACATATCATAAAATTTATTCTTTCAAAGTATACAGTTCCATAGTTTTCGGTATATTCACAAGATTGTATAACCCTTAGTCACTATCTAATTCCACAATGTACTCATCACACCCCCCAAAAACTGCCTACCTGTTAGTGTAGTTATTACCATTGGTCCCTCTCCCCAGTTCCTGGAAAATACTCATCCACTTTCAGTTTTTGTGGATTTGCCTAGTCTGGACATTTCATATAAATAGACTCATACAATAAGTGGTCTTTTTGTGTCTGGCTTCTTTCACTTGTTTTCGAGGTTCATCCATGTGGCAGGTATCAGTATTTTCCTTTTTTTATATATATATAACTTTTTTTAAAGATTTTATTTATTTATTTTTAGAGAGGGAAGGGAGGGAGATAGAGAGAGAGAAACATCAATGTGCAGTTGCTGGGGGCATGGCCTGCAACCCAGGAATGTACCCTGACTGGGAATCGAACCTGGGACACTTTGGTTCCCAGCCCGCGCTCAATCCACTGAGCTACATCAGCCAGGGACAGTATTTTCCTTTTGAGGTGAATATAGTTTTTCATTTTATGTATAGATCACATTTTGTTTAACCATTTATCAGTTGATAGATGTTTAGGTTGTTTCCAGTGTTTGACTTCTACATAACGATGCTCTGAACATTCATGTAAATTTTTTGTGTAAACATATATTTTGAATTTTCTTGGGTAATATTTGGTGGAATTTCTGGACCCCAATGGTAACTCTGTGTTTAACAATTTGATGAACTGCCAAACTGTTTTCCAAAGTGACTGCGTCATTGTACATTCCTACTAGCAGTGTATGAGGATTTAAATTTCTTCATTTCCTTGCTAGCAATTGTTACTGCCCTTGCTTTTGATTATACCCATCCTAGTGGGAATGAAGTAGTATTGTGGTTTTGATTTGCATGTCCCTGATGACTGATAATGTTGAACTTTTTTGTATGTGTTTATCCACCATTTGTTTATCTTCTTTGGAAAAATGTCTATTCAAATCTTTTGCCCATTTTTAAATTTAGTTATTTCTTTTTATTGTTGAGTTATATGAGTTCTTTATATATTCTGCATACTAGACCATTATCAAATATATGATTTGTAAATATTTATTCCTATTATGTAGGTTGCCTTTTCACTTTCTTGATAGTTTCCTGTGAAGTACAAAAAGTTTTAAATTTTAAAGTTCATTTTATTTTATTTGATTTTTGTGTGTACTCTAGGTGTCATATCTTGAGAAAATACTGCTTAGCTAAAGGTCATGAAGGTTTATACTTGTTTTCTTTTCAGAGTTCCATATTTTAGCTACTACACTGAGGGTTTTGATCTGTTTTGACATAATTCTTATATATGGTATGAAGTGGGTTATTACAGGTTTCTGTTTCTGTGTATTGATCACCCCTAGAATTCTACCATTCATGCTTTACTAAGTATAACAGTGTTGAAGAGGAAGAAAGATATTAATACAAGGGTTTTCATTTTCAATGCTGTAATTAGTTATCTTGAGTTTTAATTATACTTTGACTTTAACCTAAATATTTATGACTAAGAATTCTTCTTTTACTGTTAATGCTTATTGCTTTACCATACATTCTTATATTCTGTGCCTTTTGGAAAGAAGGAATTTTCTCTCTGCAGAATTTGATCAGTTAATTGTTCTTTCACCAAGGAGTGTGTAAAATTGGCTTATTTTTCTCTTTGTTTGCAAATTGCATATAAACTTTAAGGTGATAGTTATATTCCTCCTTTACTTTGAATACGTAATTTCATTGTCTGGTGTTGCCGGTTCAGTCTCCTGTCAATGTAATTCTTCTTTTTATTTTAGATAATTTGTCTCTCTTCTGGTAACTTACCACATTTTTTTCTCTTTGTCTTTGGCCTGCTAATATTTCACCTGATTGAAAGGTATTTATTTTTACTTCTGGTGAAAACTCTTGCTCAGGACTTCTTGAATGAGAATTTATATGGTAAAGTAGTTCTTGAAAATTACAAATCTTTCCTTTGACTATTGCTTCTCCGGTATCCTTTCTTTTTTCTCCTGCACATTTGCCTTCTCATTCTACCTTTTGTGTCTGTAATTCACTCTTTTATATTTTCCAAGTTTTATTTCTAGTGAATTTCCTCATTTCTTTCTCTGGTTGACTTTTTCTGTCTTTGATAGTATTTACTCTGCTTTTTTAACTCATCCGTTGAGTTTTTTCCTTTAATTTTAATTGTATTTTTTCCTCTTGTAGAGTCTAGCTTATTTTGTTTAAGAGGAACAAATGTTTCTCTTTTTTTGTGATATTCATCACTTCTTTCATGTCTTTAGTCATTTTAGTTGTAGTTATTTTATCTCATTTACAGGGTTATATTATTTGGGACTCATTATTCTCAGGGTCCTAATTCTCAAGTGTATTTTGCATGCTGATTCTCATTTTGAGAGTTCTTTTAAAGTGAGATTTATTTTCTGGGGTGATATCCTGTATGTTCTGGGTTGTAAAAGTGTTCACCAGAATAATTGATGTTTGCCTCATTTAGGTGTCCTCTAGGTGCCAAAGCAGTTCAAGTTTTATGTTAATCTCTTCCTGCGGTTCCTATAATTCCTGGGAATTTTCTCTCATGTCTACGCATGGTACAGGCGTGAGGTTTCCATTTCCACTGATACCACCCCACCTCTCTTATTTCCTCCATCTTTCTTTCACAAACAAAGTTACCTCTTGCCTCTGTGGGTTGATAGTTTGAATTTTTTTTGCCCTAGATTCACTGATGTGCAGTTTTTCAAGACTCCTGTCTTTACACTAGGATTTGAGTTTTATTCTCCACATTTAATGTGCTGAAGGCCATGCTTCATATGCCCCACATGGGCATTAAAGCCTCAAGTTATAGACACTATATCTGTCATAGGTTGTAGTTTTCCAAACTTCCCACAATATAACCTCTTAATTCCAAATTCTGCCTTAGTTTTACATTCTTAGAGTTTTGTTGTTGTTCTTTTTATCTCAGCTATATTTTAAAAATTGGGTATCGTATTTTATCTTGTAGTTCTAAGTATCTATAAATTGGTGGGGACTGAGGGAGGATATTTCTGTTATTTAGTCTCTCATTTCCCAGAAACCATATTGCCCTAACTGGCTGGTTATATTTAGGAAGGCCATTCACTTAGTATATACAGAGTGGGGCAAAAGTAGGTTTACAGTTGTTCATATGGAAAGTAATACAATAGTTAATAAATTATAATAATAGTAATACAAGAATAAGCTCTGTGTTTCACAGACTCACAACTGAAAACCTACTTTTGTTCCACCCTGTATTAGTATTATAAACGTTTACTATAATGAATTATGTCATTATTTGCAACTCTTTTTTGTTGGTTTTCTTTGTTTTTTTCAGGTAAAGTAAAAATCATGTCACCCCAAAATACTGACTTTTGCCTACATAAATTAAACTTGAAATTTCCTGTATCTCATTTCTTTAGTTTGTTAATTGCTCTCATTAATTTATCCATTGAGCATTTCTGTATTGTTTCTAACTTTTATTTGAATTGGATACTTTTTAGAATTTTTTCAAATGTTCAGAGGCAGTTAATTTATTATACATGACTTAAATATCTCAGTTTGCATATTCAATTACTAAGAAATTAAACTGCAATTATTGTATATGATGTCATCCAAAAGTTACTGTTCTAAGAGTATAGAATAACTTTCTCCAAGAAGATATATGCATATTTTACTCAGTTCTTTAACATGTTTGTAAAATATTCTGGTGGCACAAAGCCATGCCTTTTGTGATTAGATTTGATATTTCTGTAATCTAAGGGTTAATTTTGTTTCTAGCTTCCTATACAGTTGAAAATTTCCTGTTATACTTTTGAGTAGTGATACTTCCTATTTTACCAGTCAGCTTCAGCTCAGATTTATGAACTCAAATTTCATTGTTGCAATTTTGTATTAGAATAGCCACAAAATTAAAAATTCTTGAGTGAGTGAAAGCTTATTATCTATAACTTATAAAGTCTACTGTACATGAATTTCCTTCTTAACTGATTTTGGATCTTTTTGATAATCTTATTCAATGTATTCAGTCTTTTTTTTTTTTAATTCTCCCTCAAGAATATGTTTATTGATTTTTTGGGGTGGGGGCAGGGGCACAGGGAGAGAGAGAGAAACATTGATTGGTTGCCACCTCTACGCTCCCTGACCATGAAGGGAATGCAACCTAGGTATGCACCCTGACTAGGGATTGAACTCACAACTTTTTTTTTTTAAGTATTGCATCTTCTTTTTTTTATGATTTTATTCATTTCACCTTTAGATAGGGAAGGGAGGGAGAAAAGGAGAGAGAGAAACATCAGTGTGGTGTTGCTGGGGGCCATGGCCTGCAACCCAGGCATGCACCCTGACTGGGACCTGAACCTGTGATGCTTTGGTTCGCAGCCCGAGCTCAATCCACTGAGCTACTCCAGCCAGGGCTGAACTTAACAACTTTTTGATGTACAGGATGATGCTCCAAACAACTGGGCCACCCAGCCAAGGGCCCCAGCATCCAACCTTAAAGAGAGATTCTACTATTGTCTCACTTATACATCTACTTTGATGTCAGCAACTCTGGCTTTACCCCATGCTACACCTTCCCCTCCCCATATAGCTCAGATATAAGACCTAGCAATTGGGCAACTGTAGAGCATATTAGCTAAGACCACAGGCTTTGAAATCAAATAGACCTGTTTTGGATCTTGATTCTATCCTTTAATAACCTATATTGCCCTTACAGTACGTTTAAAAATATTAAGTTTTTTTCTGTGAGGCGAATGTGATACACCTACCTCCGAAGGTTGTTGTGAGGATGAACAGACTAACTGAACACTTTTACTAGTGCTGGACGTATGGAAAGTGCCTAAGAGTTGGTCACTTACATTGGTTATATTCTTCTTTGGTGACTCGGCCCGTTTTATCTTGGCCTAAAACTGGAGGCCAGTTTTAGGAAAACTCTCGAAATGCATTTCGTATTAACTGGGGAATATTTATTTTTTGAAAATAGTTTAATAATCCCCCCAATTTTTACTGAATGGATTACCCTGCATTAAATGTATAATATAGAGTTAGAAAGACACAGAGAACTCTGGAACAATTTTTTTTTTAATTAGGCTTATATCTTGATATAGTAGTTCCGCTTCCTTATACATTGTTTTTAAAGGGAGTTTCAAAGTTTCTTATAGATGCATTAATGCCCACTGGAGAATTGCTGGCCTGTGTTAATGCCAGTGCAGTACACATTGCATTACAGTAGTAGGAGTGTTCAGTTGGGAGTTTGGGGACTTGGGTTTGAGGCCTGGCTTTTTGCTGTCGACTTCGCACTTGTCCTTGGTCAAATAAAGCCCCTTTTGTCTCAATTCTGATCTGTATTGTGGTACTTGTAACCTCACCTACCTACTCAACTTAGTTGTTCAGAACAACTTAGTTGTTCAGAAAATCAGATGAAGCAATTCTCAAGACTTTTTAAAAAGTGCAAAGGGCTATTTAAAGGTAAATGTTTTATCCCAGTTTTCACCTTATTTTTGTTCATCTACATGTTTTCAGAAAACAGTGTTGGTGTCTTAAGAGCTTTTAGAAATTGAAATTTATATCCCTGTTAATCCTGTTTCTTTGACCAGAGGCATTTGGTAACTTTCTTTTTTTAATTGTGAGATGCATATTACTTCAGAGGTGAAAGATTTTAGTCATTTCCCAAGTAGCCAGAAGAGATTTCCTGGATAAGCTAATTTTTTTCAGGAAGTGTAACTGTAGCTCTAGAAACTCTCTTTCATCTCTGCTCAGAACTCATCACTTCCATTAAGCCTTTAATTAACTACCTGGTTTTAATTAATTTGCACCATCTGCATTTATGCATGTAGTTTACAGTATATTAATTTATATTTAAATGTTTTTGTAAGTCATTTTATGTCTCTTATATGTGACCTGGTCTTGTTTTCTCAGCTAGCTTGGAATCTTTCTGAAGGGTAAAGACAGTTTTTTCTTCAAAGCAGATTCATTCATAATAGAGACACTCCGCATATAATGGCTTCTTACTAGTTGAGTTTAGATAAAACTTCCCTAGAACATAATGAATCATTTGTTCTAATTTTAAAGAGTATAGATTTGCAGAAAATTTCAGTTTTAGCATGTGCCTATTTAGAGTTAAAAACAAAAGGCACCAAAACAATGTACTGCTTGATTAAAAAATACGGTGTTTACGCTGCCATGTATTTCAAC
Source organism: Phyllostomus discolor (assembly GCF_004126475.2). NCBI lineage: Eukaryota > Metazoa > Chordata > Mammalia > Chiroptera > Phyllostomidae > Phyllostomus > Phyllostomus discolor. The sequence goes on from NC_040904.2 coordinate 112,130,609, forward strand.
TAAGGTTTAAGATTTTTCCTTTTTCATACCATTCTGTTAATTATGTTTAGCCAAAAGAAATCTAGTAAATCTCATTAAATAGCATGGTTTAAAAAAAATACTCTAATATTTTAGGTTGACTGTGGTATTTCTATTGTTAATAGCCAAAAAAGGAGTCATGTCTTCTATAAAAATTTTTAATAGATTTTTGTAGATTTAATCTCACAATTAAAAAAGATTTTTGTAGAAGGCGTACTTTTACAAAGTGTCCTAATTTGTTATTTCTCATTTTTGCATTAAATTAATTTATTAAATTTTTGGTGAGCCTTACTATTGAAGTTTCTCATGTAAACCTTGATGTGGAGGAGACTATTGTTGCAATAAATTTTCTGATTTACTTCAAAATGAGTATATTTGAAAGTAAACTTCTTTACATTTGCTTTAATCAGAGCTTGTAATCAAAACAAAATAAAATTACATTTTCGCACTTAAAGAATTTGCTAAAGACAATGTTTCTTCCAAATTAATGTTTGCATTTTACTTTCCAGTTTTTTCCCTCTAAAACCAATTTTTGCTCCCTAAGAAATGTTTTTGTGTCTTCTTCAGGAATGTCATTGTCTGCTGGCTCTTCCCCTCTTCATTCCCCCAAGATCACTCCACATACTTCTCCTGCTCCCAGAAGAAGAAGTCACACTCCAAATCCAGCAAATTATATGGTGCCTTCTAGTGCCTCTACACCTGTTAATAATCCTGTTTCTCAGACTCCATCCTCTGGTCAGGTGATTCAAAAGGAAACTGTCGGTGGGACAACATACTTCTATACAGATACAACTCCAGCCCCTTTGACTGGAATGGTATGTCTCTGCATTAAAGGGAAGTGACAGTACCCTTATATAGTTCCTTCTGACTCATGAGATTCATGAGGTGTTTAACCTGCTTGCATCTTTTTATTTTGATGGGAAGAAGTATTTAATTTTCTAACTTAGATGGTAATTCTGATCTCTTATCTTTTCAAAGTAATTTGTTTTTTCAGTAGTCAGAACTCAAGTTTTGAACCAGTCGGGTTTTAGTCAGAAATTAGATTATATTCAAGTCCTAGTTTAGTACTTTATGTCATGTTTTGCTTATGGGGTTACCTAGTGCTAGCTGGAGCTGAAGCTTGATGACATTTGTTACAGGTAGTTTTTCCTCTAGTAAGAAGTTAGAGAAAGGAGATGTTATTTATTTATTTATTTATTTATTTTTAAATCAGTACTTAATGAAAGGAAACTGATGATGAACTCTCACCTTAGGTGAGTCAGTGATTTAATAACTAGGCCTCTGGATAGTAGAGTACAGTGAATGGAAGTCTTCAGTATGGGGCATTCATTGTTAAAGGGGAGGGCGTTGAGTGCGCCCTGATTATAGATGAGGAAAAGAGCTGCCACAGCACTGACAGGGGAAGGAGGGGGAGGGTAGAAGGGAAGCATTGCAGTGTTAGAAATCGTACCATTTTAGCTTCATTATTTTGCTTCTGTTCAAAAATTATTTTTTAACTATAGAACATTAAGTAGCAGATGAGGAACTTGAGCAAAAACACAAAATTCCATTAAAACATCAAAGCTGATCTAAACCATAGACATTCATCATGTTCATAGATGAGAGGCTCAGATGAAAAGTATAGTTGGATTTTAGTAAGCAGGCAGGTTTTGATCCCACAAGTTAAATTAATGATTTATTTTGATTATGTTTAATGTTTTACTAAAAGGCAATTTGAGTAGAAAGATAACAGATTTTTTGTTACTTATTTTTAAGAGTCCTAGGTCTGCCATTGTTTTGTGACTCTTGAATCTTGGTACCTCTGAGATTGTTTCCCCAGTCGTACATGGGGATAATCATACCTAACCATCTTATGAAAAATGTGAAGACATTTATAGAAGTATTTGTAAATCATGTAAAATGCCTTTTAAGAAATAATGAAATAGCTAATAGTTTTTTATTTTGTTTTGTTTTTGGTCAGAGATCTTTCAAAAATTATCACAGAACAGCTTGCCGAACAGAAGGTCAAATAATTGAGGTAGAGTAGAGACTTTCCTTGGTTCTTTCAAGTAAGAATTCTATCAATGTTTTACCTTTTGGGGGCTTATTATATTTTATAATTATTTATACTTTTATTATATTTTATCATATTTGTAGAAAGAAGAGATTTAATTTATAAACAGGTTCTTTTGTCACAAAACTGTCTCAGCTCTTTTTGTAGAGATTATATATGGTACATTTTTATGTTTTTGCCCTTCAAACCACTCAAAACTATGCTCATGGTAAACCTGATGTAGTTAAGTCAAACTATGCTATCTGATGATGTAAGGAAACCAAGGCAAGAAAAAAGGCATTATTCTCCCTGTAGATATTGGTTAAAGGAAACCTTACAAGCATTGCAAAATCACTGCCTGCTTGAGAACAGAATGGAATAATTATCTGAGAGGAACAGAAATTGGCTGAGTTAACTTTTAAAAGAGAAAAAATGTTTGTTTCACCTTTTAAAATGAAAGAAGAAAGCAAAAGGAAAGATATTTTAGAACTTTGAAAGATACTTTAGTACTTTGATTTTGTATGATAGACCAGTGATGGAAAGGAGAGGCAGAGAAAAAAAAAGAAGAAAGGGTGGTGGGGAAAGTCCAGTTGGAAGAATGAAAGACAGGAAGCTGGAAACAGATTTAGTAACTGGGTTGTAGTTTGCTTGGAACATTAAATACATTATTGTACCCTTCTGTTCACTTAACCTATTGACTCAGAGTAAATCTGCCCTCTTTATGTTTGAAGTGTTTTGAGAAGTACTTAGGTAACACTTTTTTGTTTACATTTGCCACAAAAAGCCCACAAGGGGGCAGTACTTTGGGCAGCTAGGACAGTGTTACTTCATTATCTGAGCTGCAACACCTTTAATAACTGCTTTCTTTCTGCCTTCCAATTTCTTTTTAAAATACTTAGAAAATGTTTGTGTAACATTTCATCCAAAGAGCTCCTTTTGCCTCTCATTAGAGCTTATATTTTACTGTATGTGAAGAAATGTTTCATTACATTTTTCATATTGATTATTAAATATAAGGTTACTTTTAAAATGAATTCAGAAAGTATACTGATAACAGTTTTTCTCGGAGGTATTTAATTCATTATAACTTAAAGATTTAAAATTATCAATTTATTACTATCATTTAAAGATGAAAACTTTATCAGAACAATGATAAAGCTTGTCAATTGAGAAAAATTGATAATTACACTTTCTCCTTCCCTGCCTTTTTAGGTATTTCCAAACTATCATATTTATCCTCCAACCGCACCTCATGTTGCTTATATGCAACCAAAAGCAAATGCACCTTCCTTCTTCATGGCCGATGAGCTCCGACAGGTATGCATCCAGAATTCCTTGTAGGGATGCTGAATGTCTCTTGTTCTTTAGTAAAGAACTGGAAAAACAACACAGTTCTTTTCAAAACACATTATTTAATCAAATATGCTGTCCTAAAACAGAATTTAGAACTTACGAGTTCTAAGCGACATGTAAGGAAAGCTGTTTTTTAAGAAAGTGTCAGGTAATTATGGGTTCCGATGTAAAACATAGGATAGCTATTTAAATGGGCCACCTTTCTGCATGTCGTATCGTGTGCATTAAAAGCCCTCTTCGAAATATGTTAATTATTTAAATGGTTTCTGACCTTTAGAAACCTTTTGCTAATATCTACAGATTTAGACTAGGTAGTTGGCCCAGAAATAAACCTCATTCTTAGGAAAGCTCAATAGTTTCTGTTCAGTAGGTTTTATAAAAGAATTTTTTGTTAAGACAGCTAGGTATTCCTTGTTACGTTGACTTTCACTTTATACTTAAATATTTTTGTTTCACAGAAGTATGTTGTACTTGTATAATGTTTATAGACTGAACTATTGACCAACTTAGCGTAGACCTTGAATTTCAGCCAGAGTTAGTTATGTGCTTTAGGTTATGGCACAGTTACTGGAACCCAATCTTAATTAGGGGCAGGTATATCTAAGACTGGAATTTTGTCATTATACCAGTATTAGAATAGTTATTTTATGACATCAGCATTAAAAAGTACACATACCAAAACATTAATACATTTGTTATTTAGTTATAATAGAAAATCCAGAATTTAGAGCCTGTGTTTAGATGTAAATATACTTTTTTCCCCCCTTAGGAGCTCATTAACAGACATTTAATAACAATGGCTCAAATTGATCAAGCAGATATGCCAGGTAAAATTCAAGTTGATTCATTCTTATTCTTACTTTTAAAGGATATGATAATTCTTAGCCCTGACCAGTGTGGCTTAGTTGGTTTGGTGTCATTCCACAAAGCGAAAGGTTGTGGGTTCAATTCCTAGTCAGGGCACGTAACGACAAGTGACCCATCGATGTTTCTGTCCCTCCCTTCCTCTCTCTCTAAAAATAAATAATGAAAATCTTTAAAGGATATTATAATTTTGTGTAATCCTACACATTTTTATGTCTTAAACTAGCTAATGACTATTTTATGAATATTTATTTCAAATCTACTTAAGAATTCCAGGATACCACAGATTACCCAGTTTATTTAAATTAATTTTACACATGACGGTAATGTAGTTCATCAAAAAATTAGATAGTTTTATATTTGTGGTGATTTATCTCACTGTATACTAGAATATTATTGTTTTCTGAAACTTGGATCAAGTGTATAGGTTTTTAAGCAGCAGGGAAAGGTGATTTTTATTGTTATTATTTTTTAGACTACTGTATGCCAAGCTGTGTGATGTTTTATGACTTTTCTGCTTACAGAAATCTTGTGACATGGATACTAGTATTATCATCTCCATTTTACATCTGAGGAAAATTAAAGTTGACAGGCAGGTTCAGTAACTTTCTAAGAACAGTGGCTACTAATTGCGTGGCTGAGTCAGAATTTAAACCTAGGTTTTTCTGACTGTACCACAGTGTCTCCAAGAGAGCATTAAAATCTCTTTCCCTAGTTTATACTGTGTAATCAAGAGTAAATATGGTATAATTTAACAAAACTATAAATAACACTAGGAATACATTTGCCACAGAGATAATCTTAAAACACCAGTTGTTATGAAGGATTCAGCTTGTCTACTGTGTGTCTTTTTGACTGCTAAAAAAATCAAAAGGAGTGTGTCTGGCTGTATGTCTTAAGACTGATCTTTCCATTAGATATGCAGAAAATTTACCTGTTGTAACGTTTGACAGGCTGGGATTTTCTTAATTATTTAGCTTTACATTTGAGGCCCTACTGAGGGTAAAAGAAAAAAATGAAAAATAAATAGGTTTATGTAGTATTCTAGTCTTTATGACTCCAGTCATGTATAAATCATATGTTGGTACATTAGACATAATTTGAAGTTATAGTAGAATTTAGAAAATAACTGTATATGAGATTAATATATCTCACTTGCATTTCTGTAGACTGGTAGCCAATAATCATTTGCAGTGGTTTCAGAATATCAGTACCTAGGAGTAAATACAACAAAAGATGTGTAAGTTCTCATTGGGGGAGATAAATAGAGGGAAATACTTTATTCATGAATAGGAGTATGTATAATGATTAAGATGTTAATTTTTCTAAACTGACTTATAGATTCACTATAGTACTAATGAAAGCATGTGAACTTTTTTAACTGAAAATACTTCTGACATCTAATTTGTGTCCTAACAATTGTTAAAGGCTCAGTCCCACAAGATTATTGCTATGCCAGATGCTAGTTTAAAGGGGGTATGCTGGCTACCCACACTTTCGTCTGGCCAATTACAAATTTGGGGCATTTTTACCACCCCCTCAGGTTTGGTAATTTGGAATGACTCACAGAACTCTGGAAAGCACTTTATGTACTATTATTGCTTTATTATAAAGGATACAACTCAGGAACAGCCAAGTTCAAGAGATGTATTAGTACATATTGGAGGAGGATGGAGTGTGGGCAACTTCCTTGCCTTCTCTGGGTATGCCACCCTCCGAGTACCTCAGTGAGTTCCCCAACTTGTAAGCTCTTTGAGTCTCACTGTTTGTTTAGGGTTTTTTATGGAAATTTCATTGTGTGGGCATGGTCAAATAAATCTTTGGCTGTTGGTGATAACTCAACCTCCAGCCCCCCCCCCCCTTCTCCCTAGACTTTGTGGGTAGGGTAGTCTGAAAGTTCCAAGCTTCTAATAGAGGTTGGTCTTTATTTTTATTTTTTTTATTATGTTATAGCATAGCAGAGCTTTTCATAGTATATGATAAAATCATCAAAGAGAAAAGGACCAAGGTCCTTTGAAGATTATGATTAGGAATTTTGGGTATGTTGTGGAAGGGGAGACTTGGTTTGAGTCTGCAGTGACTAACAGCGTGGCCATGGCACTGGTAGAACAGACTCAGGGAGAGCCTGGGCCCTTTCTGTGATAGAGGTGGCATGTTAGTAGGGAAAGCAAGACATCGCAAAAATGGTTGTGTTTAAGTAAAAATTGGATCTTCTCAAACCACATCTAAAAATCAACTCCAAATAGAGAACTTAAATGTCTAAAACAAAACTGTAAAACTCTTACTATAAAATATAAATAAATAGAGGAGTCAGGTATTGTTGACTCAAAGAAAATACTAATACATTTCACTAAATTAAAATTTGAAACACTCCAGAGGCACCTATAGTAAAGAAAAAACTTGGAAGAAGATATTTATAAAACTGACAAAGAATATAAAATACAAATCAGTAAGAGCATGAACAGTCCAATAAAAAAATGACCAAAGGATAGGAATATACACTTCCAGAAAATGTAAATTCATGTGACTAATAAATATAAGAAAAGATGTCGGCCATCACTGATTAGGGAAATACAAATAAAATTCTGTTTTAAAATCTGATCATATAAGGCATGAGCATATGGATCCATAGGTTCTCCAGTACATGGCTATTAGTAGTGTAAATTGGTGAACTTGTTACCACTTTTAAAACTAAAGTTGAATATCTCTGTTCCCTATGATTCAGCTATTCTGCTCTTAGATATAGGTATACCCCTACATATTTTCAACCAGAAAATGTGTAAGGTATTCATAATATTACTGCTCATAAAATCAGAAACCTTGATCAATCCAAATGCCCACCTAAAGGGTGGGATGAATGAACTCTGATAGGGTTAGACAATGGAATATTATATAGGTGTTAAAGTGAAGAAAGTGTGCTGACACGCAACAATACAGAAGAGGCTTGTAATGTAATATTAAGTAAAAAAGTAAGTTGCGACAGATTACATACAGCACAACAGCTTTTTATAAACCTAACTGAAGTGTATATGCATATTTAAGTTCATGTAAGTATGTGTGTATATCATACATGCATGAACATATACATACATAATAAACTTGAGTACGTATAGGTATAGTAAAACCATATAAAAGGGAAGGAAGAGAAAGAGAAGGAAAGCAAAGGTTGGTAGAATCATATAATTAATTTTTAATCCTCACCCAAGGATATGTTTACTGATTTTAGAGAGAGGGGAATGGGGAGAGAGAGAAAAACATTGATGTGAGAGAGAAACATCAAGTGGTTGCCTCTCGTCCATGCCCTCCACACCCTGACTCAGGATTCAGCCTGCAACCTAAGTATGTTTCCACTGCAGCACAATTTTTTTCCCTTTGCACTGTTTGGAATTCAGCATGACTTGGTTGAAGGTAGACAGAGGGATGAAGGAGTTGAGACCATAAGATTTTTAGCTGATTGTGTCCCTCATGCAGTCTCCTTTTTACACTGATGCTGTGAGTACCACTGCTAGCATAGTAAATTTCAAGTACTTATGTGGCTTTAAATTTCCCTCAGATTGAATTCCAGCATACCTCTGTCAGCTTTATCTCCACTCTGCACCTCCTCTGTGCTACGCCCCCACCCCTGTTCCTCCACCACTTGAGATTTCACTATCATGCCTTGTTCATTGTTTTTGTACATTCATTCCTTGTTTTTTGTTTTTGTCCTGTTTATTCCCTCACAGTAAAGCACTCTTTCCACTTGTTTTAACTCATTAATTTCTAGTAAACATGCCAAATCAGCTATAAGATCTTTCCTAATATCCTTGGGAATGGCTCCCTTGTCTGTGTTTCCATGTATAGTGGTTCCAAAGTATGGGTCCTTGACCTTTCCCCCCACCCCCCACCCCTACCCCACCTGCAGAGTCCTTTCATCATCACCTGGGAGCTTGTTAGAATAGTAAATTCTTGGGCCCTACTTTTGACCTACTGAATCAAAAACTTTGGGCATGGGGCCCAGCAAACTGTTTTCACAAGATTCTGCATGGTGCTAAAATTTAAGAACCAGTGCCATGGTGAATTGCTCTTTTTAAATAACTATTTTGCCTTGAATATATATATTTAAGATTTTGTTTATTTTTAGAGAGTGGGGAAGGGAGGGAGAGAAACATATGCGAGAGAGAAACACTGATCGGCTGCCTCTCATACATACCCTGATCAGGAACTGGACCTGCAACCCAGGCCTGTCCTTGTGCTGTATTTTATATAAATCTCTTAGCCTCTTGTTAAGAACCCATATTTCATTGATACTGGTTCACTAATACATAGTAGGTACTCAATACATTTTTACTAATTGGAAATTAATTACTTCCCTTATGAAATAGCTAGAAAACAAAATTTATTAGTTGTTTTTGGAAATTACACTGATCATTCAAATACATCATAAATGAGTAAAAGTTACAGCTGCATTCACTTGTCTCTATTCTTCCCTTATTGCCTTTATTTCAGTGGAACATGCTACTTGACCATGGTTTGAAAGTTACATTGAATTGATGTTTTGCACTATGGCTAAAATGCCATGTAGGAGTTAAGAGCACAAGACTCCAAAATCAGCCTCTTGAGTTTGTCTCCCTACTCCTTCTCTAGAGGAGTAATCCTTGTTCTCCTTATTTATGAAATAAGGAGTTCTATCATAAAATTGTTCCTTGAACTAAGACATTATAAGTGTTAGAATTCGGCAAAGGCATAGCAGGAGGGGTCCTTTTGAATCTGTCTTCTGGAATTAGAGTTTTCTTAATAGGGTTTCACCAGAATTTTTAATAGTCATAGGTTAAAAATTATTTGTTGTTTTTGTTTGTGAATTTTTCATAAGATATATTGCCATGTTTCTAAATAGTGTTAAACATGTTTATAAAAAGTTTGGCAACTACAGACTAGTGTAATAAGTAGGGGAAAATCCTCCCACTTTGTATTTACAATTGTTAAAATTTTGCTGTAAAATCATTTTACTAGATGATTTTCTAGGCATAGCTGCATGTTCACTCATCTGCTTTTCAATTGAGATATGATGAGCATTCCTAAGTCATTCAAGACATTTCACCACTGGAAGCTTTCCAGGTGGAAAATATAGTTGATTATATTTGAAACATTAAAAACTATTCTCTATTTGGATTGTAACACTGATTCATGTTTGTTCTAGATAATACGGAACAATAAAGAAGGGACAATTAAATACCTATACTCAGTAGAGAAACCAACCACTGAGTACATTTTCATGTTCAACTTTCTAGTCTTTTTAAGAAACAACACATAGGGATTCAAGATAAACAGTTTTTAATACACAACAGTATTACAAACAAATCCCAATGCGTTATATAGCCGTAAACATAATTTTTCTTTCTTTGAGGAAGATAGCAGGCTTGGTAGTAAAGTTGTTTAATTTTCTTTTATGTTTTGCTAGGGATTAAAACTGTGCTGTTCCACTGAGTGATTAGAGAGTTTTGATACAGATTGCCGTATTTATACATACATATACACACCACCACACTATATATACACACTCTCCATTTTAATGTTACTTACTTTGAATTTCTTTATGCTTTAAAAACAAGAATTCGTAGCTTAACCTCATTGTCTAAATATATTTTATACAAATAAATGTTTAAAAAAAACAAAATATATCTTGATTTTTATTCAGTATCAGAATCAGAAATGTTTAATATTTCTAAGTGATTAGACATTGTTTCTGATGTTTGCTGTAATTTTGAGTGTATGAAATCTATGGTTGTTTTATAATGCCTGTTTAATGTTGATAATGAAACCAGTTTTATATAATTATGAATGTTGCCACTGTTCTTGAACAGAAAGTCCATTTTGATACCAGTTATTTATAGTAGGTTTGATTTCTTCTTTATTATTCTGAGAGATTTATGAATGTCTGCAAGTCATGTGTCTTTTTATGAATTACTCTAGCAGTCCCTGCAGAAGTTGATAGCTACCATAGCCTATTCCCTCTAGAACCACTCCCACCCCCCAACCGGATACAGAAATCAAGTAATTTTGGCTACATTACATCTTGCTACAAAGCCGTAAATAGCAAAGATGATCTGCCATATTGTCTTCGGAGGATACATGGTAAGGAAAATAAATTATCCTCTTTTAGAAGCATATTATTGAGGCTGAGATTTTTCAAACATTCCTGAATATATTTACTTAATATATGATTTTAAAATAAATAAATTTATTATTTCATTTCACGATTAGTGATTCATAGTAATGTATAACATGGTTTTTTCCTTCATATTTCTGATGGAATAGGGGAGATGTCATTGACAATTTAGTAGAAAAATTTTACTTTTTCAGGTTTTCGTCTTGTTAACACAAAATGCATGGTGTTGGTTGATATGTGGAAAAAAATTCAGCACTCAAATATTGTAACCTTGCGTGAGGTATTTACCACTAAAGCATTTGCAGAGCCTTGTGAGTAATTTGCAATTGTCTTTCTTCTTATGAGTTTAACTGTTTAAAGCCAGATTGCAGTAATGAACGTTTGTGTTTTATTTTAAGCTCTTGTGTTTGCATATGATTTCCATGCTGGAGGGGAGACTATGATGAGCAGACACTTCAATGACCCCAATGCTGATGCCTACTTCACAAAGAGAAAGTGGGGTAAGGAAAAGCAGCAAGCAAGATGTATGTTGACAAATGCTTTTTTGCTCTGTGGGAGAGTAGTTTGTATTTTAAAATACATAAAATTCTATCCCTGTCGTCATTCCACTTAGAGACCCTATTGCATTTTAAAAAGAAATGGGGTAAATCTGTAACAAGTTAGGAAATAACGTGCTATGTATATAGACTGAGATGAAGATGGGTTCTGAAAGACTCACATAGATATCTGAAATTTTAATAACAGAATATGATGGGAGTTTTATTCTCTTAACAGTTTTTTTTTCTTTTAGGAATCTAATGCTTTCTGAGTAGAGATGATTTGGAAAATTCAGTAAATTGAAAGATAATCCCTATAGTTTCACTACAGCAAAACATGACCATTATGGGTGTCATTATGTATTTCTTTTCAGCTTTGGTGTTTTGGTTTATTTGGTTTCCTTTTGTATTGTTATTTTATATCATATTGCATTTTCCATTTATTATAAATATTTTCCCTTAATTTTTACATTTTCTGAGTTTAATTCAGTGACTACCTCAGAGTCCAGTGTGACTATATATCATTTATGAAATTATTTCCCTAAACCAGTGCTTTTGTTTAAATGTAGGATTTCATGTTACTGAAGGAACTAGTCTTTAAAATAAATTTTCAGGTAATTTAAATGGGGAATATTATCTTTTTTCTCATTTTTAATAATATTATAAGAACCAAAATATTCTGACAAATGTTTATTTAAAGGATAAATCATTTCAGAGTAAAAGTAAATCCATTTGAGATGTCGTTAATTTATATATTTGGGGGGAAGTGTGGTTCATTTTCTTTGGTGGGGTCAGGAAAGAAGCATTGTGTTTACCACAAGTTTTAATATTTTAAAGATTTTTCTTGAATACATACTGAGAGAAACTAAGGAGGGAGAAAGATTTGAGTCACATGACAGTAATTTTTTGGATTATAACTTTTTGAAGGATTCTACCTATGGTAAAAATATATTCTGTTTACTTGTAACTTTGCTTTTTGACAGTTACAAAAAGAAACCTGTGGTTACATGGTTGTTTCACATTGAAAATCTGGTCATATAGTGTGGTCATTTCTTTTCCTTTTGCCATGTCATCTGTAGACACATAATTTTGTTGAAAGGGATGTGGTATGACTTTTTTTACAGATGAACATAGCTGTAGTTGTTCAAGTTTATTTTAGTAATACCACCTGTGAAATGACTGTTGGCTATAATTTATAGCTGGATTTCCCAAGATCAGCCCTGTTGACATTTGGAGCTGGACAATTACTTGGGTAGGGTCTGTCCTGTGCATTGCAGGATATTCAGCAGTATCCCTGGCCTCTACCCACTAGAGGCTAGTAGCAATCCCCCACTCCAGTTGTGGTGCCAAAAATATTTCCAGACATTGACAAATGTCCCTTAAGGAGGGCAAAATTTACTTCTGTTGAGAACCACTGATTTACAGCACTTCTTTCTGGCTTTTTTTTTCTTTACTTTATTGTGTTTTTGATGTTGACTGATTATTTGATATGTTTACATTTTCACAAGAATCAGTCCTTTTTCTAATATTTGAAAGTATTGTTTGAATGGCAGTAACATCCCTAAACGTACCATGTATACTTTAATTTATAGCGGCTTCTATACAAAGCAGTCCTCTGTTTTCCCAATGTGACTATTAAAAAAAGAAAATAAAGGCCAATAATCGTTTAAACTCATAGAGACATAAATGAAAGTGTAATATTTTCTTAAACTATTTAACTTATTAACTTAGCACAAAAAATTGCATATTTCAAGAAATATGCTAATTTAGAAAAGAGGTATAATAGTAATACTGTACCTTATAGGAGTTGTGATAAGAGGTTTAAAGTAAGAAAATGTGGGTAAAGTAACTAGACACAATCTGGTACACAGTAAGCATTGTTTCTTGATAAATATTTGTTTTCCTTATTGCCACATTTATTATATAGTTTTATTTAAATTCTTTATAGCTGTCTTTAATATTGTCTTGGCAGTTATCAGTAGAGCCACTTTTTGAATCATCTAAGACTGTTTTCCTGATTTTATTATCTTTAGTTTTGTCTAAATTCAGGGATAACAATTTTTGAATTTTGTATTTGCTTTTTTCCTGAAAATTTTATCCCAAGCCTTTTAAGTACCTTTCTTTTTTTTCCCTTTTTTTATCCCCTTTATCCCCCTCCTTCCTGCACCCCACTACCCTCCAGCATCCCTCCCCCCTTAGTTCATGTCCATGGTTTGTACACATAAATTCTTCGGCCAAGGCTTAAGTATCTGTTTGCTGTTTATTATCTCCACACTTAATCATTTAACTGTGTTTTCAGACCCGATTCACAAAAGGTTTGTTTACAACCATATGAACCCTTGAATTTATAAGGTTATGTTCCCTAAAACACAGGAGTTCCCCTTTATCCACGGAGGACATGTTCCAAGACTCCCAGTGGATGCTAAAACTGGGAGTAGTACTGATAAAGTTAAATTTATAAATTAGGCACACTAAGAGATTAACAATAGTAACCAATGATAAAATAGAACATTTATATAAAAATATATGGTAATAAAAGTTATATGAACGTGATCTCTCTCTCAAAACATATTATTCTATTTAACCCTTCTTGTGATGACGTGAGATAAAATACCAATATGATAAGATGAAGTGAGGTGAATGATATAGGTAAGCACTGGGACGTAGTGTTAGGCTACTATTGACCTCAGTGGTACATCAGAAGGAAAACCCTCTGCTTCCATAGATCCTGGATCATTGAGCCACGATGGTGTCAGTGGCTGGATGTCAGGAGCAGATGATGTTGATGGTTGGGGAAATTTAATATTTTCTGACTATGGTCCATATCTGGTAACTGAAACCATGGAAGATGAAACTGTGGATAAGGGGGAACAACTATATTTATGAAATCTGGATCAAATTTATATGGTTCCTTTCCTATTGATTTTAGTATTAACAGTGACCCAGAAAATAGTATCAGGAAGCATTTTTAAGAGTCGATAGATCCCTGGCTGGTGTGGCTCAGTGGATTGAATGCTGGCCTCCGAACCAAAGGGTTGCTGGTTCAATTCCCAGCCAGGGCACATGTCTGGGTTACAGGTCAGGTCCCCAGTGGGAGGGCACGCGTGAGGCAACCACACATTGATGTTTCTCTCCCTCTCTTTTCTCCTTCCTTTCCTCTCTCTCTAAAAATAAATAAAACCTTAAAAAATAAAGGAATCAATAGAATAAAAATGATTACTTTTCATGGTAAACCAGATTTTTTTTTGTATTTTATCTTTACACATAAGTGACATTCAGTGTTTTACATTCGTGTTTTTGTGAATTGGACGTCATCATATCTAACTGACATGGCTGTAATAGAGGAGGCTAAGAAGTACAAGAAGAACAAGGAAATGTTCAGCATAAATGATAGTAGAGACTTTTATTTCCCTCAAACCATAGAATGAACAGGTCTCACATGCTTGGACAATAATATATGCTACGAATATCCATATTTTAAGTAAAATAACATTCTCTGCAGTTCCTGTTTTTTAATCAATTTGCATTTATTTGGTTCGTAATTAAATGCAAGTTCTTTAAACAATTTTTGTTTAGTTAATTATAGTAGTCACATAAAAGAGCAGTTCAGTGAGAGCTCTGCTGCTACTAACAATATAAAGGTATAATCTCAAAATGGAAAATTTTGGGTTTGTCCCTTAAATTCTTATAGACTAAACTTAAATTTTACCTATATATGTATATATATATTGACAAATTATGCCATGAATATAGATAAATTTTCTGTTATTTCAGTTTTAATGTTTTAGCTCATTACTTAAATTAAGATTTTTAAAAATTATTATTTGCTTTATAGGTCAACATGATGGACCATTGCCCAGACAGCATGCTGGACTATTGCCAGAATCTCTTATTTGGGCATATATTGTCCAGTTGAGCTCTGCATTGCGTACCATTCATACGGCAGGTTTGGCGTGTCGAGTTATGGACCCAACAAAGATTCTGATAACTGGCAAAACTAGGTACTAGCATTTTGAGTTTTGGCTTCTTTATTCAACATTTAACCTATGACAGGTTTTAAACAAAGCATGATGACTTGTTTTAATTTTACCTTTTCATATGTTCCATCCAGAAGAACTGCTGTGACTTTGAATTTATTTGTAAATTTTTAAAAAAATGTTGAATTCTTAATAAAATGCCTGGTTATTAACCAAGAATCTTGTAAGGGTTTGGAGGTATGTATGGTTAGGATTGCAGGGACATACAGTGCACAGCCATCGTTCTCAGATTTCACTATGAATCAGAACTATCCAGGGGGAGCTCATTTAGCACACATAGTTGGGCTCCAGCCCCAGAGTCCTCTCTAGATAAATCTGGAGTAACACCTGAGAGTCTGCATTTCCAAAAAGTTCCTAGGTGTCCTCTTGCTGTCGACTGGGCCCTGTGCCTTGAGAACTACTGATAGAGTCAAACACACAGATCCTGACTTCAGCAGAGTTTCATTTGAATTGTAATTTTGAGTCTTGTCTTGGGCAGTGTAGCACGAACAGCTCAGGACGTAGTACTAGATGACCAGGGTTCATATCCTGGCTCTGTTACTGACTTTACAACCCTGATCAAGTTATTTAACTTCTGTGTGTTCAGTAACCTTATCAGCCATGTACTATTCTCTCCATTTTCCACATTTATAAGACAATTGTCTCATTAAGAATATTAATAGGATTGAATAAGTTAATGTATGTAAAATGCCTCCAATGTTGACTAGTACATGTTCAACAAGTGTTAGGAAGATAACTAGTTCTCTTTACATGAATGAAGCAGCTTGGTACAATGGAAAGACCCCTGGGCTGGTAGTCAGAGATATGAGTTATAGTTCTGGCATTATTAGTTGCTGGCTTTTATATTTTTATAGCCTTAGGTCTGTCACTTCATACTTCTCACCTCTGAAATGGTGATTGGTAGAGGTTATATAGGGGTAGGACAGGAGGTTAGAGGAGATAATATTTTGAGATCCTTCCAAATATTACAGGAAGTGATAAATTTCTACTAGTATATAATTTTTAAAATTTTGTTTTAATTTATTTTTTAAATTCTCTGATCTTTAAAGGTTGCGAGTAAACTGTGTTGGAGTATTTGATGTTTTAACATTTGATAACAGTCAGAATAATAATCCATTGGCATTAATGGCGCAGTATCAGGTGAGTAAGAATTGAAAGGAATACTTAATAGCTTAAGCCTTGGTCTTTCTTTAAGACAAATTTTGTTTATTTTAACATACTTCAGGGTTTTAAGTATAGATTTCAGTTTATTCTGGGTGGTCTTTGTGCACACTTTGAATGGGTATTTCTTAATGTCTGTGATGCATTTAGTGTAGAGCCCTTATAGGTTGGAATGTATAGAATTAATGACAGTGTCGGAGACTCCAGCTGTTCAAATGAAAATGTGTTTATGGGATTAGGAAATTTGTCCTTGGCAGAGGTTAAAATAGATTAATTGGTCAGCTAAAAGAATATAATAAATGAGATTTTACTTTTAGAACAATTGTCCCACTACCAATCTGATTGGCAAAATTGTAGAAGTATTTTCAGAGGAATAGTGTTTTATTGCTGTTTTATAAGTAATTCTTTTTTTCTTAATCAAAGCCCATCACTCCTTGTACGTTATCAGAATTTGGTTATAGTCTGATTTTGTATTAATAGTGTGGCTTTAGGTCTTATTATGTCCTTAGCTATTTATTTCTTATTTCTTGAATAATCCAAGATGCAGAATAAGAACCTGTATCTACAAGGAGCGTGAAGTGTAGCTGCTTTTATCTTGACTGCCCTGTGCAAATGCCCTGGCTGTTCAAAGTGTGTTTCAGGTCATCCCGTTTGTATTGCAGTCATATTTGGGAGGCTGTGCAGCTGTGCAGCTGTCGTTTTAAGGCAATGTTCTCTTTGTGTAAGGCATTTTTGCATGTTTCTGAACATTTATTAACTTAGACAGAGATTTGATATGAAGCAGAATCTCTTCTTGTTACATGGAAAAACGAGGAAAAGAACACCTTGTCTTCCCATTGTTCTCATTTCAACTTCTTTTGTTTAAATCTTGAAAGGAGATTTTAGTTCACTTTATTGTAAGACAAAATTTCCAAACAAAAAGGAAGGATCGGACTGAGAGTAGAGTCTAAGTAGGGTTTAATATTCCAACTCATGTGTAAACTTCTCTTGCCACCGACAGTGCAGTCTCAGAGACTTAGAGCCACTCAGCACATTCGCTTAGTTGTGTGCAGACTTTTCACATCTCCTTCCATTCTGCTTGTGCCCATCTAACCTCAGTGGCAGCCAAGCTCTCCTGGTTGGTAGCATCATGTAGTGGCCTCAACATGCAAGACCATGGCTCCCTCTCCCCTAGTGGCAGGAGCTTTCTTCTATCTAAGGAGATTTGCTCCCTCTTCTTTTTTAAATCTAGGTGGTTGTTAATTATCTACTTTCCTTATTAGTTTTTGTCTGATATATATTGGCTAATTGGCTCTGAAAATTTTTCTTCATAATCATTGTGCTCCTTAAAGTGACTGATTATTGACTATTAAAAATAGTAGTGATTTTCATATATGTAGGAAAGTAATATTAAATTTTTTAAGAGAAATTAAACATTATTTTGAACTAGTACCGTCAACCTCTATTGCAAGTATCTGGAAACCCTGTATCTGCATTAAAAAATAGCCTTACGTATTCTTATTCTTCTTCATTCTGAATAGAGGTCCTTTTTATTTAATTTACTAATATAAAATAAGACCAGTTTGATTTTCCTCTGTGTCACAACAGTATTACTTAACATTTTTTCTTTGCAAGTGTACATTATTTCATTTATGTTATGGATTGTCAGATTGACCTTGAAAAATAATTTTTCATAAGAAAAAGTAATCCCAGAGTTCCAAACAGAGAACTTTTAGGTAGGCATTTGGGGCAGCTGACTGGGTAAGTTAGCAATTGCCATCATTCATAAACTCAGGCTACTTTCAACCCATTGTCACCTCCCCTTTTTTTTTCAGTAGTAAAGGTATATCAGATTTTTTTGTCTTTATTTTTTGGGGTGTGGGTATATATGTATAGAAGATTTTTCATATAGTTTATGGTAATGTAAAGGAGACAATTAAAGATAGTCCCAAACAGGGAATTGTGATTTTATAGAGAAGAGGGCACATGAGAAAGGAGTACGTTGTCTCTTGTAGTCTATTTCTCATAGTCTGTTTCAGAAACGTGAGTAGAGACTGACATAAATAGAGCCATAGATAGAATCAGAAAAATCAAGAAATCAAGAATCAGGAAGAAACTGAAAATGAGTTGTGGGGAAGAACCTCCAGAATTCAACAAATGGGGAGGAGGGGATCAGATGGAAGTAAGAAGCAAAATAACAACTGGAAAATTATTGGGTTAGCCAAAAATTCCATTATTTTTTTCTGTAAAATAAAAGACACATTTTTCATTTTCACCAGTAACTTTATTGATTTGCATATTTTGAGAATGTCTGCTGTCTCCTGCTGTTGACTTCTAGTGGGTAGAGGCCAGAGGTTCTGCTAAACATCTTCTAATGCATAAGACAGCCCCATAGCTAAGAAATACTTGGTCAGAATGTCAGTAGTGCCAAGAAACTTTGCAGACTACTTTTGACGCGTTCGATCAGTCACAGCACCTTATCCACATACTATACAAACCTTTTTCTGCGTTTCAGTTGCCTTTTTTCCTTTCTTGAAATAATAAAGCATAATACACCAAAAATGTTGTGTATTGTCTTCCATCTTTAATATTAAAATGGCTGCACAAAAATTTTGATAAGTTTTTTTTAAACTCACACTGATAAGACAGCAGTCACAATACAGTCTAACAAAATTGTTTTGAATGAGGTTAATGACAAGTAAGCACTGCTGGAGTCATTGTACAGAAAAAAACGTAACGAACTTTTTTGGCCAACCCAATATTTAGCTGGGAAATAAGGAAAGGAGAGTTACTGAAGTTCTTATGATGTTAGATGCTCTTAATTGAGCAGGACTTGGTTAACCTCTTTTATTTAAAAAAGTAGTTCTAATTTAATCTGGATTATGTGACACACATATTTTATTTCTGAAGTGGGTACTCCACTTTGAGTCAGCTTTAGAAGGGTGGTAGGAGGTACTCAAGGAGATGCTCCTATTCTTTAAATCCATCAGTCCTTCAGTGTACTTGGACTTCTGTTTCCTTGTCTTGTGGCAGGGACTGATGGGATATTCTATGCAGGAGGTTTACTTATAGCATCAGTTCACGGTGGAGCTAACCTGAAAATTCTTCTGTTTTAAGGGTGGGGAGGCAGTGTGTTGGTACATGCTGCTCACATACTGGAGAAATAATAACCCTCTGTTTGCTTTACTGATGATGTTAGATTGCAACACTTAGAACAATTTCCAGTTGGAGTTTAGATGCATCAATTTATGGTTTCATTAATATAACATGGGATGTTTACTTGATCTTGAGAATGGCTAAAGGGAGTCCTTCTTGAGTTCGTTCACTGCAATGCCCTCCAGAGAAAGAAATTGTGGCAGCAGTGACTTTTCCCATGCCACCTTCCCTTCCGCCTCTGGCTCCTAACTCTGTACCTCTAATGAAGTTTTAAATAGTTTCTCTGACATGAATCCTTGGTATCTCTTGCCCTGCTGGATTCACAGAAGCTTGTTTTTTGTAATTAGTTTTTCTACTGGTTACGGGATCTTATGTTAACAGTGTCAGATTCACAAATGCTAGTTTGGGATAAATTTTTAAATTTGAACTTCTTCATGTTATTTTAGTAATGGACTTTGACTTCCTGTTATACTTTATTATTTGGATAGAATGTGTTAAGGATAGCTATATAGTGCTAACGTTTCATTATTGATTGTCTTGAAATACTCCCCCGATGTTGCAAATGTACTGTTGTAAATACTCCATAAAACCAGTGGTTTTGAACCCTCACTGCTTATCAGAATCTCTTGTGGAAGCTTTGAAAAATAGCAATGCCTAGATCTTACCCCAGATAATAACAGCAGAACTGAGATGAGGGGATGACCACTGGGTGATTTTTGTTGTTAAGCTCCTCAGATGGTTTTAATATATAGCTAGGTTTGAAAACTCCTTACACTAAACCAGTATTCAGTAACTGAACATGTATCCAGTAATTCAGATGAAATTTCAGGTTCTGAAGATTTACAGAAGTTTTCTGTAGAAATTACTTCAGGTGATTTCATTTAACTCTGAGCTGCTCCATTCTCCCAGGTATATGCTGAGCAGGGCTGTGTGGGTCACCATTTTGTTTCCTGGAGTCATAATGTGGTAGTAGGTAATGGAGAGCTCGCCTCAGTTCATCCCACTGTCTTTTGAAACCCTTTTAAAAGGAAGGCCTCAGACTGGTAAATCTTTTTTTTTTTTAAAAAAAAAGGGGAAACAGGTGGTTACAGACCTCAAAGACCTATTATAGTGGGAGTATAATTGTCTGTTTAGAACATTGGCAGATGGGATGTCATTGGGTTAGCAGCATTTTTGATGTTCTGGAGAACATACTTGAATCAGGTGTTGGCTGATGTTGTGTTTGGAGTAATGGAATAACTTTTCTCTAAGTCATCAAATGCCCAATATATTATAAGCATCATGGAAAATGAAAAAGTGCACATTATAAATTGTAGTGATCGTAGTAAAGCAAGTGTATATGGTAGGCAGCCTTGAATTTCTTGTGATGGTAAGAGTATTACAGCTCGATTTAAATACATTTTCTTTAACATTTTAAGACATCAGTTCTGTAGTTGTCATGTGAAGTTTATTTAGAGTAATCTTTCTTAAAGTATAGTCTGAGAACTACCTTCATCAGAATTACCTGGGTGCTTTAAAAATACTGGGCCTCTTCCCAGACCTACTGAGTGACAATCTCTGGGGAAGAGGCTCAGAAATTCTTTTTGAGAAGCTCCCAGCTAATCCGGATGAGCACCAATACTAGAGACCCCTGTGCTGCACTTTGCAGCTCCTTTGTACAAGTGATTTTTCCATGCAGTCACTAGTGTCAGTGTATTAAATTTGTACCTATAAAATAAAAATTAAAAGTTGTGTTTATTCTTTTATGTCAGCAAGCAGATCTGATATCATTAGGAAAAGTTGTGTTGGCTTTGGCTTGCAACTCTTTGGCAGGAATTCAGCGAGAGAATTTACAGAAAGCCATGGAGCTGGTGACAATCAACTACTCCTCTGACCTGAAGAATCTGATTTTGTAAGTTTTCATATGTGATTTTGTGTGTATCATGATCATATGAGATAAGACAACTTATTTTTCATAAAGACCTTTTCACAGTGATTGTGTTTATTTTAATTTCTACTATTTAAAATCAGGCAAAACACAATTAAGCAACTTGTAATTTATTTTTATTGCCAAGTATGTATTTCTTGGAATAAATTTATAAACCATTGTGTTTAAATCAGTTACTGATATTTTAAACATTTGCCAAAGGGCACGTTCTGAAGCTGCATTGGTATGTACTAGCTATGTATAACCTCTTAAGTTTAAACTAATTAAAATGAAATAAAAGTTAAAATTAAGTTCTTCGGTTGTACTAACCACTTTTCAAGAGCTCAGAAGTCACACATAGCTCCTGGCTGATATTAGACAGTGTAGACGTAGAACATTTTCATCATCTCAGAAAGTTATGTCAGACAGCACCGCTCACCAGAGTAGTCAGTGTCTTTGTGAAAGCCGTCATAAATAAGCCTCAGGGTCAATTCATGATGTACTCTATGGTCAGAACACCCATTCCAGGCAGCATGTATAGAACAGTCTCTGCGTTTCCACTCCAGTGTTGTTAGACTCCACAACACTGGAATCCTTGTGTGCAGGGTTAAATGAATTGGGCTTAAGAGAAACCCACTGT
This sequence comes from Phyllostomus discolor, assembly GCF_004126475.2. Lineage (NCBI taxonomy): Eukaryota > Metazoa > Chordata > Mammalia > Chiroptera > Phyllostomidae > Phyllostomus > Phyllostomus discolor. Next base: position 112,152,436 of record NC_040904.2, read on the forward strand.
GGACTGCTATCACTACAGAAAGACTTCTTCCTGTTTAAGATACCTCTAACTCACAGGAATTCCGGAGGGTGGGCAACCCTTACAAATTATTCTGGAGAACAGATGCTAGGAAGTCTCTTTTGAGATTTATCATCCTGTTGTGTTCTAGAAGCAATTAGAGCTCATTGATCCTTTTTACTCTTTCTTTAGTTTCCAGCTGTTCTTCTGATTTTTCTCGTGACCCTGGATGATCCTTTTCTTTTTGGACTAGCCTTGGGGTATGGAATTGAGGGATGGAGGATGGGGCTGCCCACCTGTGCTTTGTTACATTGGCATAAGTGTCCTGTTTGTGACAGAGCACTTGAAGCCAGTGGTACCTGATTTGATTACAGAAATCATGTAATCAAATAACATGATTTTTTCTATAAGTGAAAATACTTGTTTCATATATTATCACAACAGTGATTCTTAGCTTTAGTTTGCAACACCTAGGATGTCTCTAATCTCAAGTTATAATCTCCAAAGTTTCCTTGTTGAAAAGAAAGAGTAAAGGATATAAATGTAACAAAGTTGGCCATACATTAATAATTATTGAAATTGGGTGATGGGTACATGGAGATTCAGTATATAATTTTCTTGTATAAATGATTGAAATTTTCCTTAATAAAAAGTGAATAAACAAAAAAGTCATACTTTAATACAACACTAACCAATAACTAAAATTTATAGGGCAGTAAACCACGTGTCAGGCACTTTTGAACTGATTGATATGAATTAATTCACTTAATTCTCCCAGTAACCCTATAAATTAAGTACCATTCTTAGCTCCATGTTAAAGATAGCAAAGCTGAGGCATAGAATGGTAACTTGCCAAAGTCACATAGCTTGTAAAATTTTAAATATGAGTAACTAGATGTAAATATGTCAGTAATTACAGATGAATAGCTAAGATGTAGATTATCCACATGAATATAACTATTTATTCAACGAAAGAATGTGTGCTATATGCCAGATGCTGAAGATGCTTTGAACAGATGCACAAAATTCCCATCTCCTGGAGCTTCCACCCTAATGGGGAGGAGTTAATGAACATGTGAACAAGTAAGATGTTTGCAGATAATGATAAGTCCTATGGAGAAAGTAAGACAAGTATAAGCAGAAAGTGAAAGAAGGGGGGGGCTGCTTTAATGAGAATGGTTAGGAAATAGCTCACCTATCAGAATGAGCAAAAATATGTGATTAATAATAATTGTACTCTAGAAGGTAGCTCTTTGAAACATGTAGTTGTTTTCTGCCTTAATTGTAACAAAAGAAGAAATTTAATTGGTCTGTTCTGATGTGCGTTAGTGCATGAAGATTTCTCAGAAACAAGTATACCATGACAGCTGGTAAATGAAGTCACAGAGCTGAGGACACCTTCCTAAAAAGCTGCGGCTTGTTTGATTTATCAAAATTGAAGACCCAGTTTTAGTTTCAAAAATTATTTTTGAGGAACAATGGAAAAACTTCCTCACCTACAACCACCCCCTATTTCACTTCTTCAAAAAAGTGTGTAACAATCTTTTCATCTCACTATTGTAAAGAAGGGTTTGAGAATGGAAATGGTAAGTGTAACCTACTCAATTTTCCTTTCTCATTTTCATAATAGTAAAAATGAAGGGAAAGAGACACATTTACAGTTTTCTCATTGGCTCTTAAGGTTTTTCCAGAGAAAAGAAATATAATTATTAAGTTTACAAGTGAATTTGCATGAAAGAGTGTTTTCAAAATTGTGCGCACTGATATGATAACAGCACTAGTAGCCATGTGCTTGTGGGCTATGTTTTTTTGATTGCATGTTTGGCATTCAAGTGATTTTTCTGTATGTTGGGTAGATACCTGTTGACTGACCAAAACAGGATGCGAAGTGTCAATGACATCATGCCCATGATTGGTGCTCGATTTTATACTCAATTGGATGCTGCTCAAATGAGAAATGATGTCATAGAGGAGGACCTTGCAAAGGTAAAGAGTGCATTTAAGAGCCTGTATATAGGCTTGCATCTGTGTGTACAAATAAATATAAAGCATAGTAATTATTACACTGAATATAGTGCATAGTTGGCTCAGATGGTTTGCAGATATTTTTGCCCTCACTGAATGCTTAACATTTTGATTTTTTATGTGGCACTTGTTCTTTTTGTTCATGGCCTTGCTATAGTGATGTGACATAATCTTGATTTTTTATTTAATGTGAATTATGTTAACAATTCTTAAAAAAGGCCAGCTGCATAATCTTGAGTATTACTGCTAAGTGACATGGACACATTGTGTTTAAAAGTATAATCAAAAGGTTGGAATATTAGGGTCTGTTGCTTAAAGGTTATGTTGGTGCAGGATACCAGTTTTTGTAAACTTTTGCTTTTATATTCAGTTAGCTGGAACATTAATATTCTGTCTCTTTTTAAAATGTTTTATAGGAAGTTCAAAATGGAAGACTGTTTAGGCTTCTAGCAAAATTGGGAACAATCAATGAGAGGCCGGAGTAAGGATTTACAGTATTTTACAACACTTTTTCAATCAAGGGCATGATTTTGCATAATAAAAATGAGTATACCTTACCCTTACTGGTTTTATTTGGAAAAAAAAAACTCAGGCGAAGTGACCTTAAGCCTACTGTTAGTCATTAGGGTACTGTCTTTTAATCATAGCCTAGGCATGGTGGTCCTTAAGGATTTCGCACACATATGTACCTAAAAAAAAATACACTGTGTTAGATCTCCAGTGTGGTTTGCACATGAGTGAACATTCTATGATGATCAGTAGTACTACCTTTACCCTGACTCCTTTTTGAATTCTGGTCAATTCAGTTTACCTGTCGAAAGTAGAGATTTCAAAAATCTCTCATTGTTGTATGTCTTTTATCTTCTAATAAAGCACATTATTTATAGCTGTCATATCAGTGACAGTGGAAAAGCATCACCATCTTACATTATTTGTCATGTAGTTCTGCCTCATTTGTAAGTTAACCATTTGTTCAAGAAAGAAGCAGAACTGATGTTTGAACTGCATAACTGTCAAAGACAGAGAGCAGTGTCAGAGCTGTTGTGACTATAGTGTCAGCTACAGATCAGGAGTGTCACCTCTGTCACAGAGATAGATAAATGTCATTGCTTGAGGGTTTTTTTTTTTACCACAGAATTCAGGTCCACTTATCTTTCTTCAAAATTAAAAGACTCAATTAGTATTTTCCCTAAGAATTTTTCTAAATGAAGAGAATATGACTATATGCTGAACTATTTTTTAGATACTTTTATGTTTCTCTTGGCATTTATCTCTTTATTTTTAAATGGATTCTTACAGTACTTTTTCTTGCTTTTGTTCACTATTTAACTCACCTAGTGATTTTGTCTTGTGAAAGATGCTTTATCTTTCATACTCCTTCCCATTAACTGAAAACACACACTCCCATAAATGTTAAGTTTTGATTCAGTGTTAGTTATTATAATAAGATAAATCTAAATAGCTGTATCACATACTAAATCATAACTATTTTTCTTTTGTGTTTTGTTTCTCAATTTTTGTTTTTATAACATTAATGAGTATCTTACATAAAAAACTACTAAGCAAATGAAAAACTGTTACTGCCAGTCCATTCCAAACTCCCTGCCAGAGTTCTAAAACACCTTTCCATATGGTCAGAATTAGGTAACCTACCAATTCCTTTGTTTTCTCCCCCTTAGAGAAGTTGCCCTTGGAGCCTCTGTCCTGTTCCTATCTGGGGTGGTTGAGATTTAAGCCTGCTCACATTCACACTTTCGAAACTGGAGCTTCCCTTTACTTTTATTCTGGGAGTTTTCATTGTCTCTCCCTTTATGTTGGATATCCTGCTTCTTGCTCTTTTTCTTGGTTTAGTCTTTTTTGGTTTGATGTAGCACATCCTCCTGTAGCTTCCTGAGAAAGGTGAGTTTTTTTTGTTTTTGCAAGTTTGAGAATATCTTTATTCTACTTTCATACTTTATTGGGTATAAAATTCTAGATTGTCCTCAGAAAATTCTTTTTTTGTTAATTAAGTCTTTTGAATAGACTTAATTAACAATGGACACATTTTTTTTAAAAAAGTAGGAAAGGGTTTACAGTAAAAATAATAAAATCTCTCCTTTTATACCTAATATACCCAGTCTCCCCAATTTCTCCCACCAACCTTTATTAGTTTCTTATATATACTTCCGAGGGTTTTACTATGTCTTCTCACTCCCCCCCCACCCAAACTCCTACCTGCACCTGTCAATTATCAATATATATAGATTGTAAACCATACAGTTGCTTTTTTTGTATATTGCTGCTTTTCTCAAAATAATACATTTTAGAAATCATTTTGTTCAGATATATTTAGTGTACCGCAAACACTGTTGTCAGTGGTTTACAAAAATGACCTAACATAAGCCTCATAACGACCCTGTGACGCAGGTGCTGTTAGTGTTCGCATTTAACAGAGAATTGAGGCATAGAAAGGTGACTACCTTGTCCAGGCTCACATAATTAGTAAGTATATGAGCCAGTTTTGAATCCAGGCATTATGGTTCCAGAGTCTGTGCTCTTAGCCAAGTATGCTGTTCTTCGTCATAATTTATGGCCATTTAACATAGTCCATTCTATGGATGCACTGTTTCTCCAGTTCCTTATTGATGGGCATTTGGGTGGTTTTCCATCTTTGCTAGTATAAACAGTGCTGCAGAAGACTGGCTCTACTTCATGTTGTGAGCATGAATATAGGCCCAGTGGTGATTGTTAGGTTAGTGGGAATGTCACTGTAATTTATTATCACAAAAGGGTTTATAATGTATGAGGGTCTTTCACCAACAATACTTTTTTTAAACTTGCAGATTTTTGCCAACCCGGTAGGTGCAGTTTTATTTTGTTTTTATTCTTAATGGGCATGTTGCCTGTTTTTTATATTTTTGATTCATTTGTGTTCTTCTGTGTCGGTTCATTTCTTTTTCTCATTTTTATTTTCAGTTGGATTGTCTTTTTTTGAGAATAGGAGCTAGAGAGACTTTTCGTGATTTTTTTCTTTTAGGTGTTTCATCTTTCTTTTGACTCTGCTTATTTTTTTTCCATATTAAAATTTTTATATATACTTGGGATGTAGGATGTAAGGTATGTATGAGTCCCAGAAAACTACCCAGTGATCCAAAAGCTATCTTATTGAGTAACTTAGCTTTCCTTCAGTGGTTTTAAGGCAGTATCTTTCACATTCTTTTAATTTTTGACATTTTAAAAAGTAGTAGTATTCTTTCTTACGTCCATTTTATTTTGTGTTGTTTTTGCTGTTTTCCTAAAACTGCTTAATGTTCTGTATAAATTGTATAATCAGCTTATTTTAGTTTATAAAAAAATCAGTAAACCTGATGGCATTTTTTAGAGGATGACATGTCAGGTTTATTAATAACTTTAAGGAATATCTGTGTTTTTATATGTCAAGTTCTTTTAACCAAGGTAGTGTCATGTCACTGTATTGGCTGACTTCTGCTTTCTTTGGTGTTTAAGTTGTTCTTTATATAGTTACAGCACACCAAGCTTATTCTTAGGTGTTTTTTCTTGTTGCCATTATAAATGGGAGTTTTTCCTTCATTCTGTTTTCTATACTGCTTATCAATGTACATGAAAATTACAGATTTCTATAAATTTTTTACCCTATTAATAACCTTACAGATTCTCTTGGGTTTCCTAGCATATAGTCATATATTCAAATATTCTTAGTTATATTTACTCCTTTTTAAATTCTATAACTTTAATTCCTCTTGAGTGATTGTGTTACCTAGTACTTCTAGTAGGACATAGCTGACTAATAGTAATGCTAGTTTTATTCAGAATTTGAGGTATTGATCCATTGTCTTTTAACTTCCAGACAGATTTAAAGCGATTTTCTTTCCAAATCCTTCCCCTCCCCCCATACTTTTAGGGTCTTTATCACTGACGTTCAAGAATTCACATAGATATGCCTTTGTGTGTATAACTTCTTCTCTTTCTGGAATTCCTGTTGTTCAGATGTTACATTTTGTAACTGATTTTCTAATATTCTCTTCTATTTTTTGTATCATATCTTTTTGTTCTGCTTGCTAGGCAATTATCTCGACTTATTTTGTCTAAAATGAAAGGTTTTTCTAATCCTTGAATTTTTTAATTTCTGCTATCATATTTCTAATTTTCAAGAACTTTCTGCTCTCTGAGACTGTCAGAGATTTTTGGTTTTAAGTTTTATTCTGTTCCCTTCAGTATTTCATAGGAAACAAGAATTTGCTTTGTTTTGTTTTTTTCCACAAAGCATTTCTGATGCTTGGTTGTCCATTTGTATTAAAAATGAGGCCCTAAAAAGCTAATGGGAAACTCCTTGTGGGGGCAGAAATTGTGACACAAGCAGAGTGTGTGATGCTGTTAGGTATGACTTTTATTTGTTTTTGTTAGACTCCCCAATGTCAGTATTTCCGTTGGGCAGGTCAACAGCTCCAGAAAAGAATCTTCCAACCTTCTGTCTGTAGTATAAACTCCATAAGCCAAGCTTTGGGAAGCTAGGGAGGGGAAAAGTGTAGGTCGAATAGTCTCACCCACTGCTCCTCAGCTCCTGTGTTGCCTGGCATACCAGAGACTGGAGATTCTTCTGTTTGCCCTGTTTAGAAGATTTCTGGTGGGGACAGGGATGAAAAATGAGTTATCTGTTTGCTGTGTGTGGGACTTTTTATCATTCTGCTATTTTCAGCCTCAGTTCACACTGGCACTTTTAGCGATACCTAATGACGTCAGTCCCTGAGCCTTACTGTTCTGGCTGGCTTCTTGTGATCTTTCCTCTTCAATCCCCTCTTAAGCATTGGAGTTCAGTTTTGTTCAGTTCTGCTGAGTCATACCTGTCTGCCTTCTACCTTCCAAATTTCTGTGACAGTTTTTTTGTCTGCTATTGTTGCTTATGATCCCTTTGTCCTTGTGTGTTTGTACCCTTTTAAAGATATTTGTTGTTGATTTGGTGACGGTTTGAAAGGGAACAGAGGTAAATGGGTATGTTGAATCAATTTTAATTGGAAGTCCCTGGAATGATGTTTGCGAAGCATGAGTGTAAGTGTATTTAACCATGTGCTGGGCTCCCCCCTTGTTCTTAGAATGCAGAGTAATGTTTTAACATGGCCAAGGCTGCACAGTCTGACCTCTTTCTTATTCTTGCTTCAGTTCTGCCTTTTTCCTTTTAATTTTCTCCTCCTTGCCTTTATTCTCTAACGCTCTCTTTGTACTCCTTTTTTCTCTAAGTCTTTTCTCGCCCATTCCCATTCAACCACACTGACCTTTCGTTATGTTTCTTAAGTGCTTCATGCTGTGTCCGTTGCAATATTGATCATTTCTGTCTGTACTATATCTCTTTTTCTTAATCAGATTATTTAGATGCAGTTACAACTTTCTTTGGTTATTTGGATGTCTGCTTTCACTACTAGACCATAAGTTTCAAAGGTCACTGAAATCAAACCTGGTAATCTGGTCAGTTCTCAATTTTTTGCAGCACACTTTCACCTCATCATGTGAGACTAGGAAACCAGTAAGCACATGCCTCACTATCTCTGCTCTGTAACCTGACGGTGGGAGGGGGGAAAAGATAACCCCTTTAACCAAATTCTCACCTAAAGTATCTTTTATAACCTAAGGATATCTGAACCCATTTCTTTCTCCCCCATTTTATCTAATGGTAGGAGCTTAAATAAGGAAGTGATTCTAAAATAGGGTTATGTATGGGGTGATGACCCTTGAGAATTAGAAGCTGGTATTCAAATACTTGCATGTTAAATGAGATTATTTTTAAAATATAAGTCTGGGCAATATTAGCATAAAATATGAAAAAAAATTTCAGCCTTCCTATAACTTGTGGAGGATTAAAAAGAACTACACAGAACCCCTTTATTTATTGGAGAAAATAAAATAAAGCTAGTTTTGAGTCTGAAGAATAAACATACAGTCATGTGGCATATAGCATGAGTTATTGAGGTAAAGTATTACCTTCTCCAGGTTTCAGAAGGATCCTACCTGGTCAGAGACTGGAGACCGTTATCTGTTGAAACTCTTTAGGGATCATCTTTTTCATCAAGTGACAGAAGCAGGTGCTCCTTGGATTGACCTCAGTCATATCATTTCTTGTCTTAACAAGGTAATTTGTATCTGGATTTTTAAGACATAATGCTATCTATAGTTTGTGCAGTTGCATTTCGTACTAATACTGAGAGACTTAAGAAATTAAATGTACTCTACTATAGTCTATAAGACATTAAGTTTTAGATGTCTCTACTTAATTTTTAGGACAGGAGTTTTTAAACACCTAAATACATAATATTTTTTATTGTAGTAATGCCACAAAATGACTGCCTCTCCAACCCAATTATACTGTATTTTATTTACATGTTATTTTGTTATACCAAATAAAACGAGTGGGAAAACAGCAAAATAATTCTTTCTGTGTTTAAGTATTTTTAAATTGTTGAATTCCTTTCTTCTAAGTCATTCTGAGTAATGTTGACTGTCCTGCATGTTAAAAGTTCATTGTTGACTATGGATATACTAATCAAGTAGTATAATTGTAAAAACACAGTACTGGGAATGTCAGTAGGCCCAGCTGTTATAAATGGGGAATTAGGTGAAAGGTATATAATGTACTTGAGAGGCAAACTGTGTGTTTCTGAAAGGGCTGAAAGTGATATAATTTACAGAGGAAAGAAGAAATCCTTTTTCCTTATGGATTATGTAGAATTACAGAGCTTAGAATGGGTCTCCAGAAGTAAATCCTAGCCTTTGTATAGGTTTATTATATCTAAATCAGGGGTTGACAGATTGTGGCCCATGAACCAGATCCATTCGATGGCCTGTTTTTTTATAGTCTGGACACAAAAATAGTTTTTACATTTATAAGAGATTGTTAAAACAAAAAAATAAGGGATATGTAACACAGACTGTATGTGGCCCTGAAATTTAAAGCATTTACTAATGGACCTTTACAGAAAACACGTGCTGCCTCTTGGTCTCAACTGTCCCTAAATGATAAGCACTAGGAGAGAAAAGTACCTGCTGTCACATGAGTTAAAACTGTTAACATAAGAGAGGGGACCCCCCAAAATGGAATTTATTTGTAAAAATATGTGTTTATTCTTAACATGTTTGAACCTCAGTCACCTTCAAAGTACTTTCCATTTGATGCAATACACCTATTGAGACGCTTTGTCCACTGCTCAAAACAGTTTTTGAACTTGTCAATTTTGATGCCTTTTTAGTGCTTCTTCCATTTTTGCTTTCACCTCTTCCACACTGGCAAAACGTTTCCCTTTGAGGACTTTTTCTCATCCCAGGCAACAAAAAAAAAGTCTCTCACGGAGAGATCAGGTGAAGGGTGGGGGTGACAGGGGTCCTGCCATTTTTGTTCAAAAACTACTGAATACCTCAGTGAGGTGTGGGCAAGTGTGCTCATAAATCACCCATCATGATATGGACACAAACAGGTTGAAAGAGTCTTCAAAATTCACTGAAGCTGAACGCAGCCTCTCACAATGCCAGCTGTCACACTGATACAGATGGGTTCCTAGAGCACTCACTTAATGGGGGAAGCCTGTACTACAAGGGGCCCACCCTCCAGTAGCTAACCCAGGTTTTGTGGGGTACACCCCTCATACAGTATGTTAACCCTCCAGGGAAACTACCATGGTGTTTTGTTTTTAAGCACTGCTTTGTCTTGTTTAAACCTTAAAACTCTTCAGAGAGTATTGTCAGTTACCTACAATAAGACAACATAATACTTATGTACGATACCGTTGAACTAATCCAGTATGATTTATATATTCATTTGCCCTTTTCCCTTAGTGGGAAAACGTTTTTCTTCATCAATGAGTGGAGAAGAATTCTACCAGATTTTTTAAAAAGGTATCCATAATATCAAAACACCAGTAACTAAAACTGCGTAAAAATCAAACAAACAAACAGATAAATAAATTAAGCTGTAACTAGAAAAAACACTGGTACATAGATATGATGGAATAAGGTTGGGCCAGATATCATAAGAGAATAATTTTTTCATTATTGATTGGTTGATTTGAGAGAGAGAGAGAGAGAAACATTGATTTGTTATTCCACTTATTTGTGCATTCATTGGTTAATTCTTGTATGTGTCCTGACTGGGGATTGAATCTGCAACCTTACCCTATCTGGACAACACTCTGTAACCAATTGAGCTACTGAGTCAGGGCGAGAGAACATTTTTTAATGAATATTAAGATAATTGAAAATTTGAAGAGTCCTGGCTGGTGTAGCACAGTGGATTGAGCGCCAGATTGCGAAGTAGGGGGTCATGGGTTTGATTCCCAGTCAGGGCATGTGCCTGGGTTACAGACTCCGTCCCCAGTGAGGGGTGTACGAGAGGCAGCTACACATTGATGTTTTTTCTCTCTCTCTCTTTCTCCCTCCCTTCCCCTTCTCTCTAAAAAATAAAGTCTTTTTAAAAAGAAAAGATAATTCTATTTCATTTTATAAAATAAGAGTATAGTAGATAAGATCTATCCCAAATCTGAAAGTGTAACAATTTTAAAATTTGAAAAAGAGACTAATAAATTAAAAAGGAGAAATTGCCATATAGATATATAAATATCAAAATTTAACATAGCTCATTTTGGTGAAGATAATGAGTGAAATTAACTGGAAAATGATTTGAGAGTTTTAGTCAGATTAGTTTTAAATATATTTTAATGAATTAATAAAAAAAGGAAAAGCGAACATTGAAAACTAAGAAAAATAAAATTAAGACTATAACAAGGTAAGTTAGTTGCTGGATTAAGGATTAGTATTTACACTATAGGGACTTCATTAAAATACTGCTGCTGAATCCTTACAGATCAGTGTGTAAAGACCGCAAACTGGCACGTACCCAAGTGGAAATAACAACAGAGAATGTATGAAAGCATTTGGTAATGTAATAACATTGTAAACTAAAACAGCAAGGCACTTATTTGATGTGGTGTTGCTGTTAAATTGATACAACTTATAAATCGGTGTCTGATATCTTTTGGAAAGCTATTTGTATGTATAAGCTGTAAAATTACTCATATTTTCTGATTCATTGTACTTTTAAGTTTCCTAAGGAAATAATTTGATAGAAAAATTAAATAGATGAATATGTTCATCACACTGTAATTCATGAAACAAAATGGGGGGTGTTGGGAATAATTAAATTGTGGAATATAATGCAGTCTAATAGAAAAAGCATGAGAGATGGGAGAAACATAGGGTAGCATTTGTGTGAAAGCATCTGAGCTGAAAAGTGTGTGCCTGCTGATTAGTGATATGAAATATTTATGTGTCTCTAGAAGTGAATTTGACAAAAATTTTAAATTGTTTATCATCATTGCAAATGTCCTAAACTAGATAAAGTAGATAATCTTCTATATGCTGTCAACTCCGTATTTTATGTATCTGTTTCAGTTAGATGCTGGTGTGCCAGAAAAAATAAGCCTCATTTCCAGAGATGAGAAGAGTGTACTTGTGGTGACTTACAGTGATTTAAAGCGCTGCTTTGAAAATACTTTTCAAGAACTGATTGCAGCTGCCAATGGGCAGTTGTAGTATTTGCTAACAGCACGCAGGACATGGCTGAGAAACTTAACCAATAGTGAATTGCACTACAGCTGAACTGTCTTCATCATCTCATTTCGTATCTGGGAAACAAACAGAAGATGAACAAAGCTGCTTGCATTTCAGTCAGGTACACTGTTGGCTTGAAAGGAAGAATGTTTCAATCATCCTAGAGCTGTGGCTGCCATTGGGGCCATATCTGTGAAGAATTTATTTTAGATTAAGGAGCACCAGTAGTCAAATGATACTCCAGCTTTGGTTTTTTCCATTTGTATCTGCACTAATTTTAATTTTTTAAAGACTTTTTTCTGATCTTTGAACTTTTGCCACATTGTATACTTATTTAGGGAATTTATTTGCAAGGACATTTTTGGGAAATGATGTTGAGCAGCAGTTGTCACTGAGGGTTGCAGAATTTGCTCTTTCAGGGATGGGTTGCCCTTTATAATGTAATGGACCAGGTAAATAATTTCATAGCAGTTCAGTATAGCGCATAGTTCTTGTAAGGGTATTGTATGCAAGCTCTCCATGCCACCCACTGTTAGTTCAGATTGAGATTGGGGGGGGGGGGGTGTTTTGTTTTTTAAAACACACAAGGAGAAATATCAGTGAATTGTTGGATATGAATTTCCCTATCATTTGATTTAAGTCCTTTCTGTAAGGATTGGATGAACAGTAACGGAAGGAGCACATAGAGCTCTGCTCCAAATTCAGCCAGAGCCTTGTGTGAAAAAGGTGTTTCCCTGCTAGTCAGATACATTTACATTTATGCAGTCTTTTTTAAATAGAAAAACATATATTGTGTTAAAGGCCTGAAGTTCAGGAGTATATTGCTTTAGCTTCTTTCCAGTTTGCTTTTTTTTGTATAAAGTTCTGTTCTTTGAACTACAGCTTTATTATGGTACTTTACACTGGATACAGACACAGAGACACTGTTCAGAAGATGAACTAAAACACAGCAGTGGTCTGGCATCAAGAGCTTTCTGAATTACAACCTGAATCTGGAGGGATAACAATCTGCTGTGCCTTTGCAGTCACTGCTTAGCCCAAAGTAATAGTACTTTTGATAATAACTATGTGGGATATTCCTGAGTAAGTCAATCTCAAAAATTGGAATTTTCCTCCTCTTACTTTTCTTAATATTTAGACGTGCAGTTGTCGCCAAACTTGGGTATTCATGGAATTTCTAGTTAATGAAATACTTATACTTTGATACAGAAGACTGCCAAATACATAGAATTTTCTTAAAAAACAGTAATGAAGACTATATCCTTTCCCAGCACTGAATGTTTTACTAGCACTGGGTGCTCACCATGCAACTATGAAGAAAATGTGGAAACTCAAGAGATCAGGAAAGACTTCCAAGCACTTGCAACTGATGTTATGGTCTTCAATTTTAATAATTATACATATTTGTAGTTTTCAGAGAAGTTTTTAATATTTCTCTGTCCACTTTTTATAAGCTTTAAAATGATTTTCTCTGCCTTGAGATTTGGATCAAGAAAAAGCACCTCTCTTCACCTGAAAGCTTTGAAGACTAGAGACACGCTTCTCATGTTGTAACGAGTGCGTTTGCGTCCACATGCGGTAGCATCAGTTGTGAAAAAGGAAATCAGTGATTGCATTTGATCTGGACGGATTTTAAAAGAACATAATGTTCACTACTCAAAGGATAAATAACATTTGCCACCATGACGTTCTTTTATGTAAAAGGAACAGGAACTTGGAGACATTAACATGCAAAAGTCTTTTATCATTAGCTCATGTATTTGAGGAAGAGCAGCTGTCTTTTTATATGTTTTTTGACAAATCATATTGTAATTCTTTTGTACAAAAAAGAACTACTTGTATTCTAGAAGAAATATGAAATGCTTAATTTATAAGCGGGCTGGAGATTTTTTCCAATATTGTTTTCTTTGAAAATGAAAGGGGATCATCTATTTTAGTTTTGGGATCTGGGGACTTTTGGAAAATTTAATTTGTGGACCAATGTTTTACAAAAGCTAAGGAAGGGCAGGGGTAAAATAGGGCTTGAATTTCTCATTCTGTATAGACCAGCAAACTTCCCTCTGCAAGGCAGGTTCAAATCACAAACCCAAGAATGTTTGTGTCGTAAATGCTAGTTTGCTTCAGCCCCTAGTAACCTCAGGACTTGGTTTGAATATAAAAGGTAGACAGCTGATATGTTTTCATGAGTAAATATCATCAGCCTGAAAACAGTTGGTATCAGGTAATAACATATTTTTTTAAGCCTTGTTTTATATTTATTTTTCATTCAGTTTTTACTGGGAATGGTTTTCAATAGAACTCTTACTTCTGCTTAGGTGTTTTTTGGGGGAGCCCTCTTTTCCATAGTGTAATTCCATTTAAGAGGTTGTCTAAAAAAAGTTAAGTCTTTTCAATTAATAGGAAGATTTTAATATCTGAAAAAAGTCAAGTAAAGGATATAAACTTTCCATTCCTTCCTGTTATGATAGATAATAAAAAGCACAGAAAGGACAACCCTTAATCATGTAGCATTGGGCCATTTCAATTTTTTGTACCTATTTTAAGTTTCTGTTAGTGTATTTACTTTATTGTAAATATTTTTGAGGGTACCTTTGTATTTTGCTTTTGACCTTGGTTCTGTGATTTGGATGTCAACAACTTCCCTGAAAAGCACCAGTATGTTAAGTTCTAATGTCATGATCCCAATATGAGTTATTCATCCTTAGTCCTGTTTTCAGTCTCTATGTGTACAGCAGTATTTTTAATAAAGAGTTACAGAGAGAAACTTGTCTTTTGTTGTTGTTGTTACCAGTTTATTTAACAAGATGATTTGTTGAATGATAGGAATTTAAAAGGGTATTTACTTCCTGTTCTGGAGGAATTTTGGTCTTTGGATGAAATGGTGGCAGATTTATTGATTTATCAAATATTTATGAAATACCTTCTGGGATGTGTTCTAGGCACTCAACATGCAAATATGAAATACTTATTATTCACAAAATTTATCATTGTGCCCAAACATGTCTATATACTACATGGCTTACAGTGAAATTTAGGAGAGAAGACCTACTGTGTGAATGGATGGGAATGATACATAACTAGTCTTTTCAGTGCTTAATTTACTGCATAGGTTAAGGGTGTCTCTCCCCCCTGGTCTTTCAGAAGCATTTTTCAGAAGGTAAGGATAGATAAAAAAAATACAACATTTGTTGGATCTGGGTACTCAGTGTTTATTGTGGGTTTTTCTTTTTTTCTGTATGTTTGAAATGAAAAGTTGAAAAAAATACAGAATGCAAAGTGATAAGAGACTTTAGGCATAGGTGCAAAGTAACTAGAATAATGAAGGAGGGGTTATTTTCAGCTGAAGGAACCGGTGAGTTGTTTTTAGGAATTCAAAGAAGGAAGAGAGTAAGTATAGAAGGTGTTTTATGTAGAAGGATCTTGAAAAAAAATCCATGGAATCAGATACAAAATAAAATGGACCATTGTGGGTTCATGGAGAAGAAGGGAAACTAGTCTGCCTAGAATTGAGGAGGTGTTTAGGGATCTTTAAGGTTTAAATTTCTTAGGAGAAAACATTAAAAATACTGTTTATGTTAGGCCAGTGTTACATCTGATACACTCTGGCAAGTGGAGATACAAATACAAATACTTTATTGTTTTCATCTTCTGTGAAACCAGTGGTTTTTTTTCCTTCCACCTTTAGCAAGTAGACATATGCATAAAATAATCCTTCTATGTAAATGTGATGGGAGGAGAGGTGAGGAATGAGAATTTAAAATTGCATGTCCTTAATTATTTCAAACAGCATGGATAGTGGTTAAGAAACAAGCTTAATTATTCTAGTAGGAAGAAGACAAAGTATGTAGTACGTTAGAGGAACTAATGGTTACGAAAAGAAAAGTAGAGGATGTGGATGGGGTGCCTGATTTAGCAAACATAAATATAGAAACCAAAGTTGAGTTTGAGTTTTAGATAATTTCTTATGTCTCGTATATTGCATGGGACATAGTTATGTTAAAAACTGGTCATCCTGTGTTTAATCTTGCAGCTCCAGATGGGGGGAATGTGCTGGTGGTGATAGAATTTCCAGTGGGAGGACTTACATGGTAGCCTCTCCGAGAAGGACTTAAAATGAAGCAAATGAGCCAGCAGTCATGCAGGTATCAGAGGGGAGGAGTTCCAGGTACGGAGGTGTGCCAGGAGTATTTGAAGGGTGGCAGGAAGTCCATGTGGCTAGAATCCAGTGAGTCAGAAATGAAGACAGAGGTAATGAGGATAGTGTCTTGTAGATGATTTTAAGACCATTTTGTCCTTTACTCTCAGGGAAAGGGGAAGCTGCAGGAGAATTTGGAGCAGAATAGTGTGATAGGACACTTAAAAAGGATCACTTTGGCCTCTGGTTAGGAAACTCTTGCACTATTTCAAGTGAAAGATGGTGGGGACCTGGGTAGGGCAACAGCAGTAAAAGTGGTGTGAAGTGAATGGATTCTGATTATATGTAGAGCCCACAGGATATTCTGATTTATTGGATGTGAAGGAAGAGGGAAGTCTGGAGCATCGTACTGAGTTGACAGAGGCTGTTGTAGAAACAAAGGGTTGGTGGGGTAGGAGGCAGGGATGGATGGGGAAGTGAGGAAAGACAATTAGGAGTTTGGTCTGGGGCCTGTTAACTTTAAGATGTTTAGTACACATTGTTCTGGTTTGGTAATAAGCAACTCCAAATTTAATGGCAAAAAACAACCATCTTTTTTTATTCTCAGGGGTTCTGTGGGTCAGCAATTTGGGCAGGGCATAGCTGGATGGCTTCTCTATTTTATTATGTTTGGCGCCTCAGCTGGGAAATCATCTGATCTTGCACCTGAACTGAATTCCTTGAAGGCTGGCCCAGCTGGGGGCTGTCAGTGAAAGCACCTGCTATGGCCTCTTCATGTGGCTTAGGCTCATCACACATGGGCACTGGGTCTCTCTAATGGGAGCTCTCAGAGAATGACTATACCAAAGGATTGTGGAAAATGCATGATTTTTTTTTTTTATCCTCACCCAAGGACATCCTTACTGACTTTAGAGAGAGGAGAAGGGAGGGAGAGACACATCAATTGGTTGCCTATTTTATATGCCCCAACCAGGACCAAACCTGCAACCTACATATGTTCCTTGAGTGGGAATTGAAACCACAAGCTTTTGGTTTATGGGATGATACTCCAACCAACTGAGCCAACCTTCCAGGGCACGTGATTTTTTTTTTTTTTTTCTTACTAGGCTTCTGAGTCGTATAGTGTCCCTCCTGCCACATTCTGTTGATTACAAGTGAGTCATAAAGCCAGGTCTGATTCTGGGGGAAAGGAGTTGAACGGGGAAATGGCAAGCGCACATTGCCAAAGGTCATGTGGGATTCGGGAGCCATTGTTGCAGATCTTCAGGAATGTTTTCTCTTCAGGAACGCCTGCCACGGCATCCAGAAGAGATGTCAACTTAGCACTTGCATACACATGACTTTGGAGTTTAGAGCTGAGATGTAGTTCACATGTGCAATTTATAAGTCATGGTCATACTGGTGGAGGTGATGAAAGGAGTTAATGTAGACCAAGAAAAGGTCCATGGGCAGAGCTCTGGGGTAACTGGAGCAATGTTCAAAGGTCAGAGAAGAGAAAACCAGTAAGAGAAACATCAGTGACCAGTGAGTTAGGGCAAAAAAACCCAAAAAACAAAAAACAAAACCCAACCAATGTGATGTCTTGGGATCTAAGTAAAAACGTGTCAGGTTGTTGATGGGTCAAGAAAGACTGTGGCTGAAAATGGGCCATTAGGTTAAGCAGTCTGGAGGCCACCAATAACCTGGTGGAACAGCTTCAGTGAGTGTGACAGCAAACACTGGTCTCAGGGAGATTTAAAGTGCCTGGGGGGTGAGGAATAGAAACAAGGAGTATAACCAATTCTTTCAAGGAGTACCGCTGTGAAGAGGAATAGAGAAATGAGGTGGCTGCCGGAAGGGAAAGCATAGATGTACGGTTTTTGTTCTGAATATAAGAGATGATTCAGTGGGAAAGGGAAACACTGGTGGGGGTAAGGGAGTGGTGAATTGCCGGAGCAGTGCCCTTGTGTAGATGAGAGCAAGTAAGGGGTCGGGTGCCCCAGCAGGCGTTTTGAGTTGGCTGTCCAGAGGGAAGGCAGAGTAGAGTGTGAGCACAGATGCTGTAGGAGGGTAGATGTGATGGTGGGATTTTGAAGTTCTCCTTTGATTAATCCAATTTTCCCATTGACATGAAGGCTTTGCTAATCCAAGGGGGGACCCCAAAACTGGGCGGCTTCGAAAATTAAGTGAGTTTTTCCTTCTAAAGCACTTAGAATAGTTGCTGGCACATAAAGTTAATATTTTTTAGCCTGAGATTAAGCTCCTACTCCTTTTAAAATGGGATTCTAAAGATAATCTTTTATTGAAGAATAGCATACACAAATTTGCAAATAAGCATATAGTTCATTGGATTATCACAAAGTAAACACACTCAGCTCAAGAGATAGAACGTTAGTGGCATCCACTTGGTTTTTGGTTTGTTTTTTTTTTTCTTTCTTAAATGTCTTCAGCTCAAAAAAATAGAAAGCTAGTCATCCTTGTGTCGGAGTGTCATCCCATAAACCAAGATATTTTTGAAAGATATTTTTGAAAAATTCCCTGGCCTGTGAAATCCCCAAATCTGGTAATATATTTAACACCAAGGACTCTAATAAACCTTAACGGGCCATCCTTCTGCTGGAGGAAATTTTAAAAAATCAATTCCCAAATGAACTGTTAAGTTTCCAGAGTCGTGAGAAAATTTCTAACCCATGACATGAGACCCGTTCCTCGAGCATTCTTCAGATCATTTCCCTAGATGAGTGACTTTACTCTTATGTTATGAAAGCCACTGATATTTCTCAAGACTTAGATATTTGAAGATAAAATGCCTCTTGCCCCCTTTAGTTAACCACATATTTACTGAGATTAGTCATTTATCCCTTTAATTTATACTGTTTACCTTTGTCCCTAAGAAAGCAGGTCTGTTTTCCCTTACAGCATCTCTCCAAACCAGTCTCCTGTGTATTAGGAAGGTGATGATTATGAGCAGTTCCTCAGACAGTGTATCAATCACTTTTTCTATGTTGACAGTGATTGTCTGAATTGTTTATTTTTCTTACTAGGATTTCACCCACAAAACAAAATTGTAGAATACTTAGCTGGTGTACTTTCTTTGTCTCAAATACCATTATTTTGTTTGGTTTCCTGCACACAACCTCAAATACGATACACAACTGTGTGCAGGCATGCACACATACACCCTATAATTATGGTAATTGTTTATTAGCTGAAAATTAATGTTTGGAAAAGCCTGCCTCTTTTTAAATTGAGGGCACTTTCATCTGCAGCCAGCACTCAGCCTGTACATTTTAATTGTGGTCTTAGTCATTTTAGTGTTTCCTGGGCAGTCTGCCTAGTTTGATTTGATTTGATTGTTAAGAGCAGCTGTTTTGCCGTGTCGAGAGAAGGCTCTTCACCCCGTCTAGCAGTGCTCGAGTTACCTTTCTTGTGGTGTGTTTAGTGATTTGTATTTAAAGAGACCTTCCTGAACCCCAGCTCCCCATCCCTGGGGAAACCTGTGACTCCTGTTGTTCTCTTTTCTAAGCAAGTCAGGAAGAAAATACTTAGACGATTTTGGGAGTTAACTTTATTATGTGAAGATAGTATACAAAATACATTCATATTGACTAGAGAGATAGGACCAAATCATATATCTATCTGCAGCATAATTGTTGGTTTATATAAAAGTAACTTTAAAATTCCAGTTTCCTTAAATAGTTCTGCACAAAACACACACACACACACACACATATATACATTTAATTACTACCATGTCAGTCAAAAGATGCATTCATCCTTTAGTCAACTAAAAGGGGCTGGCAAATGTTTATTTTATGCTTGACATTCTTACAGGCTAGGGAACAGGGCAGAGCTAGAAGACCTAAGGAACATTTTCCAGGATTTGGACAAACACGTTAGTTGCACGGGCTCCAACTAAGGTCTGAGCATCGTTTCTTAGACTGACTAGACCAGCACTTCCCCGCGTTTTGTCCCCTTCTGCCCGTGCTGCTACACGCGTGCTCTCTCTCCAATCCTGCAAGAAACACTGCTGTGGCCTGTCAGTGCCGACCCTGCCTGTCGGGACAGACGACCCTCATGACGCCATCGGTTGGATAGTGCTGTAGTTTTCGGTGCTGCTTCAGTGAACTTGTCTGTGGCGAGCACTGTGCAACTTCATACAGCACACGTTACTGCAAGCTGCCATTTTCCTTCCTTTGTCCAGACTCCAGATGGGAACCTTTTTTGACAGATGAACTTGCAGGCTACACACTCAAGTCTTTCAAGAAACTGAATTAACATATGATACATTGTTTTCTATTGGTAAGATGGTATTATTAAGGTTTCAGTGATTAAAAATGAGATGATTGGAATCAGGACCTCATACATAGCTAAGGTTTTACTTGATTTTCACTAATTGCTGGATCCTTATCTGATTTGAAAAAATGAGAAAATTGATTGCGGTCGTCTTTATCCTCCCCATGTTTAACCTCCTCTTGGTTTCCTGGTTTACACTGTCACCGGTTGTCACAGGTGCTTTTGTGCAGGTGATGTTTGGACTTGGCTGTTGGCGGACAGGCCGACCCAGTGCTCTGCTGGCTGGAGGCGCCCGCAGCAGAGCTACCGTCGGAGCAGCCACTGTCTCACTAGGGATGTGACGAATTCCATCTCTTCGTACAAAGAACCTTAAAACCAGACTGACAACGGGAAGGATTCTTCCACTACTTACATTTCGGGTTCTAGAATTAAGTTACATGAATCAAGGGAACCACATCTTCTCTACTGGAAGCAGCAATTTGCTGTTGCCTCTCCAGCTGTGACTGGCTCCAAGTGCCCTGAATACTGAGCATCAAACAGAACAGAACCATCCGGGAGGCCAGGGCCCTCAGACCATGGAAGAGCAGGCACCCTGCACACCCGGTTCCCTGTTTCCATCCTCCTCAGACCAAGGCGAGGTCCAAAGCAGATGAAGAGAGGCTTTTCTCCTGTTGATGGCTGATTAATATCCTGAGTCCTGATTCTAGAAATATCTTACGTATCACCTCTGTTCTCAAGCAGCATAAAGTGCTTAATAAACCTTGGTAAATGCTCTAACACATCTTCCCAGGAGAAAAACTGGACAGTGGAATCCCCGTGAAATTTAAAAAAGAAAAACAAAACCATGATTGACTTCTATCCTTTGGGTCCCAATTGTTTCTGTGAGTTGGTTTGGTTGGTAGAGAGAGGGGCTTTCACTCTGCCTTGTCTTTTTCACTCCTATCCTAGTTTTGATATAGAGAAAGCCTCCACAAGACTGCATTTTCATTCTCCTCAGCTTCCTTTTACAACTAACTGTACAAAACAGGCTAATACAAAACACTGAGGTAAGTGTCTTGACTATACATTAACACTCAAAATAGACTCCAACAATATTCTCTAAAATGGGGCCTTAAGCCCACCAGAGACGCTCCCTAACAGACGAGAGACGTTCCCGTGAGGTTACTGTGAGCTCTATGCTGCACACCCTGATCTAATATGCCGACTGGGCTAGCTCAGTGAGTATTCAGTGTGTCTTGATCGAGGGGCCAGTAGTATGGGCTCAGCTCTGAGTACCACCCTCAGTGCTAGAAGTAAAAAATGTGCCATATACAGGAATGGACAAAGAACTAGTCCTCTAGCTGATGTTATAAAATTTGCTTTCTTGTCCCCCAAAATGTTTGCTCTTTCCTTGCCTCCCAGAATGAGGAAAGGTGCCCTCTTTCTGCAAACCCCAGGCTGGGCTCTCAAATGGGACAGGTCAGGTCAGGGCTTTGGGAGCCACTGGAGGGGCCTTGCAGGAAGCCCTCACCTCTTTCTTGTGGTCCAGCTCAAACTCTCCTTTCTCACACCCTGTCCTCTGTTTCTCTCTTCTGCATTTCTCCCTTCCTTCCCCTTGCACGGCATGTCTGCCGAAGGACCCAGAGGCATCGCTCCAGCCAGCTTGGTTCCAGGGCTGCAGCAGCTGGCCAGCCTCCTGTGCTGGGTGTCTTCTGAGTCATCCATGCCCTCCCATCTGCGGGAAGGAGCAGGGACTCTCTGGGCTTAAACAGTTTTCTCGAGCACGCTGAGTAATGTGAGAGTGTAGCAGTAGTGGCCTTCACTTGTCACCATTACTCTCTCTATCTGGGGTTATATTCTTGTTAGTCAGAAAAAAAGCACTATTAAAAATCACATAAAGCATGTGGCCCCTGTGGAAAGGTAGAGGTGTAAATGTATATGTGTATAATACTGGCAAAAGCTCATTTTCTCAGGGTATAAATACACATGTGGCTGTGGAAATCAGGCTGTGTGTCACACTTCAGACGGGGGGTGTGGAGTATAGGACCACCGACTTGTAGTCAGGGGGAGGAGAGCAGCACAAGACCTTGTCCAGCTCGGAGTCATCAGAGGCGAACCTGCGCGTGCCTTTGCTGATGCGCCCACAGCCCGAGTTGCGGAAAGTAGGCCTGGTGAGGTCAGAAAGCCCCGACTCCTTACTCTTGCTGGTTACTCTCATGCTAAAGAAAAAAAGAAAATCATCAAATGTACAAATTCAGTTTCTTGAAATCACACTGATGTCTTCTCTTTCTTAATGTGTCATTTGCTCAAATTGTCCTAGAGTTGATGGCTGTTGAATCCCATTTCAGACTCAGGTGAGGTTCTCTGTCCTGCAGGGCACACCACCTCTCTACCAGCTGCCTGTCACCAGGCAGAAGGATGCGCCCTGCTGGCTGGGGTTGCAATATGTGATGAGATCATGCAAAACTATAAATCCAGCAGGAAAGTAACTCCCAAGACTTGGGGATAGCTCTCCTCCACTCTTGGTTCAATTAGCTTCTGGGGTAGGCTAGAAAATGCTCCCCAAAGTACTGATGTCAAGTTCCTGGGATCTGTGACTAGTACCTTATATGGCAAGTGATGTGACTAAGCTGAGAATCTTCAGAGAAGGAGCTTATCCTGAATTATCTAGGTGGGCCCAAAATACAATCACCTGCATCCTTATAAAAGAGGCAGGGAGGGAGATTCACAACCAGAGACAGGAGGAGGTGATGTGAAGGTGAAGCAGAGAAACATGGCCACAAGTCAAAGACTGCCAGGGGCCACCAGGAGCTGGGGGAGGCAAGAGATGAATTCTCCCCCATAGCTTCCAACGCCTTGATCTGCAAGAGAATACATTTCTCATCTTAAGCCCACCACGTTGGTGGTAATTTGTTACGGTAGTCTCAAGAAACTAACAGAGCTTCATACAAAAAGATTAGCACAGTTGCTTCCTTGTCATGTTTGCATTCTAGGAAACTGTATGTCACTGACAAGTCTCAATAGTGACAAGCTTGCTTCTGGGCTCTACATGTTAACATCCAGTTTAAGCAGACACGCAGGAAGAAAAGCTCTGCTTCCATGTTTGTTCAGCGGTTTTCTCTCATGGCTGGGATGAAGATGAAAGGGCCTGTGCACCGCCACTCGGTTGGGCGGGCTCTGGCCTAGCTCGCCCAGCATTTGCCCTGTGTTCCGTATTCTCCATTTTACTTAATGGTGTTCCTTCCTTTAGGAAGATCTAGATAAACATGGTTGCACATTTGCTACGGTGTTCCAAAGGAGGAGACAACAGACCATGGTATCCTACACTTCCCCCCACCCCTCGTGGCTCCCCCATCTGTCGTCCTCTGAAGACATCAGGAAGGCACTCGATTCTGGTGCTGTTACCGTGCTCATGGGAGAAGCAAACAGATGTGCAGAGGTTTGCCTGAACGTGTTCCCCTCCAACAGAGTTGTGGCCAGTGAGCTCTGTGGACTGCGTCACCGAGCGGCATTAGTCACTCTCCTTTGATTTAGATCAGGGCCGGCAAACACACCTGTTTGTTTGTGGGCTGGCCCCCCGTTTGGTTTTGCTTTTGATTTAAATGACAGCTTTGTCGATATGTGATTGGCATACTATACAATTCCCCTATATAAAGTGTACAATGGTTTTTAGTATATTCACAGATGGCACAACCATAAGCACACTCAATTTTAGAAGATTTTTGTCATCGCCCCCAAACCCATACAGACCCGGAGGTGTACCCTGCCACCCTCCCCCTGCAGCCTGGACCACTGCTGAGCCGCTTCCCATCATGATAGAGTTGCCCCTCCTGGGCATTTCCTATGAACGGACTCATTCAATAGGTGGTATTCTATGACTGGCTTCCCTCACTTAACAATGTTTTCAGGGTTCATCCATGTTGTAGTGTGTGTCAGTACTTCATACTTAAAAAAGTATTCTATTGTTTGTGCTATTACAATTGTCCCAATTTTTCCACTTTTGTCCCCTTCCATCCAGCACCCCCCACAGTACTTCAGACTTTGTATTGCCAAATGATACTCTGTTGTATGGATATGCTGCACTTCATTTATTCATTCATGAATTGATGGGCATCAGGATGGTTTCTTCTTTTGGTTATTATGAGAAATGCTGCTACAAACACTTGTGTACATGGCTTTCATTTATGTTGGGTGTGGGAGTGGAATGGCCGGGTCACAGAGTGACTCCACTGAACGTTTTGAGGAACCGCTTGATTGCTTTCTGCAGCGGCTGCACCGTTCACATTCCCACCAGCACTGCACAAGGGTTCCCATTGCTCCACACCGCCTCCAAGAGACTTTTTGATTCTAGCCATCCTAGTTGTGTGAAGTACTGTCTCATTGTGGATTTGATTTGCATGTTCCTGATGACTACTGATGCTAAGCATCTTTTCATGTGCTCCTTGGCTAGGGCCGCCTGCCTGTTTTTGAAGTTTATTGGAATACAGCCACACCTCTTTGCTTATATATTGTCAGGGCTGCTTTTAGATTGCGGGTGGCAGAGTGGAGTCTTTGTTTACCCTCTGGCCCTTGAGAAAGAGTCTGCTGACCTCTGACTTCGATGAAAGAGGAGCAGGTTCTGCCTGTGGGTGAGATGGGCAGGCACTGAAACCAGGAAAGGATGGAATGCCTGCCAGGGCCAGTGGAGTACAAAGCAAGGGCTGAAGTAATTCTGAGAGTAGTTGTTGCTGGCCCCAGTATGTAAGGAGAAATGCCAGGATCAAACAGGAAGCAAGTCTTCCTTCGAAGGGCTGGATTCTCAGGGTGGCCTGTTTTAGGGTTGGGAAATAGCACTGCACTGTGACCCTTCTTGCACAAATGCCGCTGGCCCTGGGCATAACGATGGGTGTGACTTCTCTCCCTGCCCCACAGCATGTCTGATGCCTGCTCTGTTCACAGTTGGGCAGATTGGGCAGTTCCTGGGGCACTGTGTTTGGTGTGTTTGGACTGCCTGTCTTTGCTGGAAATTTCTGCATATTCTCTCTTCTTAAACCAGTTTTTCTTTCCAGGGCTTAGTGCTCTTATGTCTGATTTTATGTCCTCCTCCTTGCCCTTCTGAGGGAAAAAAACATTTTTCAGTACTGCCTGAACGCTATGGTTCAGGAGGACAAGTGGCTCTCAAATATCCCCATTAAACCATTTTTTCAGCATTTTTCTTCACTCCCTCAACCCCCATCAACAGATCATAGGAAAGACACCCAGCTTCCTTACTCAGTCTTCAGTGAGGCCTTGGGTTTGCTCTCAGTCCAGGTGAAGCGCTTCAGCAAAGGGGAGGCCAGCAGAGTGCCACCATCCAGCCGATAATCCTGGTGGGAAGAAAGACAGAGGTGATGTAACGGTGCAGCCAAGGGTGGGGCCCAAATAGGGATTTGTAACAGGATCCAGAACTCAAGGTGTCCAGGAAATATTAGAAATATATATATATGATGTCCTCACCCCCACAAGTCTGAGCTGGGGAAAGGGACACATGGAGCAGCACCATTGAAAGCTGTTTTGCATAGCAACAGCTTTGCAGCTAACCTCTGGCATGGTCATTTAACATATCTATAGCCTTTAACTGGCTTCAGGGATATGTTAAACAGCTGTAGCCAGGCTTTGAGCCAGGGGAATGGAAGTGACTTCCATCCAAGATGTAACTGGGGGGCAGCTCCCCTTGCTTACAGCACCGGGGTGAGAGCTTGGAGATGATTGGGTCCATGCCATGGGGCCACACCTGCCCCAGCAGATTCACTGGTAGCCCAGTGAAGCTGGAAGAATAGGGGAATGCTGGTGGGTATAACTGATCGTAGGAGAAGTCGGAAATGGGACTGCAGAGGAAGACTCGTGCTGGGATTTAAACCCAGGTGCAGCAGCCATACCAGGGAAAGCCATGAGGCTTTGGCAGAGTGGGGACCCTGCGGCTTTGGGGTGCTCCCTTTTGCCACATGGCTTAGGCAGCAGGAGAGACTTTGCCTGGGAGAAAAGGGGTGAAAGGACTCTTGATAGTGGGCCATGAGAAGGTGCCACATGGTTTGGGACTAACTGGAGATTGTGGCGGTGACAGAGCTGATGGTGCCAGGAGCTCAAATCACAGACGTCTACTTCTTTTCCTGAGATATGATACCCCAGACTAGGGCAGAGGGAGAAGGAAGGACTGTGTGCATCTGTATTCTAAAGGACTTTAGTGTTTTAATGAAGACATTAAGTCATTACTCTTAAGTCTGTATAGCTTTAAATAAAAATCCTTTCCTTTTCACAAATCTCTGGCATTGAGAGATGTCTTTCCTCTGGCAGCAGGTGTAGCAAACCTAGTGTGGGGGAAACCCACAGTTGCCCGGAGAAAAAGGGGGGTCCTTTTGGTAATAGTATATTGTACATCCCTCCCCCCGGTTTTGTTCTGTAACAGTTACACTTCTTGTTTGACCCAGGGTGTCCACACTAGATTTGGGGGGAATAGGAGGATGCACTTCTAAAGTCATTCCAGACTACATTCTCACCTTCCACAACCCCTGCCCATTAAAACAAAGCAGTCTCCATATTGGTAAGTCTAAACCTTGTCAGTTGCAAGAAATGCCTATTCCCAGTGGCTTTGAGGCCCTTCCTGATGGTAGAAAAAAATAAAATGGGAAACTGTAGATAACAGAAGAGCATTTTTCATAGGAAACTTTTATGCAAATTATAAATATACAAGGTATGTATGGAAAAAGTCCAACCCTTGTTAATATGCTGAATGGTTTGCATGACACTGATGTAACCTGCAGCCAAGGAGAGTGAACTGGAATGCGCATGTATGAACAATGACAACTTCACTGTACTAGTCAATGGGGGTGGTAGATGCTGTTGAGTGAGCATGTGTGCTGTGTGGCCAAAGCATTCAAAATGACTGAGCGAGTAGAGCATGAGTCTGCATGAAATTTTGTGTTAAGTTTGAACATTCCTCTGTGGAAACTGTTTGAGTGACTCAGAAGGCCACAGCTATGGGCAACTGGTGATTGGCAGCTTCATCATGACAACATGCCCACTCATGCATCATGTCCTGTGCAGAATTTTTTGGCAAAACGTCAAATCACCCAGGTGACTCAGCCCCCCTCTACAGCCCAGATTTGGTGCCCTGTGACATCTGGCTTTTCCCCAAACTAAAATCACCTTTGAAAGGGAGGAGATTTCAGACGGTTGATGAGATTCAGGAAAATATGTCGGGACAACTGACAGTAATTGGGAGAACAGTGTGAGGTCCCAAGGTGCCTACTTTGAAGGGGGCTGAGGTGTCATTGTCCTGTGTACAAAGTTTCTTGTCTTCTTCAATATGTGTGTCTCTTTTTCATAGTATGTGGCTGGATACTTTCTGGACAGACTCGTATTAAAACTGATTCTGGCAGATGAGTATTGGCTATAAGAATGCTGTTATTTGGTGGCCATGATATGCAGAAATTCTGAGAAATATAAAGACATGGCTTATTTCTTTTTCTTGAAGATTCTATGGAATTTTCAGGCCCTTCTTGGCTATGGTTTCCAACAATTCTATTTTCTCGTTGGTTCATCTTTAGCATTGAGTTTGTGCAGACTCATTACTCTTTTAATACACCATTTCCAGTAAGCAAATTCCATACTTTTTCCTGCCACCCTTTGTACATGCTGCTGAGCTGTGTTCATGTCCTTAATCGCCAGTAAACAGGCCTGAGCAAGCACAGAAGCTGCCGCAATTCCCACTGGATGAGGGTGGGGAGGGTAAGATGGAGAGAAACCCTCCACATTTGCTTGGTATCATTTCCCTGGACCTAAGACCTATGTACTAAGCGGCAAAACAAGATTTCCAGCTACTTTACCTTTGTATTCTGGGCTTATTTGTGATGTTTCTTAAATGTTTAAATAATCTTTTCCTCTTGGTGTGTTTGAAGCAGTTTTGCTGGGGTTTTTTGTTTGTTTGTTTGTTTGTTTGTTTGTTTACTGTTCAAGCACAGTTGCCTCCATTTCACCCCCGCCGCTCCCTGCCACCCCAGCCATCCCCGCTTCCCTCCCCTGTGTTTGTCTGTTTGTTTATGGTGACTGTGCTCTGTCGCAAGGCCACACTGTGGTCATTTCCTGCCCATTATAGCTGGTTTTCTAGGCCCCCTGTGGGACACAGTCATCAGCAGCACTTGTCAAACTTCAATGTACACATGAGTCCCCTGGGATCCTGTGACAGTGCAAAGGCAGGCTCGGTGGGTATGGCTGGTCCCAAGAGCCAGTAGTGGTGGCCCACTTAGGGGCAGCATTGTGTTCCTGGGGACCACACTGTGAGGCTGAGGCTCTGTGATGCCACAGGGACATGCTTGCCCAGCACTCCCTCTCCTCCCATATCTCCTCAACTCCGGGCCCCAGGGCTTTAAAGAGACAAGCTGTTGAGCCCTCCCATGTGCCAGATGACATGGATTGCTCCTCCCAGTGTCTGGCTGGCAACATGGCTGTTCAACCTCTGGAACCTAAGTGGCAAGGAACATAGGCCCAGATGAACTTCTTCCAGAGTCTCCGGTTATTCTTGTGAGAAAGTTTGCACGCTTGGCCACTCACCATTTTGAGTGCTGTTCCTCTGAAAGTGGGGTTCCATTGCTGGTAGCCAAGAAGCTTACAAACACACAATGAAGTTTCCTAAGGGACTAAATTATGACGAAGCAAAGACTTGGATCCTGGAGTGAATTCTGGGTCATCTTCAAACTATGGAATAGTTTGGGTCTGCCCTGCCTGGTCTCAGGAAGCTGTAACCCTCCATGGCTCAGGCTGAGTAAGAGACCTTCAGACCAGGAGACACTGAGGAGATAAAACTTATTTCCCTGGCATGAACGCTGCCTGTTCTGTGCCGGCCCCCAATGCTTGATCAGTTAGCTAATGACAGGTAAGATTTCCCATGGGGGGAAATCGTCTAAGACAGGCAGGATCATGAGGAGGCCTCAGGGAAAGACTTGGGGGGCTGTGGAAATGAAGGGGTGATCGACATCGACCCCTCCCCTTCGGCTTTGTCAAAGCCTGAGTCCTTGTTCTTAGTTGTGAGAAATCCAAGTCTCCTGGCAGCCTTTGTCTCCTCTGCCCGACTCAGGCCTGCGGAAATACTAGGGGCGGTGCAGTCCAGACGAGAGTCGATGGACCCCCGGGTAATCAGACCTGAGACATAGAATATGCAAGATCCTGTGAGATCTGCTTGCTGGATGATGCTCTTGAATTAGAATATGAAGGCATAGGCAGGAAACGAAACTAGCCTTTTAGGTCCTGTAGTCTTTTAAAGTGAGAAAACCTAAAAATCTCAGCCCAGAATCCCAGCAGGAGATCTGCCAGCCCCTTTGAAAGCTACCTACTTGTTTTATCTTCCCTGCCAGACTGTAATCCACAAACTGTATCTGTATTCTTAATAAAAGCCTACTCAGGTGGCTACTCGGGGCACTCTCCAGTAGAGAGAGTGGCCGTTTCGTCCCTATTCCTCCATAGGACTCGTCGTCCATGTGTATGTTTTCTCGTGTTTTCGAGCATCTACAGCAGCGATGGATACTACTGGCTGGTGTCCGCCACATGGAATTACCTTTCAAATGAGCTCTGTATAATTGTGTGGTTGTCAATCTCCCTGAAACTGCCATTTCAGCCACCACTCATTACCGGCCCGCATTGACTGAGAGCCACCAGACTACTAGAGTTTGTGTTTGGGTGGAGTCTGGCAAAAGGCTTTCCAGGGTGCATTGAGTAAGCTAATTCCACTACTTACATCAAGCATGGAGATGACTTTTGGTGAAAGCTCTTCAAATGTTTTGATTCTTTCCAGGCTTATGAAATTGAAAGCATTTACATATCTAATGAAGAAGCAGAAAGAACAATCAAGACAGGAAAGTGCATCCAGCTTTGATTAGTCAGGAGACCATGGGCACCACATCCCAGCAAAGATGAACCAAAATACCAGAAGGAATCACCTTACTCCCGAGACTGAAGTTCCCCTAGGGGTCCTGACACTCCTCCCAGTAGTGGCTAGGCCTCTGGCCCCTTGTGGAATCAGAAAATGGGAGGCCTAGAAGAGACCTGCCATTAGTCTAAACACCTCACATTATGAAGGAGAAGAAATAATGTCCAGAGAATTAATGTGACTTTATCACGTAGCTGCCTCCTTCTAAAAGAACATGAGGGAATAAATGAAATGAAGGGTTAAAGTCTAACAGCTGATTTAATGGCACAGTTGAGTACTAGAGCAAGTCTTGCATATTCTGTTCTGTGTTCCAGATTGGCAGAAATGGATAATATTTGTGTGATTTGCCCGTAAATACCTCCTGGCCTTTTACTGGTGATCTGTTAGGGAGGACGGTCAGCTATCCACCATATGGCTACTCAAAAGACAAATTTTCAGCCTGATACCCTGTCACCATCTGCAAGGCCCAGTTTCTTAGGTAAGCTCTCTATTGGGCCTAAGGCTAAGCAATATACTGGAAGGGCCCAAATAACTTTGACACTCCCCTCCCCCATCTCTGACTCAATCAGACCCTGACAATTTATTTAATCCAAGCTAGTTTTCTCATTTAAAAAAATAGATGACCCATCTGTCTCAGCTTCTTGGGCTGGTTGTGAAACATGAGCAGTGCCACTGACCTATTCAACCTGATCACAAATCTAGGTTGGCCTCTGGGCTTCTCAGCTATCAGTCTTTCTAGACTGTGCAGCTCTTCCCGACGATGCCTTCCCTGGTCCCCTGCCAAGTTTGGCTGAACTGAGGGCAGAGTCCCAGGGTTCTATCAGTTGCAGACAAAGATGCTAGAAGGCCCACAGGATAGTCAAAGTCCTAAAAAGAGTCCTGATTGCATGGGAATGGGAGGGAGTGTCAGAACACCCAGGTTAGAAACTCTTCAGCTCCATTCCAGGCACACACTTTTGGCAAGTTATTCTCCATGGAGCCTTAATGTCCACAGCTGTATAATATGAATAAGAATATTTCCTCCGTAGGATTATTTTGAGCATTGAAGGAGTTGCTATATGCAAAAAGCTGAGCCCAGTGCCCATCCACATGCAGCATGTGTCTGTGTGACCATTTGTGTACAGATTGTACATGATACACACATAACCATTAGTACAGAGTGTCATACATGTGCCATCATTAGTGCTGATGTGCAATAACATGTATAATGATTAGTAACATGTGTGACATGTAACAGTGCTAAATGTGTGGGCTACACATGAAAAAAAGTCAATGTCATTGAAACAAAGATAGAGGAATTATTTTAGAATAAGAGACTAAAGGGACTGAAGAAAAAAGAAAATAAGGTGTAAAAGACATTTGGGGAAATCTGAATATCTAACGATATTAAAATATCTGTTTCTTTGGTGTGATAATTTTGGTGTGGTTACACAGGAGAATGTCCTTCTTACAAGATGTATGCCAAAGTAGTTAGGGGCAAAGTGTCACAATGGCCTAGACCTCTTTTCAAATGCTTCAGCAAAAAGAAAAATACACAGAGACTGTGTATAAATATA
The DNA here is from genome assembly GCF_004126475.2 of Phyllostomus discolor. Classification (NCBI taxonomy): domain Eukaryota; kingdom Metazoa; phylum Chordata; class Mammalia; order Chiroptera; family Phyllostomidae; genus Phyllostomus; species Phyllostomus discolor. The sequence goes on from NC_040904.2 coordinate 112,183,931, forward strand.
TTGGTATAGACATAGACAAAATAGGGCTGTTAACTATGGTTAAATTTAGGAGGTGCAATTTTTCTTGTATATGCCTGAAAACATTATAAAGTTGGGGGGAAAAGAAATCTTACCTGACATTATCAGAACTTCCTGAAGTAAGCCTTGGAGCTGAAATATCTTCCTTGAAGAAGTCCTCAGGGAAGGCAGGAGTTGAGTATGTGAACCCACTATTTCCTGTGAGTATGGCATTTAGTGGGATATAGTCTTTACCATCCTAAAATACCAAAGATCAAGCTCTAAGTGCAGAAATTTCTACTTCAACTTGTTTCAGTGAAACATTGTGTCAGCTTCAACTATGTCACTTTCACAATCTTAGCTTGGTTTGGAAAGAAAATTCTGTGAAAGATAACAGTGTGCCCATGTGCATGCACACACATCCACATTTTTTTTAAACTGCTGATCTTAGCTATTAAAGCACCCCCTTTACTTACACTCAAAGGCACCTGGCTGCTGATACTCTAGGTAAGTTTGGCTTTACCTGCTGTACATTTGCTTGAAGCAGATCTCCGAGTTTTTCCACAAGTTCTGCAAACCTCGGCCTTTCTCTGGGGTCTCTGTGCCAGCAGTCCAGCATGATCTGATAGCTGTTAGGGGGGAGCACAGCAGAAATGGCTGGGGAGCAGGGTCATTACACAGATCACCCTCCATGTCCTGTCAGCAAAGTGACAGGTGTTGTCATGCATATAAAGATTTTGCTTTGTACATGGTATCTGCCTGTATTTGTAGATTTGCATATGCAGCACCACCACATAAGTGGCTGTTTGGGTCCGGTCCCGCCAGTAGTTGGAGATACGTCTACAAGGGCAGACTAATGAACCACCCTCCAGAGCCCATCCCTGACCCAGAGTTATTCAGAAAGGAAAAGCCACTGTTCACTTGCAGTCAGGTCTGAAGTGTAACACTTCTCCCCTCACTGCCGAAAGACGATGTCCTTACAGGTAAAAAGTTAACACAGACACAAGTATCAGTGGGTGCATAGTTTGCAGCACTCAGTATGTTCTCGGGCTTCAGCAGAGGTTGACAGGTGGCATTTCCAAGTCCTCACAGTCCCACTGTTGAGCTCAGCTGTGGAGACTGACAGGCAAGGCCCTGTGTACAGGACTCATAGCACCTTGAGTGCCAGCATCTCCCTGGGCTGTGTGCAAGGTTCTTGCATGTGGCTGATTTTCCCTCTAGCATTTCAAAGCTGCCATTATAAACTGGCTTCCTACCAGTTAAGGCAAAAAGTACAGGCTGGGCTTGTGGACCTGAAAATGTTTGTCTTAATATTACAGAAGCTGAATCTTGTACCGAGATTTCAATGTCAGCAGGTTGCTCTGTGATTATTCTCCTCTGACATCTAAGGAGTGAAGGTATCAGGCCCCTCTCTTGGAAGCATCTGCAGGGAGTATAGATCTCTACCTGCCCCTCTCGGCAAAACACCACAGCAAGACTGGCTTAAGGATTTATTTTCTTTGGGCTCTTTCCTCTGCTCAACACATGCTTATTGTAGGTAATCTCTTCTCTCAGTAGATATTTGGACTAGAGAGGACTCTGATTGAGTAGGATCAAAATCTGAATGGGGAGACTTCCGGTCAAGAAGGAGGTGTAGGTAAACATGGCTTGCCTTCTTGCACAACCACAGCAAAAATTACAACTAGACTACAAAACAAATATCAAATATCACCCAGAATCATCAGAAAATCGAGCTGTGTGGAAGTCTGACAATCAAGGAATTGAAATCACTTTCATCCAGATGGGTAGGAGGGGCGGAGAGGTGGAGACACATTGAGAGGCATGAAGATGGGGAGATACGGAATGGGTGGTTCCATTCTCTCATATGGTAGATAAAAATCAGGAGGGATACCTCGAGAGTGAGGGATCCCAGCCCCAAACCAGACCACCCAGCCCAGAGTTCCAGTGCCAGGAATATAAATCCCCATAATTTCTGGCTGTAAAAACCAGTGGGGGTTGGGGTGGCAGACGAAACTACGGGATTCCCAGGAGTCTCCTCTTAAAGGGCCTGCCATGGACTTAGGACTTAATCAGGCTCACTTCCTCTGGGCTTCAGCACCAGTGCAGCACTGGAAGGGTACCAGTGGCATATGGGGAGAAATTGAAGTGTCTGACATCAGGGCGAGTGCTAGGGGACAGCTTCCTCTCAGACAAAACTCCAGAGGTCAGGTTGTAGCACTGTCCCCTTTCTGAGACCTCTGCCACACACAGGCACAGAGTGGCAACACCATATCGGAGACTCCATCAACTTGATTATAACAGGTTGCTCCACTCTGGTGATTACCTAAAGCTCTGCCCCATCCAACTTACTGCTGTGCTTTTGTACAATAGGCCATGCAGCTAAGACAGGGAGTCACAGCAGCTCTACCTGATACATGGGAACAAACACAGAGAAGCTGCCAAAATGAGGAGACAAAGAAATATAGCCCAAATGAAAGTACAGAACAACATTCCAGAAAAGAACTAAACAAAATGGAGATAAACAATCTATCAGATGCAGAGATCAAAATAGTGGTTATTAGGATGCTCAAGGAACTCACTGGGTACTTCAACAGCATAAAAAAGACCCAGGCAGCAATGAAAGTTACACTAAGTGAAATAATGAAAAATTTACAGGGAACCAACAGTGAAGTGGAGGAAGTCAAGAATCAAATCAATGATTTGAAACATAAGGGGAAAAAAAATCAATCAGAACAGCAAGAAAAAAAAGAATTAAAAAAAATAAGGATAGGTTAAGGAGCTTCTGGGACAACTTCAAATATACCAACATTCAAATCATAGGGATGCCGGAAGAAGAGAAAGAGCAAGAAATTGAAAAGTTATTTGAAAAAGTAATAAAAGAAAGCTTCTCTAATTTGGTGAAGGAAATAGACATACAGGACCAGGAAGCACAGAGAATCCCAAACAAGATGGACCCAAAGAGGCCTCCACGACACATCATAATTAAAATGTCAAATGTTAAAGATGAAGAGAGAATCTTAAAAGCAGAAAAAAAAGCTGATAGTTACCTGCAAAGGAGTTCCCATAAGACTGTCAGCTGATTTCTCAAAAGAAACTTTGCAGGCTAGGAGGGACTGACAAGAAGTATTCAAAGTGATGAAAACCTAAATTACTGTATCCAGCAAAGCTATCATTTAGAATCAAAGGGCAGATAAATTGCTTCCCAGACAAGGTAAAGCTAAAGGAGTTCGTCATCACCAAGCCCTTATTGTATGAAATGTTAAAGGGACTTACTTAAGAAAAAGAAGATCAAAGTGATGAACAATTAAAATGGCAATAAATTCACAACTGTCAATAATTGAATCTAAAAACCAAACTAAGCAAACAAGCAGAACAGAACAGAAACATAGATATGGAGATCATTTGAAAGGTTATTAGTTGGGGGAAGGGGAAGAATGGGGGAAAAAATTTAGGGACTAGGAAGTACAAATTGTTAGGGACAGAATAGACAGGAGGTGTTAAGAACAGTATAAGAAATGGGGAAGCCAAGGAACTTATATGCATGACCCATGGAGAGACTGCCGGAGGGAATGGGGGTACTGGGTGGAAGGGGTCAAAAGGGGAAAAATTGGGACAAACGTAATAACATTAATCAATAAAATATATTTTTATTTTTATTATATTTTTACAAAATCTGAATGGGCTCAGAATTTGGAACTAGGTGGGGGCCTTATGGCCATGCTCCTTTCCCAGCTCAGGGCCTGGCGTCCAAGCTGAAGGAGGTCAGGCCGTTCTCAGGGAGGGGGGGGGCACCTGAGGAAACCAGTGCCCTCTGACCTCTGCCGCTTCCCTGCTGCGTGCTTTCAGGTTGTCTCCTAAGGATACCCCTATTTGGTGTCAAAGCATATGAAGTGGCTGGTAAAGACACTAAGAATATAGGAAGATTTAAAAAAGAGAGGGAGAGTATCAGGAGGAAGGTAAAATAAAGATTAAAAGGGTGGAAGTACAGACATAGTTAATATGCAAAGTTTATTTCATGATTCCCAGGCAGCTGGAAAAAAGGAGGCACAATCAATTACCTGACACACCCGAGCCAGAAGCTTGAAACAAATTAGTTAACTTGGAAGAAGGATGGCCATTTCCAGAACTGAAATCTGAAAGGAGGCCCTCCTAGATGCCTCTCAGCATCATTACTATCTGGGCAATAACGGTTTTGTGGGAGTGTCTCCTACATCGTCTTTTAATGTGGCCCGAAGCCTTCATGGCAAAAAAACACCACTCAGTGAAAACAATCCTGCCAGCAGAACAGTGTGGTTCAGGTGATGCGTCCTAAGGTTCTGAACTAACACGGGGATGAACTTCTAGGCGCCCAGGGGAGAGGTGCACTGTGTGACCTCCAGACACCCTCCCCGGGCACTGGTCTGGACGAGCAAGCTGTCCTCACAGTTTGGTCTTGAGGTTCTGCTCGCTGACGAGGACCCAGCAAGCAGATGTCCGAAGCCTCTGATTGGGAACTGGAGCTCATGAAGGTCACTTGTCTGCATCACAAATTCTCCTCCCCTTCTCGGAGGTGATTCCAGTTCCCTCTCACCCCTGTGCTTCAGCCTGAACCCATTCTGCCTCCCTCCTGAGGGATGTGGAGTGGCCCAACCAGTTCGGAGAGCTGTGAGGGGCCTTTGGTGAGTGTGATGTGTGGGCCGGCATTGAGACCACTGCACTGGGCTGAGTTATAGACGGAGCAGACTGGGAACGAGGATGGGAACTCTAACTCGGGGCCATGGTCCTTGTTCTCTGGGAGACACAGGCCGGGGCTGCAGTGCCTCGCGGTGAAGGCTTAAGGCACTCGTTCAGGCCGCCGGGGCCAGCCTGCTCTGAACTAGTGTAAGACAGGCAGTCTGCACAATCCTATGTGAGTCTCATTTTAAGGTAAGTTTACACATTTTACTAATGTTAAGATAGGTGCAAAAATGTATTTGCCACAGAGGCAGGGGGTCACTAGAGAACTAAGTCAGATCCCCACCCCAAGGTGCACGGGCTGTGGCAGAGGCTGGCCTGCTCCCACCTGACCACAGTCAAGCCTAACAGGCCAAGGCTCCTGTATCTTTAGCAATAAACAGAACTCGGAGGCCACTGGAGGAACATGAACCATAGAAGTCGATGACCTATAAAAGGAAGTCAAAGCAAGAAAGGTTTGAGCTGGAAAAACAAAAAGGGGCCGTGAGGCAGGAGTGCTGGTAAGAGGTCCCAGCTCATCTGCAGCCAGCACCATTTCCCACCGCAGGCCGCTGGGGGTTCTGACTGTGAGCAGGGCTCTTCTGGTCTCCTGTGCCGAGACTAGCAAGACAGGCCACTGACAGCTATTGCTATTCTGCGTTTTGATTCTTGGTTTCTGATTTCCAGTTTCCATTTTCCTGACTAAAATTCAATGCAATCATTTTAGCAAACATTAAAGGAAAAGGAAAAAAAACACATTAAGTGCTTATTCCCATATTGAAAGGCATCTGATTAAATTGGCTCTGGGCAGAAAACCTACACCTGAGCATTAAACAGTTTTACACCACTGAGTAAACAAGTTTAATGCAGTAAAAGGGCACCAGGGGCACCCAACCCAACAGTCCTTGCAACAAGCTGGGGGCGAGGAGCCTATGGGAAGAGCTTCCTGTCGGAGCTGTCGCCCGAGCTCCCAAGCGCGCGCCACTTCAGGCCACTTCAGGTCGCAGAACTCCAGTTCTGAGAGCTGTACTGTGTGCGTCCTCACCCCCGAAGCTTCCAAACGCTTGAGAATGGCTCAAGGTTTGAATTCCGGCCTTCTGAACCAACATTTCAAAACAGCTGCTTCGTACTTTCTATCATTTCTGAAATAAACCCCTAGAACTAAGAAACAATCCTTTCTAAGGGTTGTCTGGGTACCAAGGCGACCTGGGAGAGGGTTATGTGAAGGTTATATGACTCGAAGGTTTGGTGAGGTTCAAGGGAGCTTTGAGTCCAAAGTCGATACAACTCTATAGCTGGACAGTTATTCTGGACCAGGAGCGGGGTAAGGATTGGAAATACACTGTGCAGGTGCGTAGCACAGTTCTGTGGACTTTGGAGTCAGACTGGGTTTGCTGAACTTACTGGCGATGTGGCAGATCGCTTAGATGTTCTATGCTCTTTGGTGTTCTCCTCCGTAAAATGGAGATAATAACAGTACCTACTTTATAGGGTTGTTATGAGCATTAGGAAAATTAACATATATTAAAAGTGCTATAAACAGTGCCTGACACTTTATAAGCACGAAATAAGTATTAAGCATTGTTTACTAATGACTACAATTATTACTACTACTGTTAGCAATAACACACTCGTGATTTCCACATTATGTGAAAAGTGGAAGGAACTATTTAATTCAGATCACGAGTGGACATATTGGAAAACATTTCTTCTATGGTACATGGGCTATATTCCTAATCTAACAGTCCTGGGATCTAGGGAGACCAGCCCAAGGGACTGGCTTCTAAATTTGCCTCCTCTACTACTTCGCCGATAGTGGACAGATCACCTCTCTTCTCAGAGGCTTAGTTTCATTATTTATCAAAGTCACATTGTATATCTGCCTGCCTGCTCCTCAAGGTTGCTGGGAACTTCACATGAGACGGTATGGAGGAAAACATTTAGAAAACCGAAAATGTAAAGTAATCTCATTTTAAACCAGATCTCCTAGGGTTTGCCTCTCTCCACCAAGTAAAATGAAGCAAGTAATTACAAACTCTCAATGCACCCTGGCTGGTGTGGCACAGTGGATTGAGTGCCAGCCTGAGAAGCAAGAGGTCTCCGGTTTGATTCCCAGGCAGGACACATGCCTGGGTTGCAGGCCAGGTCCCCAGGAGGGGGCGTGCGAGAGGCAACCACACACTGATGTTTCTCTCCCTTTCTTTCTCCCTCCCTTCCCCTTTAAAAATAAATAAATAAAATATCCTTGTAAAAAATCTCCCGATGCTTGCAATACTACCAACACTACCACCCCAATGCTGCCCAAGAGCTGATATATCTGTCCCCAGCCTTGCCTCAAGCTCCCTGCATGTTCCTGATGAGGACACCATCGTGTAAGACTGACAAGAACAGGTCCACTCTGTCCCCTCTCTCCTCTCTGCACTAAGGCTGCTCCCCTAACTCAGCCTTCACAGGCCTGAGTTTCCTGTCCTCATCCTGCATCTGACCTAGCCTTGTCTCCAGACATGAAGGAAAGAGACCTCGACCTTGCACTTTGGCCAAGCCCCCACTTCCTTCGTTCTCTCCGACTCCTCCTCAAAGGCCATCCCAGGGCTTCTGACAGGACCCACTGTGTGGGCGGGGTGAGGGGGCCGCCTGTCAGTTCAGGAAAGGTGGTGCCGCCCTGGGCAGGCCCATGTCCTTGTCAGCAGCTCAACAAAACTGCAAATGTCATCACATTCCTGCTCAGGACTCAAAGTGCAAAACATCCACAAAGCTACAGGAAAAAAGAGCATCCCAGAGAGGCAAGCAAGGACTGAACAATGGAGAAACCTTCACACAGAGCCCGGCATCTTCCTGGAGTCACGGGGCTGCACAGCAGGAAGCCATCGCAAGAAGCAGTTCCAGACGGCTGCCCAGACGATTCCTAAACTGAGCCTAAAGCAGTCTTATTGCACAAGTAGCCTCTGGGGAGCATAATTACTAATTCCATGAGGAAGGTCCCTCTTCCTTTCCTATACCTCTTCCACTGCATTCCAAACCAACCCCCTCACTGGTCTTCAGTGCGGATAGAGGACTGGTCTTGGTGGCTACCAGCCCTTCATCCCTGTGGCTGCTTAGTGCATTTGGCTTCCACTTTCTGCACCAGGACAAGGTCTTACATTCAGTTCCTGAGTGATCTGCTAGTTTTGCCTGGATTCAGACCAGCACTGAGTTTCTGACTTCAGTTCCCAGCCAGAGGTCTTGAAAAGTCATGCCCATGATCAAGAGAAGAAACAGGTAAGGATGAAGCGAGGACAATGTGCCTCACTTCTGGAAAATACTACCTGAGCAGCTGGACCTCATCGAGGCTAAAACTCAACGGAACATCCCCTTTCTGAGGTGTCCTGTGGGGACAAGAGCTGTCAGGGTGGGAAAGGAGGAGACCAAGGGCTCACATTTCAGGGGTGGCGTACTCAGGAGCCCTCATCCTCATGCCCTCCTTCAGGCGACTGCAGAAGTCCTCATCCATTTGCACTCCCGGATACGGAGACCCACCTGCACGAGACAATGGGGAAAGCACAGGGCACATTATGGCTTCGGGGCACAAAAGACCATGAGGGGTAACTCAGTGTCCGTTTCCTCCCTTTAAAGTGATGGTTTAGTAATAAATTCCCAGTGATTGCAATGGATCTCCACACACAGCACAGTTCATGCTGAAGCTCAGCAAAGCCTCACTAGTGACACACCTGTGGTTGGTTGTCCCCGTGCAGCTGTGTGTCTGATGCCCCAGGTCATTCCTGTGGCTACTCCTGTCCATTTGGTCAGGAGAGAGGGTGTCATCTAAAGGGTCCCTTTCCTCTCCCCATGAGGGAATCTAAAGAAATCCCACCTCAAGAGACTCATTCCCTGGGTTAATGACCTTATTTTTAAAAGACCAAAGGACTCAGAATAGGTCAGTTGTGGATGACACCTCAGTGAGAATGATTTTAATTCACTACTTTCTTGTAAACTTGGGATCTAGGAAGCCTAGTTGCTACGATGGCCCTAAGGGAAAGGGGGGTCTTGAGCTCCAGGAGTAGGCTGAAGGTAGGGGTTGCCTGTGGACAGGAGTCTGTGGACCAGAGGGTCCCAGAGGCGTCCAGACTTTGCTTTTTGCTAGTTTCACTGTTCAGGATGCCCGTGTAACCTTTCCTTCAGGGATATTCTTGGCTAGAGGTAGTGGTGAACCAGGCCTCCCAGTCCGCTCTGTTTCAGACTTCGAACCTCATCTATCTCAGCATTTGTTTGCCTGTGCTTTCTAGTGATTACTGCTGGTAGGAAGCAGCTGGGAGGCGTGCAGTGCTGGCACTGTGTCACTTCGGGGCCATTGTGGCCGCCAAGCTGCTTTCAAAGACTGGAAGCAACAGGTGCCTGTCATCGAAAGCAGGGGAATGATTTTCACACATTACAGGAAACCAGGGATGTTACTGCATGATTTTTATTTGCTCTGAAAGGCAAATTTTTGGCAAAGTCCAAAAGACTCTTGGCTAAACCCCACACTTGGGAGGCTTCAGAGCAGCGGTGTGTGTCTGCAAGCAGATGTGGGCTGTGTGCACATCTCTGTGCTCGGGGCCTTGCACATGGTCTCCAGCCACCCACAGTGGATGTGGCTGGAAGCAGAATGAACACAGGCCATGCTCCCGTGTACTCAGCCCACACAAATCAGTGTCCAGGACAGGCTGAGTTAATGTCAGCGGCACTAGAAAGGCCTCTGGTTCCTAACACTGTGGGACCGTGCTTGTTGGGGCCTTTTCTAGAAAATTCTGAGAAGAGGCATGATGCCGAGAGAGGGGAGGGAAGGGCACTAGGATCGGGGTGTTTCAGGAGTTTAGGAGAAGCGGCCAAAGGACAGAAAAAGGAGAAGCCAGACTGGCTGACTGCATGCCTGACTTCAGATTTCATGCTGTCTGACATCATGTTTGGGTGAGGCAGCGTTACTATCCGGGAGACACAGGCCCACACCATTCCGCATCGGAGATTCTGCATGGGCCATGCCTTTCAGTTCTCTCAGATGCTGACCTAAAGGTCCTATCTAACCAGAGGACACTCGACAGGCATTTGGTTCAGGTCTTTTTGATTTTTTCCTTCCCCCAAATTTACCTAAGGAGAAGATTTCCCACAGCAGTACTCCGTAAGACCACACGTCACTCTTGGTGCTGTAGATTTTGTCAAAGATGGATTCAGGAGCCATCCATTTCAGAGGAAGTCGAGTCTGGAAGAGGAGAAGCGGGCCTTGAGCAGAACATGCAAACACAGCACATTCAACCCAAGTGCCCCTAGGGTCACCTCCCGGATAACACTTGGCCCAGAAATCATTTCCTAGAGCAGTTATGGTTTTCAAACACAGAGAAACTCTTATAACATGCAGCATTAAACTAAAAGAGAGAGCTGTGTGCTGTACCAACTCCTAGGAAGATAATATATGTTTAGTGAGCCCCTCCTATGTGCCCTGTATGTCCTGACTCTATGACTCTGTAAAATCATTTCCCCCCAAAACTTGCACTCCACAGCAACCTGGAAAATAGTGCTTTGAATTAGAAGACATCCTGGAAATCCATAAATTCCAGGAAGTTTTCTTAGGAAGGACGATTTTGAAAGGCATTCTCATGCAAAGCTGCGGAATTTTAAAAGTCATTGAATGGGGGTGGTGGGCAAAGACACTGGGAAGAAAGAAGGTGAGAGGCAGTATTTAGGAGACCATGTGGCTGATTTTCAAGTGTGCAGACAAATTTTTGTTCTCCTCTAGGTCGCAGGAATCCCAGTGCACTAGGCCTTGCCCTTTAGATGGATGGGAATTGACTGGAAGCACAGGACAATGGAGAGAGACAGAGGACAATGCGACAGGAGGGTCGGGGAGAGAGTGGCTGAAAGAGATGCAGATGAACAGAAGAGACACACAGGTAGCCGCCACCTCTGCACACCAGGGCTCCCCAGGGAAGTATGTTGATTTTTTTCTTTTATAAAAAGAGACATGAAGCACTAGTTCTCCAAGTAGAGTCCTGGGGACCGACTGTGTCAGCAGCATCTAACATTTTTTAGAAAGGCAGACTCTGAGGTCCCACCCAAGACTTCCTAAATGAGAAGTCCTGGGGTTGGGGCCCAGCAGAAGTGTAGTTCCACAAGCCCCTCAGGGGGTCTGTGTGCTCACTGAAGTCTGAGAAGCACTACTGCAGAGTGACCAGCAGAGCCCAGGCTCAGGCTCAGACTCGCAGGGTACCAGCGGAGGAGGGAGGACACAGGAGGTCATTTACAAAAGTGAAACATAACACTATGTCCACAAACAAGCAGGGAAGCCGGTGTGAGCCAGCAGGGCGATGCTGGGGTGGAAGGCAGGGGTGGGGGCGGGATGGGACACACAGCTTCCTCCACAGCAAGATAATAACCAGTACCTCCCCCACCCTTTCCTGAGAGGCATACACCTGCTGAATCAATCACCCGGGTTTATTTGAGGGAAAGAGTCCAGGCTGTTCTTTCCAGTGGTTCTGAAAACTCCCACAGGAGTCAAAGGGAGGAGCCCAGGGTCCTGCTAAACACTTCTCAGGTTAGCATGCTCGGTCAGCACTGCCCGGAGGACAGGGACCGGGCGGGGGTCAGGAGGAACAGGACCCGAGACTGCGGTCTCTCCGGGACACAGCCCATCTGGACTGCTTGTCTCCCTGGAAAGCACACAACAGCTTTCAGGGGCCACTGTTGAGGAAGTGTCAACATTTACCAAGGGCTTTGGTCTGTGGTTTAAAAATGATAGGGTAGAAAAGAGTCAAATAAACATCAAACTGACTTACATCTCCTTTTCTCACATAATCGGGGTTCTTATAAATATCCCGGGCAAGGCCAAAATCACAAATCTTCACCACGTTGTTCTCAGATAAAAGAATATTTCTCGCTGCCAGGTCCCGATGAATGCACTATAATAAAGCAGTTGCATAATCAGTGTGTTTCCTCAATCTAACTGACTAATTTCCTGCAGCTTGTCAGTGTCATTCTTCTTCTTCTTTTGAGGATCTGTGACATGCCGGAAGCAACCCCTAGTGCTCACGGAGTCACCGTAAACGTGGAGGGCCTCTTCACAAATAGTGGCCCCCGGAGACCCTGGAGCCAAAGCAAGGCCTGACTCCAGCATCCTGGTCAATGCAGTTGCAACCGCATTCTTTCAGTGAGCAAAGCGTCCCCCCAGCCTTTGCACCTAAGTTGTGGCAATCGGACAGTGATCCAGCTGCAGAGCCGGTCAGACTCACGGGCCCTCCCGGGAAGTGGTGTGTGCTGTGGCTCTGGCCAGTGTTGTGAAGACACTGGAGGGCAATGTGGAGAATGGAGGCCAAGACTGTCCGGTGGGATTTTTCCCTGGAGTTAAGTTCTACCCCTTGGTATCTAAGACTCAGTGTTCTCAGAATTCCTCACTCCTATCAGGACAAACTCGGGCATTTGTCCTGATGTCTACTTTATATTTAAGGATGTAAGCAAATACTAAGAGAAGTGGATTTATAGCAAACATATGTTTGTCCATGTGAGTGTCCACATGCCAAGGCCTGGCAAGAACAACAATGAAGAGCAAGACTGAAGAGCAAGACTGACCTTTCTTGAAGACAAAAACTCCATGCCTCTAGCCACTTGGAAACTGTAAGAAATCAGGTCTTCCATAGTTATGGGCTGCTTGTAGAAACCCTCGGAATCTGGAAAGCATTAAAACCACAGCAGTCTGTAATGGTGCTTGCTATCCCGCCAAATCCCAGCTCACTGAAACAATGTTAGTAAAACATAAAAGAAACCAACAAGTGGATCAGAGTTCATTTTCAAGAGCATTGGAGTTTCGGTACAAATAGCAGAGATTTTTCCAGGCCTCTGGCCTGTTTTACCAAAGCGTAGGGGTCTGTTAAGACAGAAAGGCTCGAGGGGAGACAATTGTACAGAGTTCCCTGTCCAAATTAGTAACTCTGTAAATAATCTTAATTCAAATCTTATCTCCTCAGGACATTACCCTTCGAGTCTCCCACGGATGTTTATTAGGGTGATAAATAAGAAAAAAATTTCAGAGATGCGCAGTATGTTGTAAAAATATCTCGGACTGTAAGACAGGAAGGAATTATTAATACCTACCCTCCTCTTCCTCAACATCACTTAGACTTTTATCTTCTTGAAACCCGGAGCTCGCGAAGCTCTCGCTGCTGGCGACACTATCTAGTCTCTGTTTCTTGCCTTGCTCCGAGTCTGGCTCCATGTTTTCTTTTTTAGGCTCCACGTGTAATGCTGCATCCTTTGCACAGAACGAGAAGGACACAGATGAAAGGGAGCTCCAGACTGAAATGGGGAACACAGTCCATCGAGATGGCCACTGCCCGAGTGGGGAGAAGGTCATTCTGTACAAGGGAGAGTGAGTGAGCAGCCAGGGCCCTGTGGTGGCCAGGCACCTGCCTGCTCCTGGGGTCGTGAGTCTATACCGCTCTTGACCGGGCTTCTAGACAGCATCTTAGGTAGGATGAAGGGGTATTAATGTCAGCTGGAACTCACTGACAGCTTATTCAGTGTGAGCCAGAATATTAAGAATTTTAGGTATATGTTCTCATTTAATCTTTCCAACAATTCTGTGAAATAGTTCCTGCTTATACACTTAAAAATAGGTACAGAGAAGTCAAGTAACCAAAGTCATATGCAGCTAGTAAATGGCAAAGCTTGAACTCAGGTTCAGCCATCTGTAGCCTGTACCCTTAACCACATTTCCCTACTATGCACCATCTTGTTAAAGATGGTTTGGATGATAGGAAAGGGTCCCCAGTGAATTTGGGGCTTTACTTTGTAATCCCTGTGAGGAGGAATAGGAGAGGGCTATAGTTATCAGTTTCTCTGGTTTCCTTAGGAAAGGAGGGCATATGAACTTTTTTCCCCTCCAATGAAAACGAAGATACAGTTTGACCCCAGCAGGGGCAGAGCAGGCCCTTCATCCTGGACTGAGCGTCCAGGCCCTGGTGTACGGTCTGGCTCTGCCATTCAGCATGTGATCTTGGGCAAATCACCTTACTTTTCTGGGTTTCCTTTTCCTCATCTGAAAAGCTCTATCATCCCATTGTGTTTTGACTCACAGAAAAGGAGCTGTTGCTCTGGGTGTTCCTTTGGGACCAGGAAAAATTTTTACCACATTTAGTAATTCATCTAGTAACTGCGAAGACGACAGAAATTTAGCACTCCCAGTGGCCTCGTGATGGGACCATGTACTTAGGCTCAGTTCTGCTAGATGACCAGACTGAAATAGGACCTAGAGGGACTGGGGTTCCATGGTGCCCCGTGACCCCTCAGTGCCGAGTGGCAGTGCTAGGTTCCTTGGCTTTTCCTAGAAATGTCACAAAGTAGGAGTGATCCCTCCACTAGAGGGCACAGTGGGAGCAAGCACAGGACCGAAGAGGGAGCTGCAGGAGGGGTGGCGACTTGGCAATGCACGGTTGGCGATGGATGGTGTCGGGCTCCTTCCCAGGAAAAGAGACCTTCTGGTGCTACAGGAGGGGAGGCAGGCCTCGAGTGCACACCCACCGCCACCCCAGCTGACCCACCTGAGAGCTGGTAAAGAATATAAGCTTTTGTTATCGTCTCCCCGAGGCAGTTAGAATTCATTCTGCTCAGCGGGGGACTGGACTTTTATTTTTTATGAGATTCTCTCCAGGACAGAAGGCAGCAGAGGAAGCGTGCTGACGAGGGTGTCGAGGGTGTCGGGAGGAAAGTGCTGGGCAGGCCCACTCGCAGCTCCGGGCTGTGACAGCGCTCTCTGGGCGGCCTTCTGCACTTTCCCAGAAGTCTCAGCGGAGCATGTCTCCAAGCTCACAACTCAAGCCTCCTCACCCTCTTCCTGACTCTCAATCAATGGTATATTCAGCTTTGCTTATTGTTAAATAAAGGTTGATTTACTGAACTTTTGGGACTCTGTCAGAATACAGTGATTTATTTGGAAAATAAAATATCCCATTTCTATTTTGCCTTTTGGCTTTTCCTTCACCTTCTCTTTATATTCCTTTAGGTTCCAAACATGAAATACAGCCATGTGTTTTCCACGAAAACCCTAGGCTCCGCCAGCCAACAGGGTGGTGGATCATTAAATATAGCCAGAGAAGGAAGCAAACTCTTCAAAACAAAGGACGCATGAACCCAAACGTTCCATCCTGCCCTGATCCCTAGGGTATTCTGCTGGCTTAGTTCTTCCTGAAGCCAGTCCAGGATTTCAGGGACTGAGGGGAGTCTGAACTGCTCCTAGCCCAGGGCACCACTTTCCGCTTTTTCTTATGTTTTCCCCTCCTTACCCAGCGTCACGCACAGAAAAGGCATTAGAAGGGGAGAGAAGAGAGCTGGGTTCTTTCTCCCCAACTTCATCACTTGGTAGGTATCTGTTCGTAAGTCAACCACATGACTTTTCTGGGTACATCTGAAATGTAAGAGTGTGAACTAGCTGATCACAAAGATCCCTTTCAGCTTTAACATTCTAATTATGAGAGGGCATGGTTTAAAATGTGAGAAAACATGTTTTTGCATATATGCTGCCTGTCAAGTAGAACACCTGAATCTTTGGCTGGGCCAAAGTTTAGGAGATGAGAGATTGGGCTGGCTGTCCTTATGTGTATGCCACATCACGCCTCTTGCCCGTGTGCCAGGGATGGGCAGCATTCATGGGTGTTAGACACTTAATCTATAATACAAATCATACAGGCCAGTGGCATGTATGAGTTGTATTAAGTTGAACCCACCCAACCTTTCCATCTCAGTGGGTCAGTGCTGGTGATGATGATAGTGAACATTCACTGAGCACTTAAATGTATTCAATTCTCCCAACAATCCCTTGAGCTGGGTTTTGTCATTACTTCCATTTACTAAGTGAGAAACTGAAACTTGGAGAGACGGAGTAACTTGCTCAAGGCCCCAGACCTCGTGAGTGGTAGAAGTAGGATTCAAACACAGGCGGTCTGATTCTAGAGTCCGGGTGCTTAGCCACCACGCTGTGTGGACTCATCACCTATATTGCTCATTATCAGTTCATAGTGTTGAACCATAGTCTCCTGAGCTTCTCCAGACCAGAGGAGGATGCCCATTGGTGGGGTGGGCCACGCTGGCACAGTTTTATCACACTCTTTTCTCCTCCACTCATTAATCTCTTTTAAACTTGGTTTGCCCTTAGGACGCAGGCCTGAGTGCTTCTTTTATTTTAGTGGATAAGGCTGGTTCAGTGTGCGTGTAGGGGTGACAGGGGTGTGAAGGTGTGGGGACGTGGGAGAAAGGGGAGCAGGAAGGAAAGAACATGTTTTCTCGGGACTCATCCTTGGTCTATTGTAGACTGTAAAGTCACTCAGCTGGTTGAGTCCTTAATTTCTCTAGTATAATAAACTGAGACAATTACACTTGCTGTCATCTTTTAAAAAACAAGTAAATAAGTGGTTTGTGTCTGCCTGTGTGTATCTGGGGAGGGAGAGGAAGAGGGAGCAGAAGAGAGAGAGAGAGAGAGAGCTATCAAGATGATTTCATAGGTATTTAGATAGATGGCCAGTAAATTTTAACCCCAAATTATCACTGCACACTGAGACCAAATATTCTCTGTGCTGCCCACCAAAACAGTATGATGTGTTAGGGTGGGAGGAATATTATTTGAAAAAGGAATTATTTGAAAAATGAATAATTTGAAAAATTATTTGAAATTATTCATTTGAATATTTGAATATTCAAATATTCAATAATATTTGAAAAAGGAGGGAGAAACAGACACTGAATTTTAAATGTAGTCATTAATGGAAATATGCAGATTTCTCTTGCTTTATACTGTTACAGCCTAAATGGAAAGTCATTGCTATCTTAACCTCCAACCCCTAAATTCCTTACCTTGTTGAGAAAGAATAAGTCTCGTTTGCTCTTGAGGTAGTTGGACAGATTTCCATATTTGCAGTACTCAACAATCACCATGAGAGGACCTGCAACCGAAACAACACAAGCTCAGCCACACCAAGCCGGCCAGCTGTGTGCCAGCCTTCGGTGGGCCTGAGAAACCTCAGACCGACTTGCCTTTATATTCGTGGGGCCTAGAGGTGCAACTTAGGGTGGGAATTTTTTTTCAATTAAAAAATACCAAAAGGGTGAGAGGGGGATGCAGGGCGGAGGAAAATAAAGGGGAAAAAAAATGGGACAACTATAATAGCATAATCAATAAACTATACTTAAAAAATACAAAAAGAATAGGAGACAATTGGGGGTTGGGGCTGGGGGGTGGGAGAAACAGAAAAAAAAAATAAAAGAGGAAAAAGAAGGAACTTTGAGGAGAAGAGGTCCCAAACCAGGGCTCTACCTGTAACGGCCAGCCACCTCCTCTGCTTGTTTGCAGGACCCTAGCGAGTGCAGGGGCCTCAGACACTGTCACACCGGCCCCAGGACTGTCAAGCAGCCCCTTCCTTCCGTTGTGAAAAGAGTCTGGTTCCGCCTGCCCTGTCTGTGCCCCTCGCACGGCCGCTGGGGGTGTCTGCACAGCCTTTGCCTTGGGGCTTGTAAGAAAGGCTGAAGCAGGGGCCATCAGACTTTTTTGTAAAGGACCAGATTGTAAATATTTTAGGCTTCGTAGGCCATAAAGCTCCTCAGTTAATGCCTTTACAGTGTGAAAGCAGCCATAGCCAACAATACTACCAATTGAAAGACTGTGCTTCAATAAAATTTTATGAACACATGAATTTGAATTTCATATAATTCTCACTTCACAAAATATGATTCTTTTGAGTTTTCCCCTCAACCATTTAAAATGGTCAAATTAAGCTCACAGGCTGGACCCATGGTTTGCCAACGACTTCTGGTTGAAAGAAAGCAAGAGGGTCACCAGGACTGTGCTGGTTTAAAAGTGTACATGAGAAACCCTGACAGCACCTCCTCTTCCCTCGGGTTACAGAACAGGAAGTTGCTTCTACAGGTCGTATGTCTCCCCACCACCTAGGAGGATTCTCTGCCTCTCGGCTGCCTGCCAGGGGTCCAGCAACCCTGCACTCAGGAGGGGCTTCCATCCCGAAGCCGGCTACCTGGAGCTCAGAGACACAGGCAGAGGCAGGTTCTCTGCTTAGCCGTGGTCAGCTTTGATGGTGACTTTGAAGGAGGCTGACCAGAGCCAGGGTAAATGCATGGAAAGAGCTTATAACTTGTCGATACTCAAGGATGACAGAAAAGCAGGCGGGCTGTTTGTGTCCCTAGGACTCTCTCTAGTTCTGGCCTCCCTAGTGCGTAGCTGCTCTCTCTACCCGCTGCGACTTCCAACCGGCAGGTCTTTCCCAGCTGTCCTTCACCGCTCCTACCTTTGTTGAGCTTGGAAAACATTTCTATGTACAGGGACCTTACACCTTTCCTTCTGGCTCAAGCAGCGATCACAGCCAAGCAGTAACCTTGCCATAAGGGAAGACAGAAAGGTGTTCAAGAACGTTCATTCCTTTAGGTGAAGCTTCAAGGAGTGTGTGCGCAAACTTCTATGCATTTACTTTAGCTCTGGTCACACTCCTTCAAAGTCACCATCAAATAAAAAATGCCCTCCACTTGACCCTGAGCCTGTGGAAGGTGATCTACAAGATGGTCCTTTTCGGGACCTTTAAGTTAACTGTACAGAGAAGGCATTTCTAGGATGGGGACCCCCTTTTATAGGTGACAAACTGTTTCCTCTGGACCTATTGAAAGGCCATTTTCCGGCAGGTGATGAGGGACAGGGGTGGGGAGAAAGAGCTGCATGTTGGAGAACTCTATCTCAGCACGTGAATGGGGAGATGAAACATTTACCTCCTTGCTTGGTACAGGCTCCTAGCAGGTTGACTACATTCAGGTGGTGGCCAATGTGAGTCAAGATCTTGAGCTCAGTCATCAGAGCTTTGTACTCGCTGGCTGTGGCCCCCTCTGTGTGAGAAGCAAGGAAGAGTCAAGGTCGAGGGACAATGGGACTCTTTCCACCAGAGGTGGCATCCCTGTCCTCCATGTTTGTCAGTGCTCAAACTGTTGCTTCATTAACTCCCCCACATTCTGCAGAAAGGCCAAGTCCCAGGACTGTTTTCGCTACTCCCACTCTCCTGAGCCAACATCCTTTTGGCTGCAGTAAGGCCCAGAGCAGTGTTGGGGTAGTCACTGCACATTTCCTCTTTGTGGACCCAGTCCTGCTCAGGAATGCGCTGACTCAGAGCAGGGAGCCTGTGGAAGCACCTTCCAGGCTTCCCTCCTTCCAAACCTTCCTTCCGGGAAGGGGTGTGGCCACAGCTCACCTCCTTTTCTCAATTTCCCCTGCTTTGAGGAATTACAAAGAGAGAGCACAAGAACCTGCAACAGCAGAATGGCCATTTCTGCAAACATCTCTTCCATGTGTTATTTTCTCCCTCTATATAACCTTTTCTGCTTTGGAAAAGCAGAAAAGTTTCATTCTCAGAGATAAAGAACATCAGTTTAAGAATTAGCAGAGTCTAAAGCCTAAATTAACTTCTGTCTCTTTTTATTGGTTAATTTCTAAGGTATTTAAATATTTTGAGTTTACTTTTAGAAATAAAAAGTCATATAATCTTACTGTAAAATATTTCAATGGTATGATGTTTATAGAGTAAAAAGTGAAAGCTGGTCCAGCCCACTTAACTTTTTAAAAGTAGCCAACAGTAGCCAGTAGTAGTGTTCATCTTTTGGGATTTCAGACCTCTGCATGCTTTTTTAAATCTATCTATCTATCTATCTATCTATCCATCCATCTACCCAATCAAACGTCATTTTTATTTACATGAATGGGATTGCATATATATTTAAATATATATATACATATATTTAAAATTTGCCTTTCCTCCTTCTTAATATATCAGAGGTTCTTTCCACTTTTTAAAGTTGGTTTATGACATTCCTAACATTTAGACTATCCACAGTTTTGGGGTTTTTTTTGCCATTACAGATAATGCTGTAATAGGCAGCCTGTGTGTAGCCTTTGTACACATGTGTATTTCTGTAAGATGGTCCTGGAATAGGTCAAAGGGTATATGCATTTAACATTGTGGTAGATACTGACATGGTATTTCATAAGCACAAATCATTTTTCATAATAATTAGATAAACTTTGGAAGCCTCCCAGTGAAGCTGGGAGTGGCTCACAGAAAACGCTCAACAAATATTTATTAGATAAATAAACAACATGCTTACTCTTCTCATTTCAGACATGGGCCTAATGCCCCAAAAGGTTAAACGTTTTGCTCAAGGGCATTTTGAAAATGCTTCTGGCTCATGGCCTTTGTTTGACATTCTGCCTTTTCAGTTTCTCCTAGAAACAGATGGCCAACCAATTTAACAAGAGAGCTGAATGAAAATAGTTTTTAGGAATTTTATATAGTGGATGATTTGGCAGTCTTTTTCAACCAAAGCTGATGGCTTTAAAAAAAAAGTATTTATAAAGATAGTACACATACTATTTCTATATTATATAGAGTCGATTCTTTGGGCCTTTAAAAAGAAGCCTCAGGTCAGAATTTCCCTCCTCAAGCTCATCATTCCCTCCGTGCGTTTATTTGTACCCCTTTAGCACAGCCTATGCGCCTGTCTCAGGTTCAGAGGGTGGGATTAAGCAGGGAAATGGGACCAGCTGAGGAAGCAGATGCTTCCAGATTAAGTTTGAACAGGCAGGATCATCTTCAGGGTTTTGGAGCAACAGGCATTTCCAGGAAGCACTGCTCTCAAAGCTGAAAGACTTGCACTCAAACCCTTACTTCTACACTGGGGAGCTGCGTGGCCTTGCAGAGACTGTTTAACCTTTCTGGGCCATATTTCTTCATCTGGGGACCTGGACAATAGTATCTACCTCACAAGGCTGTAGAGGGAAAATTAAGAAAATGGCGATTTCAAGTGGTTCATCCTAATATACTAAAGCACCTATACTAATATACTGGTGCTTTCTCACACAGAAAACATGTTGATGCCTTTTCAGAATCTGGGCTGGGGGTGTACAGGGTTGGGTGTTGGAATATAGGTATTCTCACGGAAATCCTTCCATCGCCTGGGTTGTCCGCCTTAAACGAAAAGTCCTGACTTGTGGGTGCAAAACCTCTTTCTTGGCTAGTTTCAGAGTAGAACTGTCAGGTTCTTTGTATAGTTTTACCAAAGCTTTCCTTCCAAAAGGACAGCCTTTTGAGGTGGAAAACATCATTACATGACACTGTGGTGGTGATGGTGTCAGGGCGGGAAGAAGATGAAGAAGAGCCTTGAGGTCTCCTCCAGCAAATGGCCCTTTTTCTCCTGGAGGCTTTTGCTGGGAACCTGCTTAGCTGGGTGCATGGCTTCCAGCGCCTCAGAATCCCCTGGCAATATCTTAGAGACTCTGGAAAGCTGAAAACTGCCCTTTGGGTTTTTTCAGTCCTGTTTCTTTTGATTTGGGGACTTTAAAATGCACTGAAGTAACATGAAAATTCCACCATAAATGAGGAAGTGAATATTTTCTGAACTTCAAAGGACCCATGAGTCTTTGATTCGTTTGGTCTACATAGTTTCCACTTTCGATAGGCCTTGTGGTGGTGGTCATATCTCTGTGGATTTGGCTCTGCCCCCCAGCACTTCACACTAGAAAGATAATTAGTTGTTGTTGTTGTTATTTTCTAAAGACAAGATGTTTTATGGCTGGGACTTGACAGTATAAAGTAGTTTAGGGTTTTGATCATTTCAGTTGTTTTAGTTTCGTAGTTTTACTTTATAGTTAGGCTAAGCCTTTGGGATTTATGATGTACAGTTAAGTTTCCATTATAATGTCATAGTGGATCATTTCAAAAGTTTGAACCCGTGGTTCCCATGGGCTTAAGTCCCTGATAGTCTAGAGCCTGAGAGGTGTTAGAAGAACTATCTTCGAGGTGACAGAAATAATTTTCCCATAGACCACGCTGATTGTTTCATTAACAAGATTTATTCTGGACTCTCACTGGCCTAATCTTAGACTCCTGAAGTAAAGGGGGTCCCAGCAGTAGAAGAAAGTTATGTGGCCACAGCAGAAAGAGCTTGAATCTATTCCTAGGCTACACCCAACTCATCTCAACATGTAGGAGATGTAATGGGTCGGTTGAAAGCCAAACCACAGTGTCCTTACCTTTCAGCATTTTTACAGCCACAGTCCGGCACGTGGGTGATTTCTTAATGCCAAATGCAGATGCTTGTACCACTTTTCCAAAAGCCCCTCTTCCAAGTGATTTGCCTACAATAAAAATGATAACACTGATTTGAATGCCAAGCCAATAGAGTGAGTTGAACTCTTTTTCAGGAAGGAAGTGCCATTTTTTCCTATGTGTGTATGTGAGGCATGTAGTTTTGAATGGGATCTCCAACGACCTGACCCCAAAAGAGTCAAAGTAAGGGACATATTTCCGAAGTATCTTCTTTCCGACTCTTTACTGTGTATCCACGATGCCCTCATTCTTCACAGCTGTGCTGGGCCCCTAGCAGACCAGCACACTTTGGTGCAAGTGGATGGCCAATTTCCTTTTCACAAAATCCTCCTGGAAGGAGGAGGCCACCAAATCCTGAGTAGTCTCTTCCATTGCTAATAACATTATTAACAAGAATATTTCCCTGTGTTTAATATAGGCCCATTTTCTTGCCACTTAAGGTCATTTCTTTTGATCTGTTTTCAGCAGAAAGTAAGAAATTGAGAATGTTAGTTATGGCTATTGGTGATAATAATGCTTCATAGATTAAAAATAATAATAACCATAAAGTCATTTCTCTGACTTCCTTGCCAGGCAAAATAGCCCCAGTATTTCAACCATGTCTTCACATGATGATTATAAGTCTTCATGGTTCAGCACATCAGTCTATCAGCCACTGGCAGTAATTGTTTCAACCGCAGGGAGGTGGTTGCCATGCCATAACGAAGCAAGGTTTCTTTCGTGGCATCCATTATGTAACACTACGACTGTTCACAGGCTTCTTTCCTCACCCTTGCAGGAGACAACTTGACTGAGAGGAGCAGTGATCACATCTGAATCTTCCAGAACCTTCCACAGTGCCTAGTGCATAGAAGGGCCCATGAGATAGAGACCTTGAGCGTGGTGCTCTGTGAGGAGGGCATCCTCTGGGCAGCCTTTAGCTACCTTTTGTAAGGAAGTCCTCTGGGACTTCCTTTTGGCTCACCAGGAAATAGGGGGAGCTAAGTAGAACCTAGAGCAACATTTCACCTCAAGCATGATACGGCAAAAGGAGTGAGCCAAGAAGTCACTCCTCTTGGTTCTTCTGGGGGAAAAATGCCAACAAAATGCCTCTGGTCAAATGTTAAGCCCCGGTAGTTACGAGTGTTGATTTAATACAACACCTGCTCTCCCAAGCAAGTCTTCTTTCTCAAACTGTTCTGATAAGGCCTCAGTTAGTTAGCCGTCTTCCCTCCCTCCCTTCCTCTGTCCCTTCCTTCCTTCCTTAGTCCCTCATACTCTAGTTCCTTTCCCCAAAGGACACTGTTTTTTAAGATTTTTAAAAGTTTATAATGAAGCTTTTCTGCCGCTTCACCATATTAGAATCTTTATACTTTTACTGCACAATTTCTCAGTAACAAAGATGTCCTTACCCTGCCTCTGCCTAGTGTCTTCCATTACCAACCACCCTAGGCATCCAGATCAGACACACGAAGAGCTCAGCTACCAAGGCAATCACACGAGCCTCCTTACAGCAGTCTCTGCATCTACCTCACAGGGACACACGCTGCCTTAGGAAGGCAGCACTGGTGGGATCACATGCTTTTCCTCTGGTCACACACCCACCTGTAGTGACTGACAAAGACCATTCCTCTCAGAGCACACACCATGGCCTGGGATGTAGTCAGTGCTTGCTTCTTCAGATAAAATTGTCTGAGATACAGACCAACAGGGGGACTGTTAGTTTACACAGAAGAACCTCCAGAGGTGGAGATCACATATGGGGAGAGCACTGGCAGATCCCTCCTTCAGACTTGTAAAAATTGCTGCATTTGATCTCAGGTTTATTCCTTGTTTTTGTTTTTTTGTTGTTTTTTTTTAGGGTAAAAGAACAACATTTTCCTTTTGAAGTGCCTCCTTCTACCATCTAGTATGAAAAGTGTCCTGAGTCTGAGACATAGTAAGACTATCTGTGTCTCAGGACACCTCCCCACATGCTGCAGAGACTCTTGCTTGTCTGGGGCAGATGGAATCCTTTTCCTTCCACACGCCAGCCCCCATGCATTCCCTTTGTAGCCACCACAAGACCTTTGTTTTAACCAGCACTTGGAGACTTGGTTTCTGTCAGTGAGAATCAGTTCATTTTCACTTGGCTTCCTTCAGTCTTTCCCTTTTTTCTCTTAGAAGCTGACTGCTGCCTCGCAGAACAGCATGAAGCTATTGTGGGCTCCTTAACCTTCTGGAGTCCTGCACCGGAATTCTTCAGCACCGGAGTCCTTAGGCAGACCCACAGCTCCAGTTCCAGTGGCGCCTAGTCACACTGGACTGGAACTGCCTGATACTCCTTTTCATTTAAAGTCTTCCTTGGTGTTACCCAAATGCTACTAGCTAGTTTGGAAAAGTGCTAGGTCATTTTCATACAATGAAACGATTTTGGAATTTCTTCCAAGAATGACTGGCCAGGGTCCCTGGGAAGATCTGGGGACCCGGTGTGGCAGCTTGGGGCTCGGCCCCTCTCTGGCACCCACGGCCAGCAGCATCAGCCCAGGCAGCATCCACCTGCCAAAATCCAGACTGCCTCTGTTGTTTCCGATATTTGCTAATTCTGACTTTATTTTCCAATAGAAAGGGGCAGTGTCAGACATTCATAAATTTATAGGAAGGGAATTTTCTCTGAGGTTTAGGGAGGAATCACTAACAAAATAGATTTCTTTTGTTACTGGACTTTAGGAATTTCAATGGTAGCAACACCTTTGACTCAAGCTTCAACTTATCTAGCTATCAGGTACTGTAAATTCCCACTTCTCTCCACAGGGCTGATAGTAACCCACTGAGTGCAGACAGATGAGATCAGAAGCAGCTTGGTCTGTGCATTTCCTGTGCATTTCTCTACGTTTATAACCCCGCTGTACTCTGTCCATCAAACCTGCCTTTTCTTCCCATGTGTCCAGACATAATCTTGGTTACTCTCACTTGCCAGACTGCTTCAGATTTCTTTGTCATTTATTTGGCTTAAAACAAACAAACAAATCTTGGGCCTCTTTGCTCCCAAGTTAGTTAGAGGAGAATTTCTCTGGCCCTTGCAGATACACTCTGCATTGAAAGACTGTTAGCTGACTTGCTACACTTCCTCTCGCTCATCAAAGACACTCACATGTACATGAACCAAATCATAGCATCTGACCACTCTGGGAAGAACCATGAGAAAGCTCTTCTACAAGGAGAATCTCCTAAAATGGGACTATCTAAATCCACAGCGCCCCAGGGGAATTCTGGTAGAAGGATTAGCAATCTTCCTGGATGTGTTCTGGATCACAATGACACTAGGCCAAGGAATGAAGAAATGGGACGGAAAGCTCACGTGTCCTACACTGGAAGGAGCACACTTGATTGTGACTAATAACTCTGGAAAGCAACGTGGCCTGAGAATGGCTTATGGTTGTGGGAAAACTACCCCATGTCTTGTGCCAAGGTCACTGAAGGGGCTTGGCCAGCTGCCATATAATTTAGACTTGCAGAAGGAACTCATCTAGTTGCCACCTGCCCTTAACTACTCTAAATTTGGTTGATTTTCTTTCCTGTCAGCAGCCATTAATGGCCTTTGTCTGCCTCTCCAGCTTTTTTACTGATTTCTAATTTTCGTCTTCAAGCCAAATAGAACATACTCTTGGGGCCAAGTACTCTTTCTCATGTAGAAGGAAACGTAAGTGGAATCATTTCAAGGCCCGAGAGAATGAGAAAAGCTACTTCTTCCTCTCTGTTGCCTCACACCTTCACCTCCATATAGTCCGTGTGTGGGAGGGAGAAAGGAAGGGGGGCCATGCCACTGAATTTGGAACAACGGGCCCTCTACACAGAGTGACAAGTTCTGGGGACACCGGATGCATGATCTCTTTTCTGAGATCCAGCTACTAATGACCCTGGCATGCATAGGAGTGAGTGGAAAACCTTCAGAGCCACAATCCAAATATTTTAAGCAGGAGTGATTGAGGGACCCATTGTTTTGTAGCAACTGAGCTGGAGATTAATTTGCACTGTGGTGTTCAAGCTAGAGCAACTTGGGGGTAAACTGAGGGAAAGCACATTTGCCTGGTGTTTATAGCACTTGTGTTACCTGGAATACAACAGCCTTTGCTTTTCAAAAGTAAAACTTGGCTCTGACCAGGTGGCTCAGTTGGTTGGGGTGTTGTCCTGTACACCAAATGTTGAGGGTTTGATCCCTAGTCAGGGCACATGAGGGAGGCAACTGATTGATGTTTCTCTCCCTCTCTTTCCCTTCTCTCTCTCTCCAATCAATAAAAACATATTCTCAGATGAAGATTAAAAAAAAAGAGTGGTCTTGACACATGGAATTAGGGGATGGGAGGGTGTTTTTTTTTTTAAAGAAACTTAAATGAATTCCTAGGGCTTTCAAAGGATGTAAAAGGTGGGTTTGTGCAAAGCAATTTTTGATCCACAGCCTTGAAGAGTACCAACTCTTTCCCCAAATGTTTGATTTTGTTGTTCCTCATCATCCTGAATTGTGTTCCAGGTCATAAGTTTCTGACTCCTCAAAAATGTCATTATTTAAGAGTGTCTGTACTTGTCAGGCTCCTGATGGAACTAGCCTCTCCTCCTTTTCTTTCACTGTCTACTTTTATGGTGATCTCCTTAGATAGAAGAGATCTAGACACCTTTGTGTTTGCTGCTCAGAGAAGGTGCTTGGTAACTGTTGAAAGAACGTGCAGGTGTTCCTTGTCCCCTGGCTGTCCTCTCAGCATTCTCATAGAATCCTGTGCCTCCATGTCCCTCTCCCTTGCCAGGTTGTGAACAGCCGTGGGGGAGAATCCCAAGCCTAGTCTACTTTTGTGTCCCTCAACGCAGCCTTTTGTATGTAGTAGGTTCTCATTATGGGTTTAGGAATCTGTTGAACAAATATATTACCCAGTTTAAGTCTCTCCCGGGCAAACTCCCACTTGCTGGCATCATACGGGAGCCGCTCACACTGCTCATCCAGGGGAACTTCGTCTGGGTCCATTATAATTGACAGGTAGTCAGTCTTTATTTCAGAAGAAGACTGAAAAATGAAAAGATCTCAAGGTCATAAATAAGGAAACAACTTTGAAATCTCCTGATATCCAATTTAAAACAATACTTGGCAACACCTGTTGCTATTTTGGTTCCTTATGTTAAAACCACATGGTCAGGTATAGAAAGTATCCCTCAGGATACGTATGCACATCACACCTGAGCACGTGACGTCTATTAAACAGCCTTCACTGTCCCACCCTGCATTTCTGGAGTATTGTCTCAGACAAAGTTCACTCAACTTCTCCAGCAACCTTATTGTTTGTTCTTAAACAGTTAGCATATGATTAGCATAGTCCTCTAAAAAATGCAAAGCATTTTATAAAATCATTCCAAACAATGACTAAAAATGACTTTCCATGGCCATTCTGTGTAAGCAGGAACACACACACACACACACACACACACACACACACACAGCTGGGCTAACAGTGGTTTATGATTGTGGCTTCTCTACATTTGCTAGAAAGGCCAAAGCTGGCGAAGTAAGCCCAGGGTCCTTCCCTGGGACAGTCTAGAGGCACATTTCATATGAAGTGTTTAAATATACTCAGAAGGCCTGGCCCTTAGTTATCGTAGCTGTCTGTAAGACTGTGAGCTCCATTAGTGAGAGTAGACTAGGATTTACCTTCAGTAAGAAATTGGAATTGATTATTTCAAATACCAAGGAGTAAGACTTATACACAGCAACATTCATCCAAGTTCCTTTGACCATTGGTAGGACGTCAAGTGTGCAAAAGGCGGACATCTGGCTTCACGTGCTTGTTCTATCTTGGTCACTCAAATCAAGCCCAGAAAATACCCTTTATTTCAGATCATAAATAACTGGATTTACATTCAGTGTCTTAGATTCATATCCATGGGTGTGTCTTTCCTTTTAGTTACTTGTAGAATTGATTGCATTTCTGTGGGCAGCGCAGAAAGGAAGCCTGCTTACCCATATAAGGTGGGTTCTGATAACTCTTGTCAGAGTTATGTAAACTTCATTTAAATGAGTTTTAGGGCCCTTCCTTTCAGGGTCTCCCTCTCAACCAGATCAGAGTTCAGTAGAGAAGACAACATCTCCATACACACCATTTCCCACCCACCCACATTCTTCAGTCCTTACTCACCCTGTCCTGGGCTGTCACAGCTCACCTCATCCATCACTTGCAATCAGTCTCTTTCTCACAAAAATTATCACTAAAATGTGTGACACATAGCTCAAGGCAGAAAGATTTTCCTGGCCTCCACAAAGAATGGATAAACAGAGAAAGATCTGGAGCACGTTTGTCACAGACTGCATTTGCCACATGGGTTCGACTGCGAGGGCCCAGCCTGTCAGACACAGTGTGTGTCTGCAAGACGGGAGGGGAGTTTAAGCCCCTGTGCCAGGGCACGCGTGTGGCGGAACTTCTCAAAGTCTGATATAGCCAGGGCTCTGAGGGGCAATCTCCAGTCTCCCGAGAACACAGGGTCGCCGAGCCTGGCAGGGACATCTGGGGTTCTGCAGGATGCGAGGGGAGGTTGGCAGTGGTGTTGATGGGGCCGGAGAGCAGGCCATGGAAGACACTCTCCTCATGTGTCACCTGTGGAATTTTATGGTTTGTCTCAATAAGGCAGATGAGAGGAAACACCAAAAAAAAGTTAGGGCTTTGAGGAGAGTGTGGTAGTAGAATCTCAGTTGTCACCTATTTGCTCTTTTAATTGCCATTAACACTGAGCAACCTCGAGGTGCTTGGCATGAAAATTGCACATCTCAGCTTGCCAGTACCCAGGCCTTGAGGCTGGCTGCCTGGATTGGAATCACAGCCCAGCTTCTGACCAGCACAGAACTCGGGACAAATTGCTTAACCTTTCGAAGCCTAGTGTCCTTATCTTTAAAATAGTGATAAAGATGGTACTTATCTCACAGGGTTGTTGTGAATATAAAATGAAACAATCCACGTAAAGCTGTTAAGCATCAATAAATGTTGGGTTATAATTATAACACTGGCTCATACAGGGTGGGGACAGAAAGATAAAGTAGCCTCTATCAGTGATGAATTTACATTGTGGTTAGAGAAACCACATGGAGATAGTTTTTGATGCCTTTTTCCTCTTTGCCTCCCACAACCAATCACTTGTCAGATTTTATAGGCATTCCAGCACTTGCTCTTATCCTTTCCTATTGACGCCAAAATGGCAAAGACTTTTAGAAATACAAGAGACCCACTCAGTTTAGTCCCAGTTTGTCTTTCCAGTTTTATTTCCACTCTGTTCCTGCAGGCAAAGTCACTGGACTCCCTCCCTAACCTGGGGACTGGGGAGCAGCAGGAGGGCTGTGTTTTTCTGCCTCTTTCCTTCCAGCAACAGCCTTCAAAGTCTGTCTCTAAACTTTGCTTTCTCCGAAGTTTTTTCTCCCACTCTCCTCTTTGAACTCCAATAGTCTCTGTACCTCCTCTACAGATTTGGCAAGTTGTTTTTTGTTAGATTTCTTTCCCTATATGATGTATCTCCCCTTTCAAATGCTATTGTTTGACCTGTTTCCTTCTAAAGTAGTGTTCTGAATTGTCCTGTCTCAAAACCAGTCACGCCACAGAGCAAAAGCTTAACATTATGTATTCAATGTAGAGGATGGCTGCTGGCCTTCCTTCTCACAAGCAAGTTTTGGATATCTAGTCTAAGGTCAAACAAGTAGGCTTCAAAACTCAGCTCCAACTCTGCTTAGCAGTGTGACTACGGAGAAGTTACCTTGATTCCCGGAGCCTCTGTTTCCCTCTCTATAAAGTGGTAATAAAAATATATTTACCTCTGCATTTTTTGAATGACTAACTCAGATACTACATAAAAAGCTTCCCACAGGCTTGGTACATTAATAAGGACTGACAAATGTTTAGACATTGAGTAGGCCTCTTTGACATTCTTCAGGTTTTCTTGATTTTACCCCCTAAATATCTCCCGACTCTAATCATTTAGACTAAGCTGCCACCATCTCTTACTCAGACTACTGTTGAGCCTTCCCCTGGGTGCCTCTCGATTCGCTCTTGCCCCTCTGGTCCATTCACCTCACAGCAGCCAAAATCGTCATCGCAGACACACATTTCTCACACTTAGAATTACCTACCTTTGCTTCACAACCTGCTCCAAGGCTTCCTATTATCGTCTAGAATACAGACTAGATTCCTTCCTATAGCCTAAAGCCCTGCCCGATCAGGCATGGCAGCCTTTCCTCTCCTCTCCTGCCACACACCCTCATGCCTTGTTTCCACCACTGTGCCCACACTGGCCTTCTGTCAGCCACTCATTGTCCTGGAGTCCCTCTGCCCTGCCCCTGCTTCATACACACTCCTCTCCATCTGCAATGCTTTCCTTCCTTCTTTACCTGGCCACCCATCCCCTCTGCTCCAGCCCAGGGCATCTTCTAGTCAGCTCACTGCGGTTACACTTTGCATTGCGCAAGTGTACCTGATTAAAGCCCCAGACTGCACATCGTAGCATTTGCTATCCATTGTCATCAGAGAGCCCCACGGGGCCTGGCACTCTGCACAGAGCAGGCTCAAAGTTAATATTTGAGGCGCAAATAAGAGAATTAGTGTTGGCTCTTTCCTCACTGAACTTCAGAGAAGCTCTCAAGTCATGCTATAGACCAAATTGTAGAAATCTGATGTCCCGAATTCCAACCTGAACCTCACACTCTAAAGAACGGGATTTTACCACAGCAGTGAACGTCTCTGTGTTTCTGTATTATGAGAAAGAAGTCAGAGTGGTGTCTTTGTTTTGCTTTTTCTTTTTGTTTTTCAGCAGAGAATGAGGTTGAAAAAATTAAGGCTTCATAGGTCTTATGCTAAATTTAATTTAAATACTTTATTACATATTTTTATATCAAAAATATCCTTTATGTTCCTAGGAAATATTCACCTCTTCATTGCTCTAGCATTTCCTTTTGAATGCCCCACTTTATGGTTGAAAGACATTTTTATTATTCATTTTCCAGTGCTCACCAGGTCAGAGGTAAAGGGAAGAAAAGGGTCTAACATTTATTCAGTGCCTGTCCCAGACATCAGGTGAGCATTTTAGGATATTATGTAAAAAGGATCACAGAACTTATCTGAAATATCCTTACCCTCTTCAGTTTTCGGATAAAGAGAGTTAGGAGGAGCCAGAAGAGGGTTGCAGCCACACAGGTGCACGTCAGAGTGATTAGCTCCAGATTTGACTTGTCCGAGGTTCCTGGAAAGACAAAAACACCAAGATGGTGCTAAACACCAGCTCTCAAGTGCAGGCCTTTGTGATGTTATAACAGAGGTCCATTGCCTCTGAAAGGTTCCCCATGGTGGACGCAGTCTGCTGGCGCAAGAATTAGTGTCTGGAATAGATCTCCTCTTTCCTTCTGATTCAGGCAGGGTCCACGAATGATATTATCATAATAAACTCACAAATCAATGAAAAATCTTTCCAGAAATGTAGCTATTGAGATCGTAAACTTCATAATCCCAGAAATAGCTAATTAAAAATCAGAGGAGAAATTAAAAATGGGGGAAAAGTTATGCAGGAACAAAAGCCCATTAAAGTGCTAAATCTGGGATATGTTAAATCTCCCTAATGGGTTTTAGAGGAAATTCTAAAGAAAAAAAAATATTACATAAAAGAGTTCCTTTGGGACTCACAAAATTCTTCAAAGTAGATTTAAAAATAAAACGAAAACTCAAGGCCTATCCCAGTTGCCGGCTCGCTGCTGTAGGAACCGCCGGGCCAGCTCACTCACCTCACGGGTCCCATGGCCAAGGGCTGGTTCTGACCTCTCCAGCAGTCCGCCTGCAGGGGCTGAGGTGAGAGGAGGTAACCGCTCGAGTGGGATTCTTCCCCATCACCTCATTTCCCAGAACCACAGAGATAAAAAGCTGAGTACTGTTTGCTCATGGTCACGAAAGATCCAAAGCATTCACCAGAAGCCTCCAGAGAGGAAACTCTAGAACCTGTAAAGGAAGGCCCAGAGGCCAGAATAGTGTTTCCCTACTTATTGCCTCCAGTGGACAATTTCCTAGGAATCTCTAAAGCAATACCTGTATCCTTCAACTGCATTAAAAGAGACAGAGGCTCTTTCCTCTGTCTCTTTTATAGAGTTAGTATAAAGTTAGGCCAAGACTAAGTGGAACTCTTTTTAGAAATGATGGTGTGGATGGTGTCATTTATTGAGCCACACCCTCCTCGTCACCCTATGAAGTAGGTGGCAATCACATCCCGTTTCCTAGATGAGTATGTCCGCTAATTGGCTCTTTGTTTTAGTTCAATGAGGTTCCAGGCTGGAGGACGCAGGAAGATAAGAAGGGAAAGCCATCCCTTTCAAAGCACTCTCTCACAAACTGAACTCAGAGACTTAAGGCAAATACAAAGGAATTAGATAGAAAGAGTATCTGAGATTGAGGGAATCTAACACTCTTTGGAAGAGGTGACATCTGAAATGGACTTGATCTAAGGAGATACAGACAGGAGAGGGCATTATAAGGCAGAGGGAACAGTATGAGTTAGGACCCAGAACTCGGAAATGATAGGGGATTGATGGCAGTATAATGTAAGACCTAGGACAGGACCAGGCCACAGACAATCTGAGATCTGTATGAAGGTTCTCTGCCCTGAATAATGGCAAATACTCAAGCTAGAATTCCTTCTTCCCTCGTATACATTCAGCCTCTACTCTCTGTGGGCCATAGTCCCTGCAGCGTATTGTTTAGTTTGCAGGGGAAACTGACATTTTCTCTCCATCTGGTCCATCACAAGTTTCAGATCATGAAGTTATCGCCACCTGTTCTTGCTCACAATCACTGCCTGAATCAAGGCCTCATCAGCTCTCACCTGGACACCTGCATTAGCTTCTTAACGACCTCGACTCCCCCAGTCTCTCCTCCACTCTGTAGCCAGGGCTGTCTTCTCGAATCACAAATTTAATCCTACTACTCCTCTATCTAAATTCCATCGTTGCCAACCCCGCCCCCCGTCACTGTCAGGATAAAAAAAATCTTTCAATCCTCTATGCCCAACCTATTCTATCACTCCAGCTTCATCTCCTGCTATCTTCACTTGCTCCAGTCACACCAAAATACTTGTAGTTTTTAAAATATGCCAGCCCTCCTGTGCCACTATTCTTTGGCCTTTGCTGTTTCTCTACCAGGCTGTAAGCTTCTCAGAGGCTGAGGCCACATCTTATTCATCTTTATATCCCCACTCATCTGATTGGGTGAACTAGTGGATATAGAATGTTTTGCTTTGTCTCCAAAGAGTTTCATGAAGCTTTCAAAGCATTCAGGGTCAAATTCCTATTTCATGTGTGTTAATCCAGTAAATATAGGAAAGCGGCCTATAGTCCAGGTTCTGTTCTGGGTGCTGGTGTACAGTGGTGAATGAAAGGGCATGGTCTGGAGCTCAGTCTGGTGCTCATACCTGAACTGATGACTATGTTACGGGTTCAGGGTGAAGCAGCAGAAGCAGACTATAGGAGCGTGGTCCTTTAGTTCACTGCTACCTCTCAGTATTAAGAATTGAGTTCCTGGCATGCGGGAGGCATCCTTCAAATACTGGTTAAGTGAATACATGAATTTGGCTCCATTTGCTGCTTAGTCAGCTTAGGGTTGTTTTCCTGAACCTCGTGAGATTGATTGAGAACAGCCTCCTTGAAGAACTTTCAAAGTATGACCACCTTTTTTTCAGTATGCATCCTTTCCATGGGGATATGCTAAGCTCAGGTTAATATAAGTTTGAATTTTAGCCCCAACAGGGGCAGGTCTGCTGCTGTTGTACACACACGCACACACATGCAGAGAAATGCACACACACTTCTTTGCTTGTGATGCAAGGAAGTTTTGTGGAATCTGATTGAGGCCTGCTGAGGGCACAATGGCCTTTGGCCTTTGGAGATGCTGATAGCATCTCAAGTCTTGGCCTGTCTGCATAAACCTCTGTGGACACCTCCTGCGTGGAGTGCCCTGAGAGAGGCTCCCTCCCATTGTGGGAACATTCCTGCTGTATTCCACGGGGCAGGAAGTTGACCCCAAAGTAATTCCATAGTCCTTACTCAGACAAAATTCCGTATATGTTTGTGTGCACTTACACATTTAAAGAACCAGCTCATTAAAAACATCTTCAAGAACATTTATTAAAAGGAAAATATCTATTTAATGTATTCCTGCTCACTGAATACTATAAGAATTGTATAAGATGTAATGTAGTATATATGCTCATTCTCATTTGATAGCTCAATCTCTGTCTTTATTTGGAAAGTAACCATCAGGATGACCTTAGGCTGGGTAGACTGACTAAAATCAGCAACATCTCTTCCTATACAGCTTTTGGATGTTTGCTCAGAGGTCAAGCATCCACACACTAGCCTGACTAGAGCCAGCTTCAACTTGCTGGTGACAGCTGATGAGTTCAGTGCGTGAAACAGCCCAGCTGCACGTGGCAGGGGAAAGGAGGCCAGCAGAAGTGTGGGTGGGATTTAGCAGTGACTGGGAGTTCACTTAGGCTCTCAGGAATGTCAGGCCCATATGATGTGTGGTTCTACATTGGCGTAATTTTTCTAAGGCTTATTGGAATATTAAAATTGGCCTTCATACTATTTTTGAAGCTTTATAGGAATCTATGTACACCAATTTGGAATCCCTATTAAGGAGAATGATGTATGGAGATACTGTATTAAGATTAAATTTGAAGTACATTTTCAAGAGTAATTTTATTTATTTATATATTTTTTAAAGATTTTATTTATTTTAGAGCAGAAGAGAGGGAGTTAAGAGAGAAAGAGAAACATCAATATGTGGTCGTTTATCACACACCCCCTACTGGAGACCTGGTCTGCAACCCAGGCATGTGCCCTGACTGGGAATTTAACCATTGACCCTTTGGTTTGCAGGCCAGTGCTCAGTGGACTGAATCACACCAGCCAGGGCTCAAGAGTAATTTTAGGTAAAGATATTTAAAATTTCTCTTATGTGCCATCAGTTCTATATCACGCTTTTATTGTGGCAAATTAAATCCTTAGGTCAAATAGAAATTTTGCGGTTTGGAACACCATTTTGGTGACTTACTGGTTAAGTCTGGGAAAGCCATAGTATAAAGGTTTTGTTGAAATAGGATTTGGTGTATCATTAC
The DNA here is from genome assembly GCF_004126475.2 of Phyllostomus discolor. Lineage (NCBI taxonomy): Eukaryota > Metazoa > Chordata > Mammalia > Chiroptera > Phyllostomidae > Phyllostomus > Phyllostomus discolor. The sequence continues at coordinate 112,218,895 of NC_040904.2, forward strand.
AAAATAATGATGTTAATTAATATTTCAAAAGCTTCTATTATGTGCTAGACAGTGTTTTAAATGTGCTCATCCTTACCACAACCCTGTAAGTTGGAGTACCGTTATCAACATACATTTTGTAGGTGAGCATACTGAAGCACCAGGAAGGTACCATATTTTTCAGACTATAACATGCACTTTTTTCTCTCCCCCCAAATTTGGGAGGAATAATGATTGTTAATGCTGCTGTTGAGTTCTGTTTACATTTACATTGGTGAAATATTATGTTATTTATGTTATTAAATATTTTACCACATTTTTTGCTTCAAAAATTTATTTCCTATTTTCCTCCTCTAAAACCTAGGTGCATCTTATGGTCTGAAAAATATGGTAAGTAACTGGCCCAGTGTTACACAGCTCATGAGCAGTGACACACCTCACTTTAGAGTGGGTCCTCTTCCCCTCATGGCTCTCCTGCCTTAGAGCTGAGAGGCGATAGTGCAGAATGGTTAAACATGGATCCAGTTCTCAGCTCTGCCACACCCTAGCTTAGGAACTTGGGACAAAGTTCTAAACCCCTCTGAGCCTCAGATTCTCACTTGTAAATGGAAAAAAAAATCCTCATTGGATTTCTGCAAAAGTTAAAGAGGTTAATGCATGTTATGTGCTTTAAAAAGTGCACTACATGTTCCATAAACATGACTGAATGAATTCCATCACCATTTTTTGAATTCATGTTCAAGTCCAGCTTTATGTCATTGTGGATTTGTGCCCAAAGGCAGAAGTCCTGTCCCCTGGCCCTCCTGTGCAAAATAGTGGGCAGCCAATTCGGCTCTCTGTTGTGAGCACTATCCTCTCCTTGGGAAACCCTTTTGCATTGCCAACACCCATGAGAGGAGTAATATCAATCACCAACATCATCGCCTGGATTAGTTCATCACATCCTTCCTAGTGTCGGAGAGCTGTGGGGTGAATGTGGGGACATGATTCATGAAGAAAGGGGCTAACGCGGAGGACAGCCAGGAATTGGGGGAGAAACGACGACTGAAAGCTGGTCAGGGTGAGATAAAGGAGTTTTGTTTTGATCTGTTCCTGTTCTTTACTCTTGGAATTTTATGAAAGGACATAGTGTGTACTTTCTGCTGTATGAGTCCTTTTCTGAAATGTGTTGATGTGCAGTCACTGTGGCACACAATTTATAAATCACACCTTTAATGCCATTTCAAGCAGGGAGACCTGCTGGGCCCTGAGGCCATCACCCTTTTGTATCCATCAGTCATCCTAAAAAATGTTTAAAAAGGTAGTTCTTCTTCATGTTGTTTTCTCCTGTGTAATTATAAACACTATTGAAATAGCATTGCAATAGCAAGGTCTAAATCTGTTACAGGAATGTATCTATACATATTGTAACTATTACTTCCCATAATAATTATAAAATAGAGTTTTATCTTACGTCCTTGAATGCAAATGCATCACACTCTCATCGCAACAGTCCATTGAACTCCACCGGCTATTGAAGGCTGTGTTAAGTTCAGGAATTATTTTGGTTAGTAACAGTTTTGTTGTTGTTGTTTTTAATATTAGAACTTCCCCTGCGAGAGGTCCACGTGCACTCGCTCGCTCCTGCACGGGTGTGCGGTCCAAGCCAAACAAGAGTCATGATTATTTAAAGAAGCTCCTTTGACTCCACAGTCCACTCATCCTTTTCAGATACAAAAATAACACATTGTTTTATCTCTGAGTATAAGAATCGTGTTTCAAAGGAAATAAAAAGAGCAGACAGTTTCCTTCCTGGCTAATTCATGAACCTCTTTAAATCTGTTAAACATAACCACAGACACAACTTACTCGCCTGGTTTCATTTCCTAAACTCAACCTGACAAGATAGGTCAGTGGGAAGGGACAATTTGCATATATTAGAAAATCAGGCTAAAGCCAGGGAACGTTTCACAGCCACTGGAGTGAGGAGAATAGTGCTTTAGACTCTAGGGCAGGAATCTAATTTCAGAGATAAAATTAGTAAGCAGGTACTGCATTCTATTGTTCTGAACAGCATTCAAAGATCAAATTTTTATTCAGTGAACCCAAAGTATTTTAATTTAAGATGGCATATAACTCATAGGAGTCATATAATATCAACTTTCAAAAAGTTTTCCTACTGAAAATGATAGTTATCCTTAAATGGAGCTGAAACCTGCCTCCTTGAAACCTCACCACCATCTCCTACCTTGGTTCTCTCCTTCTCTGTGTCAAAGAATGAGTTAAATGTCTCCTTGATCTGAAAGCCTTTAAATATTTGAAGAAAACAATCAGCCTAAGTTGTCTCATTTTTAGAGTAAACAATCTCATTTCCTTGTACTGTTTTATCATTACCGTATTAGGACTATGGTACCACTAATTTATGCTTCTGTTACAGATGGATGTAATGTCTCAGGTGTGATGACTGCAGAGCACGTCATCTGTTTTCTCAGCTAACCACAACAGTTGAACAGAGAGTTTGGATACAGTCATCACTCTAAAAAAGTACAAAAGGGAGCAAGTGAGAAGGCAGAAACACTATGAAAAGCAGATACAAGAACTGAAAAGCACGGCAGCTGGGCAGCGGCCAGTAAAAGCAAGGTTGTATGGAGCATCCGTGGCTGTGCTGCAAACTCCACCATTTCTCTGAGTGATGGCAGAAGTTAATGCCGCATGAGGGAAAAGAGGTCATGGATCAAAACCACAGATTCCTCATGAAGTTCAATGGACTGGACAATAGGAAATGTATAGAATTATTTAGACTCTGTAATTACCAAAGAAGATATCAATGTAGAAAGTCCAAAGTCGCTTCATAACTTGCTGCTTTTCTCCTGACTCATTCACCTTGCCAATCCAATATCCTACAAGGCCTCCTCAGAGGTCAAGTCACCGTGTCCTTTCTTGCCCCTATGAACATCTTGAGCCCCTATTAGCGGCATTACGTCTTGTTTTATACAAACTAGTATTTCTACTTTACCTTTAAGAAGCAATCAGAGTGTTTATTTAACTGGTTCTAATTGTTTCACATGCACCTTACTCTCCTTCCAACTAGGTCCTCAAAGCCCTTTGAAGTTGGTCATGGCTTACACTTCCACAGCCTGCATAATCCTGGGCAAATGAATGTGTTGAGTTAACAACAAACTGAATTTGGCTTATCTCTATTGCCCTAAACAATATATTGTTTTTCAGATATTCAGTGGTGGTTTTCTAAATAGATAAATCCAACAAACACTTATCAACTGCTCTGGGATAGCCAAGTGAATAATAGGCAATGATAAGCATTGCATTAAAGGTGCATGTCAAGTGCCATGGGAGCATGGAAGGGCCTGTGATGGTGTGACAGGTAGTCAGGTGTAGAGAAAGTGAATTTTAACAGATGAGTGGGATTGTCTGGGGCAGGGGGAAGATGGGAAGGAAGCCTCTTCAGGCAAAAGAAAAATGTAAAGGCAGAAGACTAGAAGGAGCACAGTGTGCACGCTGAATCACAAGCAGTGCAGGCCAGCTGCAGTGCTGGGCGTGGGAGGGATGTGGGGTGAGGATGGAGAGCAGACCATGGAGGACCTGTGTGCCTGGTGAAGGGAACAGGTGTTTGGGAACCTCTGCAACTTTTGAAGCAGGGAAGTAACATGTCCTAGGTTACTCATTCAAAAAGATCGCTGTAGATTTGGGAGCGCGTTGGAGGGTAAGAGGAGTAGATAGGCTGCTTGGGAGGCTAAGATATGATGTCGAGAGATGATAGGGGGTCAGAACATCTGCAATGGCAGCTGATATGGGCAATTCAAGTAACGGTTATTTCCCCTTTCCTCAACAGAAAATGATATAGGCTGATAGAAACTGTCAGAACTTACCAGTGACAGCAGTATTCCTGTCTGACTTTTCAGGAAAGCATAACATTAGTGGGAAAAAGAATCAGTGTAGGAAATCTAAAAGCAGGTAGAGAGAAAGCCAAATAAGAGGATAACTGAGTCTAAAAACTCAGTTTTATGCTAAGGCCTTGCAGACAACTCCCAAGACACCTCAGGAATGAGAAGAATGGAGGGAGGATGGAAATGGACAGTTTCCAAAGACGTGAGCTCAGGTCTTAGCCTCACTACCTATTCTTTGTGCAGCTTTGGTCAAGTAACTTAACCCCTTCAAGTCTCTTTCTTCCTATCTGTAGCCTGAAGATAATACTATAATACTTCTTTGGACTAAATAAATATTAGTCTCTTGCTAAGTGCTGGGTATGGGTATGGGATACAACGATATGTCAGACACAGTTCACTATTGAGTAGGGAAGAAAAGCATATAGATAATTAAATAATAACAGAATGCAGAATAAAATGAGTCTGACTAAAGACCTAGGAACCATGGTGTGGGAGAGCAGAGAAAAAATGAGGAGAAAACATCTGACTCAGCTGTTCATCTTGGAGGACATTACCAGGTAGAATGCACCTAAACCATCCTGGAGGGTAAGGAACAAGTCAATGAAACAGGGAGGAGCCTGGACAAAAGACTTCACAGGCTGTGTTCACGGCCATTTTTGACCCACATTCAGGCAGAAGTGGGTACAGACACCTGGGAAGGGAGAGCAGCTATGTGGTGGGTTGGAGTGAGTCAGCGCCCACTTGCCATTCCTGGCTATAGGATTAAGCTAACCATTTCATTCCTCTCTGGGTTTATTAGAACTGCTCCAAATATCTTGCAGGGTTGCTGTGAGGATATGGGGGAAAATGACTTCTGTACTGAGCATTAGGAGTCTTCCTTGCTACCCCTTGCTCAGATGCAGGTCCCTCTGTGCCCCAGTGCAGCTCCTCTCTGAGAGTCACATCTGGGGTTCTTGTTAAGAGATAACTTAACAGTCCTTTGAGGAATGAAGCATTAATGAGAGATTCACACCTAATAAATCATTTTCTCCCTGTATAAGCAGAAAACTTGAAACAATACTTTAAAACAAGGGTTATCTGGGAGACAAATAGGACCATCACTAGAAGTATGTGGGAATGCTGCCTCGGCTTCCTCTGAAAGCCTAAGTTTGTGGGAGAGTACTTTCAGATTTGTTAGGAGACCCTCTAAAATAATTTCCTTGTAAAAGTGTGGGGATGCTGTTCTCTTTTAAAGGAGCCTGAATTCTCAGAGTTACAATCTCTAAGTACTGAAAATTTCTAGGGCAGAGGAACAGGTGTATATTGCCTTCTCCCTACATGTTCTGAAGTCTGGGGAGCATTTGGAGATAGGCTACTGAGCAAATTCTCTCTTTTCGTGTAAAACCTCAGTGTACTATAGATATTTACATCTAATCACTGCCAATTTAATATTTTATGATGCACTAACTGTTATGTTTTGGGTGATTCTTGGCACTGGAGAATTGAAACTGAGGTCTAAACTATTTTCTAAATGGAAGCCACATGGCCACAGCTCCGGGTGGGATGAGGCCTCTTTGGATTTTGCTGCTCAACAAACTATCTGAAGACCATAAAGAAGAAGCGCTTGGAATATTTTCCAGGTGGTCTTAAAAGTGGTCTGTTTATTGTGTTGCTTCTCTTAAAGGTGGTCTGTTTATTGTGTTGCTTCTCTCTGATAATATTTTGCTGCCTACTTCATGTTAAAAACCGCCTTGTGAAAAATTTGGAAGATATGTCTAACTCACGGAAATTAGAAATGGGAAAAAAATGAACAATTTCCAGTGTGTCGTGTTTCTGTTCCCATCTACACCCATCTTCCTTTTTGGATCTCCTTCTCACAGGTGTGGCCACTCAGTCATCCTCTGTGGGTCAATGTCATCACACTGGCAGCAGCTGGTTTTCTTCTGGGAGCTGCTCCCCTCACGAAGACTCTGTTCTGATGGCTCTCTAGGGCAGCCAGCCCATGTCCTCACCTTCTGTCTTGCCAAGTGGAGCCAGACAAGCTCTTCCCAGAGGGATAGGGGGAAGGGCAGGAGGTCAGGGAAAGGCACAGATGGGAGGGGCAACAGGAGACTGGGAGGTGAAAAGTTAAACAAACAGGGAAATAGATGTCTGAACAGTTTCTGGTTGCTCTCTAAAGCAGCTGTTTACCTTGAACAGTGAGGTATGCTGAACTTTCCACGGACCCCCTCCGGTTGGTGGCTTTGCAGTGATAGAAGCCTTCATCCTCTTCTGTGACTCTTTCAATAAACAGCGTGCTGCTTCCTGGTCCTAAAATAATTCCTAAGGAGTGAGAGATGTTTGGATTAGTGGGCCTGGATGACAAACATAAACAGCTCCTTTTGTAACACAACCCGTTCCTATCACTATGCATTCAGACAAGGAAATCCGAGCTTGGGCTAACCTGGGGCCGGACTGCTTATTTGTTTTCTCTGATCCAGGCTCTTTAATAGCACCTTCACCACCCAGCAGCACTCTGACCCCCAGCTTTGGGGATGCGTCTGACCAAGGCCTTTCGCTGTACGAAAGAAATGAGATGGGCAAATCTCATTCGAAGAGCAAATATCAAGGAGGCAGCATGCCTAATAATGATAACTACCATTCGCTCAGGGTCTGCCGCATTCTGGGCATTATGCGAGACACTATCTTGGGTTTAGAACCATCTGTGAGGTGTGGTCTCCATTTTATGAACGTGGAAACTGAGGTTTGGTGAGTTAAGCAAATGCAAGAGCATTTGCATCTTGACCAAGAGCATACAGCTGGACTGAACACGCATTTGTGGCACTTGGGTTGAAGGAAATCAGGCTTCGTTTGTCACAGGGGTAGAGATCTTGGGCTATATTTAATCTAGACCTTACTGCTTCAAGCTTTGTCACTTTCAGCAAGTTACTTAACCTTTCTAGGTTTCAGTTACCTCAGTCTTAAGATGAATATGAAAGTGGTTCCTACTCGATAAACGGGAAAATGAAGGCAAGTGTACAGCATATAGTAAGTAAATATAAGCTTAAGTATCACTACGGAGCAGGGTGTCATGACAGGAGCATCAGGAATCTTCAGATCCTGGCTTGAGACCCAGTAGCTTCAATGCCAAGTGCTATCACCATGTATTTATTGAGTGCTTACTCTGCCATTAGCCCATGGTAGAGACTGGAGGTGGGGGAAGGGAAGAGAGAGAGCCAGGCTAAGACAACACCTGCTGAGAAAGGAAAATTAACTCATACCAAACACACACACACACACACACACACACACACACACACACACACATCTGACACACAGCTATACCAACAAACAAAAAATGGTTAATGAATGAGAATGAATAAATGTAGCACAGCATACACAATTAAACACCTAGGGTGGGGGTGGGGGGTGAGATCGGTAGGACTAGGAATACTCAGGGAAGGCAGCATGGAGAGAGAAATGGAGGAGGCGGGCCTTGAACTGAGATTTGAAGGGTTAGCAGAGGTGAAGGGAGAAAGGGAGGCTGCAGAGAAGGTGTGATGCTGAAATGAGTATGCAGCGAGTGCTTGTGCTGGCACAGTGACAAAATGGGCCTGACCGGACTGCAGGGTATATTTTGTTAGTTTAAATAGTTTGTAGTCTCTCTGATTATAATATATTCAATATAGAAAATTTGAGAAATCTTAGAAAGCATAAAGAATATGTGAAAGAAAAAACCTATACTCTTATCTCTGATATTTTTTCTTTAGTCTTTTAAGTGGACTTTTTTGTAAACTGTTTGTTTGTTCACATAATAAATATTTTTGAGTTCCTACCATTACTGGACAGTATTCTAGAGGCTGGTGATATAATAATAAGCAAGGCAAATAAATATTTGCCTACAAAGGGCTTAAGTTATAGTTTTAGAGAACTATAAATAAATAATGCAATATCAAGCAGCTAAAAAGTCTGAGAAGAAAATAAGCCTGATTAAGGAGATTGTGGGTGAAGGAGGGTTAGGAAGCTTATATAGGGTGTTTTGGGAAGGCTCTCTGAGGAAATGACGTTTGAGCAGATACTAGAAAGTTGGGAAAGAATGAGCCATTTGAAGATCTGGAAAAGAGCATTTTAGACATGAAGTCCCTGGGGCAAGAATGAGTTTAAGGAATAGTGAAAAGACCATTGCGACTAGGGTAGAGTGAGCACCAGGAGAGATGAGAGCAAGGCAGTACCCACAGGCCATGGTAAACATTTTGGGTTTTTCCTAAGCACAGAAGAAGCCAGTGGAGGGTTATAATGCTGTAGGGGGACCAGGGTGGAAACAGTGAGAGCAGTTGGCTAGCTACTGAAAGTGTCCATGAAAGATATGTGGCTTTTTCCTGGAGTGACTGTGTTGGAAGTTGTAAGAAATGTTGGCTTTGGGGATATTTGCAAAGGCAGAACCAATCAGCTTGCTTATGGGTTAGTATATGATACATGAAAAGGAGTGATGGAAGTGAATGATTTGAATACCTGGAAGAGAATAGTGGAAGGAATAGTACCTTTCCTGTGGGGGAACAGGTTCAAGGGAGGAAAATCAAGAGTTCTGTTTCACACATGGTAAGACTGGTGTGCCTATTACACATCCAGAATGAGGTTTTGCTGAGAGATCAGGCAGGATATTGGGAGTAGAGACAGCTACACGGAATCAACGTACAGAAGGTGCATCAAGCCCTGGGGACAGAAATAAACCTCATCAGACACGAGTCCAAATAGAGAAGAGAGCAGATATGAAGGCTGAGCAGTAAGAACTTAGAGGAAGAGGAAACAGCAACAGAGGCCAAAAAGGAGTAGGCTCTGAGCTGGCAAGAAAACAGAAGAGCGGGATGCTCAGAAGCCGAGGAAAGAGTTCACAAGGACAGAGTAGTCAGTCCATGCAATACTGCTGCGAGACTATGGCGAAGGGAGACAGCTGGCCACTGGATTTGACAATGATCCATTCCAGTGAAGTTTGGGATGAAAAGCATGATTAATGTAACTTAGAGAATAGGAGATAATGAACTAGAGATTACTTTCAAAGAGGTAGCTGGAGAACAACATGAGCACAAAGAATGAATTCTTTTTTGAAATGTGAAATTTTATATCATGCTCTTGTGCTAATAGGAAAAATGTGTATGTGTGTGTGTGTGTGTGTGTGTGTGTGAGAGAGAGAGAGAGAGAGAGAGAGAGAGAGAGAGAGAGAGAGAATATAAATATGAATGAATGTGAATGCCAGGAGTAAAATTTCTGAAGTGAAAGGGAATGGAATTCTGTGGCCAAATTGGCCTTAGGTAGGAGTAGAGATAGTTAATTCATTTTAACAGGAAGGATGGAAGAGTATAATGGGAGAGGTAAACTGGATAATTTGGTGATATATATTTTTAATAAATAAGTGGTACTCATCTTTTTAAATTCAGGAAGAGGAGGAAATTTTGGAGTTGTGAAGAGAGAGAAAAAGGTGTGAAATATTGTGCTGGGAAAGAAAGTAAACAAATTCAGCACTGAAATGTAAGACTTCTAATTATAAAATACTAATTCCCCCTTCCCCAATATCAAGCATAAGTATTCCCCCATGCTCTTATGTACTTTTAGTATAATCATTCATTAGGTGTGTGTAGTCTATCAGTGGCATTAGGTTATATATCTAATTGCTCATAAATATAAATAATAATGCAGTTAATGTCTTTAGGCATAAAGGTTTTTGTGTATTTCAGATTATTTCCTTAGCATAGATTTTCAGAAACAGATTAGGTCAAAAACTCTTAATTCATATAACCAAAATGCCTTCCAAAAAGATCATACCAATTAACACTTCAATAGCAGAGGATAAGAGACTATTTTATCACTCTCCTGCCAGTACTGAGCAGTATCACCTAAAATATAAAACAAAACTTTGCTGATTTGATAGATGAAGATCACAGTCATTTTAATGTGTATTTCTTTGCACATTCTTTCATATGTTTGGTAGCCATGTTTACTTTTAAAGTACTGGTTTTGAGTAGTTGAAAAGGTGAGTTCATACTAAGGAGAGCTCTGAAATCCTGGCTGAGGAGTTCCCATTCCATGTAGAAGGAAAGAGGGGGTCACAAAGATTTTTGAGCAGGGAAATGACATGTGAAGGCAATGTTTAAGGAAGTTTAGTCTAGAAGGAGAATGCAGAATGAAGAAAAATGAGGAAAACGTGGTGTCTGGAAGGCCAGCTCAGCAGATGTAATCCAGGCAGGGGAAGATGAGGACCCAAACCTGGAGGGTGGGGAAGGAAGCGGAGAAGAGAAATGGAAATGGACACTTTGTAGAAACGATCTACAGGAATTAGTGCTTCATTGGATATAGGAATGGGAGGAGGTGAGTTTTACAGGGTTTCAGTGTCCTAAGTCCAGAAGACAGGGAAAAAATGAAGAGTTTCCCCTTGTAACCTTGGCTAACCCATTTAATCTCTTTGAGGGTGTTTCCCCAACTGTTAAATGAGAATTATATCAGCTTTGCCCATTTCATGGTATTGTTATGAGGTCAATTAAAATCATATTAGTGAAGCTTTGAAGCTTTGAAAAGATGAAGATATAAGTGGTAATCACAGAAAGTAAAAGTATGCCTGGATAATAGGTGGTTGGGGGTAATGAATGTTTATAACGCAGCTATTTTGTTACCCTTAATCATCTCTTGCAGCAGACGTGAGCCTCATCCAATTTTTCTATCACTCAAATCCCAATTTAAGGCCAACACCATGAACAAATACAGCCAAAGGACTTGGATTCCAGCCAAAGAGACAAATGTATGGTTGTAAAGGAGAGAGGAATAGTGCCAAGAATGCTGATAAGCTAACATCTGGAACAGTTTCCTCTTTCCATCACATGGAGAAGAGGAGATGGGGTGAGAGGGTATCCCACATCAACAAGTAAAGCTCTTCCTTCTGATTTGCTCTCACATTGCACCATAACAAATGGCAGACATTGATGGCCCCCATCAGATATGCCACTCAAAATCTCATTCGCTACTCTTGTTATTTATTTCCCTTCTCACAAAATAGGCCAGCTACTGCCCTTATTATATTTTGCTCATAATTCAAATTTTCTGCCCATATTTATTCAGAGTTATCTCCTTCTTTAATGCCTTAACCTATTATTCCTCACTTCCTATTACCCAATTCCTGTGATACAGGCTCTGTTCTATGGAGAAACGCACTTTTTAAAGAGTTCTCTCTTTTTCATTCATTTTTTTTTCATTGTGATTAATTTTAAGCATTTAAAAAGTACATAAAAATACGACCCATGTACCACCATTAAGATAATCAGATGTCAACATTTTGCCATATTTGCTCTAGACCCCTCTCTTTCATATGAATAAAATGTGCAGCTAATCCTTTTCTGCTCCCTCTTTCCAGGGGCACCACTGTCCTGAAGTTGGTGCGTGTCATTCTCATTAATGTTTTTGTGCCTTTCCTACATAGGATATGTATCTCTATAGGCTATAAAATGATGTTTTGTGGGTTTAAAAATTCTGAATAAAAATATTATACAGCATGTATAATTTTTCAACTTGTTTTTACCTATTCAACATTTTAATATTTATCCTTGTTGATAAATGTAGATGGAATTCATTTTTAGGTATATTTTATTGATTTGATATTATAGTTGTCCCATTTTTTTCTCCCCTTTATCCCCCTCTACCCAGTATCCCCATTCTCTCCAGCATTCCCCTACTTAGTTCATGTCCATGGGATGTACATATAAGTTCTTTGGTTTCTCCATTTCCTATATAGCTCTTAAACTCCCCCTGTCTATTTGGTGCCTACCAATTATGCTTCTTATTCCCTGTACCTTTTCACCCATTTTCCCGCTCCCCACTCCATACTGATAAACCTCGAGATGTGGTCATATGTCTGTGATTCTGTTCTTGTTCCAGTTGTTTGATTAGTTTGTTTTTGTTGTTTTTTTAGGTTTAGTTGCTGATAGTTATAAGTTTGTTGTCATTTTACTGTTCATAGTTTTGATCTTCTTTTTATTAGATAAGTCCCTTTAACATTTCACATAATAAGAGTTTGGTGATGCTGAACTTTAACTTGACCTTATCTGGGAAGCACTTTATCAGCCCTTCCATTCTAAATGAAAGCTTTGCTGGATAGAGTCATTTTAGATGTAGGTCCTCGCCTTTCACGACTTGGAATACTTCTTTCCAGCCCCTTCTTTTTGGGCTACAAGGTTCCTTTTGAGAGGCTTAGGAACCTCTGGGATAACTTTAAAGATTCCAACATCCAAATCATAGGGGTGCCAGAAGAAGAAGAGGAAGAGCAAGAAATTGAAAACTTATTTGAAAAAATTGTGAAGGAAAACTTCCTCAATCTGGCAAAGGAAATAGACATACAAGTCCAGGAAGCTCAGAGAGTCCCAAAGAAGTTGGAACCAAAGAGGAATACACCAAGACACATCATAATTAAATTACCCAAGATTAAAGATAAGGAGAGAATCTTAAAAGCAGCAAGAGGAAAGAAGAGAGTTACCTACAAAGGAGTTATTATAAGACAGAGTTCATTTTTAACTATGTTGTATTCCATTGTATAAAGAATCCACAGTGTTGTTGTTTTTTTTAAATCCACTTCTTTACTGTAGGATAGATAAGTAGTTTTGATTGTGTTTGCTACTACAGAGAAGGCTACAGTGCACATCTGATACAGCTATGTGTACATAGTTATATATATCACCTTTTGCTGGGTTACAAGGTAATCCCAATTTCAACTCTACCAAGTATTGCAAAATTGTTTTCCAAAAGATACCAGTTTATACTTTAACCAGTAATGAGTAAGAGCTCATGTTTCCTCACACACTTACCAATACTTGACATTATCAGATTTTTAAAAACACTAATATTTACATGAGTAACATATTTCATAATTGTACAAATATATGTAAGTAAATTATAATTAATTTCTTTATAATTAACAATATATCTTGGAGCTGTCCCTTGTAAGTTTGTTTTTTATTTACTTTAATTGTATTTTTTGGTTACAGTTGACATTCAATATTATTTCCTATTAGTTTCAGGTGTATAGCATAGTGGTTAGACAGTTACATAATTTACAAAGAGATCTTCCCAATAATTCTAGTACACCCATACATAGTTAATACAATATTATTGACTGTATTCCTGATGCTGTACTTTACATCCCCATGACTATTTTGTAACTACCAATTTGTACTTTTTAATCCCTTTACCTTTTTCACCCATTCCCCCAACCCCTCCCACCTAGCAACCCTCAGTTTGTTCTCTGTATCTATGAGTCTGTTTCTGTTTTGTTTGTTCATTATTTTATTCTTTAGATTTCACATGTAAGTGAAATCAGTGATATTTGTTTGACTTAATTCACTTAGCATGATACCCTTTAGGTCAATCCATGTTGTTGCAAATGGTAAGGTTTTATTAATTTTTATGGCCAAGAAATATTCCATTGGATATATGTACCACACCTTGTTTATTCACTCATCTATTGATGGGCACTAGGGCTGCTTCCACATCTTGGCTATTGTAAATAACACTACAATGAACATAAGTGTGCATATATCTTTTTGAATTAGTGGTTTGGGTTTCTTTGGATATATACCCAGAAGAGCAATTGCTGAGTCATGGGTAGTTTTATTTTTAATTTTTTGAGAAACCTCCATACTGTTTTCCATAGTGGCTGCACCAATTTACAATCCCACCAACAGTGGGAGTTCTCTTATTTCCACATTCTTGCCAACACTGGTTGTTTGTTGATTTATTGATGATAGTCATTCTGACAGGTGTGAGATAATATCTTATTTTGGTTTTAATTTGCATTTCTCTTATGATTAGTGACATTGAGCATCTTTTCATATGTCTATTGGCCATCTGGATATCCTCTTTGGAAAAGTGTCTATTCAGGTCCTCTGACCATATTTTAATTGGACTTTTTTTTTGGTGTTGAGTTATATGAGTTCTTTTAAAAAAAAGATTTTATTTATTTATTTTTAGAGAGGGGAAGGGAGGGAGAAAGAGAAGGAGAGAAACATCAATGTGTGGTTGCCTCTCAAGTTCCCCCTACTGGGGAACTGTCCCATAACCCAGGCCTGTGCCCTGACTGGGAATTGAACTGGCAACCCTTTGGTTCACAGGCCAGTGCTCAATACACTGAGCCACACCAGCCAGGGTAAGTTGTATGAGTTCTTTATAAATTTTGGATATTAACCCTCCATCAGATGTGTCATTGGCAATTATCTTCTGCCATTTAGTACATTGTGTTTTCATTTTGTTGATGGTCCTTTGCTCTACAAAAACTTTTTAGTTTGATGTAGTCCCATTTGTTTATTTTCTTCTTTTGTTTTTCTTGTCTGAGGAAGTATATCAGGAGAAATATTACTAAGAGAAATGTCAGAGATTTTACTGTGTCTTCTTCTGGGAGTTTTGTGGTTTTGAGCCTCACATTTAAGTCTCTAACCCATTTTGGTTTACTCTTGTACATGGTGTAAGAAGGTACTGTAGTTTCATTTTTTTTTGCATGTATTGTTCCAATTTTCCCAGTACTATTTATTGAATAGAATGTCATTTTCCTATTGTAGATTCTTGCCTCCTTTATCATATATTAATTGATAATATAGACATTGATTTATTTCTGGACTCTCTATTCTGTTCCATCAATCTATGTGCCTGCTTTTGTGCAAATATCATGCTGTTTTGATTACCATGGCCTTGTAGTATAGTTTGATACCAGGTAGTGTGATACCTCCAACTTTGTTTTTCTTCCTCAAGATTGCTGTGGATATTCAAGGTATTTTGTAGTTCCACATGAATTTGAGGGTTATTTGTCCTAACCCTGTGAGAATATCATTGGTATTTTGATAGGGATTACATGGGATCTATAGATTTCTTTGGGTAGTATGGACATTTTAATGATGTTAATTCTTCCTACACATGAGCATGGTATATGTTTCCATTTATTTGTATCTTCTTCAAGTTCTTTCTTCAATGTCTTACAATTTTCCAAATACAGGTCTTTTACCTATTTTGTAAATATTTTCTAGGTATTTTTCTGATACAATTGTAAATGGGATTTTCTTAATTTTTCTTTCTGATAATACAGTATTCATATATACAAATGCCACTGATTTCTGAATATTAATTTTGTATCCTGCTACTTTACATTTATCAGTTCCAGTAGTTTTTGGATGGAATCTTTAGGGTTCTCTGCAGTATCATGTCATCTGCAAATAATGAGTTTTACTTCTTCATTGCCAATTTTGATATTTTATTTTTTTCTTGTCTGATTTCTGTAGGTAGGACTTCTAATACTGTTGAATAAAGGTGGTGAAAGTAGATAACCTTGTCTTGTTTCTTAAGGAAAACACTTTTAGCTTTTTCCCATTGAGTATGTTAGTGCGGGTTTATCATATGTAGCTTTAATTATGTTAAGGTGTGTTCCCTCTGTTCCCATTTTGTTGAGAATTGTTAACACAAATGGGTTTATATCTGTGATTAAAACCCATTTAAGATGAAACCCATTAAAAAACTCATTTGACTGGGTTTTGATATAATTTTTATTCTTCATTTTGTTTGTGTGGTGTATCACATTCAGTGATTTGCAGACCTTGGACCTAACTTGCGTTCCAGGAATACATCCCACTTGATCATGGTGCATGATCTTTTTAAGATATTGCTGAATCTGGTTTGCTAATATTTTGTTGAGGATTTTTACATCTACGTTCACCAGGTATATTGGCCTATAACTTTCTTTTCTTTTTTTGTAATGTCTTTTCCTGGCTTTGGAATCAGGATAATGGCAGCCTCATAAAATGAGCTTGGGAGCCTTATCTCCTTTTGACTATTTTAGGATAGTTAGAGAGGGATAGGTGTTAATTCTTCTTTGAATGCTTGGTAAAAAGTCACCTGTGGTGCTATTTGGTCCAGGAATTTTTTGTATGAAGTTGTTTTGATTACTGATTTGATTTTCTCTAAAATAATCCATTCAGATTTTCTGTTTCTTCTTGATTCAGTTTTACAAGATTGTATGTTTAGAAGATTGTGTTTCTAGAAATTTACTCATTTCTTCCACATTGTCTAATTTGCTGGCATATAATTGTTTGTAGCATTTTAAATAATCATTTGTATTGCTGTGATTTTGGTTGCTCTTATTTTTCATTTCTGACTTTATTTGTTTGGGTCCTTTCTCTTTTTTCTTGAGGAGTCCAGTTAAAGGAATATCAATCTTGTTTATCTTTTCAAAGAACCGGCTATTGGCCCTGGTCAGTGTGGCTCAGTTGGTTGGAGTGTCATCCTGCAAATCAGAAGGTTGTAGGTTTGATTCCTGGTCAGGGCACAAGCCTTGGTTGCTAGTTTTGTCCCCAGTCAGAGCGTGTACAAGAGGCAACCACTTGATGTTTCTCTCTCATATTGGTGTTTCTCTCCCTCTCTCTCTCCCTTCCTTCCTCTCTCTCTAAAATCAATAAGCATGTCCTCAGGTGAGGGTTAAAAAAATAAAATCAGCTCTTGGTTTCATTAATGTTTTGTATTTTTAAACTCTATTTTTTTTTTAATTTTCTGCTCTGATCTTTATTATTGCCTTCTTTCTCCTTATTTTTGGTTTTGTTGTTTTTTTTTTCTAGTCTCTTCAGGTGTAAGGTTAGATTGTTTATTTGAGACTCTTCTTGTTTCTTGAGGTAGCCTTGTATTGCTATGAATTTCCCTCTTTGGACTGCTTTTGCTGTGTCCCATAGATTTTGGGTCACTGTGTTTTAATTTGCACTTGATTTCTTCCTTGATTTCACTGTTTGTGTGTTTATCAGTTTTCTTGTAATTGATTTTTAGTTTTATATCATTGCAGTAAGAGAAGATACTTGAGATGATTTCAATATTCTTAAATTTATTGAGACTTGTTTTGTGGCCTAACATGTGGTCTATCCCAGAAAATATTCCATGTGCACTTGAAAGAATGTATATTCTAATGCTTTGGGGTAAAATGCTCTGAAAATATTAATTCTATCTGGTTTAATGTGCCACTTAAGGCCACTGTTTGTTGATTTTCTGTCTGAAAGATGAACCCATTGATGTCAAAGGGTTGTTAAGAGTCCCCTACTATGACTATATTACTGTCAATTTTTCTTTTTATATCCATCAATATTTGTTTTATACATTTAAGTGTTCAAATATTTACAAGTGTTATATCCTCTTGTTGGATTGATCCCTTCATCATTATGTAATGTCCTTCTTCATCTTTGTTTTAAAGTTTGTTTTTGTTTGATGTAAGTATTGCTACCTCACCTATTTTTTCATTCCCATGTGCATGAAATATGATTTTCCATTCCTTTACTTTTAGTCTGCATGAGTATTTTAATCTGAAGTGAGTCTGTTGTAGACAGTTTATGTATGGTTTTTTTTTAAGATTTTATTTATTTATTTTTAGAGAGGGAAGGGAGGGAGATAGAGGGAGAGAGAAACATCAATGTGCGGTTGCTGGGGGTCATGGCCTGCAACCCAGGCATGTACCCTGACTGGGAATCGAACCTGTGACACTTTGGTTCGCAGCCCGTGCTCAATCCACTGAACTACGCCAGCCAGGGCTGGGTTTTGTTTTTTTATCCACCCAGTTACCCTGTTTGGAGCATTTAATCCATTCACATTTAAAGTGATTATTGATAGGTATGTAGTTATTGCCATTTTATTATTCATATTTATGTTTTTTTCTTTCTTCTTTTTAAAGAAGTCCCTTTAACATTTCTTGTATTACTAGTTTGGTGATGATGAATTCCTTTGACCTTCTGCTGCCTAGGAAGCTTTATATCTCTCCTTCAATTTTAAATGCATAACCCTGACACATAGAATAGTCTTGGTTGTAGGTCCTTGCTCTTCATCACTGAATATTTTGTGTCAATCGCTTCTGACCTGCAAAGTTTCTGTCGAGAAATTAGCTAACAGTCTTACGGGGGCTCCCTTGTAGGTAACTGTTTTTTTTTCTTGCTGTTTTTAAGGTTCTTTGTCTTTCACCTTTACAATTTTAATAATGAGGTGTTTTTGTGTTGTCTCTTTGGGTTTATCTTGTTTGGGACTCTCTGTGCTTCTCAGACTTGTATATCTTTATCCTTTGCTAAGCAAAGGAAGTTTTCAGTCATTATTTCTTTAAATAGGTTCCCAACCCCTTGCTCTGTCTTTTCTCTTTCTTGTACCCCTAAGATGTCAATGTTGTTACACTTGATGCTGTCCCAGAGGTCCCTTAGATTATCCTCATTTTTAAAATTCTGTTTTCTTTTGGGTGTTCTGATTGTGTATGTTCTGCTACTTTGTCTTCCAAATCACTGATTTGATCCTCTGCTTCATCTAATTTGCTATTGATTCTTTCTAGTGTATTCCTCATTTCAGCTATTTTATTCTTCACTTCTGACTCTTTTTTTTCTTATGGTACATCTTTTTCATGTTTGCTATCTCTTTTTTGAAGCTTTCACTGATTTTATCTTTCTTTTAAGTTCTTTGGGCATCCTTTTAAGCAGTGTTTTGAACTCTGTCTGGTAGATTACTTGGTTCTATGTCACTTAGTTCTTTTTCCTGGAGATTTCTCCTTTTATATGGGACACATTTCTTTATTTCCCCCCTTTAGCTGCCTCTCTGTGTTTGTTTCTATATATTAAGTAGATATGCTATATTGCATAGCCTTGGCAGGGTAACCTTATATAGTAGGTGTCCTGTGGGCCCAGTGGCAGTTTCCATGAGTACCTCAGCTGGGTGCTCCAGGAGGGTCCTTTGTCTGTGGTGTGTGTGTCCTCCTGTTGTAGTTGAGCTTGGTCTCTGTTGGTACATCAGTGGGTGGAATTGACCCTCAGGATGGCTGATTGTGAGGATTGGCCATGACCATAATGTATGAGCTGAGGTCTTAGGCTAACTCCACCAAGAGGGATTCACCCCAGCAGGGCCTGGTGCCTGCTGAGATCTCCCTTTGGGTGTGCTGCTTGTAGAGCTAATTGGGTGATGCTCTATTTTGGTCTGAAGCTGACAACTGTGTATGTTTGTTCTAGAGATTCTTATGAGGGACTCTGGGGCAGGTCAATGTCAGATACTGCCTGTAACAGACCTGGGACTATCCATTAGGAGCTACAAACTGATCCATGGTTGGTAGCTGGGTCTGGATGTGTGTGGGAGGGGCCATGATGTGATCTGGCACTGGCTGCCACCAGAACTGGGCCTGGGATAAGTCAGCAAAAGACACAAGGCACACTGAGACCTGCCACTGGCTGCTGACTGTCCACAAGGCTCTGTTGTTGAAAGACCCTAGGGCTGGGTGAGGCAGGGTCTCAGGCAATCCCCAGGGTGGGGTGAGTGGTGCTCACCAGTAACCAGGTTCAGATTTGGCACTAGTGCTGGGCCTGAGGATAATTAGTAAAAGTGTCAGGGAACACCAAGACCAGCTCCCACAGCCTAGGGCTCTCAGGGAGTCATCAGGGTGGAGGTAGTGGAGATCACTAGGCTAATGCAGATTCAGATTGGGTCGTGTGGAGAGAGGGACAACACAGGGACAAAGGCAGCTGTCCCTCCAGGCCTTGCCCCAACACCACACAACTCAGTTTTCCTTTGTCTCTGGCACCCCTCAAGCTGCTGTCATTTATGTGATTTTTATCATATAAATAGCCAATTATCCCAGTGTCATTTACTCAGTAATCTCTGTTCCCATTGAGTTGTGGTGTCAGTTCTGTCAGATGCTAAGTTTCCATATATTTGTATGGTTCTACTTTTAGGTTCTCCATTTGTTCATGATGATCTATTTATTTACCCAACACAACTTATGATTGCTTGGTAATACATTTTGATATTTGGTGTGGCATGATCCCTTCTTCAAAATTGTCTTCGCCCTCTATAACTCCAATATGAATTTCAGGTTTGGCTTGTTGAATTCTGTAAAAAGCACTGTTCACATATTGATGGGAATTCCGCTGAATTTATTTAACAATTACAGGAATTTTTTATATTTATTTTCAAGTTGAAACAAATGAAATTGCCAATACTTTGACATAAAAATGTTTCAACCTAAATAATTATTCCCATTCAAGAATGTCAAATATCTTTAAGTTATTTAAGTCTTCATTTATATCATTAAAGTTTTATGATTTTCTCTGTAAATATTGTGCTTTTCAGTTATATTTATTCCTAGCTATGTTACAATTTTTGTTGTTATGCAAAATGGTATTTTCTCTTTCCCCTTTTGGTGTCAGTCATCAGATCTAACAAGTAGAATTCACTTAGAAGTGTGATGTTCTGCTTTATGTTGCTGACATAATTTAATTGTAAGCCCGCTTGCTTCTAGAGGGATGGCTGAAGTGATTTCCAACCCCTAAAAGCATAACAATTCCCATAGAAATTTACAATTTATTTCCCTTTATTATAGGAAGCTGTATCAAATTGTATGAACAGGACACAGAGCAGGATCTGTAAATGTGGATGTCTTCAGGGGCCAGGCACATAGCATAAATGAGTAGGGGATGAGATCATGAGATCATGGGAGAGGAACCAGGTATGGAGCATAGAGGGCCTGTCTCCCATATAAAGGCAGAAGCATTAGCTCTAATCAATTGGAATCTAGAAAATTGAGTTCAGAATTATCTTCTGAGTTTTAAAGAGAAGATAGAAATCTGGATTTTTCAAAATAAAGCTCATGATTTTTAAATGCTGGGGATCAAATCAACTTATTTCAATTTGCTGTGAGGACCAGTACAGCTTGTATGCTAGGTAGATTAGACACAACTTTGACCTAAAGGATGTACATGGGAATATACTGCTATATTTTTATTAAGGAAAGACCTCTATGATTAGGCTGTCTGCCTGGCTTTCCAGTGTCTGTCCTGTTATATCCCTAAATGTATCCCTGGTGTGAACCATACTGATCTAGTGACAGTTCTTGATAAGACACAAGAACTTTGTACATTATTATTTTCTGAGCTGCCACTTGACTGGCATTCACTTGTTATTAACATTTAGCTCAAGGATTAGCTGCTCTGGAAAGCATCTTCTCATGCTCTTGGACCTGTACTCTATTACTCTTGTACCACCTTGTCTGTGCCTCTGCTCTGGCACTTTCCACTTTGTAGTGAACGTGCTGATTTTCTCACTTGCTCTTAGAGAGCAGTAACTGTGCTGTCTGTACTCATTAATGAGTCCTCAGTATCTAGAGCTGTACCAACAGATAGCAGACATTCAGTAACTGAGTAAATGTCCAAATAAACCAAGACAATAGCAAAGGGAATTTAGGGGTGAGGAAAGGAGTGAGCATTGCCATGTTTGTGAAGTTATGAAGCTAAGGTGGCAGAAAATGCTGACTCCTTATGTAGTATTGACTATGACTCGCTGAATGAGCAGCTCTCCTCAGTCTGTAAAATTGTATGTCAGTTAATATTTTTGTCTTACAATTGATTTGAAGAGCTCCAGTTCCTAGAGGTTAGAAATGCAGACTCAGGTCATTTCATAGTTCTGCTAGAACATTAGCCCTAAAGGGTCAAGTAAAATTTCACACTGAGTTATTTTTTGTAGGAACTTGCAACGTACTCCAGGAAATCAGATGATGAGGCTCAGTGTCAAGACATGCGTTATCTCTTGTGTTGGTTGCTAATGGGGGTTGTGGAGCAGTGTGTGATGATGTTGGTCTACATATTTATCCATGGGATATAGTCTAAATTTTAAACCCATGTCCACTCCTTCAGTTTTTAGCATTTTCAAGGGATTGCAATCTTGCCATTTATATATAAGCATTTTTGTCCAGGGAAGAACAAGGAATAGAACTTTAATTCAGTTTACCACTGAGTAAATAAGTCTGCAGATTTTGGATTCACACATTTGATGAAATAAGGGCACAACATTTGTTTGCTTTCTGTTTCTCACACAAAAATCTGACTTGTTGTTTTCCTAAATTGTCTAATAGATTGACCAATGACTTACACTTTGTTGTTCTGTTGAGCATTTGTACTTCTGACTTAAAGAATATTATGTACATCCAATGTGGCCAAATTGTCATCATCAAAACTCTCTTCATCTACCAAAGTCTGATTCAAATGACATCTTCATGAAGCTTACCCTGAGCACCTCAATCAGATGTGCTAATTTATATTTAGTAGCATTCACACCATTCATGTTGTATATTTATGAATAACCTTTGTACCTATTATGTGTAAGTTTTTCAAAGGTAAGGGCTAAGTTTTCTCTTTTTCATTTTCTCTAGAATATAACAAAATGTCTAGTTCATGGTAGGTAATTAATATATGTTTGTTGTTTTAATGAAGTAAAAAGTAAATTTCATTTGTTATTATTATGATAGGCTCTCCAACTAAATGATAAATTCTCTGAAGTTGGCACATGATATACTTTCAATAAATGTAAGTTATTGTGATGGTGATGTGTACAGCTCCAGGTACATAGTAAATAATCATACCTTTAGGCTGCTGGCTCTTTTTTATATGATTGATTTAATTATTTTTTCAGCAGGAGAAAAAAGAATAAAGCTACAAGATTCTTTTAATATTTTTACAATGTGGACTTCTAGCCAAGATGGAGGCATAGATAGACACACTGTGCCTCCTCACACAACCAAAAGAAGGACAACAACAAATTTAAAAACAAAACAACCAGAACTGACAGAAAATTGAACTGTATGGAAGTCTGACAACCAAGGAGTTAAAAAGAAACATCCATCCAAAGGGGTAGGAGGGGCGGAGACAGGCAGCCAAGTGGAGAGAACTCTTGGCAAGGTGGCTGCTGGAGGACTGGGCAGTCCCACATTAGCATGCAGATAAACAAGAAGGAACAACTGGGGAATGAGACTGACTGTGCAACCCAGGGTTCTAGTACCAGGAAATAAAGCCTCAAAGCCTCTGACTGAAAACACCTGTGGGGGTTGAGGCAGCAGTGGGAGAAACTCCCAGCCTCACAGGAGAGTTCGTTGGAGAGACCCACAGGGTCCTAGAATGTACACAAACCCACCCACCTGGGAATCAGCACCAGGAGGGCCCAATTTGATTGTGGGTGGCAGAGGAAGTGATTGAAAACTGGCAGAGAGCAGAGCAAGAGGCATTGTTCCCTCTTGGACCCTTCCCTTTCCCCACAGACAGCATCACAAAGCAGCAATGTGAGTTGCCCTGCCCTGGTGAACACCTAAGACTCCACCTCTTACTGTGTAACAGTTGTGCCAAGACAAAAAAAAATGGCCCAAATGAAAGAACAGATTAAAGCTCCAGATAAAATATAACTAAGCAATGAAGAGATAGCCAACATATCAGATGCACAGTTCAAAACACTGGTAATCAGGATGCTCACAGAATTGGTTGAATATGGTCACAAATTAGAGAAAAGAGTGAAGGTTATAAAAAGTGAAATAAAGGAAAATGTACAGGGAACCAACAGTGATGGGAAGGAAACCGGGACTCAAATCCACAGTTTGGAGCAGAAGAAGAAAAGAAATATTCAACCAGAACAGAATGAAGAAACAAGAATTCAAAAAAATGAGGAGAGGCTTAGGAACCTCCAGGGCATCTTTAAATGTTCCAACATCCAAATCATAGATGTGCCAGAAAGAGAAGAGGAAAAGCAAGTAATTGAGACTTATTTGAATAAATAATGAAGGAGAACTTCCCCAATCTGGTGAAGGAAATAGACTTTCAGGAAGTCCAGGAAGCTCAGAGAGTCCCAAACAAGTTGGACCCAAGCAAGCACACACCAAGGCACATCATAATTACATTACCCAAGATTAAAGATAAAGAGAGAATCTTAAAAGCAGCGAGAGAAAAGGAGACAGTTACCCTCAAAGGAGTTCCCATTAGACTATCAGCTGATTTCTCAAAAGAAACCTTTCTGGCAAGGATGGGCTGGAAAGAAGTATTTGAAGTCATGAAAGGCAAGGACCTCCATCCAAGATGTCTCTATCCAGCAAAGCTTTCATTTAGAATGGAAGTGCTTCCAAGAAAAGGTCAAGTTAAAAGAGTTCATCATCACCAAGCTCTTATTCTGTGAAAGTTAAAGGGACTTATTTAAGAAAAAGAAGACCAAAACTATGAACAGTAAAACGACAACAAATTCACAACTATCAGCAACTGGATCTAAAAAAAAAACAATAAAAACAAACTAAGTAAACAACTAGAACAAGAACAGAATCACAGAAATGGAGATCACATGGAGGGTTATCAGCAGGGGAGTGGGAGGGGGAGAGAAGGGGAAAAGGTACAGAGAATAAGTAGCATAAATGATAGGTAGAAAATAGACATGGGGAGGTTAAGAATAGTATGGGAAATGGAGAAGCCAAAGAACTTATATGTATGACCCATGGACATGAACTAAAAGGGGGGAATGCTAGTGGAAGGGGGTGGTGCAGGGTAGAGGGGAATAAAGGGGGTAAAATGGGACAACTGTAATAGCATAATCAATAAAATACTTTAAAAATATTTCTACAGTGTTAAAACTAAAACTGAACTCCAGGTATGTGTGTAAATAAGTACATCTAGAACGCAAAAGGGTTAAATAAGATTTTTTCTTTTGAAGATACAAAAATTTAAGCTTTTCTTACATTTATTTATTTACCTCCCTTTTTAAAATTCTATATTATTGATTATGCCATTTCAGTTGTCCTGAATTTTCCCCCTATGCTTGCCTCCACCCAGCATCCCCCACTCTCTCAGGAAATCCCCACACTATTGTTCATGTCCATGGGTCATGCATCTAAGTTCTTTGGTTACTCCCTTTCCTATATTACTTTACATCCCTATGGTTATTCTGTAATTACCTATTTATACTTCTTAATTCCCTCACCTCTCACCTATTCTCCTACACCCCCTCTTTCATCTCTTTGTCTTTAGCCTTTGGCATTTTAATTATGATGTGTCTTGGAGTGGGCCTCCTTGTGTCCGTCTTGTTTGGGACCCTCTGTGCTTCCTGGACTTGCACATTTATTTTCTTCACCAAATTAGGGAAGTTTTCTTTCATTATTTTTTCAAATAGATTTTCCAATTTCTTGCTCTTCCTTTTTTCCTTCTGACACCCCTATGAAGCAAATGTTGGATTGCTTAAAGTTGTCCCACAGGCTGCTTACACTATCCTTGTATTTTGTATTCTTTTTTCTTCTTGTTCTGCACGGTTGTTTTTGGCTTCCTTATGCTCCCAATCATTGATTTGATTCTCGGCTTCATCCACTCTACTATTGTTTCCTGTAAATTGTTCTTGATTTCAATTAGTGTATTTTTTTTGTTTTAGACTGGATCTTTTTATGCAGTTAAGGTCCTCACTTAGTTCCTTGAGCATCCTTATAAACAGTGTTTTGAACTCTGCATCTGATAGATTGCTTACCTCCATTTCATTTAGCTCTTCTTCTGGAGTTTTGATCTGTCCTTTCATTTGGGCCATGTTTCTTTGTCTCTTCATTCTCAAAGCCTCCCTGTGTTTGTTTCTATGTATTTGGTAGAGGTGTTTTGACTCTGTGTCTTGGTAGTGGGACCTAATGTAGTAGGTGTCCTGTAGGGCCCAGTGGCACAGCCTCCCCTATCACTCAAGCTGGGTACTCAAGGTACACCCTTCCTCTGGGCTGAGTATACTCTCTTCCTATAGTTGAGCCTTGGTTGCTGTTGGCAGGTCAATAGGAGGGATTTACCCAGGCCAGTCAGCTGCAAGGTTTGGCTGTGACTGCTAAGCACCAACCCCCACCTTCCATGGAGGATCAGCTGTGCAGGGACAGGGTGGTTGTGTTCGGACATGGTCTGTAGCTGTCCACTGGGTGTGCTGGCCTTGATGTTTCCCGGATGGTGCAGGCCAAGATCATCCCCTATCTGTGTTTAGCCTGGGACCACCCTTCCTGAGTTAGAAAATAATATGAGATGGCTGCTACTTGTGCTGGGCTTGGAGATTTCCAGGGGAAGCCAAGCTGTGACTCTAGGCTGCTAGCCTGAGGCTCACAGAGGCCAGCTGCTGCTTGTTTGAGAGGACTTAGGAAGTTGTGAAGCAAGAGCCAAGACCAGACATTCATATGGAAAACCAGTTTGGGTGCGTCCGTAAGATGGATGGGGTGGAGTCATGGGGATCTCCAAGGCAGGTCAAACAGTGTTAGCCAGGTTGATGGAATCTTAGATATGGCACCAATCTGCTGGCCCTGTGGGAGAAGGGCCCGGAAAAGGGACAATGGCCTCTGCTCACCTCAATGCCAAATACCTCAGCCCCCCTCTACAAGCCACTGGTTCCCCTCAAGCCACCTCCCCAGTGCCAGAGCCCAGAGGGAGTGAGTCTGAGTAGGTGAGTCCATATGTGGGTTCTATAAGAGGAACTTCTTGGGGCTCCAGAGGTTTCTTCCACTGACTCAATTTCTGCTGGTTTTTGCAGCCAGATGCTGTGGGGACTTATCTTCCTTCCTGGGCTGGGGGGGCCTGGTTTGGGCCTGGGATTCCTCATTCCTGATACCCCTTCTGAATTTTTATTTACCACACAGGTCAGCCTGTTCCTCGTCTGTGCCCTTCCTACCAGTCTGGATGGATGTGGTTTCTTTAATTCCGTAGTTGACTTTCATTCAACTTGGTTTTGGTTGGTTCTAAGTGATGGTTGTTCTATATTTTAGTTGCCATTTTGTTGTGGTTGTGGGAAGAGGTGAGCCATGTCTGCTTACGCTGCCATCTTGATCAGAAGTCTCTAAGCTTTCCTTATATTTAACAAGCTCCATAGAACAGATACCATAGAACAAGCCCTTCTTCATCATCTCTACCTTCAGGAAGTGAACATGGGCAGCGAGCCCTGTGTTCAGTGTTCCCCAGAGAGCCTGCTTTCTATTGCTGCCTCCAAGCAGCAGCCAGCTGGTAGCTCTTAAAGGCACTGATTATTGAACTAAGGACCAAAAGAACCAAAACATAGATTCAGGATGGCTAAAGGTAACTGAAGAAAATTAGGGAGAGCATGTCTGATTGATTTCCCACAAAGAATACAAAGGCTATTTCGTATATCCAGTCTTTGGAAGTTTGGAAAACTATGTCTGGGGAAAAGAAATCCAAGTTTAGTAAACTATGTAGGCTGACAACATTGGGAAATGAAGGATGATGGACTCATTAAATGGCACTAAAATATAAATGAGTCCAGTGTGTTCAAATGGTTACCGTGTGGCCTCTTTCTTGTCTATGGTGAATTTTACCCTAAGGTCAAACCTCGTGGAAAAGCCTTTGTAGATGTGAGAAAAAAGAAGTTGGTGAAAGGTGGAATAATCTGAGACATAGTGAAAAGCAGCTTCATGATAATGTGTTAAGTAGGAAGAGAATTATGAGATGTTAAAAACAGATGGTCTAAAGGAAATCTGATGGGAATGTGATCCCTGATGAGACAACTTACTCTTTAGCCATGGAAAAGACAGAGAAAAAAGAGGAGCTCTTAGATAAGAGTAGGACTGATGACAGTGGTGAAAGAAGCTATATATATTATTCTTCTCCATGTAATAAAGAAAAAGCCATAAACCAAGGTGCTTTCATTGGGGATAATATCTAGTCCTTTGCTAATTTAACTTATAAAATTAGGTTATGATAATAGAAAAGTTTCCAAAAGCTTTCAAGAAGTTATAAACTCGTTGACTTGAAGGGGTTATAGTGGAAGTAAGCACCTTGAAACTGTGCCAAAAACACATGTATTTTTAAACATTTAAAAATGAAAAGCATTTTTGTGTCTATCCCCTGTGAACTTTGCTGTTGTTCTAATGAAGTACTTCAAAATGATTCAGGCACATCAAATGGTCTTGAAAACGTGTCAAGCAGAGCTAATTCTATGATTATTAGCTATAAAACCTTAGTTATCAACTACATATATCTACAAATTGTGAAATACGCACATGTACACACACATGCACTCATCCTTGCCCCAACAAGTTCTTGTGGTGTGTTCAGATTTGCCACAGCTCCTCCATGAGGTTGGGTGCATTTATACTGCAGGATATAGCCACTCATCTAAATGGCCTTTCTGTGTGTAGTGAAGCAGTGTTTTTGTGACCATTTTAATAGCATTGCATTGCATAAGAGGTTAAAGTTAAGGAAGTGTTTTTCCATCAGAAGAAGAATAGCTAAATAAATTATGGGAATACATAGTATATTATAGTGCATAGCTGCTAAAGTGAATGAGCTAGAATAATATGTACTGACACAGAAAGAACTCCCAGACAAATTGTGATAAAAGCCAGTCATAAAACAAAACAGCATGGTCTCAGCTCCGATTTGTCTTACAGATACTGGCTTTCCCATAAAACCCCACTATTGGCCCCTCACTATAATCCATGATCTTGTTTTCTTCATCGTAGCAGTTATTACTATCTCATTGTATGTTATATGCTTACAGTTTTGTTTGCTTACAAAATTTATGACCTGTAATTTTCCATTAGAATGTAAATTCAAGGTTCCTGCCTTGTCCCCAGCACTAGTGTATTTCTGGCCCAGAGCTGGCTCTCAGTGAAGAGCTGATGAAGGAATGAATGACTGAATCCTGTTCATTATTTGTCCCACTCTTGCCTCACATTTGAACATATGCATATATATATATATATATATATATATATATGTAAAAACAGAAAAATCATTGACAAGGTACACATTATACAGTTATCATGTGTTAATTCTGCATAAGGGAAATTTTTATAATTTTTTCTGTTCTAGTACTATGTAATCTTTTACCATAAAATGTGTTCATGTATTGCTTATTTAATTAAAATAAATATTGGTAGTTTAAAAAATGAAACTGTAGGCATCTTTATCATCAGCCAAGAGCCATTGAATTAAAGCTTGAAAACTATATAGATCCAAATACTTAAACATTTGCAAAACTTTATAATATTGACTATAAAGGAACAATGAAATATTTTTGAAGCAAGAAAAATGTATTTACACTTCACAAGAATTTACAAATTTAGATCAAAGCAATAAAAGGACAAATCAAAACCCATTCCATCAACTGGCCCCTATAAAGTGTGTATGTGTGTCAGGGGAAAGTATGGCATATAATATGTTTTTTAATTTTTTTCATTTGTCAGTGATGTTCAGTTTAATTATGACCAAGTTAAATGAGATAGCTCCATAAGCAAATATACGAATTCATTGTTTAAGACTCCTTAGCAGCAGAGGTTATGTGAAAATCAGGTTTATCACTTGGATGTGGAGTGGAGCAGGCATAGACTTTCTTTTATAACTATATTTTATTGATTATGTTACAGTTTTCCCATTTTTTCTCCACATTATCCCCCCTCTGCCCAGCACCCCCACCAACCCTCCAGCATTCCCCCCCCTTATTTTGTGTCCATGGGTTATACATGTATCTGTCTCCTGTACTATTCTTAACCTCTCCCTATCTATTTCATACCTGCCACATATGGTTCTTGTTCCCTGTACCTTCCCCCACTTCTTCTTCCCCACCCTGCTGAAACCCTCCATGTGATCTCCATTTCTCTGGTTCTGTTCCTGTTCCAATTGTTTGCTTAGTTTTTGTTTTTGTTTTTTGGTTCAGTTGTTGACAGTTGTAAGTTTGTTGTCATTTTACGGTTCACAGTTTTTGATCTTCAATTTCTTAGATAAGTCCCTTTAACATTTCATCTGATAAGGGCTTGGTGATGATGAACTCCTTTAACTTGACCTTATCTGGGAAGCACTTCATCTGCCCACCAATTCTGAATGATAGCTTTGCTAGGTAGAATAATCTTGGATATAGGTCCTTGCCTTTCATGACTTCGAATACTTCTTTCCAGACCCTTTTTGCCTGCAAAGGTTTCTTTTGAGAAATCAGCTGATAGCCTTATGGGAACTCCTTTGTAGGTAACTTTCTCCTTTCTTTTTGCTGCTTTTAAGATTCTTTCTTTATCTTTCATCTGGGGTAACTTAATGATGATGTGCCTTGTCATGTTCCTCCTTGGGTCCAACTTGTTTGGGACTCTCTGGGCATCCTGGACTTCCTGGAAGTCAATTTCTTTTGCCAGATTGGGGAAGTTTTCCTTCATTATTTGTTCAAATAAGTTTTCAACTTCTTGCTTTTGTTCTTCTCCTTCTGGAACCCCTAAGATTCTTATATGAGAATGTTTAAAGTTGTTCCAGAAGTTCCTAAGCCTTTCGTCATTTTTCTTTTGAATTCTTGTTTCTTCATTTTGTTCTGGTTGGATGCTTATTTTTTTGTTGTTGTTCCAAATTGTTGATTTGAGTCCTGGTTTCCTTCCCTTTGCTGTTGGTTCCCTGTATATTTTGCTTTATTTTACTTTGGGTAGCCTTCATTTCTTCCTTCATTTTGTGACTGAGCTCAACCAATTCTGTGAGCATCCTGATTACCAGTGTTTTGAACTCTGCATCAGATAGGTTGGCTATCACCTCATCGCTTAGCTCTTTTTTTTTTTGAGCTTTGATTGTTCTTTCATTTGGGCCATATTTCTTTGTCTCAGTGCACCTCTTCTGTTATAAGGGGCAGGGCCTTAGGTGTTCACTAGGCTGGGCAACCCATGTTGCTGCGTTGAGGCGCTGTCTGTGGGGGAGCAGTCAGAGAGGGAACAATGCCGCTCACTTGCTCTGCTTCAGCTCCACCTTTCAATGAACTCTCTCCTGTGAGACAAGAAGTTTCTCCCACCATTGCAACTCCTGCAGTAGTTTACAGCTAGCTTTGAGTCTTTAGTTTCCCATTCAGCCAGCCCCACGGTTCCACTGCCTTGCTGAGTGTCCTCTCCACTCACCTGCCAGTCTCTGGTCTCCGCCCCTCCTACCGGTCTGGGTGAATGTTTCTTTAACTCCTTGGTTGTCGGAGTTCCCTGCAGTTTGATTTTCTGGCGTTTCTGGTTGTTTATTTTTTTTAGATTGGTTGTTATCCTTCTGCTGGTTATGTGAGGAAGCAAAGCATTTGTACCTATGCCTCCATCTTGGCCAGAACTCAGGAATAGACTTTATTTATTTGACTTTTTCAGCAATTCAGAATAATGTGAGTGATAGGCTGAGTTCACTGAATAAGTTATCTGAGGATATATTTGTGTACTTATTTTCCTTAATTGCATCGAGCATAGTGATGACCCCAGCTGCACTGCTATGTCACTTTTGGTTCTGGCTACACCGCTTCAAGTTTGTACTTGGGTAGAGGAGGGGTTTCCATGGTTACTGTAGATATGTGTAACAGAAAAACCTCATGTAATTTTTTTTGCTAAGAGATAGAGAAGAAGACTTATCTAAGGTACTGTAAGAGTTTTCCTTCTTTAGTCTCCCAGTTTTCTGTGTAGATTGGGCATTGAGACCCCTCCTACTCTAAGAGCCCAAACAGGGATGTTAGTTTGGGGGTTACTGACTTTGGATGGGGTACATCCAAGTCAGTAACTTTGGATTACAGGGAGTCACAGTCAACTCCCTGAAATCTCTGGGTTGACTGCTGGGTGTCTTCTCTCCCTTGTCCCCCATCATATTTCTATGTTTCTTTATTTTTCTCTTCTTTGGTTTTTCGTTCCCCATTTCTTTTTCTCCGCTCCTGGCCCTGCAAACATCAACTGCTCTTTAGACAAAACAAGTGGCTGATCTCAGCCATGTCACACTACAGTTCCATGTGTTGCATCAGAGGTCACAGAAAGAATTAAAAGAGGAGGCTGATTCACAGTCAAAAGGGAGAAGCTGTCATGGGCATGAGGTTTCCATTTGAGATGATGAAAAAGTCCTGAAACTAGACAGTGGGGATGGTTGCACAGCATTGTGGACATACTTAATGTCACTGAATTGTACACTTCAAAGTGGTTAGAATGGTAAAATTTATGTTATGTGTACTTTGCCACAATAAAAAAAAAGGGAGGGGCCTTTCCCAAAGCAATGGCCACATTTGTGAGTTCTCCTCTCCCATTTCTTACATCCTAAATTTTTCATTTGAAAATTTTAGGACTTTTAAAAAACGCACACAATGGGGAGTGGTGGGGGATAATGGAGACAACTGTACTTTAACACCAATAAAAATGTGGAAAAAATAAAAAAGCACACAAGGTCTTAACCAGATGACAGGGTCCCTGCCATTGATGTGAATGGATTTGTGCCACCCAGTGTGTGATCCCTCGGGTGCGTCCTGCTATGAGGCGTTTCTGGGCTGAATGGGGATGAGGATGATATGCTGGAAAATACATCCAAGAAGTCTGGGGGGGGGAAGCATTATGATATAATATAATGCTGTGTATATATGTGTAAGACCTAAATAAGCTGGAACTTGACAAGGAAGAGGTATATTGGAGGGGGTCGAGATCGATTCTCCATAAATAACTTTTGATTTCCAATACAAAAGGGGACTGTACTCTTGGGCTACTTGACTTTCCTGGGTGTAAATTGTAGAACTCTGCAGCTGTTCCCATCAGTCTCCTTGAACTAGCCAGACATTAGCAAGTCACTGCAGAATTTCTGGAAGCGAATGAAGTAATATTCTCCATTTTTCACCATGTTAGGGCTATGGTTCAAGTCAGGCTTCCTTTTTTTTTTCTGGGGTTGGGCTTGTAGCCAACCAACTGTATGTCTTCCCTGCTATTACCCCACTCCACTTCTTAATTTCATTCCTCTCTCTTCACCTTCTAAATGGAAGTTTTTCCTTAAGAAAGAACCAAGCCTTGGTTCTGCAACATGTTCAGGATGTCCCTTATGCTTATATTTTTGTCAGAGGTACACCTAAACCTTAAGAACTTGTTTGAAGATTTTGGCAGGGGAGAAGAGCTACTGGCATATCCGCTAGAGAAGCCGGGCCCTTCTTGGTCTGGGTACATGACACATTGAAAAGAAGGGAATGGTGAGAATGGCTGCTTAGCCAATCACATCAACAGACCAGCTGGCTCTGTGGGAGTCATGGATGGAGCAGCCAGCTCCCCTTCCATGCACCACCCTAGTGTACCTGGGAATCTTGTACACATTTCTTTTCTGCAATATTTCTTAATTCACTATGCACTATAAGGGTGGGTTTCATGAGTAAGGAAAGGCAATTACTACTCAAGTTTTGCAAAAGATAATTGACATTTCTGGATTTTATTTTTACTAAGAAATCAGGCAGAGCTGCTAATTCAAATAGCCTGAGGGTGACAGTCAGTCATCCCCAGGCATTAATATTCCCATTCATCTCTTTCCTCTCCTTTTCCTTAAGATCTCTCCTAGGTCTATGAAAACCACTTTAAACTTCAGATATAATTCTGTTTTCCCGGGTACTATGACAGGTCACCTTGGTCTGAATGTGCATTTACAGGTACAGATATTTGGTGTCAGTGATACAGTGGTGATAGGAAAAAACTCCCTGTTAAGTCACGAAATAGTCCTGGGGACTAAGGTTCCCAGGTCACTAATTCATAATGAATATCATTAATCAGTGGGTTAGAGCAACTCTCCTCTTCCAACCTCAGTCTATTTAAGACAGAACTTACTCTTTCTAAACTCTTTGTTGTTCCAATCTTACTGTTTTAATCTTAAAGTATTCTGAAAATATCTTGCTGTTATAGAAATTTAGTTTAAGTAATAGTTTGATGATGGTTTTTTGGGTTCAGGCAGGCCTGACTAAAAACATCTCAGGTCAATATTGCCTTCTGTCTTCTTGAATATTTTCAGAGAAGGAGAGTTTGTTACTTTGTTTAGCATTCTAATGACTTTTCCAAATACCCCAATTTTCTCTGCACAATGGTTTGTGTGATGATTCATTCTTGTGTCGGTGTAAAACCAGGCTAGACAGGCCTTTTGCCATATCTGCTTTGCAAACGTATCTCGGATCCTCACAGTGCCAGTTCTGAAGGAAGTTGCCAAACTTCTCCTTGTTCACACAATATGTCCTTTAAAAATACTTAGGGCCTCTTTGGAGGATCTGTGAAGTATGAGGTAGATGGGTAACTGTTGATCATTTTGAAGGAACTGCTGGTCCCTTGGCCACGTGGCTGGAGAAGTAGTGAAGACATTGGGAGTCAAACATTTTCCAAGGTGATCTCTTTCCATCATCCCAAGTCTGGATGCAAACCATGTACATTTTTAGCCCAACAGGAATGAATGTTTCCTAAAAGAGCTTTGCTGTCTCTGTACCTCTAAGACTTGAACAGTACTCAAAGCAGCCACTGTCACACAGAATTTGTCTCCAATGAGAACTCTTGCATGGTGCTTTTTGGTATGGGTCCTTCCATATTATGTGTGTGTGTGTTTTTTTTGTTTTTTGTTTTTGTTTTTTGGTATGCCCAGTCCATTCTCTTTTCCCCTGTCTCTTCAAAGTAAATACGTCTCAAATTACCTCCCTCTTTCAACTCTTTGCACCTCATTAGTCCCTGTTAATAGTTACCAATTCCTTCTTTGCTCACTTCTAATGTGAATGTTCTCCTACCTTCATTGCTTCTCACATATTTTCTCTTTATCTCTTGTCCATTCTCTGCATTTTAATCCTGTGATTGAGCCATACTATTTTCTACTTGTCCCACTTATTAATTCACCTTATCTCATTTTAGACCCATTAAATCTGGTTAATAGAAATGATGATAGTGAGTAAGGACACAGTTGCTGCTTGAAGAAGCTGTATTCATTTAAACACAGGAATTAATTACACTAGATATTCGGTTATGCCAATTTTAGTTTTCTTGTTGATTGCTGTACTTGCCAAGCCAAGAATAGCACCAAACACAAAGATGTGTCTTATTAACGTTTGCTGAGTGAGTAAAAGTGTGTTGGGCTGATACGCAATGCATTCTAGAACTTTAAAAATTGAAAAGTAAGTTGATTTGAGTTTGAAATGATTTTTAACTTTATATATGGCATGTCTGCTTTTAAAAAGTGCTTTAAATCTTTTTATTATGCTTTACAAATTTTTAATAAATAAATTAAAAAATAAACTGTAGTCTTTAGGAAGCTTACTCTTTAAGGGTTGGAAATGAGAAAATAAATATTCATTGTTTAAATGCATGCTTGTTAATGGCCATGAGGTCATTTAAAACTAGTACCTCTTTGTTCTTTTGTGAGTGACATGTACTGAGCATAGCCCCACCTCCTCAGGTGCAGAGCACAGGCTCACGGTCACTTCTGGTCTGAGCCTTGGTCACCTCCCCCTACGACTTGGGGCCAGTTATCTCTCCTCTCTGCCTCCACTTCCTCATCCTTTGATCTGTGATCCAGGCATAACAATTTAGCAAACTTCGTAGAATTGCTTTGAGGAGCAAAGAAGTTCATATTAATAAAGTGCTTAGAACAGCACCGGGCACCTAACAAGTGCCTGCTAAAAGAGACTGTGAAATGAATCTAATAACATTACCTACCTCAGATGACAGCTGTGAAAAGTAAATGAGATGTTGGTAAAACTCCTAACACAGGACCTTCATATCTCCTATAACACAGTTTATATCTATCTACAAAGGCTTTAAAAATAAGCATACATAAAACAAGGGAACAACTGAATGATGCTCTCTGTGACGGGAACCGAAACTAAAGCCAGACGCCAGAGAAAAGGAGTGTGAAAGAAGGACCCCTGCCCAGGGCAGCCCTTGGGGCCCAGAGGCTGAGGGGGAGAGGAAAGGGGAGACACTCTAGGAGTGCTAGGGGTGCTGGGGGTGAGTCATAATTAGTAGGCCATGCAGCGGAGGCCCTGGAAAGCCTGAACTTGTGCTGGAGTTGGAGGCTGGCGGCAGGACACCCTGTCCGTGGGTGTCGGGCAGCATGGTGTCCAGGTGCCTGGTTTCTTCTCACTTGGGCTGCCCTGGTGGAGTTGCTCCATGTCTCCTGCACACACGCTTTCCTGGGTCTGTGTGCTGAGGGTCCCTGTTGTTCCTGCTCAATACCCAAGACTTTAGTACTTAGCTTTCATAACACTTTCTTGAAATTTCATTTCTTCTATAGAATGGCTGTGCCCCACTGAAAGGTTTCCCTGAAAGGAAATGAGCAGGGAGGGAAAATGTCCCAGTCCCCTAAGTCCTTGCAGCAGGCATTATGTGGTCACTTGTCTAGTGAGGTCTCACATGTGTCCTGCTTCCTCTCTCCTATTTTCTTTGGAATAGAGTAAGGTGACATTTAACAAGTAACAATGATAATGGGCCAGATCCTATCAGTGATCCAAGGTCACTAAAATGCTGTCAGTGTATAAATTCTTCCTGAGTTGCCAGGCTTCACATAAAAGATGCCTCTCGAGTCTCTAAAGGATGTGATTTATTCTCAGGGCTTTTACTCTCAGTCTAGCTTTCCAAAGGCTTAGTATATTGTGAACCAGTTTTCAGTCATTTTCAGGTTGTAATCTCAATGTTTTTCCATTTTTGCTTTGGAACCACCAGTGAGTCAAAGAGTATCATTTTGGTTACCTGTAATCTTTACCCAGAGGTCTGTAAAAAGACATAACTGTGAGAGAACTGGTATTTTGAAGATATCTACACGCATGAGCATCGGGGTCATAGTCACAGAGCACATTGCATTGGCTGCTGAATTCGCTGCCTCAGATAGAAATTTTACATAAGAAACTTTATAAATACTATATGCATGTAACAGATTATCCCTAGAAAATGAAGAAATTCCTTTTTAAAAGGCTATAGTAGTTTTAAGGAGTAAAAAAAAGGAAGAGAGATAAAATTGACAACTTAATAGAGTTGAACTCAATAAATCCTAAGAGTAGCATATTAGAATAAGATTCAGAAAAGATTTTACATAAGAATTTATAAGATTCTGTAGATATTCTTCTTTTGGCCCTTGGAAGATCAAAGAAGGCTGGGAGGAAGATACCTTTATTGGATTTAGAGTTGTCTGACGCTTGACCTGACACCTTCCGGTGAATTCTGACAACTCATTGGCCAATTTCTATATAAATGAAGTGGGTCAGAAGGTCTCATTTACTAAGTAAGTCATGATTACCTGCCAACTTATAGTAACTCATTTAAACCTCACATGTGCCTGTGAGGTCAGTATTATCCCTATTTTATAAGTAAGGAAATTGAGGCTCAGAGAGTAAGGGGTGAGTTGCCCAAATCCTCTGGCCAATGAGGACAATGCTAGTACTCAGGCCTTCCCTAACACCTCATAATCTTTCTCTTTTTGTAGTAACTGCCTTACAACATTCTCTTGCGTGTTTACCCTCTAGTCTCAGAATGCTTTCGAGCTTTCAAAATTGGTTCAGCTATAATTCTTTAATCTACATCCAAGGTATGAAAACTGAACTTAAGTCAAAATTATTTTTTCAAAGAACCACATCTTACATTAACATTTCATAAAAAGTATTTTGTGTCCAAGAGAGTTGAGGGAATAAAGAACTTGAAATCATAGTTTACCTGATTTCTTCAGTACAGGACTTCTTTGGGTGCTTAATATACTGGTGTGAACTCCGAATCTCTAATGGGAGGACATTATACTCGTAGGTATAGTTTCACAAGCTATTTATTCATTCTTTTATTTTGGTAGGCTACCTCAGGGGATTAGTTTTCTATGAAACTACATGTCTTAATTATATATCATCTTGGACAAGATTATGTATCTTAATTATGTATCATCATTTCACTTCTTTGGACCTAAATTTTCTGTTTTACAAATGGGGCTAAAAATATTCCAAAGTTTTCTTTAGCTCTAAAAATTCTATGACATACCCCCCTCTCCCCACCAAGTTTAAGCATTTGTACTACCAAGTGAACTTGCTAAGGATAGAATAAGATTTTCTAAAGATCATTCATTCATTCATAAAACATTTATTTTTTATTTTTTATTTTTTTAAGATTTTATTTATTTATTTTTAGAGAAGGAAGGGAGGGAGATAGAGAGAGAGAGAGAGAAACATCAATGTGCAGTTGCTAGGGGTTATAGCCTGCAACCCAGGCATGTACCCTGGCTGGGAATCGAACCTGGGACACTTTGGTTCCCAGCCCTCGCTCAATCCACATAAAACATTTATTGATTGCCAAGCACTGTGCCAGGTTCTGAGGATAAAAAAACAAGTAGGATGCAAAGAAGCCTAAGCTCCACTGTGTGCCCTCAGGGTGAAGGTGTGCTATGCTGATGCACAGACAGTAAGAGAGCATGTGCAGGAAAGATGGACAACATAGTCAGAGGGCAGTGTGAACGGATGATCATAAAACAACTCAGAAGAGAGAACAGAAACATTCATACATAATAAAGACTCCAGGAGCACCCGCCACCTCTTTGCAGGGGTTCAGCAAGGCTGTCTGGAAGGTGAACACCCAATCTGGGTTTAAGGGATGGGTAGGTGTTAGGGGAAGGGAAGGTAGGCATTCCAGGCAGAGGTGCCATGGGAACAGCAAAGGCACAGGGGGTTGGAGCAGCATAACGCGTGCACAGTGTGCAGTTCGCAGAGATCTCGGGGAGTGTGGCAATTGCTAGAATGTAAAGTGTGAGGGAGAGTACAGAGTTGTAGGAGTAGGTAGGGCCAGTTGTTGAGGGCCTGCTCTGCCAGATGCTTGAACTTGGTCCTGCGATAAAGATCCAATGGAACATGTGCAACAGGGAAGTGACATGCTCCCAGTTACATTTTACACAGCTGTGTGGAAAATAGATACAAAGAGAGAAAAGAGAGCTAGGGAGACCAGTTAGGACATCACTGCAGATGTACAGGGGACAGATAATGGGCACCTGAACCAAGAGAGTAACAGTAGGGAAGCAGAAGAAAGAATGGATTTGAGAATATTTAGCGTTTAATGAGTTTAACTTGCACAGCCTGGTGATTAATTAGGGGAGTGGGCTTAAGGAGACACCATTACACCACAGCCCTTTCCGTTCATTAAATTTAAGTGGAGACTTCGTGTGGAGGACTCACGTTTTGGGACCGCTTTGTATTGCCCATGATCTGATTTGGGTTGCTGGGTTATTGCAAACAAATGGCAATTTTATTTTTAATATAAATGTAATTATTAATCAAAATTATAAATAAGTTTATTTTAAACTTATTTAACCATAGAATTATGAGGCAAGCAATAGATAGTGTTTATACCTACTAATTTAAGTGTAGCTGTTTTTAAATATATTTTTTGTTGAAGGAAAATAAATACATGATCATTAGTTTAGATTTATTTACCAGTATTATAAAATATCAATTAAAGTATTCTTCTTTTTACCAAACTGTTAAAATTGATACAGGTGAATTTAAAAGTTTGTGAAACTACTCCAAACTTCATCTATGGCAAGTGTTCAAAGCTCTGCTGTCCCGCAAGCCAAGGAACCAATCCTGGCAATGTTCTCCTTGTTGTGAAGGTGAACTGAAACCTTTCCTGCGTGGCGCTTACCATTTCTTTCTGAATGCACCGTTTAAAGCAGATGCTGTAGGGTTAGAAACATGGTCTGCATAAGACCTGGCTCAAATACTCCTTACTTGAAGTTGACGTAAGTATGAACCAGAGCCCAACTTTTTGCAGCTCTATTAGCAAGTGGTTCTAGCTGTACTAGCTGGAGGGGTAGGAATGTTGAGGGAAGAAGGGGACAATAGGAAGAGTAAACACAAAGAAAACATCTCTTACCAGGTTCTTGTTGTATTTTGTGGTTGTTTTTAAACCAGGTGATCTCAGGCTCAGGGACACCGCTGGCATGACAGTCTAGAGTAGTGGAGCTGCTGACAGCCACTGTGTGGTCACTGAGGTTTCGAAGGAGGTGTGGTGCTTCCTGATCTGATGAATGAAGAAAGAGATTGGCTATTACTTGTCAGTTTCTTTTTTGTATATGCATATTGACATTTGAAACACATAATGAGCAAAACTCAACTGTAAGGTTTCATTCGTATTTTCTTCCCTAAATGTCTCTTCTGTGATTAACCCACTGCTTCCTCTTTATTAAGCTGGTACAATACATTGAAGTTCATTAGAACACAGAGTAAAATCAAGAACCAAATTCTTTGTTTTTAGATTTTATTATCAAGATTTTTTGCTGGCCAACAAGTTTCTTTCTTCTTTCTTTCTTTCTTTCTTTCTTTCTTTCTTTCTTTCTTTCTTTCTTTCTTTCTTTCTTTCTTTCTTTCTTTCTTTCTTTCTTTCTTTCTTTCTTTCTTCCTTTCTCTCTCTCTCTCTCTATCTCTTTCTTTCTCTTCCTTCCTTCCTTCCTTCCTTCCTTCCTTCCCTTCTCTCTTTTCTTTCTTCTTTTTTTGAGAGAAGCTTTTCTAAAACCTAAGGATTTTGCATAATGTTTTAGGAACTAGAAAGGAAAAACAGAATTTTGAATGCAGGTTTGTAATGACTTTTTACATAAAAACATAGCGTGGTGGTGATGAGCTAATGTAATTTTGTAGGCACTTGTGTAGCTGTGTTTGTGAGGGGATGTCTGTGTTTCTCAGCTGTCAGTAACCTGGGTTGTAAGGCAGCAGAACAAACAGCAGAATTTCTTGAACTTTGAAAGCTTTATTGATTATTTCCTCCCTCAGTTCCCTTCCCAAATGCAAGTCACCAAAGGATTCATTCAAGAGGCAGAGGCACAGATTTGTGGTTTTTGCACTATATAATAGTACAATATTGTATTTTATATTATTTTCTCTTAAAACATACAAATATGATACAATTTATTTTAATAAAATGCCAACCAATATAGTACAACAAAATGAACTTAATACATTAGGATGCAATACATTACAACAGTAAAATCCCACACAGAAATGGCAGTACCCCCAAGGTCCCAGTGAGCACAGTGTCTATTTAACGAAGTCAGTCCTGCTGATGTGTGTACATTCTGGTTAAGCAGGTGCTAAAGCTTCCACAGTAAAAGGATAAAAACAACTCCTGACGTCTTCCCCACCCTCCCAAACCATCCATTTCCCCCTTTGTAGCAAATTCTAGAACAGAAATCAAAAGAATTTTGGCATAACTTACACATTCTGCGTCACTGGTTTCAATTACACAGTATGAGCTTTCTCTGACCATTTCTGATTTTCTCATCTGATTGTACTAAACTGTGAAAGCAGCTTAGGAGGGGCTGCAATGCTATGGGAGATGACACACTGCCATGGCTTTGGCTCCATGTCCCTGCGGTTCTGCCGAGGCCCCAAACCTTTCTCTTATTCCTGCGGGGAAACTCTCAGGATTAGCATTCATTGAAGCAATTTAGAAATCTCAGGTTAAAAAGTGTATTATCATGTAACTTTTAAACATGTTGACATAGTATAATATGGCAGGGTTACTATGTTAAAAGAAACAGATTTCCAATTAAATTTTGATTCCCGTAGTTTATCATTAGCCTTTTCTCATTTTATACAAAGTGAAATCTGAAAGGAAATAAGAATGCTGAAGGAAAAGCTCTGATTTGTAAGTGCTTCCCCCACCCTTTCCCCAGTGTCTGTGTGTCTTTCCTCGTCTCTCTTGCCCCAAACAGAACCTTTTGAGTAGTTCTGTGCCTGTGTTCTGTGTATCTGTCAGATAGCTTTACTAACCCAACAGGTAGCCATCTATCAAAATCTGGCAGCTTTGACAGTTTTACGTGAGAAGACCCCAGACATGTCAGTGAAACCTGGAAGATGATGAAGGACAGTGTCATTTACTATTTAGTGCCTTCTATGGGAGGAAGCCAATTGTGATGTGATGTGTCTCATGGAAATTCAGACCCAGTTCACTAAGTTAGACTTTGAATAGTTTCTCTGAGCACATTTGCTATTTCCCATGTACTAAAAATGCTTAAATAACCGACCACTGTCCATAGGCCTTAACATAAAAAGAAAATCTGATCATAGGGCCCGCAGCACCCAGATAATCTTCATAGCTACCCACTGTAACATCA
Source organism: Phyllostomus discolor (assembly GCF_004126475.2). Classification (NCBI taxonomy): domain Eukaryota; kingdom Metazoa; phylum Chordata; class Mammalia; order Chiroptera; family Phyllostomidae; genus Phyllostomus; species Phyllostomus discolor. Next base: position 112,260,362 of record NC_040904.2, read on the forward strand.
TCAACACAGGCAGGATTTGGCTTTCCTGGCAGGTGTACTGGAAAGCAATGCTTATGTGCACGAGAACACTTGCTTTTAACAAAAATGTCATGAAGAACTCCCAGAGGCTGTATCTGCCCTACACAAACTTCAGATGAGCAACAAAAGAAAGGCTTCAGAATAAACATAGAACTTTCAATTAAACACAAAGCTTACATAAACATGTTTGAAACTTATAGTAGTATGGCTTTTTTCTTTGTACCCATTTCTGAGAAAAAGTTCTCCTAGAAGCAAATTCTCATTTTGGGCTAGTTTTTGAGTGACCAATCAATCAAGGGATCATTTTATCAATTTCCACTTTCTAGTTATCTGTTTTGACATTTTGAATAAGAAAGTTACATTGAACACATATTTTTAAAACTGAGTTATTAAATGAAAATAGGTAGCTGCTTCCCAAAAGTTAACAAAGTGGAGCTGATCCCTTCCAACTGAGAAAATCAGAACTAACAGAATATTTCTGCTGCTTATCATAGCCAAAGAGAGTTCTCACCAGCTCTTCCCTCTCGTGCCCGTGTCTCTGCGCCTGAGACCCGGCAGGCCCCATGCACACAGAGTGTCCATGCACACGGGATGGGGACTGAGGAGCCAGCCTCTCACCCTCCATTCCATCGCTGTCCTTCTCCACACGGGCTCTTTTCTCTCTCTCTTTCTTGTTACCACCACCTTCCTCCAAACTCAAAAGTGACTAATAAAAACAACTGTTTTTCTTTTTGAAACTCTCTGGAAGGATTAATTATACAATGAACAATTAATTACACAATTCTTAAAACCATCTCTTGGAAGTACTTAAAATCATGTCCTATGAATACAAAGACCCTTGCCTTCCTCATGAAAATTGCAGTTGCAATTTTAAGGGGAAGGAAATGATAGACTCTGCATGTCCAATTCCCGATGCTTTCCAAAGCACTCCCCCACAGTTCCACTTGCTCTAAAAATCAGGCTCACAAGGTCTGTGGGTCTAAGGTATTATTTCCTGAAGAAACACACTGACTTATAATGAACAAAGACGCCAGGCACAAGAGCCATAGGTAAAATTTCAACATACAATTGATTATTCTTTCCTTTGGGCTGACAACTTCCAGGTTACTGATTGTTTTCAGAGTATTCTGGGCTCCGTAAAACTGGCATTCTGGGGAAATGGTATTGTTTACTCTTTCACACTTGACAAAAGCAATTCCCACGTGAAAGACAAGTTTAGCTGTGGGACAGTGTCTGCTACCTAAAGTCGGAAACACTCCAGGGAGTTCCCGAGCCTGAAGGTTGTCACACTGTCAGCTCCCATTGGACTGCCCGGCCACGGCGTTCCCAGCCTTGGCTATTTTGGTCATTATGGTTTGTTTTCCAATAGTTCATGCCAGTCAAATATGATGATCAATCATAAATGAAAACAATAGAACAGTGAGTATTAAACTAGTCAAAAAAAACCACTTTCCCCTCAAATGCAAGCTTAAAACAAGAGATTATAATCGCTCTTGATTTAAAAATAATGTGTATTTTTCAATGACTCTGAATTCTGCTTCTGTAGTTTTGCCATTTCTTAATCCCCATAAAAAACCTACTAACATAGGTATGTGGGGAAGTAAACTTTTTTTAATGGGCAAATTTTAGATTTATATTTAGAAGACTGCATTAAACCTCTGGTCACAATGGCCTTTATTTACTTAATAATTGATTGTGGTACACCTTTCAATGCCATCAATTAAACAGGACAAAGCTCTTTAAAAGAATAACCAGAGAACAAAAAAATCTGAAACAAAGGTGTGATCTGCTTTGTTTCAGGTGCTGTCAGTAGCTGCTCAGTCCACTCAGAAGCAGCAAGGACAAACTGACCCCTGGACTGGTCGATCAGCTACCGAGAATCACACGGGACAGGAGTCATCTTGATTGGGGTGTGTTTTCCCGATTCCTGCTGTGATAAACCTTCAATACCTCTGAATCATACCAACACTTGCACCCGTGGGACCCACTTTAGAAGCTCCAGTTTAAGATTAATGTGCTTAGTGTAAAAAAACAAAGCATTTTCAAATAAATAAGCATTATAACTTGGTATTTAGGTGCTATTTACAAATGAAGAATAGATAAAATAATACAAAATAAAACCAGGCAGAGGTCCGACGGAGTCTCAAATTCAACTGTACTCATTCTCAGCTGGGAAATTAACTTATTCATGTCCATCTTTGGCAGAAACCAGCATTTCAGTTCGTGCAGCTTTGAAACTCAAAAATACAAAGAGGCTGGCGTCAAAGTGGAAGGAAGGGGTCAGCTCCCAGGTGTTGTTTACCAGGCAGGAGAAGACAGCAAAGAGCAAAAGCACAGAGTGTGCCTGCGGGGATCCTCCAAATCCAAATGTGCACCAGGTCACTGGGTTGACCCTAGGGAGACCCCTCAGCCTGATGGGGAGCCCAGTGCAGGCCTGGGGGCTCATGATTACTCCCATCATCTCCAAACTCATTTTGGGAGGAGAGTCTCCTCTGAGCCAGAAAGTTAGCAACAGTGACAATAAATCAAGATGATATGAGACAACTGTTACTTTTGAATGAGTCCTTTAATGTTTTACATTACTTTGTGTGGTACAATCATTCCTCGTGCTTTTAAATTTGGAGATCCGAGAGAAAACAGCCTTTTTGTTGCAGTGCTCACCTCTAATTATAACTTCTTTCTTCTGAAGGACATCTTCCCCTGTGTATATGTTCCTGGCTCTGCAGGCATAGGTGCCTGAATCTTCCAGGGAAGCATTCTTGATGACAAGGTGAAGCGTAATGGAGTGCTCCTTAGTGATGCTCGTTTTTTGCCTGCTAATACCATGGTGCATGGTTCGGTTATTAGCTGTCCGCAGCAGAATCCAAGTAATGTCTCTGTATAAGAACTTGCTCACTGTGCAAGACAGTTTCAGGTCCTCCCCTTCAGTAGGCATTTTTTCCAAGTTAACATGGAATCCATTTGGCACATCTATAAAATAAGAATAAAGAACTTTTGGTTCATAGAAAAACCAATGTATCACACAGAGGCAGCATCTCATCAGGAGATAGTCAAAGATCTGAAGAACTGTTCCTACAGATCCTGTCAGCATCAGCGTTAAAAGGATGACTATCTGTTTACTTTAGGGGCACTGATCAAATATAGCAGGTGGGAACCAACTAAGTTCAACCATCCAAAGCAGGAAATGCCTAACAGAACGTTTAGTAGGATGGGACATTTTCCATACTTGCCCAAATACGCTCTTCAAAGTGGAACTGTTTCTTACAGTTTGGGATGATAACCACGTTTCCCATTTCTTTATCACAAACAGAACTACTGGTAAATGGACAAAATAGTAAAGTAATAACAGCAATTTGTACCAAAACCACAGGTGTTTTTTCAGTCAGGCTTATTCGAAGTAAGTTGTGAAAAGTGAGACTAGAAGTCCCAGGTCCCTGGTAGAAGAAAGACCTAGTCATGCCAGTCAAAACCATGCCAGCCCTAAATGTTCCAGAGAAAGAACACTGCTTCCCCGAGTTTCCCACGACTGGGTCGCCAGCACCCCGCCCCGTCCCCCTGGCCCGCCCCCGTCTACCCCCCCAGGCTGCCATCCACAACTCTGCCTGCTCTTCGCTGGCATGGTGGGCTCAGCAGCCAGGCAGAGCCAGCTCACTTGCTCAGGTCCCCTCAACGGTGATCATGCCCTTCAGACATAAAAGAGCAAAGATTTCTTCTGAAGATATAAACAACTAGTCTGGAAGAGTTGCCAGATAATTTTAAAACTCAAACTTGCTCTCAAAAGCTTATTAAGCATTTTCTGAAAGTGTCTGTGTCATTAAAAGCCATTTTCTCCAGTGCCCATTTCTGGCTAACCTTCATGTCCATTTTCTAAGTGCCCCTGACGACACCTCATGAGCTCTCTCTCCTCCCCAGAGTTCTCATTAGCTTTTGCACTGAGAGGTCCCCAGTCTCATTTCACCAGAGGATTTTAAAAAGCCATTGGCTACTACTGGCCCTGAACTGATTTGCTCTCAGAACCTTGCATTGCTTGTTACTAGTGGTGTATCTGTATTTGAGCGAAGAATTTGGGCCAACATTTTACAAAGTACTTTGAAGATGAAAAGCTCTATGTTATGCTATTATTATTATTATTATTATTATCCTTTGCACACAAAGCTATAAAGAAACCTTTAAACCTTAAAGAGACAATAGTCCAAAATTAGATATCATATCAACTCTTTCCTAAATCTCACTTTGCTTGTTTTTCTGATTTTTCTGGGCTTGGCTTTATTATAAAGTGTCACGTCTGAAGAAATGCCAAAGTATTCATTTGAAATCTGGGAGCGGGAGTAACAGTGGCTTATGAAGCTATCAGTGGTCAGAGAGAGAGGAGACCAGGGGAGGTTTTCCTGCTTTGAAAATTAAAATCTAAGGATGTGCCAGAAGATGCAGAAGCAGCTGACAGTCATGTCTAACATAACAATAAGGTGTCTGAAATAGCCCCTGTAATTCAGCAGATTTTTGTAGTTGAGACATTTTCTAAGCATAAGGATCAAAACACCAGCCACCCCCGTTTACACATATACTAGAACAGAAGTCTTGCGTACCAAGTGCAATCAGATAATTTCTCTAAAGACCACAGACTCCATTTATGAGGTCACATCTGGTACTGGAACCTAAGTGAGCCCAAGTAACACCACTGAGACCAAGTAGAGAGTTTCTATTTACTTCAGTGGTTTGAAACTTCCTGTGGAAATTAGCTCACAGGTTTCCTGATGGAAGATTTTGTTTATCTTTGCCAAGCACCACCAGGAATCTCAAAATAAAATGCATTTAGTGACATTGGGAAGCCAGGGAGATAAGGCAGTGCTGTTCCTGTTTCACACTCAGTGATTGCTAACACACCCACAGTCCTGCTGCGTGCCAGCAAAACAGCAAAAACACACACACGGGAAAAGAAAAGAGCCCAATAGGTTCTGAGGTCCATTTTTCATGTGGGGCACACTGTCACCAAAGCTAATTTGGTGTATGTTATTGGACAGCCTCTTAGAAGTGATTATCTATGTCTCAGTATCACCCTTTTGGCATTCTCTCTTGATCCCTGGAATATGATAAATAAAATGTCCTAAAACTACTTAATGAATCCAGAGGGATTTTTCTCCTTAATCCATGTTGATTTTTTTTTCTTTTTGCCTAAGTACAAAAACAGACCCAAGAAAGAATTGCCTTCTAACTCTCACAGTAAAAACAAGAAATCTTCCCACACTCAAGTGTCTGTTAAAGATTCAGCACAAGCAGCATCAGCACCCGCTAACACTCACTGTCTAACAGGTATCACACCCATGGCAGCTTATGAGGTGTGGGGGAGAAGAACTGACCCCTGCTCAGGAGAGATGTTCAACCTAGGGTTAGGTGAAAGTGTCATCTACGCACAAGGGCGTAGACATTTTGACTGGATTGGTCAAACATGTGAACCGAGTTCATGAAAGAGACAAAAGGTTGAAAGAAATCAAAAGGATGGAAGGTGTCTCATTTGTCAGGCGGGAATAAAGAAGGCCTCTCTTCTACTGAAGAAGAGAAATAATATTCTCTAAAAAGAAAGTGAGTGGTTACCAGAAAGGTTTGCTTTTTCAGTCGCTGCTACACATATGTTATGGCCCAACTCAGGGTCAAAGCTGTGCAGTGCTCTAGTGGCTGCAGGTCATCACTTTTCATTGACTTAGAAGGCAATGCTAAGTCATCATTAGACAGGGTCCGGCACAAATAGCATGCCTTTTTATTACAGAATCTTTTATTACAAAATCCTAAGCATGTAATTCTGTCACATAACAATATCACACTCAAGCACACCACGTGACATTTCGGGTGAAATGTTCAAACTGCTGTCCATCTTGTGCAAGACATTCATGCAGCCTACCAACCACACTCGAGCAAGACTTACTTCTGCTGGACCCAGTATTTTAAGGAAGGAGAAACGTGATTGAAATGAGGCTCAGCAAAGAACCAAATCCAGATCTAGGTTTAAAGCAGTTAAATTTTAGACAGATTTTTGAAAGCATTATCTGCACTAGGGTCAAGCATAAACACACAAAATAGACACATAAGGGGTGATATTCCTAAGAGTATTTAGTCTCCTCTCTAATGAAAGTAAATCTAGTGACAAAGAAGATTTGAGTAAGAAAAAGATAATAATGAGTTTTAAAATAATGAATGTAAGCAAATGAATCCATTAGCACCAATCAAGACTAGAACTTTTCATTACTGGTAGGGAAGAGTTCAGAAAAATTATATTTCAGGCAATAGGAATTTGGTTGAATTTGTGCTCTGTTTTAAGATTAAGATTCTTGACTTTCTAGAGAAAAAATGGTGAGAGCTTCAAGTAGGTATGTTTGAATTGAATTCTCATTGCTCCTTTTTGTGGACAAGCCTTGGGATCTAGAAAAGGTCTCGACCACTCCACAGTTATTAACTGTATCAAATGGCGGGAGGTGAGAGGGAATTTCTTTCTGAATTCAGCTGATCATCTCGATCAGCTTCACCAGCTGGGACACTATCAGCAACAATACTGTGCATGGGTTTATGGTGTAGTGAGGAGGAACTCAGTGGGACAGACAGGTGAGACGTGGGTGCTGCAACTCACGCTGGGCATCTGTGCACTCTTCCTGGAGATGCTGAACAATAAGGAAATGAGGATGCTGTTCCCCTCCACAATGTGTACATCCTCTTCCAACATTGCTTCAGATTCAGGCAAGAGGGGTCCCTGACCTGGGCCTTCGGATGGCTCTGTCTGGCTGTCCGTCTTCACAATCAAAGAGTCCGTGGGCTAAGTGGGCATGCCCACTCAGAGCCTATGTTAGTCCCACATCTAGATCCTTGTTGGGGGAGGGGGTCCCCAGAATCCTAGAATTCCCTGTAAAGATGATCCCAAGCCTGTTTCCAGACTGCCCCAAGTCTCTTTCCTCTTCTCCAGATCCGTCCTCCTGAAGCCAGACTGTGTGTCACTGAGCACACTTCAAGGTCCCGGGGAAGACTGTTCATGAGAGGTGTGGAAGGAGTTTGCATTTGCAGGCTGGGGAGCCCGGACACATGGGTGCATGGCCCCTCATCATGTGGGGCAGAGACAGGAGTGGAAAGAGAACACAGGGGAGTCAGGAGTAGCTCCTTTCTGCACCTCTAGGTGCTGCCACACTCTGCTGTGGAACTCTGAGTAGTCTCAGAACTCAAAATTTGGACCTGATCTCTCCAGTCCTTATGAATGGCTTGTTCATCCCCAGAGGCTGAAACACTGAACAGCTATTTGCTTGAGCCAGAACCTGTATGTGTTCAGATGCATTGTTTATGGTACTCCTGTCTTGACTCTGGAAATGCCAAGACAGCACTGTCCTCTTTTTTCTACCCGTTCAGATTCTAATTCTGCTCAGTAGTGCCTCAAATCCAGGACCCTCTCAAGTCCTGCCTCCTTCTCTGAGGCTTCAAGTTACACCGTACAACACAGAACCCGAGAGCCCCGTGTGGCTATTGCGCATTTACAGTGTGGTCAGGGTGACTAAAGAACCGAATTTTTATCCAGTTCTTTACTTCAATTAATTTAAAATTTAAAAACTAAAGCAGTGCAATATTTTTAAAAACATCAAGGACAGATTGATAATATTTTGAGTATATTGGTTTAATAAAATTAATTTCACTTTTTTTCCTTTCGCCGTCTAAAAATCTGGATACTAGAAAATTTTAAATTACATATGTGGCTTGTATTTCTGTTAGAGAGTGTTGGCTCAACGCTGGCAAATTCATCTGTCACGTTACTTCTGCTCATACCTTTTAATACTAGGATATATATAATTTAACATTTCTTCTTTGTTTCCTTGGTGTTAAAACTATCTTCCTAGAAAGACAGGGCACCACTGATACTTCTACAAGTGCTCTGTAAGAGTTAAACTCTACTGTCTAATAGCCAGTGCATTTAATTTGTGTAAACTTGCCAATCGTTCGAAACGGGAGTTGCTCAGTCTTTTGTACTCTAAATCACATGTATGGTGGCTATTGATTTGGATGGTAACTTGTTTCCAACCAAATATGCAGGACAATACAAACCTTTGTACTTAATTAGTCTAAATCATCTGAGACTGATCTGTGTGAAGTTGCTACCTGAATGCTTCTCAATGTAAAGGATTTCCCCACTTGGAATGGATGCAAAGATGACTGTCCTTCCACTTCTCACACCTGGCAAGACAGGGACTGGTCTAGTCTAGAGCAGTTCTGCTGTCTGCCTCCTCCCATCTGCAGACCCCATTTCTGCATGTTCGGAACGTGAGACTCGAAGGTCTCTTCCAGCTCTGACACTCTGCGGCAACCTGCTCGGGGTGTCTCCTAGGGCAGCTTCTTGGGTTGGCTTCCTCGCCAGAAGGCTCCCTCCTATGATCTGACAGCCCATACATCTCAGGACATTGGACCTACCTTTCTTTCTGGAGAACTCTAGGCAACCGCTGCAGCCTGCCTCATGCAGTGTGAAGTTTCCAAAGAGTTGGCACACTGCCTAGGTTTCCTCAGAAACTGGGGGAGTGTGGAGCCAGGCGATTGTTTTTATACTTTGAGCTACTTCTTCCTTCCTGTACCCGTGGAGGGACACAGGGAGTGCCATTTGTGTACCTTGGAAGTTTTAAGATGTGCAGAGATGGTCTTATTTAAGGCCAAACATTCTTAAATGCTACCAAAAAAATAGTGCATTAATTATTGTCATCAAAACTCAGTTTCAGATTTCTTTCTATAGGAGAGCCTTATTTCTCAAAAAGTTGAAATTAAGTTGTGAAACAATTAGCTTTTTGGTTAAGTTATATGATATTGTATTATAATGTATTACAACTGGTTTCCTTGCTTGTTCTTAAACAACTGCTGTGTGCCAGACCTGGGGCTAGGTTCTGAAATGAGTTAGAAAATCAATAGGACAAGATCCCAAGCTCACAATCCAGCCCAGGAGCCAGGCAAACACAGAGAACTCTAAAAGAGAATTCAGGGAAATTACTCTTTAGAAGATTCAGTGATGTTGTAGAATACTATTCCTAAGGGCAAGGATGAAGGCTGTCAAATTTTAACAATTCTATGAAATATTTTCTTTAAATAAAAGTCACTCAATCTGTGAGTGCTCTAACAGCAAACAATATCTGAAGAGCAACTGAAGTCACCAGGCTGTCTTTTTGAGGATAGGATGCATGCCTTACCTGTGATATAAAAGTGTATGTTTCTCTCCACAGTCCCAGCTTTATTAGAAGCCATGCAGCTGTAGGTCCCAGAAATTCTAGAGTCAGCCACAACCAAGGTGCTAGCAATCTACAAAAGAAAAGGAAATTTTAGCTTGTGATAGGACAAAGCACCATTTGAACGTCGGTCAGCTACTTCTGCGAGTTGAAATGATTCAGCTATTTCATTCATTCAACAAAGATAGTAAATGCATGCACGAGTAGTGGTTACCAGAAGGCTCTCCCCTTCCCGAGCCCCAGTGAGAATGGAAAAATAACAGGAAAGCAGGTCCTCAGTAGACCGGAGCCAATGACGTCCGCCTCGTACTAGGGTTTCAGGGTTATTTATCTCATGCTGCTGGTGCAACAATTAAAGCCCTGAAGCTAAGATGCGGGACTGCACGTCCTACTCTCTGAGGTGGTCAGTTCCACGTCAACAAGAGCAACAGGTGAGGCCGAGGCCTCCCTTCATTTGGATGGCCTGAGATTGTGGCTGCTCTCTGGGGACAGGAACCTTAGAGTGTTAAGTGAGCAGGGACAGAAGAGATAGGTTGACTGAACCATTTTTTTTAATGTGCTCAAAGACTGTGGCATTGTAGCCTGATGGTGTTGGAGGAGAAGAAGGAGAGCTCATTGAGATTATTGCCTGTGTTTGTCAATGACTCAATTTCTTGGTCTGTAAATTCCTCATCTAGGAAATGAGGATATAAGTTATGAATTAATTCCATGATCATTTCACTAGATTTTAGTGCTGCTATTTGACAAATTGGCCCTTGTTACAAAAGGACCAGGAGTCAAATTTGTGTAAACTTGAGAGCACTTTAGAAACTATATGTCTCAAAAAGTAATAAAACTCAAATTTATACAGCATAAAGACTTGCATTGCTATTTTCTTTTAAGAGAAAAATTAGTAACATGAAAAAATTGTTGAGTTTTAAAATCCAACCCAACCTTGCAAAAAAGTAATGCATACTATATGAAAAAAATGAAAAAGCATAAAAAATATAATTTTTTATATTTAAACTTATTTTTAAAATGTTGACCTAGTTACTTATAAACTGTTGCAGCCTATCTCCTTGGACACACATAACTGTCTTTGAAGTTGTGCGGGCTGTGCTGATGCTTCCGGACTAACGGCATGTCCTAGCTGGAGTATAATGGCTGAGCGGCTTCTAGGCTAAAGTAACATATGAGCTGAAATGAGACCACGGATTTTCTAAAGTGGTCAACACAAATTCTAGAAAAAGCCTTATGTTTTTTCTGAGTTGCCAAGTAATATGCTAGGCACTTTACATGTTCTCATATCCCATTCAAGAAATTAAGCTATTTTTGTCTTTAGTCTACAAATCAGGAAGACTAAAAATATACTCCTTATTTTTAGTCAAGTTTGTTGCTCCATATTCTCTGTAATTTTCACTATGATATAGTGAGTATTACACGATGGTTCCTCTTCTGTCTGTTGGATCTCTTTAATTACATATATCCAGATATTCTTAGTGTATTATTGAAATTATTGGAAACGAAAGTATCTACAATATGTGGCATTTTTCATTCAATTTAGCAAACACTGACTGAGCTTTTACTGGGTATTGCCCAGATGTTTTAAGGAAGATGGAGATGGATATGACAATCTTATTCGTAACCTTGAAGGACCACTTTAAGATTATAAAGAATGTCCCGACTTGAACATCCAATATATATTACTCTCTTTTGCAGAAAACACTCACACAAAGACAGATAAGCAGTGAAGTGAATGGAAGAGAGCTCAGGTGTCTCCCTTTTGATTATTAATCTGTAAGAGGTGGGGAATAAAAAAAAATTCTGGATAGCCATTTCCTTTGAATTATTGCATCCACCACTTAAGAGTCATGGAAGAAAAGGAAAGCAGTTAGGAGAGAAGGTTATAGGTGGCAATGTGAAATGAAGTGTTAGCTGGTGGCAGCTGGAAGGACGTGTCTCAGCAAACCCAGGCTCAGATGCCCGACGCAGCGTGCCACACTGAGTTCAGGAGCCAGGACACAGACGGGGGCCTTGCAGCCCCTCCCTCACTGCTTGCCTCTCCTGTAAGTACTGCCTTCTTATGGAGTTAGCTCTCTAGTGTTTTCCCTAATGGGCCTCAGCAGAACTTTATTTAGAGTCTCAGATCTATTATTTCTCAATAAATAGCTGAAAAACTCATTTCTATTTGGCTTGAGAATATCTGATATTATGGACAGCAATAACCTGAATCTGAAAGTTATATTTGGGCTTCTATTAAAAATTATTGTGATTTCACTGAACTCAAAGCAACTAAGAACAAGAACTGGGCTCCATGATAAGGGAGAATCATCAGATGCACACATTTGCCATATTTAAGACATGTGCAGGCAATCTGGGATGGCCATCTTACAAGACTCCAGCACAGCCAGATAGCTCAGGAGCTTTGTATAATCAATGAAATTAAGGTACCTAGAAGTGAAATGAATCCAGTCTCATGATAAACCATGGAGATACTAATGCATTTGAGTCTCTCTTATTTTGCCCAAATGGGCCCTCCTAAAACAGACACCTTACTTTTAGTGAAGCATGCCACAGAACTCACCTCTCCAGAGTTTCTATTGAAATTGAACTGTAAAATTACACTGATGGGAGTTTTCATTATTTCTTTGGTTCTGGGTACCTTTATGTAGCCCTTGCTGTGTGCCAGATAGTGTGCAAAGCATTATCTCATTTAACCCTCCCTCTGGCCCTGAAAGGGCTGTATTACCCTCTTCTGCACAAGAAGCAACTGAGGTCATAGGAGGTTAAGTGATTCACTCAAAGATACACAGTAGCACAGGCAGACCTAGGCAGAACTGATACACAAAACTACTTCTTACCCTAAAACTATTTAAACTGATATCACAGATCTATTGTAGAGTTCTGACTGTCTTTCAAATTGGGTTTATTCCTCGAGAATACTTCCTTTAGCCAGCAGAGATAGGTCACATAAGCTAAATGCTACTATGTACAGGAATATTAATTTCTTTCTTAGTATTTTACAAAAGCTACAAGCTTTTTTTTTCAATGTATTTTGTGTTACATGGTTTGAGAATAGGAGTGATGAATGAAAAAGTTATAATTAAAGAAAACTTAAAAATAAGATGAAACTTGTATCGCATGATCAACTTTATTAAAAACTCTGATTTCAAGAGTACTTCTCTTTTTTCAGAGAATATATATTGTCAATTTAAACATATTTTCATGAAAAATGAAATCATTTTTGACAACTGAAGTATTAACTTTATAGGATCAGGGAAAAAAGGCTCAAATATGAATTATAAGTGAGTATCAATCGTCTGGACTGACGGCAGTAAGTCTCAATGCAAGAGTCTTCTGTGTTAAAGGGGCCAACTCATTTTTTGGTGCTCATGGCCAAATACTATTGTTTCAAGGAGAAAAGATACAAATAAAGAAATAGTTGGAACCCAAATACCAACTCAATATTTTAAAAGAGAAAGTGCCAAGAATTTGAGTTGTAGCATGTGTTTAAAATAATAATAATTTATTTTACAAGGCACACCAAAAGAAATTCTCCAAGATTTATGATTGTATTATTACTATAATTAATTTTCATTTGCAACAATATTTTTGGCTCTGGACCCTCACTTTGGGGGTGCCTCTACTTGCCCTGCCAGGACCTCAAAAATTTAGATATTAGAAACAGACCCTTTAAGGCCATTCTCTGGTTCTTTTGCATGACTCAGGAACACTGACGAAAACCCTCCTCACGTACTGTAAGTCCGGAAGTTATTCATATTCCCTCCTCCCTTTTCGCTAAGTATTAGTAATTCACCACTACAATATGGTTTGAACCTCACAGAATAGAATGGATGGGATGACGTGTAATTCAGCCTAATCTCCAGCAAAAGTTTTTTTTAAACTCTGTATACAGAACAGAGATTTTAATCTCAGAATGTTTCTAATATAGTTTCCTCCTAAGTGTCACAGGGAGACATAAAAGGAGACATGGAGAAAGGTCATGGAAAAATCTAAAATTAACCCAGGGTGGCACATTTGAGCCACGTGATGGAAGGATAGAACATGAATGAAATTAGAAAAATGGGGGAGTGTGCGGGCCACGCAAGAGAAACTGGGATTCTGCGACTCGGTGCTGATGCGTCTGTCATGGACTGCCGCACGCGGTGCGCCACTTCCCACTCTCACCTCCAAAAGGCTTCAGTGGGAACGGTGCTGACACCCTGTGTTGTCACAGTTCTCCAGCCTCGCAGAAGTAATGCTGATATGTGTTTCCTGCGCGTTTTTTCTGCCCCAGGCTCCTTCTACTTCCTACTCTGCATCTACAGACCTCGCAGCCTAGCTGCCCCCTTTAAACAATACAAAACTCCGCGTTTCGTACTAGCAACTCCACTGATGACTCACTTTTCACAAATCTAGGCCAAACCCTGCCAGTAAGGAACTGAATTTTATTGTCCCCTGCACTCTTACTTGAATTACATCAAAACAAAACAAAACAAAGGGAAAAAATGCAAGTCCCTGAAATCCGACAGGTGCACCGGCGGACCCACTGTCCCCTGATCCGTGGGGCGGGGGCTGTCGCCGGGCGCGCGGACACTCTGCTCCAGAGAAAAGGATCGTGACAGTCCAAGTTGGGACTGCACTTTCTTAAAATGTACAGAACATAAGGGCGGTTTGAATTGGAAAGGGAAGACCAGTACAAATCATTCTGAAATAGCAAAACGTCCACTTGTTATTATTATATGAAAGATAATTTTTCATAAAGATATATTAATAAAGTAAAAAATTCTTTAAAAGTTAGAACCTAAAATTAATAATTTACTTAAAGTCTAATGTGTTATAGCCACTAAAAGGATATTTTATATATACAGATATACATATATATCAACTTTGTTTAGAAAGAGCATTAACTATTATTTGCATTGCAAGTAACTGCTTAACAAATAGTCTTCATTATATATGATCCCAATAATTTCTGGACTCACATTAGGGTCTATATGACAACCACTTTTTCTTGTTTTCATCTTCACCACAGGACATGCTTATTGATTTTTATAGAGAGGGAGTATAAGAGAGAAAAATTGATCAGTTGCCTCTTGTTATGCACCCCAACTGGGTACTGAACCTGCAACCTAGGTGTGTGCCCTGACCAGGAATCCAGCCCCCGACCCTTTGGACCACGGGACAATGCTCCAACCAACTGAGCCACACCAGCCAGGACTATGACGACCACCTTTGTAACAACAGGCAAATTAGGTAGGGCAAATATTATTAGTCCCATTTTCTGGAGGAGAGAACTCCGGTTCAGAGAGGTGAACTGATTTGCACGTGGTTCTATAAGACAGAAAGTGGCAGAGTCTGACTGCACCTGGGAAGGCATAGTACCCACTGGGTCTGGAGATTGATATTTAACACCTCTGAGTAACCACAGAGGTACATGTAAATCAGGGAAGTTCCTTTTCCTAGCTCCTGCTGTTCTGCTACTACTCTCTAAGGAGTCAGGTAGCCACTTCATGGTTCCGGCTACTCAGAAACCTCACCTCGCCTTCTCACTTTCCATTTTATTTTCTATAGCTTATTTTTGTGAATTTAACTTTCAAGTTTATAGACTTTCCTCTTTCCTAGTATTTCATTACAACGCCCCTCATCGACAGCTACACATCATGGAATGTTTCAAACTGCTGTTCATTTGTATCAGAGAAAAAAAAACCCTATAAACCACCTACAACTGCTGGTAGTTATAAAAACATTTCCTAAATCCTTGACAAACCATTGCTGATAGTCCCATGGAAGCCATCCCCATTTTAACTGGTATTTAACTGTATTGGCTTAAGTCTGCAGAATACTGGGTTTTGGAACAGGAAGACTTTGGTTTGAGCTCTTTGTTTTCCACTTTTACACTGTGTGGCTTTGAGTTAATCATCTTATCATGCTAGTTTTTCTTATCTTTAAAATGGAGATAACCACTTTAGCCAGCCAAAAAATGACATTGACATTAGCGTATGTCAAAAAGTTTCACACATTGAAGAACTCAGATGTTATTTGTTGTTACTGCTATTGTTAAATCCTACACAGACAATGATGCCATCTATTTTGTCGCCTTCAAATGCATACAGCTGAATAAATAGGCCACAAGCATAACCACTCTCAAGCAGACGGCATCCACATTAACAGATGACTCCAAATCAAGACATGCAAGTATGGGCATTTTGGCAAGGGGTTGTTTGATATATATTTTTTCTTTTTCAAAGCATCACTATTCCATGCCTTTAATAGCAGATTTTTACGTGTTCTTTTCACTAATTCCACAGGAAAAAAAAAGCCAGCAGGTCTGAGGTCCACTGAGATTTGCCTGGTGCCAGCTGTGTGGAGGCTCAGTGGAGGTTAGGGGAGAACAGAATGAATAAGTAGCACAGGAGTGGCAGAAAAGATGCCTGCTGGACCCGGTGAGATTGGATACGTTTTGGGGGGTGTTGAAGTTCCTCTCTTATAACGAGATTAGTTTCAGAGGTACAATATAATGATTTGGTATTTGTATATATTGCAAAATGATCACCATAATAACTATAGCCAACACCTTTCACCATATATAATTACAATTTTTTTTCTTGTGATGAGAACTTTTAAGATCTATTTTCTTAGCAACTTTTTAAAAAAGATTTCATTTGTTCCTAGAGAAAGGGAAAGGCGGGGGGGAGAAAGAGAGGCTGGGAAACATCAATGTGTGAGAGAAAAATTGACTGGTTGCCTCTCACATGCTCCCCAACAGGGGACTGGGCCTGCGACCTAGGCAAATGCCCTGATGGGGAATCGAACCAGTAACATTTTGCTTTGTGAGATGACACTCAACCAATTGAGCCACACTGTTCTGGGCTCTTATCAACTTCTAAGTGTGCAATATAGTATTACCACTATAGCTGCCATGCTGTACATTAAAATCCCATGACTTACTTATTTTTAACGGGCAGTTTGTATCTTTTGATCCCCTTTACCTTGTTTGCCCACCCCCACCCTCTGCCTCTGGCAACCGCCAACCTATTCTCTGTATCTATCAGCTTGATGGTTTTTTTTGTTGTTGTTTGTTTTGTTTTAGATTGCATATACAAATGAGGTATTTGTTTTCCTCTGACTTATTTTATTTAGCATAATGCCCTCAAGGTGTATCCATGTTGTCACAAATGGCAAGATTTCATTCTTTATTATAGCTGAATAATATTCTGTTGTGTATACACACTGAATTTTCTTTATTCACTCATCCATTGATGAGTACTTAGGTTGTTATCATTTCTTGGATATTTTGAGTAATGCTGTAATGAATGTGGAGGTTTATATATCTCACTGAGATAGTATGTTCATTTTCTTCAACTATATACCTATAATTGGGATTGCTGGATCATATGATAGTTCCATTTTTTTTAAGGAAACTCCATACTGTTTTCCATTGTGTCTGCACCAATTTACATTCCCACCAACAGTGTACAAGGGTTCCCTTTTCTCCACATCCTGACCCACAGTTGTTATCTTTATCTTTTTGATGATGGCCATTCTAACAGGTGTGAGGTAGTATGTCATTGTGGTTTTGATTTACATATCTTAAGACAGAAAATCTTGACACTGCATGTTTGTATACCCCAACATAGTCAGGCTTTGCTCTTGCAAAGACAAAGGGAAAAACAAGATATTAGCATCACCCCACTTTATGTATGGCAGTGATTCTCAGTCCTGGCCTCTCCAGGGAGCTTTTATGAACCCGGGGCTCCACCCCAGAGGCTCAAATGTAATAACTGGGCGAGTACTCTAACATGCCCCCAGAGCGTATCAGAGAAGCACTGATGTGGGCAAGTCTGATGTCTAGGAGGCAGTTTCGCCTCTTCTGCTAGGACTGGTTCTCAGTGCTTTGGAGCTGGTGGTCGGTGGGAGAATGCCGCCGTTAGAGCGGTCTCGGTGCCCCTCTCAGGGAGCCGTATCTCAATACTTGCTTCTCTCTGAATTTTTGTTCAGCCTTTTAATTATGTCAGGTTCTAATAAACCCAGAACTGGGAACTGAGTGTGTGTTTTTAGAATAAATATCCCAGTGCTTATTTTTCCAAAAAATACCTTATTCTTTCCTTCTACTACTGCCGTGCGCTGAGTGATGCTCTCGATTCTGTTTCCTATGTTGCTGTCAGGATCCAGGATAAAGGACTCTTCACTACTGGAGCAAAAGTCATACCTATTTAAAAAAAAAGAGTCGTTACTGTGTTGCTTTGCAACATGGTCAAGCCCAAGGCTTCAGATGAAATGAGAATCACTGGGCAACAACAAAAACAAAGAAACAAATAAAGTCATTGGATGAATGCTTGGGTTACAAAAATCACATTTTCCCCTTTTCCTTAGATTTCCCCCAATATCTGTCCTCAAAACTTAAAAATAGCAAATATATTTTCCATGATCTGAAATACCCATACTTATGTACCTCCATACATCTTTCCTGTTCTAAATGTTAATTATGAAGTAAAAATGCCTAAATTAGAAAGTTTTAGTATCTAGATTTTAATTAGTTTGTAGTGGAGGAAACATATAAACTGAAAAAATGAAGTTATGCTAATGAATGGAAATCTCAAATAATAGCATTTCACCTCTATAAAAGGCTGGCTTTTAATCAGAACATTCCATTATGCAGGTAATTTTTTCCAGGGCTAATTTGGTGTGTATGGAAACACATTATGGAACAGTTACTATATTCAATCTATTTCTTTTCAAGTTTGGGGGTATCACATCAAGCTCTTTAATTTCTCATGCT
Source organism: Phyllostomus discolor (assembly GCF_004126475.2). Taxonomy (NCBI): domain Eukaryota; kingdom Metazoa; phylum Chordata; class Mammalia; order Chiroptera; family Phyllostomidae; genus Phyllostomus; species Phyllostomus discolor. Next base: position 112,278,371 of record NC_040904.2, read on the forward strand.
TTAAGTGTTTAATGATAAAATAAGGATGTTGAAGTTATTTATCTGTAAGATCTTTTTTGATTCTAAAAGCCCATGAAATCTCTCCTATTATTTCAAACTAGTTACTGGAGAGATTTCGACCTGGATCCGGAAGTCAGCATGTTCTCTCAGACACGTTACCATCAGCAGGCTTCTGTTTTCGTGCAGTTTCATTGGTCTAAGTATTTATTGACCATTTGTTGCACTTCATGTATCCTACATTCTACCTGAATAAAACCCCCAAACAACAAAAAAGACATTCAAGTCCATCCTGACCTGGGCAGTGCACCAGCATCTGAACTACCCTTGCTGGCCCCTGGCTTTCCCACTCTGACATCCCCCAAACTGCTGGCAGACCAACCCCTGAATGCCCTGGTTTTCAGGGGAGTCCTTTTGCTACCGTACTGGAGAAAGCCCAGGCTTCCTTGTCTGACAGTCCAGGCCATCCACAGTCGGTTCCCTACGTGCTTTGCCAACCTGAACCCTACAGAAGCTCTTTGTTCTAGTCAAATCATGTTTTGGTTTGGTTAGTTCAGAGTCCTGGACCCGAGCTCACAGGGCTCCTAAATCCTAGTCCCACCCCGCACAACTAGTCTTCTCTTCAAAAAAATAAGAATAAAAATATACCCGCCTTGTTAATCTCACAGGATTATATAAGCATTACATGACTTAATTTACCTACAGAGGTTTTATAAATTAAAGACACTGCAGAAAAGTAAGGAAATATTGTCACTGTATCATGGGTATGTGATCCCTCCACTTTACTCGCTCAGCTACCACGGACTAGACAACTTCTCTTCCCACAACCTGACCTTGTCTAACAGCTTCTTCTGACCTCTGTGACTCCTCACTGCTCTCACGACTGGAGCCACTCACTGAATTTATTGCAAGTTCACCTTAAAAGACTCCTTGAGATTTAAATATGGATTTATTTGAGACACAATGCAAATAGAGAGAGACTTCAGGTCCCTCCAAACTGCACCTGTGGGGTCCCAAGGTTTGCACTTTTCTGCCAGTCTGGGCAGGAAAGGAGAGACAGGTGCTGGCGGAACTTGAATTGAGGACCTGCAGCCACCCTCAGCCAGGTCCTCTGCTTCCTGATGAACTTAAGTGTTGATTTTTGTTTCCTTATACTGTGACCATTTCATTGAAGCATTTTGTATTGCTATCTGTTGGACTAGAATTTATTGTGAGCAGAAAGTTTGCTGGGCTTTACATGTCTTTGGGCAGATTTTGGAGATATTCAAACCAGGAGAAACTTTTAGAGCCCAATTTCCAGAAAAATTGAGTGGATGATCTTAAGGAGCCAAGGGCAACTGTGACTTACGTGAGATGAAGGTGAGAGGGCAAATACGTGAGAAAAAGGGAAGAGAGACAGGATTGCGATGATCCATGGGAAGTCCTGTGATATTCCTTCCTGGGCCTGGAGCTGAGGAAGGCTCCAGAGTCTGAAACGAGCCAGTCTTCTGGCTGGTCTCCCCTCCTGGACATGCTGGCCAGTGAGGTCCTCCCCCAGAGCACCCACACTTTCTAAGTTTCCATTTAATGCTTCCCAGGCCCCACTGGGCCAACAGCTACAGAGGGACAGGGGCCACATCTACTTCTTCACCCTGTCCTCACAGTTAAACAAAGGACTAGGAGGTAATTGGCGTTCCATAAACATGTGTAAACATACAAACAAGCATGAGGTACTGATACATTGTTTCTAGTAAGAGGTTTCATTTGTTCCAGTTATTATTTTCAAACATACTGATAAGTACATATAGTATAATAAATCTTCATATACCCAGAACCCAAATTTAAAGCTAAGATTTTACATTTGTTTCATCTGTTCCTTATTTCTTTTTATTTTCTATAAGTGTTTTAAAGCAAATCCCAGACATAATATCATTTTGCCCTAGTTTTCATTATTAGTATTCCTTACTTTCTAGGCTATAACATCTATACCTCGAACTAGTACTTGACCTCACATTTTTCACACATGCTCAGTACCTGTACGAGTATATACAATGTATATGCACATTATAGGTATATGGGGTTTATGACGCCTCTATGAACATGCATACACCTACGTTAGACATGTGTGTTTAATATGGGCCATCACAACAACAAACCGCTGAAGTTCTGTTGTATCTGGAAGAGAAGCACTTCGTTTCATTCTTTTTCCCCCAAAGAAGCAAAAAGGATAACAGAGGTCTTAGACAAAGATCATGGTTTCACACGCTTGGTCTTCAGGAAACACAAAGAAATATGTGAGAGTAAAGCCCGTCTGGGTGTTTCCGGAGGGAAACGCCGTCTGCTGCCGGAGTTCGGTAGGGGCTGTCAACCTGTGACCCCCGCCCCCGGCCCTAAGTCTGAGGGAGGTTACGGATGGCACAGCCCCAGCGTGGAAAGTATAGGCTAGACTAGTGCAAGGTCCTCCAAACAAAAAGGACAGATTCTGTGGCTGTTTTCTAATTTGGGGGCTATTATTTTTCTCTCTTTGTAATTGGAACCATAAAAATAGAATGTCGTTTGGGAGCCTGACTATATAACAGCATTTGAAACGGGATTTGGGGGGAGGGGAGTTTGCTTAAGCCTTAAGAATACATCAAGCTCTTAAGGAAGTAGATTGTGCCATGTTTGAAGATGCAAAGATAATCACTGTGCTGGGAACCGTCTTGAGGGGGGAGGAAGCCGAACAACAAGAGGAAAGCAGCGCTCACTCCTGATTTCGCACAGGAAGCCCACAGCACCTCCTGCCAAGGAGAGATAAGAAAGCTCCCAGGCACTATTCTGGACAAGGCCACTGTTATCAGCTTCAGCTCTGCCGTCCTCTCTCTGCTCCAAGCCTCTGTCCCTTTCCTAATGAGTTTTAGGGCCCTGACCTCCATTTGCATGCGGCATGCCAAGTACAATAGCATGGAGGTATTTATAACCATTGAGAGGGAAAAAAAAATTTCCGGGGTAAGAGTGTACTCCATGTCATCTCATCCATTGCCCTGGAGTTGAAACGAATTAGTTACTAGAGATTGATATAAATAAATTAAGAGAAAGCAGCCAATTTCATATCCAACACATGGAGCGGGGGCCCTACATGTGACATGTCAGTCTCTCTAACTCCAGGCAGGAGCCATCCATGGGACTCTCCCGTCTGGTCTAAGTTACCAGCCCTCTTCTCTTGACATTATTGGGGAAACGCCAGGCTTCAGAGACATAGATGACATTACTGACCTACATGCTTTGGGTTGATTTTCCTGTAGGGGTGATGGATTTGCCCTGTTCCCTTCACACTCGTAAGCATTTGGCTCCTCTGTGGCCACAGACAGATACAGGCAGTCTGGGGCCACAGATAAGGAAGGGCAAAGCCAACACTGTCCCCGAGAGGCATGTTAACCAGCCACAGGTTAGAATAACTATAATATATACTGTGCACATTACTCTCTACTACAACAAGGACTATATTTCCTATGCACTTGGCAGTTCATACATGCTATCTTCACTAATCTGTATGATATCTTAAAAAGTAAGTACTCTCATCTCCTATTTAATGAATGAGGAGATTGAGGATTAGAGAGGTCAAACAACTAGTAAGTGGCAGAGGCAGAATTCATAATCAGTCATGGCTTATTCCAGAATCTGTGCACTTAACCCTTAATCCGTAGGTAACATAACATCCACAGACAAGCATCACATAACAAGAAGTTTCTGTGCTTCAGTGCTTCTGTGTGCACAGGAAGACCAGGCTTCAAATATTCACTACACGAATACTATTAACATAGTGGGGATTTGAATTTTTTTAGCCCTTTTTGTATAACATGGTCAGTTTCTTTCCCAAGTTTTGCAAACAAATCTCATCATACACAACCAAAATGTGTTGAGTATCCAATGTGCCTGAGGTCTGCAATTTGTTTATAGTAGAGCTCCCTTTGTGACCCCACCATTCTGAACTTAATTCCAAGTCACCTTTGCAAATCCAGCCCAGGAAACACAATGCACAGTGTGCACCCAAAGGGGCCCCTTTGTGCTCCCCTGTGATTTTCCTTAGGTGCTGGCTTTGAACAATTCCAACTTTCAGGCTTTCTTTGTTCCTTCTGCCTCTCTTTCTCTGCCCCCTGCCTGGGTGCAGAGCTGGTGCTTTTCTTCCTTTAGAGGACGGATTGTTGCATCGGTGGAGTCAGAAGGGACAATCCAGCTGGGTGAGCTTCAGCCACGGATAGTTAGTATCTGTGTTTTCTTTGAAGTGACTCTTCTGTGAGCAAACGATAGCCTTTGAAGAATGAGGTGAGGTGGTTCAGGCTTGCATTTCACCTTTCTGGAGATCGCCCATCTGTTTAGTGCCTGTTCTAGTAACCAAGACTCCTGTCATCACAAAATCCTCATTTCATAAATAATTTCTAGCAAGTTTCATAACCACCCCAATCCTAGAAAGTTTACTCTACAGTCTGAATCTTAAGATAGAAAGATTTTTTTTTTAGGATCTCCTTTCTCCCTATGATAAATGATATGAGGCTGACCTTTCTTTCAAAATCTCTGTTCTCCTAAATTCTGACTCTAATGCTAGGCCCAGGCTAGAGGCTACATACACACATTTAAGCTCAACAAATTCTCAGTCACACAATGAAGCAGGTATTATGATGCCCAGTTTACAAACCCTTTCACCAATAAGGAAACTGAGACTCTGAAAAATCAAATGCCTTGCTCAGATTCACAGAGAAAGTAGCAGCCCTGTGATTAGAACCCAGATCTTCCTAACTCTTCCTGTCACACCAGCACTCAATCCATCACACAGGATGAATTCTGTTCCCAAGTAACCTCCCCAACCTTTACCACAGATTCACATTACAGGGTGAATCTGTCTCAGAATTACCTGCTAGAGGGAAAGCTCAGGGGGATCCTCTGAGTCCTACGGTTACAAAGTCAAGCACCGAGAGAAATGGAGCATTAGCTTGCCAAAAGAAGAGGCACCCAGTCCTCTGGTGAAGTGAGAGAGAGGAAGAATACTTTATATTTACACTGGGACTTAAATTCTGGTTAGTTTTGCTCATAAAAATGTTTTGATGTTAAAATTATAAGAACTCTGGCCTTCTACTGGCTGATAAATTTTATCATTTAAAAGTTTTGCAATGAAAGATAAAATTTAACTTTATCACAACCTTTCTCTTTCCTTGTTAACTTACTTGGTCTGCGTGATTCCTGAACATGTTCTGAGGTAAAGCTAGCCTGCTTTATTATGAACTCCGAAACATTTATAGCAGGCAGCTGACTTTAAAGAGGGTCTCTGGGGTGGGGGGGTGTGCAGCGGTGAGCTGAGCACCCCAACACCCAACGGCTGCCTATTTGAGCCTGAGCCATTGCCTAGGAGTGATTGTATATATTAAATTATAATTACAGCACATTTATGGGGGAGGGGGTGGAAAGAAGCTCTAGAAATCTCTAAAGGGTCCCGAGACAATAATTTCCCTCTTTCTTTTTTGGATAACAAAATCTGAGGACTCTGGGTAGACTCTGCTTATCTGTTTAATGAGATTGGACTGCACGTGCTAACTGTGATTAGAATCTATTTGTAAAGAATATTGAATCAAGTCAACTTAGGAAACAAAGGGGAAGGACAGCAATAAACAACAAATTGAGGCTGTAAAATGTCTCTCAAAAAATAGAAAGGAAAGAAAAGAAAAGACCACCTGGCAGTCTGCCAGAGGCCACGCCAGGGCTGGTTCCCCACGACGGCAGCGCCCCTGCAGAGCGCCTGATGTAAACTTTCCTCTGCCACAGAGGGTGTTGTGTCAAAACATCAGTGATAGTGTGTCTGAGCCATCAGATTAATAGGAGCTGCAAACACTATCTTTTCCCCTCCTCTCACATTCTCTTAAAACAAATAAAACAATGTAGGGGAAAGGATGCTGGCAGAAAAAGGCGTAGAATTGGAAGGAGTGTTTAGACAGAATGGTTCCTGCTCCTTCAGCTCCAGGAAAAGGGCCTGGGCCTTCAGGGTGGCCACGGGGTCAGGCCGAGGGGATTCTGGAGGAGTGGCTTTCTTGCGCAGTGAGAGACCTTGTGACGCCTTGGAGCCCATACTGAAAAGTACTTCTCATCTGAATGGAGAGGGGAGAGGGCAGAGTAGAGAAGACTTTTCAGGGATTGAAGGCTTTGGGACAGCTCCTCAGACAATGGTGGAGGTGATCCAGAGTCTTGGCCACCTCTGTTTAGATAAGAGCTTTTCCGTGAGCGTCTTGGCCTGCCCTGCTTCCTGCTCTCAAGGGCCTCGTGGTCCATTCACACTCAGGACAAGGCCCGTGTTCCCAGTCTCGCTCTCCCTCCTCTTCTCTCCTGCTTGTTTCCCCTGAGAGCTCCAGCAATCCCCGGACCTCCGACTCTCAGTCTCTCTACGGAATCCGGGCCAGGACCGAGGCAGCCTTTCCGTCCTCCACCGAGGTGACTGGGAGGCTAAAAGGGTGGATACTTGCTTGGTTACAACCAGATATGGGTCTCAAAGAGCACACCTACTCTGTTCATTCACTTTTCTTCTTAGTGAAAGACTGGTCAGCTGAGGGAGAGTGACTTAGTAAAAAGGAATCTTTAGGGAAATGTTAGGAGTGGCTACAAATAGCTCTTACTCTGACACATGCAAGGAGCCTTAAGGTATTAACTACACCCACTCAGTGAAGAATATTTCAACATTGTTAACAGTTTGTTCTCATGAAAAGGAAGAGAATACATTACTTATTAATAGCAGTTGACACTGAAACATTCAGAAAGCATAGAGGTGGGGTGGGGGTGGGAAGTCACAATGTATCCTAAGGACCATAGATTCTAGACCTAGCCAGACCTGAATTCAAATCATGGTTTTATAACTTTCTAGTTATGTAACTCTGGATAGCAAAAGCCCGGCTCTGAGAATCAAAGTCATAGAAAACTGCTCAGAAGTTTCAATCCTTGAATAGTTATGAAATCATTGGATGGTATCAGCCCACAAAATCACTTTGAGTAAGTTCTGCTTTGGTGTTACTCACTGGTCACCACTGAGGGGCGTTATCATTCCCAGTCCTGTGACCTTCCCTCTTGTGGAAATGTGGTTGAGGAGTTTGTCAGATACACTCCACCCAACAGGAGATGAGAAATCATTTTTCTCAGCTGTCAGTCCTCTGTAAGGTTGTACTTCTCTCGATTTGTTTTTCACTCATGGGCCCCTTATTCTTGAAAATGTCTATTTTATTTCTCTTTTTCTCTGGAAAACTTACAAAGTAAAGCTTGGGGGCCATATCTCCATACCCCACAACTCTTAACTCCATTTTCTCCTTTCATCCAGGTTTGCTCAATTATTTATTGTAATTTTTTTTGTCTGTGTGTGAATCATCTCAAGTCCTGTGGGAATGGACATACTGTTAACATGGCCAACTAAAAAGAAGCTACCTCTGTTACCCTGTCTTGCTAGATTTATTATGAAGTTAAAAAGCAAACAGAAGGGAAATAAGTTAAAGAAGACCCTTTTGCATCTGCACACATTGCTGTAATACTAAATGAGTTAATTTGTGTAACAAGCTTAGCACGGTGCCTGGCACACAGTGGACAGGTCATTCATGGTAGCTGAGATTTTATCGTCTGACTGGAGAAGAGCTACTAAAGAGCAGGGGCTGCGTCTTGCTCATCTTTATAGTAACCTCAGGGCCTAGCCAACCATCTGGTGACCAGTGTACAAGAGCACGCGCCTCTTGCTCAGGTGACTGCCTGAGAAGGGTAAGTCCTGAAAATGGCCTGACTGGATATGAACTCAACCTCACATCAGGTGTCAACCCCACATCCATCACTTATCTTGAATGTGCTGGAAAAAAGGGGCATTACTAACCCTCAAATGACCTCACACATACCACCTCAACTAAGCACAATGTCATCTCCATCAGTGCCTTTCCAGTCACAATGAAGAGTATTAATGAAGACAAGGGATCTGACTGGGGCTGGATAAATTTGTCACAGCAGTATCAACATCTGACAATTTCAGCTTAGGCGAGGATGCTGACATGTGGAGAAGCATCTTCTGATTTAATAGAACACTAACCAGCAATAGTCTTCCCCTTTCTTCAAGGGTCGGCAAGAACATTGGCTCATAATGACTAGCACCGTATTAGTTAAATAATTTATACACATATTCCATTTAAGAAGTAAAATCATGTCCTTTAAGAGAAGTACAAGATTTATTGATAGCTCCTTCTGTTATAAGGGAACATATCTCCTTATTGAAGAGATAAGTCAAATGCATGGGAAAAGTGTCAGAATATAACTGAGCACAAGCAAGTGAATGTCTGGAGTCCTCATGCCACAGGCTGGACAAGACTTGGGTCGATGAGTGTTTGGAGAGCTGAGGTAGAATTCACATATGTGAGTATATCCAGGACATTATAACTCCTCTAACCTCCTAAACAATCAGAAAATTCTACTATTGCTGGTCCCATCTTAATTTCCTTGGAGTAAATCACCACAGTCAGAAGACCACTCCAGAAACGCAAGCCTGTTTCCAGGGCGAACATTAACCTAACAGCACAGCTCATTTTGTCAGATCATCATCAGCTTTCATAGGATACTTAGTATGTGTGATGCCCCCTCGGAGGGAAGTTGCTTTGCAGTGGTTGGCAGAACAACCTAAAAGCACTGAACAACTTATGGCAAACAAACTTAATACTTGCGATGTGCCAGCCACTAAGCTAAAGACTTCTTATAATACAGTATCTCATTTAATTCCCCCAACCAACCTTACAATGTCACTGCTATCTCTATTATAAAGATCAGAAAACTCAGACCCAGAGAGGAGGTTTATTTTGCACATAAACACACCGCTGTTTAGGTAGGTGGCAGTAGGTGCCAGAGCCAGGATTCAGACTCCAGAGCCCATGTCCTTGAACTCTAGACTCTGTTGCCTTTCTGCATCCTAACACTTTTAAAATTGGCTCTTCATGTCATAGCATAGGCATCTCAAGACATATTTGCCTCCTTATCATGAGCTTTTGACCAAAAATTACTCATTTTAATGTCTAAGTAGTTGTTATGGGACTAGTCCTAGTAACGATGAATGAAGTGCCTGGCAGATGATGTGCTTGAAGGCCACTCATTCATAGTCCCAGCACGTCAACCAGGAACTCTCTGTGCCCCATCCAGAAGATGGTAATAATCACAGTACCTACCTGCCTCACAGAAGTTCTGTGGTAACTCAATGAGATAATACATACAAAGCACATATTAATCACTTAAGATCCTATAGATAAGTGCTTAACAACTTTCAGCTATAAAGGAAAAAAAAAAGGAGTTCCAGTCGAGATGGAGGCAGAGGTAGAAGCCCTTCGCTTCATCGCACAACCAAAAGGAGGATAATGGCCAACCTAAAATCAATAAACAACCAGAAGCACCAGAAAATCAGACTGCATGGAACTCTGACAACCAAGGAATTAAAGAAAAAATCAATCAGAACAACCAGACCAGTAAGGCAGTGGACCATGCCACCGGCCAGCGGAGAAGAACCACAGTGAGTTTGAGGAGCTGGGGGCGGGGCTGGTTGTGCAGGTGGGGCTGACTTAGGGGAAAATGAGACTCAGAGTTAATACGGCAGTTGCTACATTGGGAGAAACTCCCAGTCTCACACAAGAGTCTGAAGGAAAGTGCGCTAGAGGCAAGCAGGCGAGCTGCACCATTCCCTTTCTGGAGCCTCCCGCACAGGCAGCACCACAGCGCAGCAAAGAGTGTTGCCCAGTGAATTCCTAAGGCCCTGTCCCCTCACAACTTCTCAGGTGTGTTGAGACAAAAACATATGGCCCAAATGAAAGAACAGAGCAAAATCTCTGTTGTTTCTGAAAGAACAGAAACAAAACTAAATGATGAGGACATAGACAACCTATCTGATGAAGAGTTTAAAGCCCTGGTAATCAAAATGCTCACAGATCTGATTGAACTTTGTCAAAAAATGAAAAAAAAAATGAAGGATACCCAAAATAAAATAAAGCAAAATATTCAGGGTACCAACAGTGACAGGATGGAAACCAGGACTCAAAGTAACTTTTTGGAGTAAAAGGAAAAAAATAAACATCCAACTAGAACATAATGAAGAAACAAGAATTCAAAAAAGTGAAGAGAGTCTTACAAGCTTCTTGGATACCCTGAAATGCTCCAGGATCTGAATTATAGGGGTGCCAGAAGGAGAAGAACAAGAGCAAGAAATTGAAAACTTATTTAAACAAATAATGAAGGAAAACTTCCCCAATCTTGTGAAGGAAATAGACTTTCGGGAAGTCCAGGATGCCCAGAGAGTCCCAAAGAAGGTGGACCCAAAGAGGAACACACCAAGGCACATCATCATTAAGTTACCCAAGATTAAAAATAAATAGAAAATCCTAAAAAAAGCAAGGGGAAAGGAGAGAGTTACCTACAAAGGAGTTCCCATAAGGCTATCTGCTGATTTCTCAAAAAAGACCTTGCAGGCAAGAAGGGGCTGGAAAGAAGTATATGAAGTCATGAAAGGCAAGGACCTATACCCAAGATTACTCTATCTAGCAAAGCTATCATTTAGAATGAAAGGGCAGATAAAGTCATTTCCAGATAAGGTCAAGTTAAAGGAGTTCATCATCACCAAGCCATTATTATATGAAATGTTAAAGGGACTTATCTAAGAAAAAGAAGATAAAAAACATGAACAGTAAAATGACAACAAACTCCCAACCATCAACAAATGAATCTAAAAGGGAAAAAAGCAACAAAAACAAAACTAAGCAAACAACTAGAATAGGAACAGAATCAGAGGAATAGACATCACATGGAGGGATTTAGGTGGGGAGGGGGAAGAGAGGAATGGGGGAAAAGGTACAGGGAAGAAGAATAATTGGTAGGCATTAAATAGAAGGGGAAAGATAAAAAATGGTATAGGAAACAGAGGACTCAAAGAACTTATATGTACAATCCATGGATGTGAACTAAGTAGGGGGAATGCTGGAGGGTTGGGGGAGCAGGGTGGAGAGGGGATAAAGGGAGAAAAATTGGGAAAACTGTAACAGCATAATCAATAAAAAATACTTAAAAATAAAAGAAATCCTAAGCCACATAGTCTTCTGAGCCACAACCTTCCATTTGGCTCTGTATAGTCTCTACCCATTTTCCTCTTCCTCACCTTACTTAACCAAAGACTTTTTCACGCAAGCAAGGATTTCTCAATAAGGTGGCAATAAGCAATCATCTTACATAATTTTCAATGATGAGGACAAGGCAGGTGGACCATTAAAGGCCAAAGAAAGTGGGATAATATGTACACACATAACTTTTCTAAAAGACTGAGCACAAATTCAAGTTCTTGGATTCCAAGATCTTGATCTTCACACACGGAAGGCAGAGTTTCAGAGATACAATGCACATGACATGCTTAAGATGTTCCATAGGAAAAGACCACCAACGAGTTTGTAAAAGCCCATCGATCTATGGGAATGACAGGTTGGGCCTGTGATAAACAGGCACTAGCCAGAGAACATGATCTGAAGTAGAACGACTGACAGGCTCAACTACTCAGCCCCCACTGAAGAAATTCCATGTCACTTCCAAACTTACTTTCCAACTTTATTTTTTTTTCTCTAAACCCAAATCCAGTGAACCAGCCAAATTCTTTTTCAAGCGGTGTCTTCTTCAAATCATCAACTCATTCCTAGTGCCATGTCACTCTGTCACATCTATGTTCCTCTCCCTTTCCATCTAATGTCCCTGTGTGCACCCACGGCTTTAGGACCCAGATCTGGCTTCCTCCATGGTGCTTCCTCTAAACGGCAGCACTCGCCACCCGCCATCCACTGAAACCAGACTATCAGCATCTCTCACGGAAAGTCAATACAATGTTACTGTGGAAATAATAATAAAGAAAAATAATAAACAGGGCATCAGAGACGTGAATCTAGTTCTGGGCTTGCCGTTAACTGGATGAGAGGTGACGGGTAATTGTTTATCTTTGAGCCTCACTTTCTCATGTATAAAACAAGCTTTTTTCAAAAAATCATGAAAACTCCTAAATTCTGAGTGAAGCAGCATTCAAAGTGACTACACAAGGCAACGCCAAGGCTGAAATTTGTAGCCTTCTCCTCATTTTGTACACTCGTCAACTAGAAACCCTATGTTTTCCTCTTCATTTTCTTTTACTTTTCCTTCTTCATCTCCTGTCATTATCTCCCACATCTGTTGCCTAAACATCCACTGACAGCTGAGTGCTTGCTGAATGTTGATCCCAAAAATTAATCCCAAACAACAGATAAGGAAATGGAACTTCACTGCAAAAGATCAAATCCCCCTGCATGGTGGGAAGGTCACAAAGAGCAGTATTAGGGGGAAGTGCCAGAGAAGAAGCACCAGATTAACTGTTTGACTCGTTACCCTCCTGAGGTTGGCCTTATTCAGCTCTGCTCATCCCATTGGGCTTTATCCCTGCTCAAAAAGGTCTACGCCCACCTGTAGGCTGGGGCCTGAACCAGCTGATCATCAGTGGTTCCCAAAGAAATTGTGAGATTTGAGTCAAATTCTCCCAACTGCTGCAAGCTTTTCTCCTTTCCTCTCCCACCCTCAGTTCAGCTCTAACTCAACAAATGGATTCTGTGGGATCACTGGTGACAAGACTTAAAACCGATAGTTTAGGCCAGTGCTCCCTCAAACCTGTCCCCACAAGGATTTCTGCTCCTTCCTGTAGCAACTCACAGGGACTGATTTTGAGGGGTTCTGTGGAACACTGAGGAAAAGTAATCTTCTGAAATGCCAACTCACTTAGCTCCTTTTATTCTGTGATCTGAAAACACCTGAGAAATAATTTTCTGAGCTTCAGTTTCCTTATGGAGCATTATGTCCATTGTGTAAAATTGCTGTACAGATTAGGGATAATGTATGTAAAAGGACAAACACTGCTTTGACAGACCCTTAGTAAGGGCTCCTTGATTGAACTGATCACAGCTAGTATCATTAAGTAGACAATTGCATTTAAGGCAACAAAATATCCTACAAGGCTTTTAGAGAAAGTGTGAAGAAACAGGATCTAATGATTTGAAGCTCATTTATAAGGCACTAGCTGGCCCATAGTTTAAATCTGCAACACACTTTCCATCTTCTCAATCTACCAGATTCTGCCCCTCACCCAAAAGGACAACGAAGTTACATGAGAACCACAGACTACAGTCCATATTCCAAGAAACAGTCTACCAAATCAATGGAGATAGAACTAAAATATAGATTTCTGAGAATTAGTGTGTGTTTTATATGTGATTTGTCCTATTTATGTACTACCTAAGGATCTCATTATCAGGATGTTAGTTTCTAGATTCAGTAGTGACAGTGCCTATTCAATTTTTTAAAATCTGTAAATGTGGCCAAAGAAATTTCAAGACATTCTGCCAGTCTTCTTAAGGAATCTTCCCAAATTGTGCGTCACTACCTTCTGGTATTCCTAGTCCCGGGAAACTCCATTGAATTTTGCTCAGAACTTCCCTATAAAAACCACCCGGCATAGCCTTCCTATGACTCAACCATTTGGTTTAATTTAAACACATAATGAAATGTTTGACAGCAATTACAGGAGACAGTTAATTCATAAGAGACAATTACTCATCAGACTCATTGTATAGCTGTGAAGACTGGGAAAAATGAAAATCTCACAAAGCCTAGAAAAGTGGCAAAGAGGCACTTGGCAAATGAACTGCTGCTCAGTTGTCAGGACTTTGTATGAAATATTAATAAGGGCCGTTGTCTGAACACTCACACGGGGCAGCATGCACCTCCTCAGCCAGTAATTATGTAACAGAAAGCAAGAATTCTCTCATTAGTAAGTGAACATTCACTTTGGACTTGTGATGAAAGCCTTCTGTACAAGATGGCCAGATTTATTTGGTTCTTTGTTCAAGCTCAAAGTCCTGCCAAAGTGGTCCCTGGTCACGTGGTCTTTAAAGTCCCCATTCTGATTCATCCAAGGCTGTGCATGTGGCAAAGTAAAACGCCCTGCAGCATGCCTGGCTGGAGTCTGCCTACCCATATACACACTGCACAGAATATATGTCAAGAGACACCTGGATACCAACTGTGTTCAGGGTTAAGAGGAACGTAATAAAGATTAAAACATGGGGTATGTAACCACATTTCCAAAAGAAGAGGTCTTGTCAAATTCCAGCTTCCCTCAGATATCTGACATACAGTTATCCCCCAGGAAATGTTGACTTTTTTCATGTTTAAATGGTTAAAACTTTTACTCTGTAAACAGAAAATAGAATATGGGACATAAAACTGTTTCAGCATAAAAACAATAGCCATTCATGCTGGTAGTCAATTAAATTTGGGTCCTTAAGTACATTTCTAATGAACTACCATGAACAATTGTTTTGTCTTCGTCCTGTTAATTTTACATACCCCACTGGTGCACACAACTCTTTTTCTCCCAAATGATCTTCCCCCGACACATCCCTAATGATTCAGGCCTTCTTTTCCTTGCCAATTTGCTGACATAAACAGTAGAGATGCAATTAGGAAAGGCCATCTCATAGTTTCTAGATGCCTCTCCCTTCCCCTGTTTGTAGGCCACCCCCAACTCATCTAACCCCTCAAAACTCCAGCAAACCACACCTAGTCCTGGAGTGGTGAGCTTCCTCTAGAGTCCCAGTGGGACTCTACTGCTGGGGCAGATGAAGAGCGTTTCAGAAATGGGACCTTAAATTGTGTGTCAGGGAATATTGTGTTCTGTTAAACTTCTAAAGTATGTAATTATTTAAGACTCCAGGGATGGTCTACTTTAGAGTTTTGGAAACAGTACCTTGAGATTCCATGGCTGTCCGGTTTCCCTTTGAAAAGCCACCATTTTAGCTAAGAAAGTCAAGAAAGAATACTTTACCCCCTTGCCACATCCCTTGAATTAAGAATCCAATGACATTTTTTTTTGCATTCTGAAAGGGTTCCTTGGCAAAAGACCAAATAAAGCAAGCAAGGTGTGCAGACTAACTAGGAAAAGGAAGGTGATGTCTTCATCTGTGTGTCAAAGGTAGGCCAGTTTAACCCTGAAGAAAATATGGGTTAACATTACTGGTTGAGGAGTGGCTGCATTTTTTTCTCAATGGGTTATTATTGGCATTATAATTACAGAGTCAGTTCTGTACCCCAGAATACAGACTTCCACATAAGACTCTTACTACCATTCTATGAGGGGAGACCCAAAATAAACCCAGAATCATATACTGGAGGGTAAGCCCCTTGTAGTACAGGCTTCCTCCACTAGGTGAGTATTCTAGGAACCCATCTGTATCAGTGTACCAGATGGCATTGTTGGGAGAGGCTGCGTTCAGCTTCAGTGAATTTTTTTTGAAGACTCTTTCAACATGTTTGCCCATTTCATGATGGGTGATTTATGAGCACACTTGTCCACACCGCGCTGGGTGTTCAGCAGTTTTTGATCAAAAATAGCATGAACCCTGTGCCCCACCCTCCCTATTCACCAGATCTCACCCTGAGCAACTTTTTTTGTTTCTCTGATGAAAAAAGTCCTCAAAGGGAAACATTTTGTTGATTCGGAAGAGGTGAAACAAAACAAATAGCAGAACGGAAAAGCATCAAAATCCATGAGGGATTTGGGAAGAGGGAGGGAATTGGAGGGCCCAGAGAAAACCCACGTAGATGTGGGAAAAACGGGCAAACTCCACACAGACCCTGGCTGGGAGTGAGTTTTTTCCCCCTCATCAATTTTACAATGAAACATCATTGAATGAAACAAGTATTTGAGGGCTTGCTGTTACATTAATCACCAAATAGCTTTTGATGATCACCTACAGATACCACTATGCAAATATGTTACTATGTAACTCAAAATAAGTAAGATTTAAAAATGTATGCAATAGAATATCCCTTTATTCAAATGTTACTAAAATTCCTGTTTACAATGCAATCTAAGTGTTCATATAAGTATATAAAATATATTTATATAAAGATATATTTTTAACATTGTAGTAATTAAAGAGGGATTCATTGATCTGTCAATTTTAGCTTTTTTCTCTCTGACAGGGTGAAATAGAATTATTCCATTTGTTTGCTAGTGCACAAAGGTCCCATACATCTTTCTGAAATGCTTCTGAGTTAAATATACTACTTAACCACCACATCTGGGCTTGACACAGGTAAGCTACTCCATCAGTCTACTGACTAAAAGAAATGAGAACATTGTATAAACATGCACATTTTCAACTGATAATTTCAAGCAACAAGATATTCTTTTAAATGAAGCATGCCCTGTGATTAGCAAAAAAAAAAAAAAAGCCTTTAACAAAGGATAAATCAAATGATCAACAAACATTGAGGATTTAAGGCACTGCTCTGAGTCCTGAGAGAATTCCAAGGGGAATAAGACATCTTTTTGTGCCTTGGCAACATTATTCCATAACATGGGAGAAGGATTCCATTTTCCACAAAGAAATTGGAAAAGAGAGCTAAAGTTTCCAAAGTTTCATTTTAGCAGGCCTCATTCCCTAAACTATATTTTATTAGCATTATTTAAACCTAACTTTATAATACAACATTCTATTACTTATAATTATTATTTTCTAACACAATTACTAGTTATAATTCTGAATAGAACAGATTTTTAGATTTTCTATGATCAAAACAAAAATTTAAACTATCTATAGAAGTGTATGTTATTTTATAAAAATTCAACTCTAAACTTTTACCCAAATTTAATAGTTTAAATTATTTAGTTATTTTTATTTATATGTTAGGGTAGCACAAATATCTAGGCTTTAAAGGAATGAGTCTAGCCCTGGATGGTGTGGCTCAGTCCACTGAGCACTGGTTTGCAAACCAAAGGGTTGCCAGTTTGATTCCCAGTCAGGGCACATGCCTGGGTTTTCTGGCCAGGTCCCCAGTAGGGGGCACGCAAGAGGCAACCACAAATTGATGCTTCCCTGCCTCTCTTTCTCCCTCCCTTCACTTGTTTAAAAATAGATAAAATCTTTTTAAAAAGAAAATACCCATTATTATTAAAAAAGGATGAATCTATAAATATGGATGCCTGCCTCCAAATTAGCAAAATAATAGAAAATCTCATATATCTCATTTTCTTTTGAGTTAAATATCCAAGTGGCAAACAAGTTATTTAAGGTTTGTAAGTTCTCCATATTTCAGATGAGAAATCAGATGTGTATGAAAACAGCTACTTCTCAGAAATTCCATAACTCACCAGTAACTTTCAATGCCAGAACAATATACTTTAAACACAAAATAAGAAAGAGCTGAAATTGCAGGACGAAGCTAGAAAACCAAGTAGCCACTTCTATCCATTTATGCTAGAGTTATATCTTGTTTACTTTTTATCAAGCTAACATTTTTAAGAGCAATTCTCCTGAACACTCTGCATGTGGAGTTAAAAGGAATGAAGCAAATATTTGGCATAATGACAATTCCTGAGCAACTCAATAATATTGTTTTACCTACCAATTCTATTCCTATTTGTCAAACTAGCTCCCATTAACTACCAAGTGTACCATTCCTTTACACTAGACAGAAATGGAAAAAAGCAAACAGGACTCGGTCATCAGCAGGATGCAAGGGAACACTGCACAGTTAGCAGAGGGTGGGGATGTGTCCATCTGCCAGTACACAGCGAGCATCTGCTTTGTGCCCCACACCATGCTGGGCCCTAAAGACACAGAGGTGCTCTCCATCAGCTCAGAGCTGGAGAGCAGACGCATGTATACACACCTGGTCCCGTCCAAGTGGATTACACAAAGTGCTTTTTTGTACAGGGGAGGGAGGAGGGTCAGAGAGAGGCAGTCAGGAAGCTTCTGAGGAGGTAACATAAGAGCCAAGCCTTGAAGGATAAAGAAGGACTTCTTGGGAAATGGAAAATGGGTAGAAGTGCCTTTTGGACAGATTGAGGAGTATGAGCAAAGCCCCCGAAAGCCCCATGATCATCTGTGTTGGGAAGATCTCATATCATATCCAATGTTTAGAAGATGAGAAAGAGGAAGACCAGCAGTACAGCCAAAGCCTGGGGGTGCTTAACTGAAAAACAAGAGACTGGCCTTCAACCTGAGATCTAAATGATGGCTCACAGGGTGACCTTAATTCTGTCCCTGTCAGGTAGCTCCTAAAGCCACCAACTCCAGAAATCAATCAGAAATGAGTAGGGAAGAATAGATATTGCCTACCTCTTCCCAAGGCAGGCAAAGTCTTTGCCCCCAACATACTGCACATCCCTTCTGCCAACTCCCATTGGTGTTCATTAAAGAATCTTGAGACCAGGTGACAAAAAGTACTTGAAAGTTATTCAAGAAACTACCTGTCCCTCCCTACCTTGCTTTTGAATGGTTATGGTTACAGGGACGCCAGAGCCACTTGATTGTAGGTTGAGGAATACCGTAAATGGTACAAGTCAGGATTTGTCTGCTGCCCAGTGGGTAGAGAATAGGTTCTGGGAACGACGACACAGCTTTCTCGTAAATCTGGGGTTTCACTGGAAAGAAGATGAACAGGACAGAAGTCAGGAGCTGTTCTAATGACTTGTGCTCCTGGGCCACAGCAGTAAGGACCACATTATCACTGGTTCTGATGTTAGGGAAACACACATGAACAAAAACCAAATAAGTGCTCATACCTGTCATTATAATGCCAACTTTTTAAAAAGTAGAAATGTTTGGAGAACATTAACAATTGATCCTATGGCAGGTATGATTATAATGATGCAAAGCTACATCACTTATGGAAAATAACAAGTAGACATGAAATACTTATGATGAGACATAAGTGGTTTTTAAAATAATTATTTACAAATTGTTTTCTCTGATATTGTTATACTGATTTTTGATTTATAAATTTTCATTATTTTTACCTATACCAGAATCAGGAGAAAGCCTGAACAGTAAACTTACCATTTACGAGTAGAGTGGCCGTGAGGTTTTTAACCACATTAGACTGCTTTATGCTCAGCAAAATTGTGTAATTCCCTGCATCTTCAGCAGCTACATCTTTAATAATTAACGAATAGCCACGAACCAAATAGTGAGCTGATTTCTCCGTCACAGGTAACCCGTCTTTTAGCCTGTGGTTAAGCACATGATCAGTAAGTCACTTCACACTGCCTCTCAGATATCACTTTGACACTATCACTTACATTCATAAACTCAAATTTATGCCTTTTAAGCCTTTAAATGTTGATCCTCAGCATTCATTCACAAAAACTTAGACACTAACTTTTCAGTACAGCCAGGAATGATTTTTAGACTGTGGTATGCTTTATAATTCTTGGCAAAAAGGAAGGAGTAAGCTGAAGGGAGACAGAGAGGTGATGGTTCCATGCACCCCTGGGTGTTCAGGTCACCACTGTGACTTAAGCAGTAACCCAGAGGCACTGGCTGATTCCCTCCGAGATGTTTTCCAGAGTTTTCCATGAGGCTCCACCAGCAACAGAAGGGCCATTGTAAGTCAGATCAACTAGATCACTTCTCCAGATAAAAATAAAAATAGACTTTCCTATTGTGATCTCATGTGGAGTTCTTATTAGCTATATAAATGGTCACAGCAGTTGTCCCTTTTAAAAATGAGTGAAATCAAGATTATCGAGATTTTTCCCAAGGAAGAATAGTTAAAGCACAAAACTCACAAACAAAAGGTATAAACTTAAAAAATGTTTTTAACTGCAAATATAGAAGTGATGCCTAGATGTCACACAGCTGCTTACAGTACTGAGAATTGATCAGGAGGCCTGAGTGCTGGGCCTGGCTGGGCCACTGCATGCTGTGCACCTAACTTGTCCATGTGAGCCTCAGTTTCTCAAGTTTTCTATAGAGTTTCTCAAAGATCTCTTTTAACTTTAAAATAGTAAAATTTCATTAAACTGCACAGTTTTTGAAATGAGCAATTTATACTCTGTTAGGAGTTTACTGTGTTCTGTATAAAGGTATATAATATTGCAAGTGGTATTACTTCATATGCATGCATGTACTACACAGTCCTGCAACCAATTCCCATTACTGATGGGTCTCAGTTCCAAAGCATTTAAATGACAAGTCAGTACTTTTAAAAATGGATTAATATTTTGTTTTAGTTTAGGTCTTGCTACTTAGTGACTATAGAAATTAGTGCTGTTTAATGGATGGGGATACTCTCAGCCTGAGAAAGAGGGAACATACCTCCAGAAGAGATTAAATGCCAGTTAAGGAATAATGTACGCTAATAGGGAATTCACTATTAAACTTCACTATTATGAAATTCCCCTGAAAATCTCTCTTGTACTGCAATAGCATGAAGAGCCCTAGCACAAATTTAATTTTCTGTTTAATTACCTACTAACTATTCGAGGAAATGGAAAGCAAGCACAAGGCTCATATGACAGCGAAAGCAAAGTAAGCTCTGGTCGAGGAGATTCTAAAATGGCACCACTTCTATATTACATGGGTTGTTTTCCTAATCAGCTTTGTGCTGAACTCTTTGTTTAAAATGTAATAGTTAGAGCCAAGGATACTGGCATTCAAAAGCACTTTAAAAATGACTGCAGATTATAAACGGATTACATTGTTTCAAATCAGGTGTTGTGCAAGCATAAAAAAACTGCTTAAGGGGTTTCTGAATATGTAAATTTTGAGCCAAGACAAACACACAATTAGTTCAAGTAGGTGCATTTGTCCATCCCTGCAACTGAATTAAGTCTTGTCTCTATTAATGTTTGTTTAATTTTACAACAAGACTGGAATTTTCATCCCAGTTGTATATAAAAGAATTATTTTCAGATAATAAAAGAATTACTATCCTTGTCACAAGGGCCACTTCTTCAGGGTTAATAGAGCATGTTATTTCTTCAGGAGGCTTCCTAGTCATTGCCCAACATGTTCCATTCAGAGGATGTTGACATCATAGGAGGGTTTAGAGATGCAGAAATTTCATCCGAGTGCATGAAGGACTAGACTGCAATGAGCACTCAAACACCCTAGTCCCCACTCCATCCTGACACAGTGCTGCTCCTCCCTGCAGCCCGTCCTGCCCACTCCACTCCCAGCCCAGACTCAGTGTGGTTCTTAGCTCTCCACTGCTGTCTGAGAACTTATCTTGATTATCTTCAGGAATTCAAGCCAGTGAGCTCCTGCACCTTCAGATTTACAAAGCTTATCATGAAAGCATAGGAAAATAATTTTGATCCTACCATGCCACTTCTGGTGCGGGAAATGCCTTCACTTGCATAGACAGCCGGTAAGACTTCTTGCCAGCTACAGTTTCAAGCACCTGCTGTTTTTGATGATTCACAGTGATGAATGCTTTGTCTTGGAAAGGAGAAGTGATTGATATATTAAAACAAAAATAGAAAACCTCTCAATTCCCCCTGCCATTAAAGGAGGGTGCAACCAATGAGTAAATAAACAGAGCTGAATTATCAATGAGTCCAAACAGTGATGAATGAGTAAAATAATTTCAAAGTGCCCTAACTGGTAAAAAACCTTCAAACTAAACGGTTGCAAGTCCCAGAAGCACAGAAGCAGTGTGGGCCAATAGAGACTGAAGCACCATGTCTACAGCACAATAACAAAAAAGTAGAAAGAGACTTCTTAAAATCTCTCAGGCCAAATGAGTATGGTGAGAGAAAGTGGCTCCAGGCACCATAAAACAACTAACTCGATATAAAAATCAACTGGAGAACATCAAAACAGTATCAAAGGCATTGACAGAATTGTTCCCTGGTTTTTGCACCTCACACTGTTTTTCTTTTCAACAGTGAAAAGGAATAAGTAAGGTTTTTGAGGTTTCTAGGGAGGGTTAAGTATTTTCGTAACAGAATTTGCCCTTTGGAATTAAGCAACAGTATTAAGATTTCATGCGAGTAAAACCAGTGATGAAAGAGCATTAATTCTAAATAATTTATCACAGCATATTTTTATTTCTCTAAGTCAGAGTAATACCTTCGAAATTTTCCCTTGAAAATAAGGGTAAAAATGATTCTATTTTTCCATTTTGTTTATAAGGAACACTAAATAAAGGATTTCATATAGATTTTAATATGACCTGAGTTATTATTAACCACAATAAATTTGTAAGGAAAAGATTCTCTGTTCAATTCTAAAGTATTCAATTTAAAGAGCACTTAATGTGATTTGCTTTTTGGCAGGGGGTGGAGAGGGACAACATTGCTTTCATTTGTGCAGTGTTCCTTTGACCAAAAGAAAGTTTACTTGGTTTATTGAACGCCCCCACCCTCCCCAAGACCACAGTGACTATAAAACAGAGCTAGAATTGCTTACCATGTACACGCACTGAGGTGTTGACAGATTTGAAGGATGGGCCACTCTTCACATTACAGGTATAAATGCCTTTGTCTTTGCTCTGCACTTGGTTAATAGTAAGAACACTGTAGAATATATTATGGGCATGGGAATTGATGTGGTCAAATCGTTGCCTTATAGAGGCACTCTTATTTTTCTAGAAAGAAAATGTATAACAAATGTAGAGGTAGTAATTGTTCACAATTAGAGTGATAGCACTTCATGGATTATTACTGAGAGCAACATTTGATGCTGAGAAGCAAACCCACCCGGAGCAAGAGGTTTGAAAATTACGTCTCTGTCTGGACATTTCAAATACGTGCCACGGTGGTATTTTTGAGCACTTCCTCTTCTTCCGATGTACTTTCACATACATTGTCTCAACCATTCCTCACCACTACCCAGTCAGATTGGCAGGATTTTTGTCAGATGGACACTGAAGTTGTCAGAGACACCAGCCAAAGTAGGAAGAACTAGTCTTTGGAGCAGACATCTAGAGTCTTCTCTCCAGCACACACATTTCTCTGAACAGTAACATGTTTTCTAGGCACACACCTCACACACAAATGCAGGCAAAAATCCTCTTTAACATCCAGCTTAATGGCAGTATTTCTCTTACTAAATCACCATGTGAGCTTTCTTCTGCTTCCTTACTTGAATTGAAGGAAAAGGTAGTGAGTCCCGGCCACACCTACTAAGGTGTAACAGTCCCAGTTTCATTATTTCACCATTTGAGCCATGCTTGCCAATTTCTGCTAAATCACACTCTATGGATGTGGGGACATGCAAAGCCGTCGACATGGTTAGCCACCACCTTGGGGGTGCTGTCTTGTATTTGCTTCTGGGAAGACCTGGAGCAGGCCTGAGGGTCTGCCCTGTAAGCTGGCCACAGTGACCACTCCTAGGTCTGAGAAGATGAAGTCACATTTCCTTTTCTTTTCATTGTCCCTTCCTCATTTTTATTTTTAAGCATTATATTTTATAGCACATAATATGTTATTTCCTTCTGTCCATTCTTCCTCATGAGGGGGCATGGGAAAAAAAGACGGGAAACTGTCCAGAACTTCAAGTCTTGAACTTCTCTCCTATGCACCATGTTTAATAACTTCTGCCCACCTGTCCTATTGTTGCCTTCTTGGGACAGACACACGTTTAGGACATGTTCTTCCTTCTCAGCAGTAGCCAAGGAGAAAATGTCAATCTCCGCCATCAAAAATCAGATACTCAGTCCCCTAAAATAACAGACTAAGGGACTTTCAGCAACTTATAGAGGTGCTACTTCCCCTTCTCCCTTTGAGAATGCTTTCCTTTCCAAGTTTGAGTAACACTGATATTGTTTCTGCCTTGGAAAACAACCGATCCTGTGTTTTAGAACTGAGTTATCCCGTACTGTAGCCACCAGCCACATGTGGCTATTTAAGTTAAAAGTAAACAAAGTTAAAAATTCTCTTCCTCAGTCACACTAGCCACATTCCAAGTGCTCATTAGCTATATGTGTCTGGAGGTTACTATACTAGGCAGCAGTGATATAGAATATTTCTGTCACAGAAAGTTCTATTGGACAGTACCACGTTAGAAGGTTATTGGCTTTTAGTAGATGTATTATTGTACTCTTACTTAAGAGTAGCAACATTAACAAGATGAAAGTTCCTTCCCTCTTGGTACTTATTGAAAATAGTTAATTGATTGAGAATATTTAATTTTCTCAAGTCATAGCATTTCCATTTAAGTGAAACAATACCACTTTCTAGAAAGTACTTTGACTGATGAGTCCTTAATGTGTCCCACAGGGCACTTGTTGCACCTTTTCATTGCCAAGTTATTCAATTTTCATGGCAAGAAATGTTGATGAAGAACAATAGCTTGAGGCTAATGCATGAAACTGTCCTACATAATTTAATCATAAGTGAACTTGGTGATTGGGCAATTGGAATGACATAACAGATGACTGTACTTGGGATGTGTCACATAAATCATACTGACACACAAGAGAAGGGGGAGAGGTGCGCTGTCAAACATTTCCAAACAGTTTATCATAGGTTCCTCATCTACACAGTTTTAAACTAATTACTGTTTGCAAGGATGTTTAATATGTAGAAGGGAACCCAAGTCAGTCTTCATTCTTATTTTTCTGAGGGACAGAATTGCTCCTTTGTCACTTAACAAATGAAACGCTGGATGGCTGGGTCGTATTATCTTTTCCAAACATGCTCCAATCAGGTGCCTGACTGTCTGCCAGTATCTCAAATTAATGCGCTGACAACAACTTCTTGTTGTTGCTGTTACAAAAGATAGTTCTTGCCTGGCATTAGTGATAAATTTCTCTCGTCTCTAAATCCTGGAGAATGGTTTCCAAGGATGAAACAATCCCTTTTTCCACCCAGAATCATGCAATAGAAATACCAGTCTGTTTACTTCAAAATGAAACCTCCAGACATCAAGAGACTGTATCTATGTATATCAGACTCACGAAATGCTAAGCAAGGAAAGCACCCGAACCAAACCCAAAGCTTCTTCATGGACTCACACTGCCACAGAAGTTCAGAACATTCTGGTTTTTCCCACTGCAAAAACACAGTGGCATTTCATTAAAGTAGAAATACTATTTTATAGAAGAAATAGAAAAATTGGTCACTCACTTTACCAGGATAACTCCAGGTCATGTGAACTCTTGTATTCAAGGCAGTGGTGGCAGTACAGTTGAGGGTGAGAGTATGACCTCTAAGTAACTTGATGGGGCTTGGTGTGCTCATTTGGACATCGAAGATTACATGGCCTACAAGCATAAGAAATAGTATTTTTTTAAATCATGGTTTCATTAAGCAGGTTAAACCCTTGAGTATTTTGTTTTATGTTCACGCCTTTGGAATGTCACTTACTTAGTCGATATGTGAGATAGTTTGTCTTGTACAAATGGCCGTTGACTGTTGTTTCGCAGGTCAGAAGCCCTATTTCTTTGTATGTTGCATTTGCGATTATAAAGCCCTTCCTGCTGTCCCAAGTTATTCTTTTTCCATCAGGGATCAGAGTATCAAGTGGAAACTGAAAAGGAAGAAACATGCTTTAACAAAATCATATTAACACTGTGGCAATTAGTTTCACTAATAGTTTGTGAAAACATAACTCTCACCTAAAATAAAAATAGCACAAGTACAAAGATCTAGTTTGTTATAAGTGGCTCTTTAGTTTTCTTTGCATGTAGCAAGATATACATTTATTATGGTAGATTAGAGTAATCATGATAATTGACAATAATTACTTTAACAACAATCTGCCCCCCACCTAGGATGGACCAAGTTGTCATGTCAGACATCTGGTGGGAGCCTGTGTCTCTTTGGCCTCTGGGAACCTTTGTAATAAACTGGCCTGATGGCCTGATACTCAATAGAGAAACTGAAAATTAGTATTTGCCCCAAGGGGCTGCCAGGTGATCCTCATGAATGTCTTTATTTGGAGTTGTTAACACACTGTAACTTGTCTTCCTATTTTGCATGATTCACAAAAGAGGTGGCAGTCTTAAAAGGGCTAGAAATCATTCCAGATCCTCCAAGATTCAGAGCATTCTCTGGGTTGTCATTCTGAGAAGGCTGAGGGTACCAATTGCCTCTGGAGGGGAGCACCTTCCCACCTCAGCCACTGAAGCTGAGGCTGTCAACAGTGAAGACAGCTGCCAACAGGTGCAGAGAGCAAAGGCACTGGGGCGGTGGAGTTCTCTCCAATCCTCAAAGTATTCCCAAGCACAGTAAGTCCAAATAGAAGAAAAGAATCTAGGATCTGACTCTCCCTTATGCCTTCCTCTAAACCCCAAGGACTTCATTTTTGAAGACTACAATGTAAACAGTCCCTTGGAACTGGACATTATAAAGGGTCATTGCTGCCCAGAGGGGCTGGGACAAATCCCTTGGATTCCAGGCTGCCAGTCCAGGTTCAGATGCACTACCTGCCCACTGCCACTAGTGTTTGTCCCGACTTGGAAAAGGAAAAAAATCAGATTACTTTACCATCAGAGACCATAAAAGAAAGGCCAAACTGCATGAAGAAGTTTAAAATCTTTTCTATATTCTTTTAAAAAGTACACCTGACATCACTCTATCCATTTATCATTTGTTTACATTGCTTGTTGAAGAAGCTAATCTGGTTGGCATTTGTGGTTCTGGGGCTGAATTTCTATTCCAGAAGTCACCACTGCCTCTCTCCCAGTGACAATGTGTAAGTGGATATGTGACTATGTTACCTGAGTGTTACTCAGGTTGTAATGAATTATACCCTGTTCATGAAAAACTGAAAGAGACCAAAGGGCATATTTCATGTTTTAGAAAATCAGGATTCTACCTGTAAACTTAGGAATGCTTTGCATTCAGTGGGGAAAAACAACTTTCTCTTCTAATTTAGTGTAAACTATTAAGGGAAAAATTCAGAAAAATTTAAGTCAGGGATTGAAATCATGGCACTTAAAAAATATTTGAAAACAGGTAGATTACAGCAGTTGCCATGGTAGGAGAAACTCCCAGTCTCACAAGAGTTCATTGAAATGTGCACTAGAGACAAGCAGGCAAACTGTGCTGCTCCCCCTCTGGACCCTCCCCCACAGGCAGTGCCCCAGCACAGCAAGGAAGTTTGCCCTGCCTGCAGCAAAGGCCCCACCCCCTTACAACTTATCAGGGGCCCCAGGCAAAGAAATAGGGCCACAACGAAAGAACAGAGCAAAACCCCAGAAAGAGAGCTAAGCAATGAGGAGATAGCCAACCTATCTGATGGAGAATTTAAAGTCCTGGTAATCAAAATGCTCACAGATCTGACTGAGCTTGGTCGAAAAATGAAAGAACAAATGAAAGATACCTAAAATAAAATAAAGCAAAATATTCAGGGAACTGACAGTGACAGGAAGGAAACCAGGACTCAAAGCAACTTTTTGGAATAAAAGGAAGAAATAAACACCCAACCAGAACAGAATGAAGAAACAAGAATTCAAAAAAAATGAAGAGAGACTGAGGAATCTCTGGGACAACCTGAAACATTCCAATATCCAAATCACAGGGGTGCCAGAGGGAGAAGAACAACAGCAAGGAATTGAAAAGTTATTTGAACAAATATTTTCTTTCCCCAATCTGGCAAAGAAAATAGACTTCCAGGAAGTCCAGGAAGCCCAGAGAGTCCCAAAGAAATTGGACCCTAAGAGGAACACACAAAGAGGCACATCACCATTGAGTTACCCAAGATTAAAGACAAAGAGACAATCTTAAAAGCAGCAAGAGGGGAGGAAAGAGTTACCTACAAAGGAGTTCCCATCAGACTGTCAGCTGATTTCTCCAAAGAGACCTTACAGGCAAGAAGGGGCTGGAAAGAAGTATATGAAGTAATGAAAAGCAAGGTCCTACATCCAAGATTACTCTATCCAGCAAAGCTATCATTTAGAATGGAAGGGCAGATAAATTGCTTCCCAGAGAAGGTAAAGTTAAAGGAGTTCATCATTACCAAGCCCTTATTATATGAAAAGTTAAAGGGACTTATCTAAGAAAAGGAAGATAAAAAATATGAATAGTAAAATGACAATAAACTCCCAACTATCAGCAAATGAACCTAAAAAAATAAAAGAAAGAAAAACAAGGAAACCAAAAACTAAGCAAACTAGAACAGGAACACAATCAGAGGAATGGACATCTCATGGAGGGATTTCAGTGGGAAGGGGGAAGGGAGGAATAGTGGGAAAAAGGTACAGGGAAGAAGAAGCATAATTGGTAGGCATTAAATAAACAGGAAGAGGTAAAAAATGGTATAGGAAACAGAGGACTCAAAGAACGTATATGTATAACCCATGGACATGAACTAAGGTGGGTAGATGCTGGAGGGTTGGGGGATACAGGGTGTAGGGGGGTAAAGGAGAGGGGGAACTGGGAAAACTGTAACAGCATAAAAAAAGAAATAAAAACAATGTGAAAAGAAGAATGTGCTGAATCTGAAAGACAGGTTTGCTGATGGACTTCCACAGCACAGTTTAAAACAGTAAAATTTCCTCCAAAGTGTTTATGTTATGCTAATCTAACCATAATTGCTCTGAGTAGGATTTCATTGAGAAGTAAATTTATTTCTGGCTGACAAGAGCTCAAATAGCAAAAGACTACAGGGCTCGAAAGCTCTGACCGTGGTGCCTGCATCATAAACAGGTGGATGATGGACACCTTAGCAGAAGTGCCGACAGGGAGGCCTGTCTGCAACGGCTCTGAGGAAGCATGTATTGGCAAAGGAGAGGGAGGCGCTAGCAAATTGGAAGATAAGGCCCACTAAGGGAAAGATGTTTCATTAATGTCAGTTCATCCTACATATGTTATAGGTTAGGGCATTTTCAATATATGTGTGCCAAACCAGAATCCTTAATAGAACTTGATCCCCTCTCTCTTTCTCATTCTGTTATAGGCCTTTAAAAAATGTTTACACACGAGAATTTGGGAATGTTTCTTGCAATGAATCTGCATTAGGGTGAACAAGCAAGGGGCTTGCCTGAAAAAGAGAAGTTTCATATCCCCAAGGTTTGCTTCATATTCATCATATAGCAATTAACATATCACACTAAGAGGAGTAACACCATGTTATTGAAAACATGACTCGATAATAACCAAGTGTGAGTATTAAACTGCTAGATTAAGTAATAAAAATACTAATCCTTGATTAGGACCCTCCTTGCACAAGACATTGTTCTAGTGCCTTCCCTAGATCCCCTCACTTCCTAACGATCCTGTGAGGTGGGTACTGCTGTAATTTCTCCCATCTCCAAAATGAGGAAAGTGAGGAAATTTGCCAGTTTGCCCAGCAGGTAAGTGTTGGGTGGTAAGAAGTCATGTGGTAAGAAGTCACGTGGGGAGGCCTGGGCCACCACAGTGGGCTTCCTCCCATGCAAACTGGACAATTCCAGAAGGGTGGCGGGAGCACTGAAGGAGTGGACAGGACATGGGGTTCCCAGGAACCTCAGGCTTTTCTTCCATTCTGTGCAGAAGTTAGACTCCTCTGCTGTTTCCACTGGGACATACAAGGCTTTTTTATTTCCTGGCAATGATACACAGATGTAACAGAAACCCAAACCTGTCTCTGATGGGCTGCATTGAGGACTTAAATTAACAATATGAAAGAGTGAATGCAAAGGAAGAAGACAGGGAGACACCCCCATCACATTTCGGTACTCAGGATCCATAGGTGTTACTGGAAATCACTCTAAATTCCTACTGATCACCACCACCACTCACCACACACATCCGGAGTTGCTGCTTTGTGGCGGGACAGCCTTAACTTTTCCTCTTAAAACTCTGAGTTCTCAGGATTCAGTAGTTTTTCATTTTAGGAGCTTTTATCCAATTCTTAGTATTAGTGTACTCCTGAACTCCTATTGCTGGTGAATTAGCAGGGCTGTACAAAAGCTCTAACTTTTGTTTTTATTAAATTCTAGCCTAAATCTTTTCCTTCTCTTCACGCACAATTTACAACATAATAGGAAGAAACATCTCATTTATAACATTCTTTTCCCTTTTTTCCCTCCTAAGAGGCTAAGTTTGGATGCCCAGCAGGAGAAAAGCCTTTTGTTACCAGGAACTCCCCAACTCCACCAAGGACGGGAGCGTGGAGAATCACCCGCCCGGCAGTTCTGTCTTTAGCAACAATCTGATGAACCACTAAGCAGCAGAAAGAACTGCTCTTTCTCACACAGGCAAATACTTGGATATGTGGCAAATACAAAACCTTTCATGGTTTTAGTTCTTCCATTATTCACATAGATTTATGCTTAAGACATTATCATTTTATTCATTTAGATACATGCACAAGTATAACTTCTAGCTCTTATGCTTTATACTAAAAGGATGTTATTAAAAGCCCATCAGGGAGCCCAAGTGTCTATAAGAGAAGAACTCTACAGATATAAAATATCAAAAAATTCGTTATGCTGATTTTCAGTAAAAATCTTCTGAGAATAGCGTCGCTCAACTTTACCTTTTTTAAAGTGACAGTGATGTTGGGTGACGTGACTCGGCAGGGAATGACGAGCCCCCGTCCTTCAGTCATGTATATCGTTTCAGGTATGTCACTGTGCATCTCTAAGAAAGGTCTACCTGTATCTGAATGAGAAGAAAACAGAGAAATATACACATATATAAGTGATCATACTGCAAACATCTAGAGCTTGTAGCTGGTGAGGCAATATGGACACAACCATAGTACATCATGCCCCTAATGTAACCTGCAAGTTCACGTCTTTGTTCCTGAAGCTGGCTCTCTGTGGTTCTGCCCAGAAAAAGAATGCTTCTCTAATAAATTGAATTACTTTCTCGGGAGTTGGCCTTCCATTAGCTTGACTTGATGGCCTGATATGCAATTGTGACATGAGGAGGGAGGGGGTTGTTTAGACCACTGTGAGGAAAAGCCATAAAAATGCAAGTTAGAGAGAAAAGACACTATTCTGCATAAACTTCTCACCACAGCTATGCTAAGTGCCTCAGGAAGCCCCTCCAGAGCCTTTGTAAGAAGTCAAAGGAAGGTACTACGATCAGATGTCTTTGGAGCACAGATGACACAGATAGAGGTGATGGAAAGGTGTCAAGTTGAAAAGGGGATTAGCATTTGAATGACCAAAGCTTGACTTAAAGGTTTTCTAAACCTTTCCCGGCAGCCTAACAATGAATTTGCAGGTCTGAGCTACTTAGGGGGTGGGGGAGAGGCTGGAGAAGCTGTGGTGAATACTGTATTGATTCCACACGAGTAGTAGGTCTTTTTCTTTAGTGTGCACCAGTTCTCTACTTGGTCATATTTTCTAACAGAAAATACCAGCAAGTGCATGCAAAGAGGTCAGATAACGTCTTTAAATCGTCACCCTTTAAAGGATGGCATTTGGCCAGTCTCAGAGGTCATTAGGAGTCAAAACACCTGTTCAGCTTTGCTTTAGTTCCTCTGGGGAAAAGGATGAGCATCAGATCTTATTAGAAACATCCTCATATGTACCATGACCTTGCCCTCGGTAATCCATTGACAGTGCTCTCTCAGGAGTTACTATGTTCCCATCTTCTCCTCTTGGTTTCAGCCTGAGATGCCCAAATGGAAAAAAATCCTATGTTAACTCTCTCCATCTGGATCTGAAAGAACTAATTAGGCGCTCCTCACCTGCTTGCTGGAGTGGAAGAAGCTCATTCTGGATGCTGAGTGGAGAATGAATTGGAGAAACGAGAATGGTGAGTAGACAATGGTTACCTAGACCCAGTGGTAGCTCCAGAGATTGTTATGGGTTGAACTGTGTTTCCTCCCAAAATGATAGTTTTAAGTCCTAACCCCTAGCACTTCGGCATGTGACCTCATTTGGGACAAACAGGATCATTGCCTATATAATTACTTCAGTCACGTAAGGTGGGCCCCTGGTCCAATATGACTGGTGTCCTAATAAAAAGTTGGCCATTTGCAGACAGACATACAGGGGATAATGCCATGTGAAGCTTTAGATCCAGGAATGCCAAGCACAGCCAGTTCCCACCAGAAGTTCTGAAGAGGCAGGAAGGATGTTCCCCTTCAGGTTTCAGGGGAACACGCCCCTGCTGACACCTTGATTTTGACCTCTAGTTTCTAGAATGTGAAACAATAAATTCCTGTAGTTTTAAGCCAAAAAAGGAAAAGAGTGCCACTGTGACATTGTTGTAGCCTGCTGAGGGTGGGATGGTTTAAAACACACTAGAGAGGGCCCTCAAGATACCCTACCACCACAGACCAGCTCGTTTGTTGCTACATCCTACATCATTCGTGCTTGTCCTCCGGGAAACCTGGCAGGCCAGCCCCTTCCTTGGACCCTCTCTGCCCCAGCTGAGGGGCCTTCACAACACCCCCAGCATTCTCTCATCACGACAATACACTGACATTGAATTGGCAGCTCACTTCCGTGGCTACATATTGGGTGATGAATTCCTACAGGAGAGGAAATAGAGGACAAACTGCCCCAAAGTGTGTTAAATGAATGAATGAGTGGGCCAATAAGTGAATGAAGGGCTGTCCAACGCCATCATTTTATCGATGAGAAAACAGAGGTGTAAACAGATGAAATGAGTTGTGAGCAGAGCCAGGCCTGGAGGCCAGCTCCTCCTCCAGCAGCAATCTCCAGCCTTCTCCCGAGGGAGGGCTCCCCCGCAGGAAGGGATGTAGGTGGTGACTGTTTTTCAGAGATGGGACTGATTTCCTCACTAACCCCTTCCCCTGAAAGGACATGGCATGTCATACTATCCAGAGTTAC
The DNA here is from genome assembly GCF_004126475.2 of Phyllostomus discolor. Classification (NCBI taxonomy): domain Eukaryota; kingdom Metazoa; phylum Chordata; class Mammalia; order Chiroptera; family Phyllostomidae; genus Phyllostomus; species Phyllostomus discolor. Next base: position 112,310,894 of record NC_040904.2, read on the forward strand.
AGGAATTCTGAGAAGAGGGTGATCAGCAGGAGGCAGGGCTGGACTGCAGCTTTGAGGCAGGCCCATGCAGAGGTGGAGAGTCAGGGGGAGGCAACAGACAGACCGCTGTGTTTCAGAGCACATGCTTTACAGTCTGGTCTGACCCTTGTTCTGCCCCTTCCTAGTCGTGAGACCTTGAGCAAATCATTTTGCCCTCTGTGCCTCGCTCATAATATCTTCTTCAAAGTGTTATAATGAGGCTTATGTGAATTAATATATGCAAAGTGCTTAGAATGGTGCCTGGCAGATAGTCAGTACCATATATGTGTTAGCTGTTACTTTTCTTCTATCATGAGAAATTTGAACTTATGGGCAGAGGGGGTTAGATTACATGAAAATCACAAATTATACTGGTGATCTTAACTATTAAAAGCAAAAATATATATTCATATAATGGCACCAAAAAAAACCCCAAAATTACACACTAAAGTGTTAATGATTATCTTTGAGTAGTGGCTTCATGGGTTATTTTCTCATTTACCTTCTTCTGTATTTGCCAGATTTTCTAGAAATTATGTATTATTTTATAAAAACATGTTGCCCTGGCTGGTGTAGCTCAGTGGATTGAGTGCGGACTGGGAGCCAAAGTGTCCCAGGTACGATTCCCAGCCAGGGTATATTCCTGGGTTGCAGGCCATAACCCCCAGCAACCGCACATTGATGTCTGTCTGTCTCTCTCTCTCTCCCCCCTTCCTCCCTTCCCTCTCTAAAAATAAATAAATAAAATCTTTAAAAAAATAAAGCATGTTCAATTATTGGATTTAAGTCTCAAATTATAAAGCACCATCCATTTTTACTTGAGGAACACTATAAAATTTGCATTTGGTTTACTTTAGTTTTGTCCAATATACTAGAATGAGACATTAAGTATCATAGCTAACAGTTACATGCCTGTTAGGAAAGCTTAATGTGTGAAGTAGCATATGCAGAGAGGAAAAATTAATTATACAGGGACAAAAAGTCATTATCAACACAAAATTCCTCCCCTTAACAAAGTTGCTTAGCTAGTCATTTGGGCAGAGACTATCAGGATTTGATCATTTCTTTTCTTCCCCCTGTGAGTCCATATTGTTGTCTCCTTTGTTAGTTGCAAGGTACACACAAACACCAGGAAATGGTTTAATTCATATTACTAAACTCTAAGTGAGTCACATTTAATTTACTGTCTCCTTAAGCAACCATTTTTTGACCAAGGACACTAGCATTAAATTTCCTGCAAGAAATAGTAAACATCAGTGTAGTCATTTCTAGGCTAACGAATGCCAATCGTAAATGAAAACGGAAGCATTTCATTCAAAGGGCCTTTGGATTTCTTCTTTCCCTTTGCCACTTTGGATCCCCCAAAGTCTTGAATTTTATTACAGTTATTGGCCTTTAAAAATCAATACCAATTTCAGCACTGGGCCCACTGTAACTCTGTTCAAAGGTGTCAGAACCTCCATGAGCTGTGCCCATCCTAATATAATTCAAAACACATCATTTGTATCCTATATAGTGGCATTATAAGCCATTTGTAAGTGAGTTCATGGTTATAGACACCTGTATATACACACTCACAAACCATATTCTCTGGGCTTAATAGTATATTTCCTTTGCAGTTTACTTCAAGGGAGGGCTAGGAATGAATGTGCCTGACATACTGAGTACAAACATTTTGTGTTTGCAGGACCATAGACACAGAGGGGGTCATGGTTCCATTAATATCACCCGTGAATCCACTTTCTACTCCCATAGAATACAGTTGTCTTTGTCACAAAATTAAAAATGAATTCCAAACCCAGCCACCACTGCAGAGTGGTTTTCTGACACCAAGTTGGCTAGTTATTGAAAGAGTGAAGAAGAGCTTCCCCAAAGATTGCCAGTGTCTCAGTGATGCAGACACATTGTCACCAGGGACCCATGCCAACACACAGTTAGGTAGAGGCCATGCCGCCCTCCCCTCTCTGAACTCGTGGAGCTCAAAGCAGAGACAGGAAACTGGCACAGAATATGAGGTTTTCTCATGCAACGGGAGTATCTGGGCTCTCATTCCTCAAAACAAGTGGACTCAGACCAGGAAAACATTCAACAGGGACCCTTGCTCAGGAGGGCATTACATCTATTTTTTTTTATGCTTTCTTTCTTCCTTTTGAAACCTGTAATCACTGTGGCCAGGAGGGCACACAGACAGAGGTCCCAGTGTGCCATCCTCATTCCGCTCCATCTCCCACTGGCCTCACCTGGTAGTTCTACTGGGCTCAGACCAGGCGATAACCCAGAGAGTTCTGGGAGCTTTTCTGACTTGAGGGGTTCAAGAGTGAGTATCTTGTTTCCTAGCACTTGTTTATTCCTGATTGCTTTTTCCTTTAATTTCATTTTCCTTACCTTTAAGTCACTGTCATGAGGACTCCTAGTTATTTTAAAAGAGGATGTGATTTAAATTTATTGAGGATGAAATGAAGAGGACAAAGAACTAATTCAATCCCATGAACAGAGTTCCATCCATACTCAGGAGTCTTCACATCACGCAGGCCCTTGTGTTGTGAACCACGTCCAGTGCCCCAGGAGAGTCTGCTGACTGGTGAAGTATTTCATTTGAAATGTGAGTAAAAGAAGAGGAAAAGAGGCAATTTCTTCACTGACTTACCCTGCCCCTCAAAGCCTTTGAGAATTCAAAACAGAGCTTTGGAGCAACTACAGGAAAGCTGTAGTAGCTACACTAATATCAGAGAAAATAGACTTTAAAAGTAGAAATGTTACTAGATATAAAGAGGGACATTTTATAATAACAACAGAACCGATCAACCAGGAAGATATAATTATAAATACATATTCAGCTAACAACAGAGCACCAAAATACATGAAACTAAATGGACAGAAATAGACAATTCAATGATATTAGAAGATTTTAGTATCCCACTTTCAGTAATGTATAAGACATCTACACAGATTTAAATGGAAGTAGAGAACTCCAACAACACTAATAACCACCTAGACCTAACTGACATTGCTAGAATGTTCCACCCATCACAGCAGGATATACATTCTTCTCAAGTGCATATGGAATATTCTCTGGGATAAACTACATGCTAGGCCATTATACAAACCTCAATAAATGTAAAAGGCTGGAAATAGTACAATGTTCTCCAACTACAGTGAAATGAAATAAGAAATAAATAACAGAAAGACACTTAGGAAACTCACAAATATGTGGAAATTCAACAACATATTCCTAAATAACTAATGAATAAAAAAATAATCAAAAGGAAATGAAAATATGTTGAGATGAATGAAAATGAAGACAACACACCAAAACTTATAGGATGGAGGTAAAACAATGTTTAGAGGGAAACTTACAGCTGTATACCAAAACTGATAAAGGAGAAAGATCTCAAATCAATATTCTAATCTTCCACCTTAGAATTCTATGCAAAGTCCTGGCTGGTGTGGCTCAGAGGGTTGGGTATCATCTCACAAACCAGAGGGTTGTTGGTTTGATTCCTGGTCAGGGTACATGCCTGGGTTGTGGGCCAGGTCCCTGGTTGGGGGCATGCTAGAGGCAACCAATAGATGTCTCTTTTGCACATTGATGTTGCTTTCCCTCTCTTCTTCCCTTACCCTCTCTCTAAAAATAAATAAATAAACAACAACAAATTAAAAGTAAAGGAAGCAGAAGGGGGGAAATAAAAGATCAGAGTGAAAGTCAACAAAATAAAGAACAGAAAAACAATGGAGAAATATCCATGAAACCCAAAGCTAGTTCTTTTAAAAGCGAAACACAATTGAAAAACCTTTCACCAGGCAACTCAAGGAAAAAAGAGGGAAGACATATGAATAAAATCAGAAATGAAATGGTAGACATTGCTACTAACATTATTAAAATAAAAAAAAATTATAAAGGAATATTCTAATTGTGTGCCTTCAAATTAGATAACAGATGAAACAGGCACATTTCTAGAGAAACATAAAACTAACTCAACAAGAACAGATGACCCAACTAGACCTATAAGCAAAGGGATTGAATTAGTAATTAAACTGTCCACCAAGAACAGCCCAGGCCCAGATGCAAGTGAGTTCTATCAAGTGAATTAATACCAATCCTTCACAAACTTTTCTAAAAAACGTCCTCATTCTTTCTATGAGGTGATTATTACCCTGAGACCAAAAAAAAAAGCCCCAAAAAACAAAAAACCAAACTACAGATCACTATCTTTTACTAATATGGATGCAAAAAAATCAAGAAAATACTAGAAACCTGAATATATAAAAATAATTATATGCCATGACCAAGTGGAGTTTGTCCCAGGATTGTAAGAATTGGTTTATCATCTAAAAATTAATCAATGTCACTAATACATTATATCAATAGAATAAAAGCCAAACACCATATGATTATTTTATTAGACACAAAAGAAGCATTTGACAACATTCAAACCCACAAGACAAAAGCACTCAACAAACTAGGAGTAAAAAGGAACTTCTTCAATCTGATAAAGGGCTTCTACAAAAAAGAATTAACAGCTAATGTCATACTCAATGGTGAAATACTGAACACTTTCCCCTTAAGATTAGGAACAAGATAAGGTTCTCCACTCTTGCCACTTCTATTCAACATCATACTAGAGGTTCAATCGCTATTATAAATAACATTTCAATAAATATTCTAGCCAGTGCAATTAGACAAGAAAAAGAAATAAAAGGCATCCAGATTTGAAAGAAAGAACTAAAAGATTGTGTCATCTGAAAATAGAGAAAATCTTAATAGATTTAAATCTATTTTAGACACAATCTTGCATACAGAAAATCCTGAGGAATTCACTAAGAAACTATTAGAGCTACTAAACTAGTTCAGCAAGATTGTAGGATCCAAGATCAATGTAAAAAATTGAATTCTATTTCTACATACTTATAATGAATAATCTGAAAATAAAATTAAGAAAATAATTCCATTTACAAATAGCATCAAAAAGAATAAAGTATTTAGGAATATATTTAACAAAAGAAATGTAAAACTGATACTTTGAAAACTAAAAAAATTGTGATAAGAAACTAAAGGATAAATAAATGAAAAAAATGTTTATAGTTTGGAAGACTTACTAATGTTAAGATGATCTATAAATCCCATGCAATTTGATCTATAAATTTCACACCATTCTTATCAGAATCCCAGCTGACTTCTTTGTAGTAATTGACAAGCTGATTCTAAAATTCAGAATTGTAAGGAGCCAGAATAGCTAAAACAATCTTGAAATAGGAAAACAAAGTTGGAGGACTTACATTTCTCAATGTAAACGTTACTATTAAAACCATATACCATAGTGATTAATTAAGACAGTGTGGTATTGACATAAAGACAGACATATAGATCAGTGGAGTGGAACTAAGAGTCCAGAAATAAGTCCATGAGTCTATGGTCAGTTGACTTTCAATACGGGTGTCAAGACCATTCAATGGGGAAAGAATAGTCTTTTCAACAAATCATGTTGGAGCAACACCACAAAACAATGGATTTGGACTTTCACATCACACAGAAATATTAACTCAAAATGTAAATCAAAGACCTAAATGTAAGAGCTAAAACTGTAAAACTCTTAAAAGACACCAAAGAAGTAAATCTTTGGCTCTCGGTTTTGGCATTAGAGTCTTGTATATGATACAAACAATAAAAGAAAAAATAGATCAGTTGGACTTTATCCATATTTAAAACTTTTGTGCTTTAAAAATTAACAAGAAAATGAAAAGAACCATAGAATGAGAGAAAATGTTTGCAAATTATGTATCTGGTAAGAGACCTGTATCTAGAATATATAAAATATACTTATGTGTAGAATACACTAAAATTTAGATATAAATGTATATATAATTTCTCTATATATTGCACATAAAATATATTTATAATATGATTATATAAAATCTATTAATACTTAATAGATGAGAGACTGCTTCATACCCATCAGGAGGGCTAGAAGAGAAGGAGATACAATAACAAGTATTGATGAAGATGTACAGGAATTGGAACCCTCAGTCATTGCTGGTTTGTGTAAAATGGTGCAGCCACTTTGAAAGAGTCTGGCAGTCTCCAAATGGTTAAGCAGATGACCAAGCAATTGTCTGCCTATGTATCTACCCAAGAGGATGAAAATTCATGACAGGATTATCTATAATAGCCAAAAGGCGGAAACCACTCAAATGTCCATGTACTGATAGCTGAACTGTAGATCCACAGTGGAATATTCATTATCCAGCAATAAAAATATAAACTACTGATAATGGTACATCATGGACAAACCTCAAAACAATATGCTGAATGAAAGAAGCTAGCAAATATTTATATATTTTATTTATATGAAAAAACGAGAACAGGCAAATCTATAGGGACAGAAAGCAGATTGGTGGTAGCTTAGGGCTGGGAGCTATGGAGGGAACAGGGCAACAGCTAAAGTGTACTGGGGCTCCTTTTGAGATAATGAAATGTTCTAAGACTGGCTGTGGTGGTGGTTGCATACATTTGTCAATATGCTAAAAACAATTATACTGTATACTTTAAATAAATTGTATGGTATGTGAATTATACCTCAAAAATCTTATACTGAGGAAAAGAGAGAACTTTGGGCTCTTTCTTAGATGAGGTGACCCACTGTTTTTTGAGCTGCAGTAGTTCCTGGAGATCATCCAGTGCAGACTCCTCACCTTACAGGTCTTTTCAACTTTCTCTCCCACTCCCCTCTGCTTCTGGGTGGGCCACTCACAAAAAATCAGATCTTCCCCTGTGACAATGTCATCCTGATTGCAAATATGTCCCTCCATTCCCCTTGGCAGCCCCAGGTCAGCCAGGAACATAATGAAGTATACCCGTCTTCCTTTAGATGGGAAGTTATTTGACAGATGTATCTGAGTATTATAGTCCACACTGAGTATACAATTAAGTATTTCCTAGTGAGTTATCATGATGATCCAAATGAATATCATAACACCTCAGCTGTAACTCACCACTAACCCTAAAAATGCAGACACTGTCACCATTAGAGGTGAATCAGTATCAGGATTCAAACGTGAATAATCCCACTACAGCTGACACAGGAATGTCAGCTGCCAGCTTCTGCCCTCTGGACAGAGAGTTTACACAATATTTCTATTAGAGCAAAGTACATAGAGAAAGCTCTTTATGTTTCAAACTCTAGAGGCCATCCTAAACTAAAAGGAATTAAAAAATGGTATAAAATAAGAAATTCCTCTTTCTAAAAAAGCTGTTTCCCACCTCCCTGCCCATCTTCAAAATAGAAACATGTAGTTTTGCCTTGAAGGCCCTGGTCCACTTATAACAGTGGATGGGATAGAAAGGTAAGGGGAAAGGACAAGAGTTAGAAAGGAGAGAAGAGAACGGGGACAACGGGCCACCCTCTCTCCTTCCTCTCACGTCTTCCACTCCTTGAAATGTGCGTGGCTAGCAGCAGGTTACCAGGGTGACAGGCCGGACACATGGCACATAGTCAACTGATGTCTATGGAGAAGATATCGGATGAAGTAAGTATTGAAAAAAAAAAGCAAAAGAAAAAGGTGAAATTAGGACATATCATGTACCCAGCATTGTGCATAAAGCATAGGCCACTAACTCAAGGTCTTTACAGTCTAGCTGCATGGTCAACTCTTACCTCCCACACACATCTGCTTTCATGTTGACTAGAGGAAGAGGTAAGTACTGAATACTGCCTTGAAGGAGAATAGGGACAGCATTTTTACAAACTTACAGCTAAGATCAGCTAAGAAGTTAGTTGAAGATCTAAGTGAGAGTAGATGCTGGGTAGACAGTAAGCTTAGCTAGAAGATCAAGCAAAGAAGGTCTCAGACTTTCGAGGTTTTGTGGAACTTTGCTCCATGGGCATTCACATAAAACTGCTTAGTTGATTTCTATGTTCACCAAGTGAATGACCTCAGTCATATCTTCATCTTGATTAAGTAAAGCATCTCAAAAGGGAAGAGGAGAAGAGAAAGACAGGACAGAAGGTAGGTAGGAAGATAGAGAGGGAGGGAGAGAAGAGGGAAGAGAAGATGGAGAGATGGATGGGTGGAAGGAAGGAAGGGAGGGGAGAAAGAAGGAAATGAAAGAGAAAGGAAAGGAAAAAGCAAGGAACTCTGATAAACTACTATAACTTTTTCCTTCCACTGCCAAGATTTTTGGCCATGTCCCAAGTCCTATTATTCCCAGTTCTACCTCTGAATCATGAAATTTTTAAGGTACTTTAAAGATACCCTAACACTGCCTGTTATATTACAGAAGAGGAAACCGAGGCCCAGAGAGAAGGAGAGACCTTCCTATAAGCACAGGAATGGTTTCAGTGGCTGAGCCATAACTGAGTTCTGGTTTCCTGATCCTAGACCATTCTCTCTCCACCACACCAAAACCTGGTCTAATCCTCTCAAGGATTTGGGAGTGACAACTTCATCTTCAAATACCCACATCAGTGGGGGAACTGGTGGCACAGAGACAGGGTTAACATGGGATCTTCTGACAGAACTTAGAAATATGAAATAACAGACTTATAAAGTAATTCTCACTATTAAAATCAAGCTTGAGTCACTGGGCCCTCTGCCTAGATCTTTAGCTATAAGGTGCTGGGGACTCTTGGGTGGGGGGGTCTCTGAAAACACCTGAGAACCAAGAGCACTCAAACCAGAGAAAGTCCTGTTTTATGGAGACTAGACATAAAATGCCTTCTAAGGGCGCAGGGGCTTGGTCAGACTCCAGCCAGGACCCAGGTTCCCTCAGAGCATAGCCTCCACACTTCCCACGAGAACATTTCCGCCAGAGTGTGTGTGTGGTTGGGAGCCAGGAGTCAGGGTTCTGCTGAGGTCAGGACCTGTGGCTCTGATGCCCCGTGCCACTGTGGGACTCTGGCTGGGGCTCAACCTTCCCATCTAGAAAATTAGACAGGTACTTTCCTACCCCTGAGCTTACGATTGGTTGTGCATTTGCTAAAATGTTCACATGGGTATAGCACAATGCCATCCCTCTGGAGACCCGGCAAGGAGGACACACAAGTGGAGCCGCAGGATGCGAGGCAGTTAAGAGTGGAGGCAGTTGAGAATGTGAGGGCCGTGACAAAGGGGCAATCCTTGCGTGCTGCAGCCAGTTGTTGCCAAGTGGGAATTTGGGCCAATGTAACCAGAGTTTCAAAACTTTAAGACAATTGTTAAATACTGGCAGCCAAAAGCACTATGCCTGCCAATCAAAACATATATTAGCTGAATCTGGCCCAAACAGTTTCAGTTTGCAGCCCTGCATCATGCTCTACCACCCCCCACTCCATTTTATTCTGCACACAAAGCTCGGACGGAGCTGGGATGGAAGCCCAGGCAAGGCCATGTTGGAAAGAACAAAAGCTTTGGAGTCAACCTGGGTCCAAAGCTTGACTTGGTCATTTACAAGGATGTAACTCAAACACGGTATGGAATTTTTCCAACTTTTCTGTAAAAGATGACTGATAATAGAATTTCTCTCATTGGTTTGTTTGAATAAAATGAGATGATACACGTAATGAACCCGAGTCAGATATCAACAAATAATAGTGATGTGCAACAGGTTCACGTCGAATCTCAGCAGGAGAAGGGCCTGATCTTGCCCGATCCCACCCAGTGAGCACCTGTCCTGTGCTGGAGTGCCTACACACACGAGGGGCTCACCGTCTCCCAAGAGAGTTCACGCCACTTTTGGACAGCTCTCCATGTCAGAAGGCATTTCTTATGTCAAGCTGAAATCTGCCTGTCTTGACTTCTTTCATTCTTAGATAGGAGCTCTGCCATTTGGGATTATGAAGATGAGGCTTAACCTCTTTCTCACCCAAGAAAACTTTGAAGGACACCATCCCAGTCATGTTCCTACTTTCCCTCTCAATTTGTACCCTTTTTAGATTAAACATTTCATTTTCTTCGATTTCCTTGCCAATGAAAATAATAAATCATCTATTAATTTTATGATCACAAGCCCATGAGGCAGATACCCATTTTACAGATGACAAAAATGAGGTTGAGAGGGGTTAATTGCTTGGAGTTACTGGGTCCAGTATCTCCCTTGAAGTGTGAGCTGAACAGTGAGGCTGGCACCCCTCAGTAGAACACTGCATATTTATTAATGCAGCCCACACCTGTATTAACTTTTTTTTTACAATTTTATTTGTTTATTTTTAGAGAAAGGGAAAGGGAGGGAGAAAGAGAAGGAGAGAAACACCAATGTGTGGTTGCTTCTCTCGTGCCCCACACCAGGGACCTGTCCTGCAATCCAGGCATGTGTCCTGACTGGGAATCGAACTAGTGACCCTTTGCTTCGAAGTCTGGCACTCAATCCACTGAGCCACACCAGCCAGGGCCTGTATTAACTTCCTTGGTGAGTATGTAATCCACTAAAAGCCTGAGATTGCTCTCATGAGGGCTGTCTCAGTCACAGCCTCTCTGTTATAGTAAGAGTGAACACTGACACAGCACACATTGCAGGCCACACACTGAAACTCAGGGTTTTATATATAAGAGCTGCTGACTATGAGAGGTGGTTAAGGCAAGAACTTCGTTGCCTTCTCTACCATGTAGTAGTTATATGACCTACAGGTACTAGTTATATGACTAGTTCTACGGACAAGTTACTTAGCCATTCTGTGAAGAGAAGACGAAAAGGATATTATTATTTCAAAGACTTGTGAGAATGAAACTGTTCACATGTGCGAAGTGCTGAGAACAGCGTCCAGCACAGACCAAGACCTGAGTGTTAATTACTGTTCTTGGGAAGGAATTTGTACCAGGGCTTCGCATGTGTCAGAACAGGGGTTTGAACCCGATTTCAACCCCAGATCACACTATTTCGACTATAGCTTATTAATTGATATTTGATGAAGGAAGGAAGGGAGGAGTGTTTTTGCCTTAGTAGTCACTGGTTTTTGAATAGCACAATGCATGTGCCAAGGGGACTGCCAGGGTAGCCCAGCAAAAATGCCTCAGATGACAAAAACAACAAAAACTTTAAATAGTAAAGGCAAACTTACATGTATCTGAACTGTAAGGACCATGAAGACCAAAACAAATCACCTGCTCCTCTCCCTGCAGGCCGGGCCTTGTTTGTCGTTGTTAAAGAAAGTTACAAAAAGTTGGAAACGGAAGGGCTTCTCAGCTGAAGGGGATTTTTTCCTGAAAAAGTCCCTTGCTCATTTTTTAAAAAGATTGCTTGAAGATCTTAAAAACCCCTTTAAACCATAAAGTTTTGATATACTATTTTCTACAGTTCTTGCTTATAAGGGGAACATGAGAGGATATTGTCAATTTTATGCCTGTAGACTTCACTGCCATCTGGAGATTTTATAATTCTACCACAATCATTAACTTTTCAAAGTTATGTCCAAACAGCTTATTCAAGACTATGTTCTTTCTGATTATTTTTGAGTATTTACATAGTTGTACTCAATGCCTGGTTATATACAATTGTGTTTTTGCTAGTGAAGCTTAGTGATGTGGCTCCACAGAACTGGCACGCCAGCATTCCCCGGTGTGGCGCCTAGGCAGTGTCAGGGAATGTTCTCTCCTGAAGGAATGGCCTGGACACTGGGCAGGCACCTTCGAATACTAAGGATGAAATTCCTAGGAACATGCTCAGTGAACACAAGATCAGGGACAGGGGCTAAGGAAAGAAGATGCAACATTCCCGGGTGCCAAGGAAGCCACCAACATGAGTGGCTTCTATCTCTATCACCTGTGAGTGTTTTCTATAGTCAGAGTCCCTTGGTATCTAATGACAAAAATGTTTCTAGAAAGGAAATGTGGAATGGCAGGGCTTAAAGATACCAAGAATATCTTCCATCAAGCTTTCATGTATCGGGAAAGGAGAATGGATAAGAGTTAAGTTACTCTTGTCTAAACTCTAGCCATGTGGTCCTAATCAGCTGTCCCCCAGTGATGGATAGAATGGATAATGTCCTTCATGCTTCAGCTCTAGAGGGAACCCTGAGCCAGGCTGTAGAGTGCTCTGTGATTCCAGTCAACAATGCTGCAGTGTGTGTTCTAAACCCTAGAAATATTTGTTTCCCCTTTTTTACAACTTCCTCGGAATGAAAAAGACATTCCAGCAAAACCTGACCTTGTACTAGATTTTTGATGAAGCTGTATGCAGAGACAGGCCAGAAAATTCCTAGGAATTCTTTACAGAAGATCATCTGAAGTAAAATTCTGCAAATGCAAGCCAGCCTTGGATGGCTGCCATTTTAGGAAACCCACCTGGGTTTCAGACATGTCTCAGTCCAGAGGCTGAGTCCAAATTTCCCTACTTCATGCATCCCAATGTGCTCATCTGTCTGCTGAACAAGTACATCAGGCAATGATGTGAGAAGAAAAACATGATATTCACCCAGGCTGTCTGCATTGGTTGTTTCCATGTGGTGCAAGGTGACTGGTGAGTTTTCTCCTCAACAACTATGGGCTCAGGTGGCTACTAGGGTAGGAATCTTAGACAACCCCTGAAACCAAAACTTTGGAAACCAATTCTTACTGAAAGATTCATGCCAGATTAAACACAAGTTTCAGAAAATAGGTGGAAAGTGCCAGGCATTAGAGACAGAGGTGATGTGAGTAAGAAAGGTGTGGGAAGCTCTACGGGCCAGCAAGGGGAGGGTAAATGAGCACGTATTGAAAACTGACCTTTAAATCTGGAGGAGAGGGGTGGCGGGGGCGGGGAAGTAGGAGAAGGAAAAGGGAGATAAAGTGATGAAGGAAGACTTGATTTGGGATGGTGAATGCACAATACAATGTATAGGTGTTGTAATATAGAACTATACACCTGAAACCTATATAACTTTATTAACTAACGTCACTCCAATAAATTCAATTAAAAATATAAGAGTAAGTTTAAAAATAAAAAATAAATTAAATAACCAAGCAATAGTAGCTCATGTAATAAATTTGCTAAGAAATCCAGGACAAAAGGATTCAGCCATTTTTGATGAGTAGAACCAATACTTTCTTTTTAAGGTTTCTCTCACAAAAGTATGACTGTGACTGCACTGAAGTGTTTTCAGAGGCTTTGCAAGTGCATGCAGCCTCGCAATGCCGTCTGCGCCTATCCCAGATCTGACCTGCCCAATGACAGTCGAAGGAGCAAGACCTTGCAATTCAGGTTGGAGAGCTGATGTCCTTTGTGCATCCCCACCTCTCGAACATTGTTATTACCCCAGGGGAAACAGTGGTGGTTGAGAGTCTCTGTGAGTAAAGCCACATGTTGCTACTCTTTACCCATGTCCCTGCTTGTTCTAATGGTGGTTTTGGCGGGACTTGATACATCAGTGTGGCACATCGGTCAACAAATACCAGCTGCCAGCCAGTCCTCAGCTACGCAATGTTGACCAAGCATGTCCTGTGTGCTCCCCAGTGCATTGGTCTGGGTAGGAATCTAGGAGAAGGCAGTGTTGGAACAGAACGTCTGGGCACAGAGCACGGCACCCCGAAGGGGGCCTTGTCCATGAATACTAGAGTCCTCCTCACTCCCTGCAAAGACCCACTTTTGAACAATATCTCTTCTTAACAAAAGTTAAACTTGTGTATTTAAAAATGTATTGTAAGTCACAGTCCTAGAAATTGACCAGGGGACTCCAAAATGATAAGACCCCACATCTTTGCTCTTGTGCCACCCACAGGATAAAGAACAGGGCCTTGCACAGAGCAGGTGTGTGAGCCACACGGCAGACAGACTCCACTGCTGACACCCCTCCTGGGCTAGACCCAGCAGTGGGAAAGCCCAGGTCAGGAATGGGGCAGGTATTAGTAGAGAACCGCCCAGCAGTGGTACAGCCATAGCGCCTGGCGGAGAGGGGCACTCCCACAACTACGCTCTCTGTGGCCTCTGTTCCAGCAGTGGTATGCAAAAAAACACCGTGCTACTTACCACTGGTGCTGTTTGTCCAAGTACAGAGATGACCTCCCCTGTCTAAGCCTGTTAAAACTTTAATGTTTACTTATTTAAACTTTAAAGAGCAGAAAGCTTTTAAACTTATTATATCAAGTTCCACAATAAGAAATACATTTTACATCAAACTCCTTACACACACACACATACTCATAAGTATTTTACATGTATGTGGGTGTAAAATAAATGTAAAAGTATGTGTACAAAATGGAAACAAACTTTTATATAAAAAAGAATTTTCTCTAAACAATATTTACCCTTACCTTTTGCAATATACTTCAACCTTTTCCATTCTATTCTTTTCTTTTTTAATGCTGATCACAGCCTACTAATCAGCTTTCACAGCCCATTTAATGTGTTAGGAGGCACATTTTTTAAGGCCCTGTCAACTGCCCTGGCTGGTGTGCTTCAGTGGCTGGAGTGCTGTCCTGTAGACTGACAGGTTGCGGGTTCAGTTCCTGGTCAGGGCTGGGGGTGTGTAAAGGAAGGCAACCAATCAATGTTTCTCTCTCACATTGATATACTTCTCTCTCTCTCTCTCTCTCAAAGCAATGAAAAATTTCCTTAGGTGAGGATAAATAAAGAAAGCCCTGTTCGACTTAGTAAATAGCGTAGCGCCTCTTGCCCATGTTGTGTGAGCTACAACGTGTCAGTGAGACCGTGTGCGTACAGACAGTGCCAAACAAGCTCTGTCCCTGTGAGGGGACAACATAAAACCCTTTGGGATCATGATTTGTTTGTCTAAGGTCTATCATTCAGAAAAACAGTCTGAAATTTTAAAAAACTTAATAACTATATAATCTATATTCTTAAAGATTAAAATAACAACTAGTTCATACTTTGAAGTCAATGGCCGAAACTCCAGTGTTCTAGAAGTAGCCCTAACCCAGCACCTGACCTGGATCCCCTCCTAGCTTGTTATTAGCTCTCTCTATCGTGTGCAGGTTGCTGAGGCTGTTTTCTCATACATAAAACATACGAAGTCATACCAACTTAGTTTATCTCAGAGATAATTATAGGAAAGCTCTTGGAAAAATCTGAAGTGCTATACAAACAAGTACATTGAAATCTTCTCAGAATATCTGTGCTGTTATTATTTTTACTAATTCAAAGTCCCATGGCCAGGTAGAACATTTTCCTACTAAGCATATTTATGTGAAAGCATAATGATTATCCTCTCCCAGAATATCTGGGTGGCTAGAACTTCTACCTCTTTTCAATTACATACCCAGTGTGTCTGATCATTTTCCACCCGAAATTAAGCTGTTATGCAAATCTCATCAGTTTTATGCATGTGGGAGAACCAATGGAGGAAAATCTGTTATGATAATGCTCCAACCTATTTGCTTAAATAGACACAGAGAGAAAAACAATCAAGTGAAGAGAAGCAGAAGAAAAGAGATGAGTTTCATTAACAGGGAAGAAGTAGAATATATCCACTCAACCACAGCACTCACACCCCATTTTTTCCCTTTTCAATTATAATTTTCAAGGGAAGACATCACATTTAAGTAGCCCTGAAAGTCTTAGGCTTAGAAAGGCACTGGCTGACTTCATGGTGTAGGGAACTCAACACGCCACGTTTAAGGTCTTTCTAACTGAATTGGAGACACTGACAAAGTATTTAAAACTTCAGAAACGCCACTAAAAACTTTTCAGGTCAGTTGTCTTACTTTACAGTTACAACCCATATGGTACAATAATGATTTCAATGAAATCTTCTAACTTCTAGAAAAAGTGGACCTGATTTCTCATGTATACCAAAGGGGCAGAAAAGAAATACAAAAGTGATCCTTTTTCTCAACAAGGAGATGAATACCACCTGAACAGCCCTAACATTACAATTTATCTAGCAATATTTTAGTTTTGTAATTAGCAAAGCATTAAGGAGCACTTTACAACTTATTTTTCTTTATGACTCAGAATTTTGTAGCTATAGTTCCTGAGGGAGTCTATGCATTTTTCAGCTACTCTCATGCAAGAGCCATTTGTGGAGACGATGCCAAGGGAGTACCAGCAGAAGAGGATGGTTGCCTTTGCGTTATGTAATTTAGTGAAACAAAGGTCTGCTTGGCTAGGAGACCTGCAGCAAGTTGCCCAGTTGCTCCCCCCTCCCCCGCAAGAATTCCCAGTCATTTTGACTCCTCCCTCTTCTCACCCACCCTTCCCACCCACTCACCAAGGTGGATGGAATCCCTCCAGCTCATCACCTCTCCTTCATCACAGCTGCTGTGGTGACCTTGGCCCACTCGCTCTTCTGCCTCTCTGGCAGGAGGTCCTACCTAGTCTGCCTGCCTCAGTCTTGGCCCCCTCGATCTCCTCCCACCACTGAGACTCAGAAGAGAAGATCCCGACCACTCACTCTGCTGCTGAGGCTTTCCCGTTACTCCCCACATAGCCTGGTTGTGAAGTGGCCTTAGGTTCTTCATGTGTAAGATGAAGAGAAGACAACTTCATGGATTACTGTGAGTTTTAACTAGTACAATGTAAATAAAACCATTTTTTTAAATGAAAGGAAACTACAAATGTAAGAAGTTATTCAATTTTTATCAGACAATTCAGGAATTAAGTAGTCAAATATAATTACTTGAATAACTAAATGAAGTTAATGAATTATGTCAAAGGTTTTGCAGGTTCATACAAGCTGAAGTGATAAAGTGGTGACGCCGACTTTTCTGTACACTGCATAGCAGAGATCTGTCCAAATTAGTGCTCAGATGGGAACCGTGCCTGTTACACAGCAGGAGATCACTAATGTCGAAGCAGTGGTGTGTTTATCATCCACACACTGAATCTGGCTCTTTGTAGACAAAGCTATGCAGCCCTGATTTCTTTTTTCTTGGAACCACATCAGACCACAAATCTGTGCCTTTTCAAAAGGTGTACCTACTAGTGTTTCTCTTTAGAGAGAAGCAAAATGAAATGCCAGCACATCTGCAGGTGCTTATCAGGGGCAGAAATCTTCCAAACAGAATAATGTGTTCTAAGTAAGGACTTAACAATAATAAATAAGTGACAACGAGTTCCTAACTGCTGTGTATTAGGAATTGGTTAGAGTTTTATTAATCCCAGAGACAATCCCGAGTGACCAGAGATGAGTTAAATGCTCCTAAATGAAATGAAGCCTGTGATGTAGTAAGGATTCGCTAGAAAGAGAAGCCTAAGACCAAATTTTCTCAGGAAGAGAATCAATAAAATAATGAAAATATGAAATGCACATAATGTTAAGGTGTCTGGAAAAGTTATACTGCTTAATGAATTGTTTCACAGCTGCACTAGACTTCAGTAAAGTACAATTCTGAGACCAGGAAGAAGACAGTATAGTCGATGGTAGGATTCACATTAGTACAGCGACGGGCACATAGCAAGTGTTCCCTAAATGTTTGCTGATGAAGCTCATTGACAAAGAAGATTTGGGTGCTCTTCTATGGCTACTATTATTAATTCAAAATCTTTTAGTATTAGTGCTATTGAAAGTAATCAGTCTCATATTTTTTTTCTAATGAACTCATATAACAGAGCAGTTATGTATGTTCCATAGTGATGTCCTATGATACAGAATTAACACATTTTACAATCCTTTTTCTCCAAATACCTAATTCCTAATTCCAAATTCCTAATGCCTAACCAGGTTGTGCAGGAGTTTTGAGATACTGGGACTTGTAACTTTATGCTAATGTTTGTGGACTACTACAAGCAAGCAGACATAATGAATACACAATAAAATGGCCACTACTCTTCCTCCTAATCACATAACAGACAACAATAATTAGTTATGGCACTTTCTACTTAGGCTGGAGTTTATCCTCCATGTCAACTCCAACAGAGTATTCTACACAGCCCTGTTAAGCCCTTCCTATATTTGTTTAACAACTATTACTGAATTCTTGCTAAGTGCCAGGCACTGTACCAGGGAGGCACATTGCAGATTAAAGTCATTTAAACAGACATGGATCCTGCCCCCATGGGGCTTAGGTTGACAATTGATTTGACACCCAGAGTAACAGCTGCTTGCAAGATCTGCTTTGTTCTGTAGCTGAAATGGAAATAATCCTAAGTAACTAAGTTTCTCCTCTATTATCAAAGGGGAAGAAGGTGGGTGCTGCACTCCCTACCTACGGGCTCCAGAAACCCGTGCAGTCTGCTGAACACTATAGGAGCTAAAGATGAAAAGAGCTGAACATTGTTTTTCAGAGCAAGAGAGAGAAAAAGAGATGGTCTTCTTTTACTTATTTAAGTACTTGATTTGCAAGTCAGATTCTGATAAACTCATAGGAGATAATTTTATGAGAATTTTCACATGAATGAATTTTACACCACTCCCCTAGAAAGACAGGGATAAAGTGTTTTCTCCTCCACAAGTGCCAGAAAGAGCATAACGACTGTGCAGAACTATAGAAAGGGAACAGATGTCTGTGTATATACCTTTTCCTACCACTTTGTCTGCTTTCTCCTGGAGCTGCAAAAGTAAATCTCTGAAAGTCTTACCTTCGTTATGAACCTTCCCCGCCCTGCCTGCCACCTGCCCTGGACTCCTATGGAAGTGGGCTCACTTCCCTCAGCAAAGATCCCTGGCCTACTTCCTCTTGTTTTTAAGCGGGAGGATTGTATCCCTACCGTGGCAAACTGCTAGGAAGTTGGTATCTCCTCCAGTTACCAACCCGCCTAGAAAAGTGCAAAATGTGAAAACAAGACTTTGGATGAGCAGGGACAGAAAACTGGCTTGGTCTAAATCAGGCTGACAAGAGCTGAAAAGATATTACTGCTAATATATAACTGTTCAACTGTCTCCTCAGGCTAATCCTGAGTCTGCTATTTACATAAGATGCTCTGTTAAAACATTATTTAGTTGCCTTATTTCAAAAAGTCAAAAAGATTTCCACCAAAACATAAGTCTATGGTACTGTCTCCAATGCAAGGATCCAGTTCTTTAACTTGCCTGGATGTATACATGATATGTATTTAGGCTACTGTGACATATGGTTGATCGTTTTGTTTCTTAATTTGCTTTTGTGCCTAAGTTACCTACTAATTTTGCTTTATGTTCTCCAGAACCTCTTTTTTAAAAAAAATCCCTTCCAAGGAAGAACAAAATAACAAGCCTGCTTCCTTATTCTTCCTCAGGGATCCATTTCTATAATCAATTTGTATTTAAGAAGTTTGCACTTCTTCCCTCTGAATATTAATGTATTTCTTCATTCTTTAAAGAAAAATAACACCATAAAAATTATAACTGAAAAATTATACATTTAACCTTTTGCCCTTTTTCCTATAGAATGGCATAAGCCAGCTCTTATATCATTATAGTACTTACTTAAGGAATGTGAAATCATACAACATCATAGACGGGAACTAATTTTGTGGCATTCAAGAGACAATTAGCAACATTACATTTATGAATTCAGTAGAAAGAGCAATATTTTTACAAATCTAATATAGTTGTTTTAAAGGACAAAAAAATCTTGTATTCTGTTTTGAGCTTCTCAGTAATTAAGAGATGGAACTGAATTCTTGTCATTCATTTATTCTATGTGCTAGACACAGTTCTATTTTGTGAACAAAATAGACAAGAATCTCTTCCTTCAGGGAGCATAGAATTGACCAACCGGTCCATGAAAATTCTAGTTGAAATGGACACTCAATAAATGCATTAAAAATGTATCCCAAAAATTCCTACAAGTAGGCTAGGACCTCTTCCCTGGCCCCTTTCTTTCCCACTCTCTAAGGTAGCCCCCTTTCCAAGGGGTCAGGGTAGGTTTATGACCCTCTGAGAAGCTATTAAAAAACAATGTACAAAATGGAAGACTTACCATTAATAAATATATAGATTTTAGATTCTGTTTGCTTGTTCTTTGAAGCAGGAATAGATAGATATTTGCAGCTATAGAAGCCAGTGTGGTTTGCCTGGGCTGTGGTCAAGGTCAAAGTGCTGCAGAACAGTTTGTTGTTCCTTCCACAGGCAGATTTTGTTATGCTCAGCCTTTTCCTATCCTTACTCACTGTTTCAGGCAAAGACCATGAGTGGTCTGCTTTCCCTCTGCAATCACAGAAAAGAAAAGAAAACACAATTAGGGCTGGGGCCAGCTCCCAGGCACTCATCTCATTGGGAAGCACTATTCTGAGGTTCTGTCTTAAGTGCAGTCATCTTTACAGAAAAGTGATGCTAAATTTAGAACAGCTTTTAAACAACTCAGAATAAAGGTGCAAAAATGATCAGGGCTCCCCTTCCCTTGTTTCCCCTTGAGTGAGTCTTTTCAGGAGGTGAATTACTTCCATGTGAAGCAGGACCCTTGTGATTTGCACTTTGTGAATCACTAGAGACCACTGAAGTCCCTACCTTTCTACTCTAAGAGGTGACTGTTCTACTCTGCCTTAGGAAAGGCAGCCAGGTAATCCCAAAGCCGACAGTCACTTACCTGCATTTGATATGTAGTGTCTTGCCTGCTTGCATGACGTGCTGGGTGCCTTTTAAACTCAGTTCAGGACTTTTTAATTTTGAACCCAAACTAGATCCTGGAAAATAAATTTTTGAAACGTATTATTTACAAATTGCCCTCTCATGTTTTTTTAAAGTTGTATCTTTCCAAAAAGGTAACGTTTTACCTTTAACTTATTTTCACATGCAGAAAGGTACAGCTAAAACAAGTTTCTCTCGATTCACTAATTTTTTTCAAGTCCAAATCTTACTCATGAATATTATGTATCCTTTTATGCCAAATGGTCTAAATAATGTCCAAAAGACCATTAATTTAGAACATTAACAGATTTATACATTGTTCAAAATGCAACTACATTAAGACTATACACAATGTGGACGAAAAATGGGCCGCATGCTAACCCTGACAAGCTTAGGGGAGGCCTGCGCGGCAGCCTTGCAAACTCAGAGCCTGAAAGTGACCATGCAGGATGGTCTAGACGTCAAAATTCCTAACGAAAAGTGGGTCATGGCAAGTAGTCACGTCCTTGGCTGGTATCTTCCTTGACAAACATCAATCTTAACCTTAAGTGAGCCAGTCTATTGTCCTTTCGCAATTAACAGCATACCTTTGAAATGTCAGAGTAGTTTCCTTTTCCAGACGCCTTGAGGCACAACCTCTGCACTAGAACGGAGACCACAGAATACCTCACCCATGGTTATCTTATTCCCCACATACCATCTCTATGTGCTGTAAATGTTAACTATTAACCTTCTTGTACCCACCTGTGTGAAAGAGGTACGTGTCTCTCTATTTTACTTTTTATCCAATCCCAGAGATTTTCTGGCTTTGCTTTCTCCCACCCCTTAATCTACCACCAATGGATTTCATGGAATCCCTCTTACATCTCTTCTTTTGATTCTAATGTATAAAATATGCTGCGAAACTGTCATTCTCTGGAGCATTTTCTCAATCCATTGAGGTTTTGCTTCCTGGAAGTTGTCAGTTTGGCTCAAATAAATTCATATAAATTCTCTGTAGGTTTGGATGTTTCTGACATCAACAGTAGTAACTTAACTAAAAATTCTCAGGATAAAATGTCAATGTCATCCAAAATATAATCCTAATACCAGTGTAGGTCAACTGTATAAATGGCCTGTGTGATCTATTTTTCTGATTACAAGGCATACAAAATTTCCTGGGTTCTAGACATAGCTCAGTCACTAGTTAAGCCATAATATTTTGGGCAAGTCATTTTCTTTCTGAACTAGTTTCCTCATATGGAAAACTAATTCTAGAACCAAAATCAGTTTTAGAAGCCACTTAGTTTGTCTTACATAATCCCCAAGTTCCTTCTGCTGTGGTACAGAAAAATGGGAACTGCTCACGTACCTATGTGGCATTTGACAGGCATATTTCATGATTGTCGTAAGACAATAAAATAGGCCCTGCAAAAGTGCCTTAAAATCTATACATCTCTATACTGCACAATAATAACACCCACCCTATTGACTGGCTGGGTGAGCCTGGACAAGTCGATCCTCTCTCCACTACTCAGTTCTCTTATCTGGAAAATGAGACACTGGACTGCATAGCCTTGGGTCTCTGACTTCCTGTTACCAGGCCCAGTTTCTCGGCTCTTTGAGCCGTTGTCGGTACTGTCAAGGTTGATGCTCTCCTTGACTAGTCAGGATGGATCTCAGTAAAGACCTCTCGACCTCCTCCTGCTCTGCTCCCCCACTGCCCCTTCCTCTCACATTCCTCCTCCTCTTCCTGCTGAGGCAGCTGCAAGGCCAAGTAAAAACCCCGAGATTAGCAGGGATAATGCTTGGGGGAGGGAGGAAAGATATTCTGGAAGGGAGGAAAATTCAGGATTTAGAGCCAATCTTAGGGAATATTTTTTACTTAAAAATTGGTTTATGCCATGGATTTCAAAGTGGGAGGTTGAGCTGGACAGCCCTCCACGTTTTAATGTGAGATCACAGAGCTGAGAGATGAGACACACATGTCTAATTCCACAGTTAAGTCTAGCAGTGCTCTCTAGTGTTTCTCTTGGGTCCTAATATCTAAAAAAAAATTAAAAAACTAGACTCAGTTAAAGATCTGAATTTGAAGCTTAGTTTTTCCAGTTACTCACTGTATGGCTGTTGGCATTATTATTTGTAAAACTGGGAAACCCAGGATCTCTCTCACAGGTACTGCATGTGGATTCAGTGCTGTGTCATCTAGGTGGTGGCTATGCTGCCTGGCATGTGGCAGACACCCACTGTCACTGACATCCAGAGGAACTGCTCCCCTCCCCTATCAGGGAATACTTTGCTGGGTACATAATTGCAAAGATATGAAATGAACAGTTTCTGCTTTTCTAGTGTTGCTGGTGATATAAATTAACATTTTAAAAGTACCTTTTATATATAATAGACCTAGTATCAAAATACTACTAGAAAAACATGGTTCAATATTAACTAATTTAAATTAAAATCACTGTTTCATATGAATGCAACTGGTATACCACATAACAAGTCATCGAACAAGTCAACCCATTCAAGCAACTAGGAAGGCCTTTTGTATGTCACTCATATTTATGGGTTCCCTGAGGCAACATTGAGCTCAAAACCAGTGATCCATGGGAACACTAGGTTTCTATAAAGCCACAGGCTGAAACTGGTAACACTTGCCCTGAGAAATGTCCAGGCCGAATGATTTCTGCCCTTCTTTATAGCGTGGAACTTTGGGGATTTAGCTGAACAATTGTTTGTGTTTGGAAACGATCCAGCATAGCTTCCTGAGGAAAATTCTGGCATTACTTGCAGGTGATCTGTGTGTTTTTTGTGGAGACGAGGAGCTTTCTCATCTAGAAGGGGCTGTGGGGAAGAGGCTTCCCTTTCCATGGTACGGGTGGTTCCCACTGCCTGCTGCTTTGGTTTCCAAAGTGTATGAATCTTTCTTTATCAGCAACTTAGAACACCAGGAATCCTAACCCTAAACAGAGAGAAACTTTGACCTCAAAGGATCACCCGAATGCCAGCAGTGAGAAGATTCCTTGAAGAACATGCCATCTGCGAGTTCCTTTCTTCACTCCCATTCCAGCCTCCAACTGAGAGAAGACACACAGCTGAGTGGCTAAATAAGACACTGAGACAAAAATAGGGTTGTTGGAAAATTTAGGGGGAAAAGGCTCAGAAACATATTTTGCTATATAATTTTTCTCCACTGACATCAATTAATTTTGCACTTGGAATAAGAAAGCTAGAGAAAAGCTTCATTAAAACAAAGCAAAGGAGAAGTGTAAGTAAGCTGTGTTTCCAAGAAACTGGACCCTGAGTGCATCACCATTCCTCAGTTAATAGGAAACTAGTCTTGTAAAGATTAATGGAGGTGCCAAGATACAGTTTAACAGGAAAACTAATAAGGAAAAAGGAAAGTGAAATATTTATTCTTCAAATGCTAGGAAATGACATTAGGCCTTAAAACATTTCTTTGCGGCATTTTAATGTCCACAAATGTGCTTGAGTAATGAACACTTAACATGTTTTTAGTACTTACTGCATGTCAGATGCATTCTCCTCAGGAGTGATATATTCATAACATAAAGATATAAATATGTACATGTCCACATACATGTCCACTTCACACCATGTGCAACTTAGTTTGCTCTTCTCAGTAAGCAGCTTGGAGTCACACTGCCCATTCAGAAACAAATCCACGGACTACCTCACTTCCAAGGGTGGAGTGCCACAATTTTACAATGACTCTCCCATTGTGAAGCTCAGATGGGGATCAAAACTGTCCTGTTGGCCATGGTAGCCTAGAAGTCTCATTTAAAAGAGTTGTTGTCCTCTCAGTGAACTAGCGAGAGGTCTGTGAACTACTGTTTTCATCCAAGTCAACTACAGTATAATCATTCCTTATATTAGGAGACTGAGGCTCTTTCTTCAAAGCGACAGTGCTGGGTCCAAAAAGAGTGAATTCCCACTATAGGTCATAAGGAACCACACACAGATCATCATTTTAAAGCTGAGAGACGACTCTTATGTAAAGTCTGACTGAAAATACACAAAGAGCCCTGATTGGTGTGGCTTAGTTGGTTGGGCATCATCTCACAAAACAAAAGGTTGTCAGTTCAATTCCTCGTCAGGGCACACAGGGCACATATGAGAGGCAACTGGTCATTGTTTCCCTCTCAAACACCAATCGTTTTTAGTTGAATGCCACTTCCAAGACAAAAGTACCTAAGCTCCATTTCGTCCAGATTCTACCTCTGCTATATTGAAAGGGGCCTTATGCAAATACAAATCATGAAATGTTCATGCTCCCATTTTTTATTTAGTAATTAATCTCCCCAGGTCTGCTACTAAATGGCTCTGTTGTGACCATGGACATGTCACCGTAAGCCTCAGATTCATTTGCCAACAGAAGGGGCTGGACTTAAATTCCTACTGTCCCTTCCTGACTAAAAATTCTATGATTCTGAAATCACAGGAATGGGTACCGAATATACAAGTTAGAAATTGCATTCTAGAGATACTGATCACTAATAAAAAGACAAATAACCCAATTTCAAAAATAGACAAAAGATCTCAATAGATATTTTCCCAATGAAGATATATAAATGGCCAATGAGCACATGCAAAAATACTGGATGTCAGTAGTCATCAGGAAAATGCAAATCAAAACCATAGTGAGAGCCCTAGTTGGTGTGACTCAGTGGATTGAGTGCCAGACTGTGAACCAAAGGGTCCTCAGTTCAATTTTCAGTCAGGGCACACACCTGGGTTTTGGGCCATGTCCCCAGTGCAGGGGCCCTTGAGAGGCAACCACACATTGATGTTTCTCTTTCTCCATAAACAAAATAAATACATAAATAAAAATAAAACATTGTTATAAATAAATAAATAAAACATTTTTAAAAAACAAACAAACCACAGTGAGATACCACTTTACACTCACTAGGACAGCTCAAATAAAAAAGATAGACAAAAACAAGTATTCATGAGGATTTGGAGAAATCGGAGCCCTCATATATTCCTGGTAGGATTGTAATTTGGGGCAACCACTTTGGAAAGGAGTATGGCAGTTCCTCAGCTGGTTAAACATATGACCCAGGACCTCCGCTTTTAAGTGTCTACCTAAAAGAAGTAAATACATATGTCCATATAAAAACTTGCCCATCACAATATTACTCATAATAGCCAAAAAGTGGAAACAACCCAAGTGTCCATCAATGATAACGGGTAAACAAAAGGTAGCCATACAAGGGAACACTGTTTGGCAATAAAGAAAAATGTAGTGCGGGCACGTGCTACAGTGTGGACGACTTCTGAAAACATTATTCTGGTGCACTCAGAGAAAAGGCCACCTGAGGCCACAGTGAGAAGGCAGTCGTGTACAAGCAGAAGAGAGAGGCCTCAGGAGAAATCCAACTTCCTTACACCTTGGATGTCCAGTTTCCAGAACTGTGAAAAAATAAGTCTTTCTTGTTTAAAAAACAAAAACATTATGCTTAGTAAATGAAGCCAGTCACAAAAGGCTACCAATTATATGGTTCCATTTATATGAAATGTTCAGAATGGGCAATTCCACAGGGACAGAAAGCAGATTGGTGCTAGGGAAAGAGGGGAATGAATGGAAAGTGACTACCAGTAGGCATGGAGTTTCTTTTCAGGGTGATGAAAATGTTCTGAAATCAGATAGTGGTAACGGATGCATGTCAGTGAATACCAACATTTTCAGACTATAAGATGCACCTAGGTTTTAGAGGAGGAAAATAGGGGAAAAAATTTTGAAGCAAAGAATGTGGTAAAATATTTAATAACATAAATAACATAGGCCGCCTCCCTACACCCCCTACAGCGAGCCAGGTAAGCTACATTTGGACTATAAGATGCACCCCCATTTTCCTCCCAAATTTAGGGGGAGAATTGTGTCTTATGGTCCGAAAAATATGCTATATTAAAATCCACCAAATTATACAATTTAAAACAGTGA
The DNA here is from genome assembly GCF_004126475.2 of Phyllostomus discolor. Lineage (NCBI taxonomy): Eukaryota > Metazoa > Chordata > Mammalia > Chiroptera > Phyllostomidae > Phyllostomus > Phyllostomus discolor. The sequence continues at coordinate 112,337,249 of NC_040904.2, forward strand.
GTTTTATAGAATGTAAATTTTACCTCAATAAAGCTGTTATTTAAAAAGAAAACAGAAAACCTCATGACTAAAGTAATCACAGAGTTAAGACGAAGGCTTAGAATATCAAGCTATTTTGAACTTTGTTGCCACATATGACCCCATCAGTGTTAGATTTTATGCTAGCTGTTTTCCCAGCTCAAAGCTTTACAAGGCTGATTTTAGAGAAGTAATGTTTCTTTCATGATCGATAACATTACTATTTTTGTATTACAAGCTTTACAAACATACTGCAAAAAATTTACCATTTCTCTAAATCACAATATTTTTATAAATTTAGATTAATGTTAATTTTAAATCACTTCTAATTGTATATTCTGAATTTTAACTAAATTCGTATATAACAAATTTTTATTGAAATTAGAATTTTAACAAACTTAGTCACATTGAAAATTATGTTATGAGAGCTCTCTGAAGAAACTGGCTGGTGTTACTTTTATATTAAAATTAGTGATTTCTAACTTATTTGTTTTTTAACAAAGCTTTGTATATTAAATTTATTTCAAATAAGATGCATCTGTCTTTGATTTAACATACTATGTTTCCAACAGTGCATAATCCTATGTGATAAATGACCTCTTTATCTAAATATAATTCCCCAAGTATCATGTTTCTAAAACTTGATTTTAAGATCAAGAGCCTCTACCAAGGTTGGGTGAGGTTAATTAGACATAATTCATAATAAAAGATATTCTTTCTTCAAGATGTAGCAATATTAAAAGCTTAAGTTTCAGACTAAACCTCGTAGAATCTTTTTGGTTGGAGACATCGGGGGAAGAAAGGCTAAGAATGGAATTGCAGGTAAACCAAATTTCCAGAAACTACTAAAATTTCTGTTTGGGCTGCTAATTCTTGCAGGACTCTAGCACTTAATAAAAAGTTACATCTTGGTCTTAATCTCCATTTCGCACCTCTATTAAAGTATTTATCAGGTAATATGAAGTGTACATTGTAACTGAATGTACTAATTAGCAAGAAGGCCTTAAGTAAAGGAGGACTTTACACATGTGTTTTTCTTTCACTGATGGGAAGATGGGGAAAGACCCCAGGGCTCATATTCCATTTACCAACAGGCTAAGTCGAAGATAGGACAGGCCTAGGAATCTGCATGGCAGCATTGTAACTTGAGTGCCACAATGAACCATGACACCTGTTTGTAAAACGTTATTTTCCCCCCTAATCAACTGGCCTTAAATCAAGGAAGTACCTACAGAAATGAAAAAACGTTTACATAGACACACGCACACATAAGTACCTACCTACCAGTATGCACACGTTTCTCTTTGCGAAGACATCAAGTTTGTTTTGGGTGTAGTGAGGAGGTGGATATAGAAATGAAAGGTTTTTGGTGTGTGTGTCTTAATCACATTCTTCATTTTTTTAGGCACAGAAAAAGCTCCTAGGCTGAGAGTTAGGAATGGACTTATATCCAACAATACCAAGAAGCTCTGACTCACTGCTGACTAATCCCTCATGCTGATAAGATTATTTGTGACTTTTAGATGGACAAATAGGACATTTTAGGGGAGAATAATTGTGTTACTGAGCTTCAGGGTTGCCCAACCACTCAATGTCTAGGTGGCTGCTGTTCAGCAACAATACAGGGTGGGGCAAAAGTTGGTTTACAGTTGCTCATATAGAAAATAATACAATAATTAATAAATAATAATACAGGAATAAACCCTGTTTGTGTACTCACAATTGTAAACCTAGTTTTGCCCCACCCTGTACATTTAATTTGTAGAAAGTTGCTAATGCCAGGGACTTGCTATTTTCCTTGACATCTTTACATTATGTTAAACTCACTATTTTAACACATGGACTCACAAGAAGAATTCACTGGCTTCTTGCTTTAGTTTTTGCTATTATAAGTGACCCCCAAAATCTGTAGATTTGAAAGGTGAAGTGTCTGGTCTCCATGCCTTAGTAGAAAATTTAAAGTAGTCATTTATATAAGATTTATGTCTTAAATTCAAGTATAAAAGAAAACAAGTGAAAATTATTTTAAATGTTTAATATGAGCAGTTAGCATTGCCACTATTCTGTAGATATTCATTTAAATAATTCTGCCACGGTTTCTGAGCAGAAGCTGTTTTACAACTCATGGTTTAATTGTCAGCCAGCAAGATCCATGAATAGCTTTTGCAACACATAGCACAGGGACAATCCACAATGAACCACTAAAGTGGGCAACGTCTAAAAAAATCAGAACTTGGAGAGTATTCATTCCATCCCTGGGTCGATAGACTTTACTCATTGTTCCTTAAACTTTATAAAAGTCATTTAAAAGAAAAAAATTCTGTGTTGTTTGAGATGTTTGCTAATTAGAAAAATACTCTAAATAACATTGACATTCCTACTGTCACTGTTTATAAGGAGGCATAGCTTCAGTATACCTCTTTGAGCTTTTTACTTGACGCTGGCTTCTTGGAGGGTCATGGAAAGAGCATGTTCATTTATCATTAGGCCTGTCACCAGGCTACGATCAGGAGCCTACCCTCCCAATGACCTGTACCCATGCACAGCTCCTTTTCATGTGACATCAGACTAATTAAAGTCAGTCAGTGAGAAATCTCCTGCCAGCCATGGAGTTACCTTTTCCCAAAATATGCTCTCCTCCTACACCACAGTTCTTTTATTGAATAGGTTCGAAAAACACCTCTGTAGAGCTGTCTAACAACATGTCATTTCAGTTTACCAAATGATGTCATGGATGTTATCTGAGCCGCTTGGAGCAGGGGTCAAGATCTGGTTGACAGTGCGTGAGACATAGCTTGGAAAGAATTTCAGGAGAGAAGTCTGGTACACCTTCGTCTGATTACGCAAAGGGAGATGAACAGAGCAGATAGTCTTTGTACCCCCCAAATGCTGGGAGAATGCTTTCATCTATTAGGCAGGGCTTAGATACATCTCCATTTCTCTACCAATAGCAGGAAATGGATTACACTTGAAGCATATTACCTCCTGGCCTATGCTGTTATCTGATGTCTCCATTCAGAGGGCTGTGGGGAAGCTGGGCCTGATGTCATCTCATATAGAATGGATCCTATTCACCAGTAGTATTATGCTATTTACTGTTCATTTTGATTTCAGGCCAGTATATATTAACTTTCAGGTTATGAACACCAGAAAAAGAGATTGTTCGGTAAAGGTGCAATTTCAATAAACACATGCAATATATGTAAAGACTCAATATATAACACTTGGCTCAATGCAAGTAACTGGTGTTTTTGTTGTTAATATTTCTTCAACTGGTGTGTTCTCTTTAGAATCATAGCACTATAAAACAATTCAGCATCAAGTCAGTGACAAAGTGCTTATCACTAAAACAGCATTCAGATAGAGGCGCATCAGGAATAGCAGTAATATTAATAAAATGCTTGAACTTAAAGTTATTTGCTTTGTAGCATCTTACTCTATATATACGGGCCACTATTTGAAATCAAAAGTTTTCCTTATCCTACATGGCATTGGAATTACAGTGTGGTTCTACCACCCAACGTTTTACCAATTACTCTGTGTTCATTACTGTTCAATGCAAGGCTTCAGGCATCTGTGGTGTTGAGGACAGCAGGTCTTTGAATCTCATGGACATGTTACTTACATGGGCCCCTGTGGGTTCCCTTAGGAAGGAAAGCATCAAGAAGATCTGGGAAATATTTTGTCAATTCAGTATAAGACCTGCCATATAATAGTTAAAGCAGATGAACTAGAATTGGAACTTTTACATTTTAGTTTAGCCGCTGCTTATAACATGTGATGTAACACAGATAACCTTCGGATTCACACAGATCTTTCTGGAGGGGGGAACATCCAGAGCTGTATGTTGCGATGCTATTAGTTAACCAGAGAAAAAATGCATTGTGGTAAAGTTTTCATTTTGAATCTAAAATAATGCCTTCAAAATTGTGAACTGTAAATTTTGATCTTTTTTTTTTTCTTCTTCTTGTTAAAGAAGACCCTTTAACATTTCATGTAACACTGGTTTGGTGGTGATGCACTCCTTTAACTTTTTCTTCTTTAAGAATGAGAAGATAAAAAATATGAACAATAAAGTTGCAATAACAATTGACAACAATTGACAACAATTGAATCTACAAAACAAAACAAATGAACAAGCAGAACATAAGCAGATTCATAGATACAGAGAAGATTTTGACTAGTGCCAGATGGGAGGCGGGTTGGAGGGATGCATTGAAAAGGTGGAGGGATTAAGAAGTACAGTACAAACTGGCTATTACAGAATAGTCATGGGGATGTAAAGTACAGCATAAGGAATATAATCAATAATATTCTAATAACTGTGTGTGGTGTCAGATGGGTGTGACATTTATTAGAATGATCACTAGTAAATTATGTAATGTCACCCTGGCTGGTGTGGCTCAGTGGATTGAGTGCCAGCCTGTGAACCAAAGTGTCACTAGTCTGATTCCCAGTCAGGGCACACGCCTGGGTTATGGGTCAGGTCTCTGGTGGGGGATGTGGGAGAGGCAACCACACATTGATGTTTCTCTCCCTCTCTTTCTCCCTCCCTTCCATTTTCTCTAAAAATAAATACAGAAAATCTTAAAAAAACAAAATAAGGTAAAGTCTAATCACTGGAGTATATATCTGAAAGTAATATAATAATGTACTTTAACTGTAATTGAAAATAAAAATGATTTAAAATTTTTGTATAATAAAATGAAGAAAGGCTAGCACACATGCAGACTATTTATTTATGCAAGAAAAAAACCAAAAATGTTATTATAGCTAACCCAATGATTGGTCTATTCTTTTCATACAGTTTTTAACTTTATAATCTATTGCAAAGAAAGAGAGAATACCAATTGTTTTGCATATAAAAATAGTGGAGAAACAAAAGGAAATTGGAAGGCTGAGTGTGATAAAGTTCTGACATTAATTTTAAGCTTACTTGGACAGTTTATAAAGTACTAATTATATTTTTCTGAAATACTTTAGACTGTCTATAAAGAAGGTGCTTTATAAATTCACTCACTAAGAGGAAAGTTGAGATAACCTGTCTTTATAACCAACAATATACACAAAACCCTCTTACCCTTGAGATTTAAATGGCTAAGAGTGTGTAGTAAAGTGATCCATTGTAGGGGAATTGAATTTTTGAAAGCTACAGCATACTTCCTAAGGTTCATTAAACACTATCTTGACCATTGTGTTTCTGTTGTCAAAATCAGTTTCCTTCTAAATTAAACTATTTGAAATATAATTGCTTTTCACTGGGCATATTTTGGAGACTAATCCTGCTTAGACAATGGAATGGGCATGTTGACTTAAGTATTCTTTTTTAAAATTCTGAGTTCCTTTAATTTTCATGTTTTCTTACAACTTGTTAAATTTACACAGCAAATATTTGTAATAGCTGTGCCTTCTTAAGATTTTACAAACTTTAAAAAAATCTTATCTTAGATGAAATTAGTAAAAGCAGTATGCCTCCACCAGCAGTATCTCAACTTTTAGAAAAATAATTTAGTGAGTGATTTTTACTCATTTCAGTGTGTGATGTAAAGGCCTTCCTGACAAACATCCACAGGAGATTTGAAGTCATTTGTACCCCAAACCTGGAGAACATGGTTTTTAATTCTTGGGACATTTTTACTTTTATATTTTCATTAATTTATCTAGAACTTTGTTTCTGGAATTAGTCTTTTTTTATATCATCCAAGATATCACATCTCTGCTAAAAAACAAAACAAAACACCAATTTCTGTTACAAGTTGGCCATGAACCTAACAAACTTTAAAATAACTTATGAATCAGCTCATTCTGGAGGACAAGACCAGAAACAATCAGTAGAAGTTACATAAAGCCAGAAGTCAGAACTCTGTGGTGAAGTAAAAAGGTCCCTAATACCAGAGCTGTTTCCACAAAATTAAGCTACTCAACCCCCGGAAAGAGACCTATGATTCTAGGAATCTGGGAACTCCTCCCTCGTCTGTCTGTCACATGCCCCAGTGACCCCTTCCTCTCACCCCCTCACTGTGTTGATTTCTCCAGTCTTTAGCCTCAGCATTTATTTTTCCACTTACTATTTTAAACATATACTAAGAGAAAGATATAATAATAAGACAAGATTGTTTTCCTTAAGTTTCTAACTTAGGCTGGATAACAGAAAAATAAGTAAATAGAGATGTATGTAATTTCATACATATAAACTCCCTTTTGTATAAAAATAAAATTACATTTGCATGTTATCAAAGGGAAGTACCCGCTGTGGAGGCAGCTAACCCAGCCCAGGGAGAGAGGGACTTCTCTCAGAAGAACGATGTTGAAGGTAAGGCCTGAAAAACTGAGTGTCTGTGTGTTTACTAAAGGAAACACCAGTGAGTTTTTCTCTCTTCTTCAAAGACTTCCCAATCTTCAAACCCTCTAAGCTCATCTTTACCTTTTAAGCAATTGTTATTGGCTGCCCTTCAAAGTCTTTGGCTTCTATAATTCTGCTTTCCTTGACCTCTCTGCTAGAGGAGAAAGGCCTATTGTCAATAGATAGATAGATAGATAGATAGATAGATAGATAGATAGATAGACAGATAGATAATTCAGAGTCTACCTGACTCTACTTGTCACTAGAAAAAAAGCCAAAAGTGAACATTTGCTAGATTATATTGAATATATGCCTAGTTTCACATTGTACTTTTTGAAATGAAGGAAGAGGTCTGGGAAGGAAAGGCAGCAATGAGGGTCATAAAGGAAAAACCATGGGATGTGATACATTAGCCAGGATGTAACTTGTCCCCTCTTTTCACTCCTCTTCCTAGGCTACACCATGGGTGGTCCAGAGCCAAGAGGATATAGTTTTCAACCCATGTTCTTATCCAAGATGGAAAAACAATGGCAACAACAGTAACGTTATTTAGTATATTTTGGCTGTGTTGGTGTACCTAGAAATTAAAATTCCCCATAAAGAGTCCCTCTTCTGTGCTGTTTGGAAACCTTGCCCAGCTAAGAGTATCCCAGCATGAGGATTCACGAGAGGAAATATCTCTGGGAACTATTTCTCCAGTGTCTGGGCAGCTTAGTTTCTCACTCTGAATCCTGAGCCTAGATTCAATTCAGGAGAACCTGGCAAGCTCAGCCAAGGACAAGAAAGGGGTCACTGGAACCAGAAGATGGTCCAAATGGAAGAAACAGAACATTTCAGATATGTGGGAGGAATTATCAGCAGCTCTTGGACATATGTCTGCCAACCCCCTCCACCCACCTGTACACTCACACATAGATTCTTAGAAGGAGAACTAATATGGAATCATGACTCCTTCAAAGTCCTCTGAGGCCCAGTGGAATGGTTAAGGTACAGTTTCAGTCAGTTCGGCCAGCGTTTATTGAGTGACTACTGTGTACCAGGCACTGTACTGGATTCACAGCTGGAAGGTAAATCAGAACAAGCCTTTCTTCTTGAAGGTCTTTCAACCATGAGGTCTCTTAAGACATGAGTCATCTAGAAATAGATTAGATGAATTCCAAGAAATGTAGAAGACTTACGTCAACAAATAAGAGATCACCTCAAAGCTATTTATACCATGCATTTGAAAGACCTGTTTTTTAGTATAAGGAGTCACAACTTCTTTGCTAGCCTAAGTGACTCATTTCACTAAAATTCACAGTTAATGTCACAAAACAGGGCAATGGTAAATGTAGGACAAGAAATACAGCCATGTTTACATCTTGAAATAAAAAATAACATGTTAATTGATGATTGCTTAAGTACCTTTTAAGTGAATGTTGAAATGTTCTAAAATAAGAATCTTCTATTCCTACCTGAACTCACTCTAGAAGTTGGACATAAACCTAGAATGATGACTGCTTACCAATTGGCATCAGGAGAATTAGAGTTGATATGATCCACAATTTTCCTCATGAAATCATACCAGAAAATATAGCACTCCAAAACATTGTAAGAAAATATATTTCTTTTAAGACATATTCCCATAGATCTGTACTTAACATTCTTCCAAAATGGTGAGTGAATTATCCCAGGGAGGCAATCCCATGCCCACCTGCACATTAAAATAAAAAAAAACAACTCTTTCCTAAGGCCCCCCCTTACAACTTCACAGGTGTATCAAGACAAAGAAATATGGCCCAAATGAAAGAACAGAACAAAACTCCAGAAAGAGAGCTAAGCAATGAGGAGACAGCCAACCTATCTGATGGACAGTTTAAAGCCCTGGTAATCAAAATGCTCACAGAACTGATTGAGCTTGGTCTCAAAATGAAAGAATAAATGAAGGATACCCAAAGTGCAATATGGCAAAATATTCAGGGAACCAACAGTGACAGGAAGGAAACCAGGACTCAAAGCAACTGTTTGGAAAAAAAGGAAGAAATAAACACCCAACCAGAACAGAATGAAGAAACAAGAATTTAAAAAAAAATGAAGAGAGGCTTAGGAACCTCTGGGACAACTTTAAACATTCCAATATCTGAATTATAGGGGTGCCAGAAGGAGAAGAACAAGAGCAAGAAATTGAAAATTTATTTGAACAAATAATGGAAGAAAACTTCCCCAATCTGGCAAAGGAAATAGACTTCCAGGAAGTCCAGGAAGCCCAGAGAGTCCCAAAGAAATTGGACCCAAAGAGGAACACACCAAGGCACATCATCATTAAGTTACCCAAGATTAAAGATAAAGAGACAATCTTAAAAGCAGCAAGAGAAAAGGAGGGAGTTATCTACAAAGGAGTGCCCATAAGGCTATCAGCTGATTTCTCAAAAGTAACCTTGTGGGCAAGAAGGGGCTGGAAAGAAGTATTCAAAGTCATGAAACGCAAGGATCTACATCTAAGATTACTCTATCCAGCAAAGCTATCATTTAGAATGGAAGGGCAGTTAAAGTTCTTTCCCAGATAAAGTAAAGCTAAAGGAGTTCATCATCACCAAGCCCTTATTATATGAAATGTTAAAGGGACTTATCTAAGAAACTGAAAATCAAAAGCTATGAACAGTAAAATGACAACAAACTCCCAACCATCAGCAAATGAACCTAAAAGAAAAGACAAACAATGAAAACAAAAACTAAGCAAACAACTATAACAGGAACAAAATCACAAAAGTGGACATCACATGGGGGGGTTTCAGTGGGGAGAGGGAAGGGAGGAATGGAGGGGGAAAGGCACAGGAAATGAGAAGCATAATTGGTAGGCATAACATAGGAAGTGGTCAAGAATGGTATAGGAAACAGAATTCAAAGAACTTATATGCACAACCCAAGGACATGAACTAAGTGGGGGGAATGCTGGAGGGTTGGGCAGTGCAGGGTGGAGGACAGATAAAGCGGGGGAAATTGGGAAAACTGTTTAAAACAAGAAAAAAACAACTCTATTTCTACATTTAAAAAATTTACTACTCCTAAAAAGAGATATACCTGAATATAGAATCACTAAGTTTAATGTCCAGTCTAAAAGGCTAAAGTGAAACAGAAGTTCTTGAAAATGAACATCCATGCTAATTTCCTGAATGCCAAATGACTTTTTGTAGCAAACACTTGGTGTATGGTGTTTTCCATTTACAAGGTTTGAGGACAGTGAGCCAGGGTGCGTGGCAGGACCACTTTTCATCTGTGCATCAATGATGTGTGTCAGATATCCCCTAGCACTCAAGAAGCTATAGGTACACAAAGTCTATTTTAGGGCAATAATAGAGAATAATAAAAAATTAATAATCATTAAGGGAGTTACTCAATCTCCATGTTTTTTTTCCCTCTAGTTTTAGCAGAATTCCCTATGCAGAAGATTTCAAAGCTATAAACATTTCCAAATAACAACAGCGAACAAAACTCTGATCTAGCAGTCAACATTAAGTGGAAAGGAGAGTTAAACAGTATTTTCCAAAACGAAAACAATACAATTAATCATAGTCGGAATGCTGTAACAAGGGTTTACATAGCCTTTTAACATTGTTTGTTTGCAATTCCCTCTAATAGATCCCTGCCTTTCCATTTGTTTACATATATTTTTGGTTTCTCTAATGCCAACTTAGAGAAAGAAAACAAACATTAAAATCAAACAGTATATATCTCACTCTTTAAAATTTTCATCCAAAGCATATATCTATTTCATCACTCTCCATTGTTCCCGTGGAATGAAAGAAGGAAAAAAAAACCTCCTTAATAGGTGGCAGGATAAGATTTTTTTGCAGATTGGATAAATGTGGCCATATCCTGGTATCGAAAAGTGTCCCTCTTCAAGTAACAAACCAAGAAATAAGTAAAATGCTTTTTTCTCTTCACTGCTTGCAGGTTTGAATACCTGAAAGGAATAATCTGAGGAAGAGCAAGAGACCCAAGGAGTAACAACAGGGCCCAAAGGATCATCTCCATTTCCGACAATAGTACAAGGGCTGCCAATCAAATGGAGAGATGGAGGCCATGGTTGTGGCCCTTCCAGACAGAAAGGAACACCTCCAGGGAAATGTTGGAACAGTTAGCTGTCTTTTTCTCAGACACAACAGCTTGTTATTCTACACCATGAAAACCAAAGTGATTTTCTTTAATACATAGATTTTAACATTCAAGGTATGTTGGGGTAAATATTGGTGGAAAGGGCACTGATTTTAAAATCAAAAAGACCTAGATTTGAATCCTAGTCTGATCACTACATTAAGAGTGTGACCATCCACAAATCATCAAGTTTCCCTAGCTTCCAGGTTTCAGTGCTGGGAAAGCAAAGTTAAAAGTGCACATGCTCATGGCCTGGCCATGTGGCTCAGTTGGTTGAAGCGTCATCCAATAATCAAAAGGTCACAGGTTCAATTCCAAGTCAAGGCACATGTCTGTATTGCTGGGTCAGTCCCCAGTCAGGGCTTGTGCAATGTTATTCTCTCATATCGATGCTTCTCTCCCTCCCTCTCTTCCCCTCTCCCTAACATCAATGAGTATGTCCTCAGGTGAGAATTAAAAAAACAACAACAAGGTGCACATGCCCAGGAGATGATTCCTCCATTTTCCCCTGGAGTCATGTTTCGTCTGCTCCTGCCCCAATCCAGGTAGCAACTGCCTTCAGGGTCAAACAACACTTCAGGATCCTTCCCTGTACTCCAGTTCCACTGAGAAAAGCTCCAAGTCTTTTGGAAATCTAAAAGGTGCGGTAGACACTGGCCTATTGGAAGCAATCTGGCAGCAGGCAGTCAAGCTTTTCAGAGGACCTGAGTGATAAGGCCTTTTTCAGAATCAAAGTGCTGCCTGGCTTTCTGTCTCTCTGCTTGAGTTTCAAGTCACTTACAGGAGAGCAGCGTGGAAGGCCACATCAAATCATGTTCTTAATGCCTTTGGAGATCCTTTTTGACCTGAGTTTTTGGGATGGTCCTTGAATGCCCTCATAAGAAAATCCACATGGTTAATATTGTTTTCATGGAGACTTTACTGGCATCTGCCACAAGCAGAAGTGGAATGTCCCAAGGCCACTTTAAGCTGGAGTAGCAGTGCTTCTCACATTCTTTGGAGATGACAAAACTCCAAGGATAGAATGGTTTGGAATGAAGGGAAAACCAGCATGCTCTCATCCATGATCATTTCTTTCTCCCCTTTTCACTTAGGCTAGAACGTGGGGGTGAGAACAGTGAGGTTTAGAGTCTGACTCAATGAGACTGAAACAATTTCAGCCTTACTTACCACTTCTGTGATCTAGGAAAAGTATTTAATTGACCTCAGCCTCATTTTTTTCACACTGAAGAGTACTGTGCTACCTCTTGGGATTGAGTAAGATAACGAATGTAAATTTAAGTGCCCAACAATCTGCAGAGGTTAGTTACCTCCCTTCTTTCTCCCCCAAAGCATGCATCCTCACCACATTCTCCAGGAGAAAGTACTCAACCAGAGGTCCTATGATATAAACCCCAAGAGATGTCTATACTCAGAATCTGAGGGTCAGGGGTCCTCCTCTGCTGGTGTCATGGTATTCATAAGAGGCCAGCAGCGCCAACCTTGCATGGACCCTAATCAAAAGATTTCTGAATGGGAAGCTTTTTCCATTAGACCGGTTGTCTCACTCAAAGGTTCTATGTAGAAGGGCCAAGGTATTTTCACTATTAATATCTTGGCCAAATTCCAACCTAATATCTAGATGGAAAAGAAAGGGCTAAGTACCAAACAGTGGTATATTAAACATGGCCACAATATTGTACAGTTCCTCCCATCAGGAGAGGAACCTGTTTCCCCAATCCTTAACTCTGGGTTAGGACCAATCAAATGTGGCAGGAGGGGTGTGGTAGTGGTTCCAAAGCCCAGGCCTCAAGAGGCCATGAAGCTTCCACCATTGCCCTCTTGGACTGCTCCTGCCTCCATGTAGGCAAAAGACTGCATGCGGAGAGAGGCCCAGTAACAGCATGCATCAAGGCCCCAGTTGAAATGCCAGGTGACTACAGTTGCACGAGTGACTTGGGTGAGACCAGAAGAAAAACCATCCAGCTGGGCCCAGCCCAAAATTTCTAAACCACAGACTCATTCGACTGAGTAAATTCTTCTTTTAGGCAGCTGAGTTTGGGGGCAACCTGTTGAGTAGCAATAGATGACAGACACAAATGCTGCCATGACTGGGCCCTGCAGAAACAGTAATTCAGTAGTGCATAATGCATATGCCTTTTCCATATTTGAAAACATAAGTGTCATGTGGGACTCACACAATATGAGGCCTTCAATGCCCTATAGTGACCCCAGATGCTCACAGAGAAGGAGAAGCAACTTGAATGCTTCGTGATTCACAAAAAGTGTCCCAGTGCCATGGTTCTGCACAGAGGCAGCCTAACTTTGTCTCCAACCAAGCAGTGACTTTTCTCACCAATGGAGACAGACCTCTGGCACATCATAAAAGCCAGCAGAAGCACACTGCTCCAACAGGTAGAATTCAGCCACCCAAGCCAGGAGAAAAATCCCAGCAAAGGAAATATGGATACAGAGGCTCAATGAGAGTTAAATCACCGTGAGGCTTCAGACGGCACTCTGCTGTGGAGGAAGGCAGGGCTGGACCAGGGCATGTGGGTGCCTGGGACAGGTCAATATATGCACCTTTCAAAAAACATCTATAAATGTTTTCCAGTATTTATAAAAAGGGAAGGCTGAATGCTCTGTGGTGTAAAAGCAGAGAAGGAAGACTAATGTCTAGATCAGCAATTCACTCTGGCTCCTAACTCACACACCCCGCTGGGCAGTACAGACCCGCTTTCCCCAGAAGACAATTCTGCCACATCTACTGACAGCACGTCCCGAGCACTTTATCCTCTTATCCCTTCAACACACCACCAACACACACTTTCCCTGGCAGGAATTCTTGTAAATACAGTTTCCTCCACCTTGTTATAGGTCTAGTGATGGTTCAGTGCATTTTACAGATTGGCACAGGGCAGGTCCCTCCCAAGCAGCCCTAGGGGAGGGGATCCCAAAGTGTGGTCTCTGGAGCAGGGGCATCAGCACTACTTGGGAAGTTGTTAGAAAGGCTAATTCTTGGCCCCACCCCAGACCCACTGAATCAGAAACTCTGGGGTGGGGCCCAGCACTCTAGTGTAGCAAAGTTTTCCCAGTGATTTGGATGCCTGATAAAATAGGATTTTCTTAACCTCAGCCATCCACTGAAGTCACCTGGGAGCTTTAAAATCACTGATGTTTTGGTCCCACTTGACCAATTGTGATTAAATTGGTCAAGAGTACAGCAGGGCAAGAAGAGCTTTTTAAACAAACAAACAAACAAATAAAAACATCTCCAGATGACTCTAATGTAGGGCCAGACTGGAGACCATGGACCTAGATGAGAAGCAAAGGGTTTTATAGACCCTAATGGGCAGACTAGTTACTAATCAGGGTTTTGTTAAAGGTGACCTTGAGTTTAAGTGGTTTCACATTTTTATATAATGAAAGCCAAGGCTTTTTATTTATATGAGGTTCACTTCAGGCCTCTTTTAACAAAAGAATCTGATCATTGTTATAGCTTGGCTGTGTAAACCACATGATGGGTGGCTTGAAAGGAAATCTATTCCCCCTCCACCTTTTAAATAGAAAAAAATGGAAGACTAAGCTGAGAAAAATACCCGTGAGCACTAGGATAATCTATGAAAAGATAAAAGCATTTTCCAAGATTTGTAATAATGAGACAAGGAAGAATGCAAGAGACAAACACATGAAATTTCAAGCCAATAAGAAGCACCAAAAGTTTGTTATTAACTACAGCACGACACTCTGAGACAGCAATGCCCCTTGACAACAAAGATTCTGGAGGAGACACTAGCTAGTTTTTACCACCAAGTAATTTTGTTTTGGAAGCAAATGTCTTATAGAACTTTTTTTATGGCTAAAACCTATTTAATTCCATTTTTACTATTTTACACCAAGTTCATATTTTGTAAAGCCTTAATCTTGCACCTAGGATTTGGTTAACCATGGTATCTTCAAGATCACACCGATTTGCTTTGATTACAGGTACAAGCTAAATCTAAGGTTTTGTAAAAAGAGTCCAGAAGTAGGACACAGGTGCCCTAGCGGGCGGCAGGGCACAAGAACAATGTGGGAGCCAGAAGGGGCTCCTGGTTGACCCAAGTCTAGTTCATTGGTCACACAGGTCAATCAACGGTCTTTAAAGGATACTGGTGAAGAGGATTTAGACCTTGACATCAGAGCTAAAAATCCCTTAGTGTATCTCAATTTTAAAAAATTACTATTTTTTTTGTGGTGACATTGGTTAACAAAATTACATAGGTTTCAACTGTATAGTTTTTAATACATGATCTCTATGTTGCATTGTGTGTTCACCAACAAAAGTCAAGTCTTTTTCTGTCACCATATATTTGACCCCTTCTACCTTTTTCTGCTCCCCTACCCTTTTTTACCTCTGGTAACCATGGTACTGTTGTCCGTGAGTTTTTGTTTGTTTTTCTTGTTTGTTCATTTGTTGCTTTCTGTTTTATATCCCATACACAAGGGAAATCATACAGTTCTTGACATTTTCCATCGACTCATTTCACTAAGCATGATATTCTCAAGATCTATCCATGCTGTTGGAAGTATTTCATCTTTTCATTAGGCTGAGCAGTATTCTATTGTGTATATGGACCTCGTCTTCTTTATCCAATCATCTATCAAAGATCACTAAGGTTATTCCCATGTCTTGGCCAAGTGCTCCTCAATTTTTAATGAGCAAACAAAACATCTGGGGACTTTATTAAAATATAGGCTCTGATTCATTAAGTTACTCAGCAGATGCTGGACCATAGACCACACTTTGAGAAGAATATTTTAGAGTATGTTGTAGACACGTGAAAGTGTGGGGCTGGTGGGGGAGTCGGGGACAGGAGGCACCAACCTGAGCCCCAACCATAGGATTCAGATTTTTCAGATTCACAGTTCACACCTACCTGGTAGGATGACCCTGCCAGGAGCCTGTTTGCATGAATGGTTGAGAAGAACTCATCCTAAGGAAAGAGGAAATCAGGCAGACTAGCCTGGTCTAATGATTTGAAATCAAAGGCTGCTATTAAAGCAGAGCATTGATGCTAAGTGTGGACAGGTCTCTGTTCTTCAAGTTCTGCATCAAAGCCTAGCACCCAAGGACTCAGGGTTGAGTCTATGAGAGGATGAGTAAGTCAAAGCATAAAATCTAACAGCATTCTTATCTCTAAAAATTGGGTAAGATAGTGCAGAGTAAAGTTAAGTGTTTGGCATCTCACCAATACAGGCTAAGACAGAACTTCTGCACAGACTGAAACCCAGCTTTGGGGGCTCATAGGTCCCAGTGAAGTATGACAAAAAAAGAGAAAGGATTACAGGAGATAAGTATCTCAGGGAGTTGAAGTTCATAGCTGATTTCCTATATCTTAGTCACTCACTACTGAGGATAAACACTATTTATTAAGAATAGTCCCTCTAAAGAATCCACTATAACTGAGGCCAAATGGATAGGCAGAAGCACATTCATATACTGAAATAAATTCATATCTGGCCCTGACAGATTTCTTCTTTGAAATGATAGTATGGTTACATCATTCATTCACTCATTCATTCATTCCAATACTTCCTGAGAACCTCCATGCCAGGCATCACACTAGGTGCTAGGAACCCAAGGACAGTTAAAACAGGGTCTCTCCTCCTCAAAGGGTGAAGGCACAGCCATATAAGTAGAATGATAACGATGCCAGGTGGAAACTGGAAGATGGTCACAGGGAGGGGCTATATATAGGAAGGTACATATAGGAGCAGGAGAAGCCATTCATTCTGCCTGGGGCTATAATGAGGTGCTCATGGAGGTGGTTCTGAGCTGGAATTTGAAGGCAAGGGGAGGAGGAGAGGCACAGGGAGAAAAAGAGTCTAGCAGACAAAACAGCATGAACACGGAGCAATGAGCATGCAAGGATCATCTAAAAAAAAGGGGGTGGGTAATTCCTTTGACTGGGGTAGAGTTTGTATAGCACTGACCACAAGGAAAATTAATCTTTGGACCACATCTCTCAATGTACTACTGGTTAGCCATAATTCGGGTATTCTTGATTCAAACCTCTATGGGCTTTTTAAAAAATTGATGAATATTTCATATTAAAAAAACAATGCTAGGGTTTAAAAAGAAATTTTAGTACTGTAATAACTTCATTCAACAAATATTTGAATACCTCTACTCTGCCTGGGGTAGATGAAATATAAAAATGAAGAAGAAATGTTATCTGCAGTACGAACATTGGGTTCTGTGCCTGCATCTGCCATTAGCCAGCTGTTGACCTTGTTTAGCACAGTAATAATTTCATTCAGCAAATATTTGAATACCTCTTCTCTGCCTAGGGTAGAGGGAAAACAAAAATGAAGAAGAAATGTTATCTGTAGTGTGAACACTGGATTCTGTTCCTGCATCTGCCATTAGCCAGCTGTTGAAAAAACAAAAACCATCACTCAACTGCTCCTGGTAGATTTTCTTCTCTCTGAAGTGAGTAGATTCCATCTATGAGGTTCTATCTATCCCACTCTCCCAATGTATGTGTTTATGAAACAAGATCAAATCTCTCAAAAACATCAAGGAGAGGAGCAATAATCAGAAATGGCTTCACCAAGACTGATGGGAAATCCCCAGGAATTCTTGACATCCCCCCACATCCGCCCCAGCAGCAATGCAGGAAATCTAGTCCACTATCTCCAGCAGACTCAATGGAACCATTTCCTTAATGAAACCCCCCTGTAGTCCCAGATGCTAAGCCAGAGACTCTCCTTTCAAGTCCTCCCTCAATTGCCCCATTCCTCCCATTTCCTTCCCCTCCCTCAATCTGGTATAAAATCCAGTAATTTAATCAGCAGCATGCACTTTCCAGGCACCCGAGTGTCTGTGTAACCACCAATAATCCTGAAAAACATGTGGCAGGAGATCTTGTCTTTTCAAACCAGCTCACCAGTATGCTAAGGCCAATGGAACAGAATGGATTCTTCTGTTTTAATAAATTGGTTAAACCCACGCAACAGATGCTTTAAATCATTCCTAATAATATATTTTACTTTAAATATATATATAAAATACTGGGTGTTATTTCAGATGTCCTTTCTCCCCTATCCACAAGGACAAAGTACATATTCTGAAAAGTTATAGCATGTATTTGATATCCAATGAATTCCTGACCCAACCGAACCAAGAATTTAACTCCTGCAAGCTTTGCATTTCATACCCAAGTGCCAAGAGAGCTTCCCTCACTTTCTCTCCATTCTTATGCCCACTCACGTTCAAATCTCACCTTAAAGTAGCACCACAGAAGGTACTGCTCTGTTATTTGTTCTTACCTTGCAGAACTTCCCGAGGAAGAGTAAATACCAGCCATAACTTTGTAATAGGCTGGATAACCTTCCTCAAAGATACGCCATTTTTTTGATCAATAGAAAACCATTTTTTTACAACATACTATTTTCAACTTCTACAGTCTGTATATTCAAGGTAGATTTAGAATGTCTCAATAGTTTTTGGTAAGGAGAACAAAGTGATTATTTGGTTTGTTCTAAAAAATCATATAAAATAGAGGCTTAGTATCCTCATTGAATTCTAAACTTCTTTTAGAATAAAGTGAGAATTAATAATAATAATAAAAAAAAAGAAATGCTTATGGGTTTAAAATGATTGGCATCATTAGCACTTATACTGTAACTAGAGTTCTAAAGTAAAGTCTACTTGCTAGAGTTACATATTCTGCTAGAAAAAAGCAGAAAGTCTAAGATAATGATTAGTACTGGTTTGGGCATACTCTAATAGGTTAGCTCTTGCAACCCACTAAAGACCAAGCTAATTGGTTGGTCAGGTGCGTTCTCTAGGGAAAAGAAAATACAGTGTGATTACTGATAACAGGGAAAACCCTGTTTATCCTTCTAGCCTCAGCTCTGGCATAGCAGGGTTTACTACCCACCCTACATGCAAAATGTAGGTAAGGGAAGAAGAAAAAGACATATTGTGTTCAGCCTATTTCTTGGAATCATTCATTGAATTTTAGAGTTGGGAAAGGGTCTTAGAAATAATCATCTACTCCAACTTCCAAATTTTACATATGAAAACAGAAAAGCCTCTTAGATTTCACTAGAAAAGAAACTGGATAGCCTTTTATAGAATTTTCAACAGAGAAAGAAAAACTTCAAATAATAATAAATGAATAAGGTAAAAATATTCAAGAACTAGAGTAGGTGACGATCTACAATTCACCTGCAACATGATCTATCAGTTGGAAAACTAAGTGAATTGCCTAACATGCTATAAATAATTAACATTTTCAATACGCAATTCAGAAAAACACAACAAAAAAGGAGTGACTGCATAAACCTTGGGGAAACAACAAAAATTGTTATGTCAAATTAGCTTTATTATGAGATTTATTACATTCGATTTGGAAATATGTATTATTTTCATGTATATTTTGATTTAACTTTGTTATTAATGTAGACTTTACTCACAAAATCCCCAAGGGAAGAATTTCCATTTAGTTACAGCAAATTGTAAATGTTAGCTGCTCAAAAACTCAAGAAAAACGGGGCCAGAAAAAAATGGTCTGTGGCTTTAATCAAGGGTGTGGTGACTTAAAAGTAAGAAAATGAGACTTTGAGTAGAGTTAAAGGAGGACTGGTATCCCTTCTAAGAAAAAAAACATTGCAATACTGAGGACTTGAAAATATCTGAATTATTGGCATCTTTTTATTTCCCAGAATATTTGGAAGCAGGTAAATACACCCTCTGGGGGAAAATGCATTACCTTTTTGTACTGCCGAACCTCTGGTTATTTCATCCCTCCAGGTGCGCGTGCACATCGCTCACAAACAGGATAATAACTGATAAGTACACAAAGGATCTAAAGTACCCGAAGGAGCGCAGACCAGGCCCGTGATGGGCGCAAGTGGACTCCTGATAAATACACCGGTCAGAAACGTGGTCCCTTCCCGGACCCTCTCCCCACAGCTGCAGCCCTTCAGGTCAGTTTGAAAGTCCTGATGTGGTTCAGAAAGCACGTAGGTACTATTCTGCTGTGAGATGCCTGTTAGCCAGACAGAGAAGCCTGTGTTCTGGGAAGTCAGGCTTCGCAACAACAAACCCCAAAGGCTGAGAGAACGTCCCTTAAACCAGCAGGTAAAGGGGTTCTCACCCTTTACATATGTAAATTTACATATGTAAAATTTTTAATCACAAAAGAGTTCCAAGATTCTTGCCTCATTTAAGTAAAATCAAATCTAAGAGAAATCACAAGGGAATCTCACAGGCTTCTGAAAACCTTTCACCGACCTAAGTGGCCCTTAATCAGGAAGAGAACTGTACTTCACTAGTCAACCACAGTTTCAAAACAAAGGTAAAGAGACATCTGTGTGAAGCAGAAAATCCAATACAACATACTCTCTTCCCTCCAATTTTTGGACCCACAATGATTTACCTAGATTTACCTTTACATAACAGGCAGGTGCACTGCAGCAAGTTATTTAGATGCTCCAAGCAATTGCTTCAAAATAAATGACTTTTCCAAACTAAAAAAAATGCGTTTTTGAGTTAAAACAGCAATATTTCAAATTCATACAGTTATTTGGCAGCTTTTTCCAAGTTACAGCGCGGTTCTCAGACATTATTACTGCGCCTTTCCTCTCGGGTCAATGGTTTCACCGATCTAACTGGAACTATTGGCTTGTTATTTAAAAACCGACGGTCTAATTAGTCTTCCCACTGAGAAAGAATATTTAACTGTTACAGCCTGTGGGGTTCAACGAACATTTTAAAAAAATAACTGACTTTACTTGAATGATTGCTGTCACTTATTTGATGTTACTGTCTTCTGCCCGGAGGGACTGAACCAGGGCTCGGCCGCTCGGCCCCACTGCGCAGACGCCCGACCCAAGCCCCTGAATGCCCTGGGGCCCCGACACCTGCCTGGGGCGGCCTCGGCGCTGAAGGAGGCGTGACCTCCGGGCCGTGACATCTGACTGCCAGTTTCCCTAACACCCGGCAAAGGGGTGGATCTCACCGGTTTCTCAAACCGCATCGTTTTGACCAAATGTCCGCCCTTTCTTCTCTCGGAATTTAAAGGCTAGATTGCAATTCCGAAACCTAACGGTATTTGGGTTCTGGACTGCCCTCGTCCGTCAGGTTCACTCAAGCAGCCGACCTGAGCGCACTCGGGCGGGACCCGTGGAAAGAGTCCCACCAGTCCGGGTGGCTGTGCGCAGCGCGCTCCGGCCCCGCGGTCCGCGACCAGCGGGAGGAGTGGACGCTTGTAGAACGTTCCGTGGACAGTCGGGCTCGGGGGCCCCAAGTGGGTTAAAGGGTACCAGTTATTGCCCCTTCGGGGATCTGTCTGCTCCCGGCAAGCACACGACCGCCTCCGAAAGGGCTCTCCTCCTTTCCTGTGGAGGCGAGACGTCGTGGCCGGTGCCCAACATCGCCACCGTCGGGCTTCAGTCCAGCCCCCGCGTGGCCCCGCGGGCGTTCTGGGAGCCGAGGCGCGGGCTCTAGAGGGTTCTGAGTACTGGCCGCCTGGGAGGTCTGGGTGCGCGGCGCTCCCAGAGCCCGGAACGAGGCAGAGAGGATGAGCGACTTCAGCGGCCAAGGAGCAGCTCCAGTGCCATCCAGGGTGGCGATGCCCTCGGGCTTCGCCAGTTGCTCTGCCAGGTGAGCCTTGACCGCCCCGCGCAGGAAAAAGGAGCCACGACCCCACTCGGGTCCCAGGTTCCCACCGTGGCTCGCCTCCCCCGCGTGCCCTCGGCCCCCCAAGGTGTGCCCCCTGCCTGCTTATCGCGGCACTGGCCTCGCCTCACCTGTGAGAAGCAGACCGCCGAGCAGCGCGCACAGCAGGACTCGGGTGTCCCAGCAGTTGACCATGGTGAGCGCGACGCGGCCTGCTTGCCTGGTGCCCGCACTCCTGGCGGGCTACCGAATCAGCCGCCGGAGCTTGTCTTCACCCACTCCGCCTCCGCGCACTCCGGCCCGCGTCCCGAGCGCCCCTCTCCGCGGCTCCAGCCAGCCAGACAGCCAGTTGACGGGTAATCCTCGCAGCCCAGCGTCCTTGGCCGCTGAGCTTCAGTCCCAGAGCCGGCTCCTGGCCGCCGCCGCCGCCGCCGCCGCCGCTGGGAAAGAGTAGCGAGAAGTGTCTACCCGGCGCGCTCCAAGCCTCTAGCGGACCTCGATGAAGAGGAGCCGAGGGCGGGGGCCATTTATAACCTTTCCCCAGCCCACTTCCTACCCCGGCACCTCCTTCCAGTGACGTCAAGGGGTCCCCCACCCCTTATCCGCCCCCCCCCCCCCCCCACCTACCCTCTTCCTCCGGGACCTGATTCCCTACTGCTGCGGAGAGGGGCGGGGGCCGCCAGGCGTGGGGAAACACGGCCGAGCGCGCGCGCGTGGGGAGGCGCTGACGGCTTGGCCCAGGAGCACGGCCGGGGCAGGTTCTGGGTCCTCGTTCCGGACCCTCTAGTCTGCGTGCCCTTCTGTCTTCAGAGCTCTGGAAATCTTGGCAGGCTCCTTCCGGCCGGCTTACTCAGCTCTGGGGGCCGCCAGAAGCTGGTAAGGTCACAGGAATGGAGCTCCACCGCCCGCCCCCGGGGCGGAAAGTCCTATCCACGGGAAGCTGGCCGCAGTGTCCTTGGCACCAAAGAGTGAGGCTCAGTCCCGCTCCCTCCCCTTCCTTGCTCATCCCTTCTTGTCCAGCCACACCCCCTCCCCCGAGCCCCCTGACTGTCCCCAGACCTCGGAAGGCGCCGGAAACTTTCGGCACCTGACACTGGACCGCGAGAACCCGAGATCACTGGACGCTTGCCTGGAAGCGCCTGGAAGACAGTGGACCCTCTCCGGTCCCTAGAGAGTGCAGTGCGTCTGTGTCTTTTTCGGCCGCAGATGTACCCGCCCAAGTCATGTCCTAAGCCGCTTCCTAGAAGCAAAACAAGAAATAGCATCAAGATACCTCTTTCAAACCTGAGGCGTGAAACTGCGCCTGCAACTTGTAAGGGCCGGGCACTTGAACTTTATTTCCTAAATTCTCGGAAAAGAAAAAACAAATCCTTCTGATAGCAGCTAGCTCACTCAAGATGAGTGAGTGACTTTGCTGCGCTTCGAACAAAACGAGGTGAAATTAACTGGAGGCACTAGGGCATTTGCTAGGGCACTGATTCCACGTTGTTCCTCAATTTCGTCTCCATTGCCACAAAGGCTGAGAGCGTCCTAGGCTGCACGGAGCAGTCCCACCTTGTCCCTGTAAACACCGCCACTTTGGAAAATCGCTCTTCTGGAACCTGCCAGATGGTCCTGATAAAAGGAACTGTGATTGCTCCTGAACCGGGCCGGCGACACCTCCTGACGGCTGGGACTACCACCCCGCCTGGGAAAGTTGGGCAACCCGAACCTGCCACGCCTCTGGGCGGGTGAGCAAGCACAAGTCTCTGCCACCAGCCGACCGACCGACGCAGGAAACGCTCATCGGAGCACCTGGCGCCGGGGCTACTAAGCCACAGTCCCTCTTGGTTTAAAAGGAAGCAAGACAGCGCACAGCCATTGCTTGCCCGCTGGCTTCACCATCCTTTCCCAGTGCTCCTCACCACATTTCCCCAAAGCCTGCTTCCTCCCAAAACCACAGGCTCACTCAGTGTAGAGTTGGTAAACACACATCGCTGGGCTGGAAGCTGACAGCGGATCCTTCTTGCAACTGGTCCCCCAGCCCAGGTCACGGTCTGGAACACACCCGGAGAGCCGAATTTTAGAGCTATTTGTCACTTTCTACTTTCTCTAAAGGCAGGCTGTCAGCATTGCCCTTCTGCACTTCACAGGGACCAGGCATTGTGTTAGAGCCAAAGACACCGCGATGGGAAGGGCTCATCTCCGTCTTCTAAGGGGTTTAAGGTCCGCAAAGGGGCCGGGACCACACAGTGCTAAGATCCTAGGGCTGGGCTGGCTTGGGTTTACCACCGACACAAAGGAGAGGTGGTCTGTCCTGAGGACTCAGGAAAGACACTTAGTTGACTCTGGGGAAAGTGGTCCACAGGACGATTTACCAAAGTTTACTACAACTTTTCAAAGCGATTTGATTTTTTTTTTAAACATGCAGGGGGACAACATTTGAAATAGCAGCTGTCAGAAATGAATCTGCATGGGCTTTCTTTGTAAAGCCAGGACAGCTGAAACAGCCTTCCTACTTGAAGATGTCGGTTGGTCAGCAATGGTAATATATTGCTCACTTATTTAAGGTTAAGAGTCATGGTCGAGTCTCACTTTCTTCACACCCAAATCATTCTGCATTGAGTGGTCCTCCACAAAGCCCCCAACTATTCTTTGGAAAAGTTGCAGGCTTTTAATGAGAGCCAGCAATTTCTTTACTCTTCCTTCTTTTGTTAGTCACATTCGCTTCCTCACGAAGAATTCAGGATGCTACAAGTTGTCACAAAGCTTTGTTCATGATTTCATTTTATGTTTAGATGAAATTTAGCATTGAGATAAATGACTGTCTAAGCTGAAATGATGAGAAATAAAGGTATGGCTCTCAGCTCTTCCCCCAAAGAGAGATAATATTTGAATGAGAATGGGCTACAGTACTCCCCAACTAAATCACTAAGGAAGAGGTTTTATAGATAATAGTGATGGAAAAGATCAATTTCAACACGCCTGGTGGGTATAAAAAGCTATTGAAGTGGACTATCTGCTTACTTCCTGCTCAAATACAAAAGAACATTTCATCTCCTGCAAAACCAGACACTCTCTCTTGTTATCAGGTATAAACATTCTCTTGAGGATTCTTTCTAGTCCCTATTCAGAGGCACACCAACAGCTTTAAAGTCCAAGACTAAAAAACAGTGTGAAAGCATCAGGGTGGGAGACAGAAGGAAACCCAGGCCCTCATCTTCCTGCTGCCAACCAAGGGTGGAGAGGGCTCAGCTTGCAGTTGCTGGGACTCAATCAGGAATCTCATCCCCACATGGGCTAGGTAGCTCCAGACCAAAGAAAAAAATGGATTCTGTGGCTACACACTACATAGCGTAAATAAGTATGGTTGGCCACAAGAACCAAATGATCTTATAAAACCCTGCTTTGTTATGGGAAAAAAAAACCACCTCACAGTACATATCCACTTGACAGTTCAGGCTCCTTGGTCTAAGAACATACTCACAAACCTTAGGTTGCTAGTTCTACTGACAGAGTTCCTTGGGAGCCATCTCCTTTTGGCTCCATAAGCCCCATTCTGTTTCTGACTACCTGCTCCTCACATAGATTAGTGCTGCTGCTACTTATCTCATTTTGGTTTATGCAGGGTTTCAGCTTCTTTTTGAGTCTGTGTGTCCCAGTTCAGGCCTGATAGTTATCCCTATATCTCCTGATACTCCCCAGGGGCTGAGACATAGTTATAATACTTCTGTTACTGCAACCTAAACTCAAAGGGGACTTTCCTGTCAGCTAATTCAGTCCCTGCACTCTTAGGAGAGCTTACTCTGGGTAAGACCCCTGAGGCTTTTTCACAAGGGCTGTGATCTGGCTATACTTGCACAGCCCTAGCTTGGACAATTCAAACTGCAGACCCTTACACACACTCTTATTTAACTTCTTATTTGACTTAGTCCATGTTGCTGGCATGTTGAAATCTTTCTGCTCTCCAATTCTGCCATTCAGTGCATTTCCTGTATCTTCTGCTTCAAATCATCGACAAACAGGATAAGCGTGCCTTCTGGATCACCACCAAAATCCTTAAGGAGGACAGAGCTGAATGAATGAATAAATGGACTTGAACAGGTTGAATAAACCAAAGTATTTGTGTCATTATCTCTAGATGTATGTTCATCAATATAAGCTTCATGTTAACTTGTTATTATTTAGGATTGACATTATTTAGGAATACTTGATGGCCTGAGCAAGAGGAAATAGGACAGATAAGTTTTACTCAAGTTACCCTAGGAAAGTTTTTAAAAAGTCCAGAATCCAGTCATTAGAGAAGATTGTGGCAGGAGAAAGGCAAAACAGAGAGGGGACTAATACTAAAGGAAAAGTAGTTGGTTAAGGAAATATGTATATGGGTCACCTAATCATTATAATTAAGAATTTTGCCAAAGGTTAATTTTATCTTAGCATGTAACTATCAGCTATTGACTTTTTATCTTATTTAAAAATATTATATTATTTTTAATATACTCTTTTAATTAGAAAACATTTAGACAGATGAGAAGATAGGGAGAAGGCTAGAGGATGTAATAATTGAATCATTTTGATATAATTACCATGATCACTTTGGTATATTTCATGCTACTCTTTTTCACACAGAATGCTCTTATTTTTCCATGTTTCTACATTGCTTTCATAATTATTATATTTAATAACTGCAAAATATTATCCTACTGCTGGACATTTCAATTTTATCCTTACAAATAATTCCAAAATTAACTTAATTTGATGCTGGAATGTTTTTTAGTCAGTTAGGTACACATACTTTTTTATTCCTCTCCTCCCTCCAAGCCCCTTTCATACACACACACGCACACACACACACACACATACCCCAATATTCTTGCTTCACTTGAAACCAGCACCTGTTTTGTCAAACAGAGATGTGGCTGAACAATCAGAAGGAAAAGGTCCTTGTCGTGGTGCACAATCCAGAAAATGTATTCTTGCTTTCAGTTAATATTTTTATGCACAGACCCCTTACCCAATCATGGGCCAGTCTTGTTGAAAAGAGTAGCATGAAAGACATAATTATTGTCCTAGAAGGGCTTCCAGTTTATTTGAGATAGCCAGGTTTACCTAAAACCTTGGGAAATAATTCTACTGCATGTAAAAGCAACAAGATACAGTTATGAGTACTGAAATTATTAATTACTAAACTTAGAAATGATTTTGAGGGTAGCAACAGGTTAGTATCAGCAGAGGAGAAGGCATTCTGAAAAGAAGGCAAAAATGGTAAAACCAGTGTGGGCAGGGAAGTGCGTGAGTAGGGCCAGTAGAGGAGGCAGGTGACAGGGAACAGGAGGGTTAAATTCAAATAGGCAAGGTTGAGGGCCCTTGATGACTTGATAGGTAAAGTGTGCTTAATCCTGCTAGTACTAGGAAGGGATGGTTTAAAGTGGCTAGAGTGGCATATGGGGGATTAAAGAGGAGTGAGACTGAAAGGAAAATAATAAATCATTAACTAAATCTATGAAGAAACAAACTATTAGAAGGAGAGAGGATAGGACTGGAACAGTGATGAGAAGGAGCTCTGGTTAGTAGTTCAGAGAAGGGATGGAGACAGAAATTCACTTTGAGGTTCAGTGAGGGAGAGGGAGGAGCCGAAGAGAAACTAAGTTTCCAAGGAGCATTCTGAGCTGCTGAGCATTGGGAGGATAGGGATGTAACAGGGCTCTGCGAGGGGAGGAGAACAGTGCACGCACGAGGTTTCAGCCAGGTTAAGATGAGTGGGCAATTGAAAGCAACCTACTTTATTTTCCTGTTTGGGACAATGTGGTGTTTAAAGTGATAGTCTAGCTCTGGTCCAAACATTTTAAGGTAGTAGAAATTCAGCATCAGATTGCTGTATCCTAATGCTGGACTGAAATCATATATATATATATATATATATATATATATATATATATGCATTTTCAATTTCAGACTAGAAAAGAAAAGCATGTTTTAGCAAGAAAACATTTTAAACATATGCATAAGACCATACACGTGTGTGTGTGTGTGTGTGTGTGTGTGTGTATAAAATCTGAGTTCTGTATACTAGAAAGCTTATTAAAAGCCATGAATTTAATTCCCACATCTGAGTGAGTAGGGGTGCCCAGCTGAGTTCTCCTTCTTCAGCCTTCCTTCTTCAGAATTTCCCTTGACTGCAGACACAGCCCCAGGGCAGGTCTCCTGGCAGTTTCAGTGGAAGACCATCCCTTTCCTTCCTGCACCTCTTCCAGGCTCCTCCCAGATGTACTTTTCATGTGTATCAGCAACAGCAGAAGTTGGAGAAGGCCAGCCACTGTCTGTCTCCAGCTGCAGACCAGTCTGAGTCAGAAAATAGATAGATGTGTGGGCCTGGAACTTTCTAAGTCACCATCAGATCCAAAATCTGGCAAATCTGGCATTTGTAAGAAAGTTAGGTCCCCAAGCTCACCTAACTTTACCACAGATGGAAGAATTGAGTATCAGTGGCCTTAGGTTTATTCTGTTGAAAAAATAGTCCATAAAATCAAGTTCTAGCTAAACTGAGAACATTGCTTCTAATTATGACTTGAAAGGCAAAACATCATAAGATGCTTTCTCCTCATTTTAAGACTGCTAAATCATTTTGTTTCTATAATTTTATAACAAGATTTTCATCAGAACACTTGTATACAAAATCAAGTGTTGCAGGTTCGATTCCCAGTCAGGGTACATGCCTGGGTTGCAGGCCATGACCCCCAGCAACCGCACATTGATGTTTCTCTCTCTTTCTCCCTCCCTTCCCTCTCTAAAAATAAATAAATAAAATTTTTTAAAAAAATCAGAACCACCATTTCTGAATTTTGGAGTACAACAGTTAATCCACATTAAAGAAAACAAGTTAATGTCAAGATATGACAAATTTTATTTCTGAAGCACCAAGTCAAACATTACTTTGGTTTTCCTTGCTGAAATTTAAAACCCAGCCAAGTAATACTTGATTATTTAAGTAAAATTCTCTTTCTTCACATCCTAAAGGAAGCACAGGTAAAGTGAAAAAATGTTTGAGATTTGTTTCAAAAGTGTACAAAAAAAGTAAAGTTGAAACAAGATATGTCATAAGGTATAATGGTGAAGCTGGATTATGGGTCTATTATACACACACACACACACACACACGGTCTTATGCATATGTTTAA
Organism: Phyllostomus discolor; assembly: GCF_004126475.2. Lineage (NCBI taxonomy): Eukaryota > Metazoa > Chordata > Mammalia > Chiroptera > Phyllostomidae > Phyllostomus > Phyllostomus discolor. Next base: position 112,365,552 of record NC_040904.2, read on the forward strand.
AATGTTTTCTTGCTAAAACATGCTTTTCTTTTCTAGTCTGAAATTGAAAATGCAAAACTATCAATCCTTTGGGTAAATTTTAGGATCTGAGCCTAGAAAAAATACATCTAGAGAGAAAAGGGGGACAGTGATTATACCTGGTGACCAGAGTTTTGGCTCTGGATGATGGTCGTGAGGACACATGTCCTTCCCACAAGTTTGCAGCAAATCCACAGTGGGTTGATGAAGAAGTGTGAATAGGTATTAAAGCAACCGCACAGAGAAGCAACTTATGGTTTGAAAATTCCACTTCATTTGATAAGTACTGCTGTGTTAAGATGTAACACACATGGGTAGAGACAAGATCAAGAAGAAAAAAGAAGGAAACAGGAAAGTTTTTAAAAAGGAGAATCGAGAAAAATACCATCTCTGTGAAGAGGGGGAAGTACACAAGCTTTGAAAATTGTGTACTTTTCTCTCCATCATATTTATTTAAAAATTGTGAGTAGTGATCATTATGTAAAGAATATAAAACAGGTAAAAGTATAGAAACCTGTGCTTAATTATCTAATGATATTATTTTAAAAGGACTTTAAAAACTATGTTTGTTAAGGAAAAAAATAACCCAAAACTTGTTGGCAAGCATCCTAAGCAATTTTAAGAACAGGAAGAGGATATTGCAAGACAATTGGCCATTTTTTCCTACAACTTATGAAGAAGAAAAGTTCCAATGGTTGGGAAAAGAAAGATTCCAGAAGACTGGTGAACATAAAACATACAATTATAAAATACTAGTTACAGATGAACCTCATAGAAAACCTAGCCCAGCCACCTGATCTTACCGTAAGGAAACAGGCAGAGAGGTGATGTGCTTTGCCCATAGTGAATCTGAATCCAAATGGCCTCTTGGGTGTACAGCTTGGACTCTGCTGGGTAGTCCTTCAGGCCTTCGGATCTCTTAATACTAAGCCTATTGGTGGAGAAGGAGAGAACTTTTTCCCAAAGGCCCATTGCTTCATCCACTGAATCAGTGGGGGTGATTTGATAAGCCTGTAGAAGGAAGGATTTGCATGCAAGTCAGCTCAGATCTTATTCAGGTCAAGATCACTGCTTTTGGGCAGAGAGTCATCCGCACCCCAAAAACAACATAAAATGAAGCAAAGAACAAAGAGCTTCTGCTAATAGGCTGGGTGGTATAAGCTGGGTAGGGTCAGCCTGTCAGGGGTTCTCAGCTTCTTGCTAGTAATCAATGTTACCCCAATAAATTTAGTTTTAAAAAATTTTTAAGCAGTGATGGAGGAGGAAGAAGTAGGAACTATGATTTCAATGTCTAGAAAGAGCAGGAATTATAATAAAAAACCATAGGATTTCAGTTTGAAAAAGCCCCACTGACTCATCCCTTATAAATGAAGAAAATGAAGTTCCCAAATAATAAATAGTATATTCAACCAGGGCAACATACTTAAGTTAGTGCCTATTCAGCTGACTTTACAAAACTGAATCTGCCTTTATTTGCAGATTACTCTGCAAATTAATTTAACCTCTCTGAGCTTCAGTTTACTACTCTGTAAAATGGGGATAATCACAGTATAATATATACCTCCTTGTGAGGATTGTATGTGGCAATCAGCGAAGTGAATGACACATGGTAAGTACTCAATAAATGTTAACTATTATTATGACCACAATCTTCATTGTTGGCCTTATTGTTTTAATTGTAACATGTAATTCATGGTCCTCCCCAAAGACATCCTTAATGATCTTGAGCTCCACAATCTCTACTTACCTGAGAACCACCATTTAAAGGAATCAGCTTCCTGGAGAAAGAGGTTCTGGACTTCTTGGCAGCTTTACTCCTGAATTATGAATGCTCAAGATAATCTGGGGTAATGGCCATTATCATGGTGGAGAACTACTTTGAATCTTTGAGGTCAAGATCTAAGAAAATAAAAATTTCACGGTAGTATTTTGGGATATAATTGTCTTAATAAAATATTTTCTAACTACGTGAGTCTAGAGAACAGGTAGTATTTTTCAACAGAGGCTCTTTTGCGTGTTACATGGAATTATTTTTGTAAGATATTTATCATTCTTAAATGGCAAGAGTGTGTTTTATTAAGAATGTTCCATTGTGCTTTAATAATTAAAGAAATAAAGTTGTGCCATTTCAGTGCTCTTGAGCTAATGTTCCAGAGACACTCAGAGTGAAGTGGGTGTGAGTGTCCAGCCATCAGAGGGCAGAAGAAAGCAATCAGATCAAATTTTAAAGGCAAAGCACAAAGACAGGAGCTTGATATGAAGAGACTCCTTTGCTGATTTAAAAACTCAAGTCAAGGAGTATGTATAAAGGGTCCGTGGACAAAGACAATGGGGGTGGGAAGAGGACTGAATGTGGGAGAGGGGAGTGGGCAGGGCAGGGAAGAGCAGCAGTGGGGGAAAATGGGGACAAATGTAATTGAACAATAATTTTTTTTTAAAAAAGTCAATCTTCACTAAGTGAAAGAAGTCAATCTGAACAGGCTATACTACACTGTATGGTTGCAACTACATGACATTCTGGAAAAGGTAAAACTATGGAGACAGTAGAAAGGTCAGTGGTTATTAGGATTGTGTGGAAGAGGAAGAAATGAATAGCAGAGCACAGAGGACTTTTTAGGGCAGTGAAAATACTCTGTATGACACTGCAATGGTAGACACGTGTCATTCTATATGTTCCCAAACTATAGAATGTACAATACCAGTAGTAAACCCCAAGGTAAAGTATGGACTTTGGGTGATTAAGATGTGTCAGTGCAGGTTAGCTGCGTAACAAATGGGCCACTGTCATAAGGGACATTGATAAAAGGAGGGCTGTGCATGTGCCTGTGTTGGGGGAGGGTATCGGGGGTAAATGAGAACTCTTTAATTTCTGCTCAATTTTGCTATGAACATAAAACTGATCTAAAATATACAGTTTATTTAAAAAAGTTTTAAACTTATTAAAGAAGAGTGAAACTTCAGCTTCTTGACTGACTAATGTGTACATATTGTAAACTTCCCTCTTCACTATTTTTAGCATTCACAGAAATGTGAAGCCTAATTTTGTTTAATATTTCCCAGTGTTTGCTAAAGAGGAACAACTAAATATTACAGGCATGAAATGAAGTTACAAAAATGTTAGTACGTGTTAAAATAGAAAAACTAGAGGGCATATGCGGTAAATACAGAAATGAAAAGAGGAAAACATTAACTTAAAAGAAGTGAGTAATTTGGCAATTAAAGGAAAACAACTACTCCATAGATACAGTTTCTCTATTTCTGGACTATACTTACTGTAACTTTGAAGTAATCCTGATTCATAATCTTTTTCATACCAACTCCATTGTGTTAGCAACAGTTAGTCATTTCATTCATCTTGAGAATTTTCTCTGCTGAGCCTCCTTTATTTCCTAAGCTCCTTCCCTAAGTTTGCCTTCATGTTTTCATCAACACAGTTAGGAAAAGGTAAAAGGATATTTAGTTCCTCAGACACAGAATAGGCCTCAGATTCCCCAGAATAGCTCTGCAGCATTCTTAGAACCAACAGGAGACCCAAACAACTTGGTCAGCTTCAAAAAGTGGCAGAGAATTGGGGTAGTAGGGATTTAGGTCCCCGGGGGATCCAAGAGAAGCTGAACTGTTGGTTTCAGAAAGGGTGGCCTCTCTTGCCCACCAGGAAATGAGGACGCTTTGGACCTCACTTCTGATCTGACCAGCATGTGGTCTACCTGCCCTGTCCTTCAGTTTCCTCATTTGTGGAACTGGGAGGAAACCAGTGCATATTTCCCAGGGCTGTGTAGAGGGAAAGGCATGCAGATGCTCGCACCACACACTCAGCCCACTCTAACTGCTCAGTACTCCTTCCCCATTAAAATGACTCACTTGCCAATTGCCTCATGACTTAAATTTTCAAGAGATTGAGTCTTATCAGCTCAGTGAAGCCTGTGGATTGTTTTGCTCTGGTGGAGGGTGGCAACAGGTGTGTGTTCATATGCGTGCCTGTGTGTGTGCACATGCCTATGTGCTGGTACACACACGAATGGAGAGGTGTGCCGGCATGTCTGATGCCCAGCATGAACTCTATGGCAAAGGGCCTACCTAAGAAAGGTGGCTCATGTAAAATCTTCCAGTTAGAAAGAAGGCAGCTGCCATGGTGCTTCTGTTGCTGAGCACCATGCCGCTTGTTCTCCCCCATTCAGGCTTGTGGGAGGGAAACAGAGGGCAAGAGGGGCAGGGGAGTCATTCTCTTTTTTTTTGAAAAAAGCTCCATTTACATTGGTGAAGGACAGCCTCGCTGTCAGTATGAACCCAGAGTTAATACAGGAAAGAGGCCTGTGGGAGTGGTGGACATAGGGCCACGAGGTTTGAGGCGAGTTAACTAGGCATTGTCAACTCACATACCTACACTGGACCAGGAACAGAACAGAGGTGAAGAGGGGTGATGAAGTCACTGAATTTTATTTATTACCATCTTGTATCCATACATTTCACTTAATTAAGTCATGCTTTAAGTAATAAAACAAGTTTAAATTTACTTACTTATCCTAAACTACTTAGGACAAAGTAGAGCCGTTTAGAAATTAAATCTTAAGATATTACAAACCATTGCTTATAGGAGGTCAACATATTGTTCTTTAATATTCATGTTTAGGATTTTTAAAGAATGTTTCCTATACCAGCAGTCTCTATAACAAGGCTTCTTCTTTTATATGTGTAATTTATTAAAGCCATGCTATATTCTTGCACTTAGTGATTCTTCTTTGTGGGAGAATCCAGCCATTTGAAAATATGAGGCACCACTGCTCACTCATTAGCAACATATTTAAAATGTGAGCAGAAATACCCAAAAGAAAATAAACACACTTGGAATCTGGCTAGCCTTGCAGACCCAAACCTACAAGGTGACTGCAGACCTCACTGGGCATTTCAAATCTTGCTGTGAGTCACATGTTTCTTTTTTTTTCAGGTGTCACAATGATGATTCTCTATTGATTAAAAAAAATTAAATCTGCCTCTTTTCAGAAAATGAGCAGTCACTGGACCCAGTGGGGGCGGTGGGAATGGTCAGGTGATAAGCTGAAGCAAAAGAAGAGTAAGGCACTAGAAAGGAGAAGAACAGAGGCCAGGAGAGTTGGCCTTGCACAGGATGTTCATGCCCACAGATTATCATCTTGAGTCCAAGTCCAGGAAGTTAATCAGCAATGAGGAAAGAAGCCTAAGATGAAGCAAAGTGATACCAGAAAATGTAGACAGAGCTCAACAGTAAGAAATTAGGGTGGACATGTTTCCTAGGAAGGCAGTTAGGCAAGGGGTGTCTGATAGGGCTCTCAACTAGGCCCCAGCCTCAGGACCAGAGTTCTGAAAAAGGGACCTGGCCACAGTCCTAGAAGGAGAAGATTACAGACAGAAAACAAGGGTAGGAACTTAAGAGGGGGGGAAGGACCAGATCAGCAGCCCAGGAACAGAGCAGGGAATGGAGGGCAAAGGGTGGGATGCCTGATGTAATAAGAGAGAGCTTGTTGTTAAGTCTCTGAACTCCTTTCTTTCCCATAGACTTCTACCTGATGGAGCCAAGGAACAGCCAAACTGATATGTATCATCAATCCATGCAGAAAATAAAAGATTCATCTGTAGTAACCTACAAAAATGAAGCCAACACGAAGATAGTCTAGGAAAAGCAGGCTGAAATGTGACCATTCTGCATCTGCTGGTCCTGACATCATCCTAGCTGAAGGTTACCCAAGAAACTACACAACTCAATAAGCCCTTGACTTGTTCAACTTAAATTCAGGCTAATCACTTTGAGAGAAGACTGTGGGGAACAACCTGCCTGTCTGCTAGCAGCAATAAAGTGAGGTGGACACATAGAGCATTAAGAATCTGGAGCTATGGCTATAGACAACTGTTTTTATGAAGAGGACAGAGGATTAAAACCTTCCATCATTTTTCCATAGCTCTGAGCATTTTTAGGAAAAGCTTTCTTTTCCTTCTAGTTCATAGAGTATAGAGCATGTTCAGAAAGGTTTTTTAAAAAGGTTAATGATGGGGATAGTTCATTCTTCAGTATTTTCTCCATTAATAGGCTTGGGATACCAATCTGTGCTTTGCCTGTTGTTGTCATACTTCTGAGATGAAGTTTGCAAAATTGTCCTGAGCAGCTGGACTTCAAATATAAAATCTCTCTAGTAGAAGATCCTCCAACGATCCCTCAAAGCACATCCATAATGCCATTGGAAAACTGCCACTGGAGGGCATTAGCATCATTTAATGTTCTAAGTGATGACTTCTGACCCCTGCATTCATTTCACATAGGTCACCCATTATCATCATCAGATATTTGTTCATCTGTTTCTAGGTGTAGGAAACAGTGAGAGGTCTGCATATTCAAGATAATCCTCAAAGGGGCTCACACACATATAAACAGATAAATAACAACTACAGTAAGTTTAAATCAGAGTTGCACATTCTAGAAAGATCCATGGCAAGAAGGCTCTCAGTAAGTATTTTGCAAAAGCAACAAAGACTGTCTTAAGAGGTAAAACTCACAGTACCTTAGGGTGTTGCACACTTTGCTGCCACAAGTCTCACCTCATCTTTTTTTTTAATTTTCACCTGAAGATATATTTATTGATCTGAGAGAGAGAGAGGAAGGGTGGGGAGAGAAAGAGAAACAACTGTGTGAAAGAGAAACATTGATCTGTTGTCTCCCACATGTGCCCTGACCAGGGATTGAACCTGTACCATGGGGGACACTCCACCAACTGAGCTACTCAGCCAGGGCAAGTCTCATCTTGGCAAACCATAGCAGTGAGCCAAGTTTTTCATTATTAAAAAATATTTGTTGAGCAATTAGTATGCACCCAATTTATACCTCTTAGTGACTATGTCACCTCTTCTCAAATTTATTCCTACAGACCACAAGCTATAATCTATTTTGTAAGATTATAAATAAAATAACATGTAAACAAAAAATAGAATATGATCAATCATTCATTCATTCAAGACCATTAAGCAGACTTGGCTCTTACCCCTGGCTCCACTCAACCAGTTCAGCAGATGATCTTAAAGACTGAAGTAACTGGGAGTAAAGCAATTAGGGGATAATTTTCACATTACAAAGAGTCCCACGGCTTTCCTTTCAGCATTTCCCTAGAGGACTTAAATATTTGAGTATTGTTTTAGAGACCATTAACTGTTACAGCTGGAGGAGAAGGAAGGGGTGGATGTAGTTGGTCAAGAAAATGCAGATTTCAACTTGAAGTGTTAGAAGCCAGTGCCAACAGTAGATCAATAATTCCAGTAATTCTTATTTATATTTTACTCATAGAGGGTAGAAAGTCCTCAAAGCACTTTCTCAACATTCTCTATTTTGATCTTAACATTAATTAGGCATAACAATAAACTCAAAAATTGAGGGTTTAGAGGGATGAATCGATGAAACACATAGGATTTTTAGGGCTCCTACTCTGTATGAGACTATAATGGTGGATGTGTTGGTGGTGGCAAAAATGACACCAGGTGTTAGACCAGTGGAGTTAGGCTGGTAGAGTCACACTGGGCCTCCATTTGGCAACCTCCATACTTGAGTTCTCGCTAAGAAAGAATGAAGTGCCAAGACTCAGAGTATAAGAGAAAATTTGTTTAGAAAGTCACAGAGGTAAATGAAGTGAGCTGTAGAAGAAATAGCCTCAGGAAGAAAGTTACAGAGGCAAAAGAAGGGTTTTTGGAGCTTAGAAGAAGATAGAGGCCAGAGAATGTGCCTGGGGGAGTGAGTAGGGGTAGATGTGGGTATGTTCCAGACAGAAAGTGGCACTAGGTCTTCTGTCCTGAGGATATTTATCTGAAGGTTTCAGAGGAGGATTCCAATAAAATTTTCATTAACTTTCCAGGTGTGTCCTTTCAGGGTCATGGTCTTCACTGCTTGATCATCACTGGGGCAGGAGTCCACTAGTCAAAGCAGTTGGTCCTGATGTCAGCCATAGCATCACTTGTCTGCTTTTGCTGCTTTTCTGTGCCTGGAGCTGAAACATAATTGAAGCAGAGATGAATTCGATGAGGGTCAGAATCTCATTGTTCTGGGGGCTTAATGTTAAGGGCTATGATTCAGTCCCATCTTGCTAAGGTTCAAACCTGATGACCAGCCACATGTCAGGACAGGAAAGGTGAAGGGAAGCTCTGAACTGCATAATCAGGGATATGAAAAGTCAGGGGTTCTAAATCCCATGACCAACAATATTCTAGGGGAGAAAAGGTTACCCTAGGGGTGAGGACATTGTTTTTTCAATTTTGCCTGTTGCTGGGCACCTGGGAGTCTCTGCCCTTGTGCCCTTCTGTACCTAGCCTATCATCCTTGCTCTACTCATACCTGTCTAACTGCCTACCACATTGCCCTCTCAAAAATCCTTGTCTCTGAATTCTTTAAGGGAAAATGGGCTCAGGGTATCTTATGTAGCTGCTTCCTGCTGAAGAGTGATGTTTTCCTTCAGAGCCAAGAGATCCTTGCTCTATGTCAGAGAGATGATGAGGGTTAGCATGGAAGGAGGTTGTGATGGTGTCTAGAGGTGGTATTCCCTGAGTTTAAGTAGGGCTTGTAACCTGGTGGAGGCAAACTGTGTTATATATCTCAATATTATTAGGGCAAAAGCTAGAACAACAACAAGTATTATGAATTGTCCAATGGAAGGAAAAAATTTTAGTTCTCAATAATTCCAAGTGAAAGGATGGGAGAACAATGAAAGATTACTTTAGAGGGTTGTAGCCAAATATTTAAGAAAACTAGAAAAATTCAGTATCCAGTTCAGTTTATAGGCAAAAAATAAAACTTAAGACAATTGAACTAGAGTCTAATATCCACAACTGTGTATCATAGAGTCTGTTGAAATATCCATCTTCCCTAAAAATCACCTTCATTTTTATCAAAGAGCAAAATTAAGACCAACCTATTTACTGCATTAAGTCCAGTTTCAATTTGGCTTGATTATTTGTATAAACACAACAAGAATAGCAATTGGTCATATAGGCTTTCTTAAACCTGCTTTGCTGAAATCTCATAAAGAATCTCCAGACTGAGCTTTAATAAGCTTCTCAGGACAAAGAAGCCAAGCCACACGGTTGCCACCTGGCTTTGCCTACAATAGCTATAGGTTTGGGTGAATTGCTCAAGTTCTCAAGGTCCCCAAAATGTCTTGAGGTTCTTCTTGCTATCTCCCAGGAAAGCAACCTTTGTTCTTTATCTGGAAAAACGTCCATGAACCATGTGAATAATCAAAGCACCAGGCCATTTCTCCAAGGAGCTTTTATCATCTTTCAAAGTCAGTCTTTATTCCTTAAAGCTTTCCTGTGACATCCAGACTCCAGGCATGTCTCTCTCAAACATGACATTGCAGTCAAAGTCCTGATTAATAAAACTATAATTGGAAATTGGTTTTATGTATTCTATTATAGAGAAAACAGATTCTTATTGGATTCATACATGCAAATATACTGACATGAAAATAATACTGATTTAAATTTTCCAGATTCTGGATGGATCAGATAGACAGTGAGAAAAATATATATAATTTATCAAATTGCTTTAAAAAATAAGTCTCCTTATATCTGGAAAGAGAAAAATCCTTGTGTGTGTGTTTTTAACAGAGTGGAAAAGAACAAAACTCCAGCTCTGTATTAGCTTATGTTTGATCTTTTAATTCACTTACTTAGTTAAATTTATTATTCAGTTTAATCATGTAATTTTCTCTCAAGATTTCTTTTCACAAACCTTCTGCAAATTTTCTAGTCCTTTTTAGTTTACCTCTTCCTAACTTATTCAGAAACAACGAACTTTAGAACAACTCACTTTCTTCCTGTTCCTTCTGTATTTCCACACCATATACCTTCTATTGCCAAAACCATATAATTTATTTCCCAATTAATTAGAATTCTTTATCTGGTTTTAAAAGTATATATAATCTTTGTAGAAAGTTTGGAAAATAAAGTACATAAGATTTAAAATCACCTATACACCCACTCCAATAAATAGTTGCTATTATTTTGGTGTAATTTCTTCCAGTCTATTTCTTATACACATAGTAGAAATTACTATACATAAAGTTTTGTGTCCTTTTTTTACTTAATATTGTATCATGTCACTAGTTATTACAGATACTTCATAAATATAATTTTAAATGTCTTGTTTTTAAAATATTTTATTGTTTATGCTATTACAGTTGTCCCAATTTTTCTCCCTTTGCCTCCCTCCACCCAGCCCTCCCTTATTCCCATAGTCAGTCCCCACACCATTGTCCATGTCCATGGGTCATCCATATATGTTCTTTGGCTAATCCCATCATCTTCTTTCAACCAGTACCCACCTCCTCCCTCCCCTAGGTGTGACACTTTGCTATAGACTGAAAGTGTCCCCCCAAATTTATATGCTGAAATCATAACCCCTAATGTGATTGAATGTGGAGGAGGGGTGTTTGGGAGGTGATTAGGCCACGATAGTGTTTCCCTCATAAATGGGACTAGTGCCCTTCATAAAAGCAATCCCACAGAGCTCCCCTAACTGCTTCTACCATGTGAAAATTTAAGGAGAAATCTATAAGTTGGAAGAGAGCCTGTGCTTGACCATACTTGGCACCCTGATCTTGGGCTTTCAGCCTCTAGTACTGTAAGAAATAAATTTCAATAGTTTATTAAAAAGTCTTAACTTTTAGAAACCTGAATTTTTAGTGACAACTAAAAAATAATCAATTAGAATTCTTTAGATTGGCAAATACATATCATAACTTCTAGAAAGATAGGCTCTCCAATGGCAAACATACTCACACTTCTAGGAGACATACTTCTAATAGAATTTAAGACATTCATTAACAGCTTCAAATGTATTTTCTAGCCTTTCTGTACTAAAAACCAAAAGTAGGTGAACTTAAGACTTGTCTAGCAATAAATGTTTCAGTATTTCGTGTTATGTTAAAATAACTAGATATTTTATACTATCAGAACATTAATTTAGAAAGGAACAGCTGAAATAAGTTAAATTGATCTGCGCAGATAGCTAAAGTTTTTTTCTTTCGGTGACAATACCTTCCAGAAACTTGCATTTTAAAAGATGGTCTAGATGAGAGTTCTTGAAGAAGACCAGCTATTTCCATCTCAAAGGTATTTAGAGGAAGAGAAATATAAGCTACTCTTAAAAGGACTTTGGTTTAATAAAGTCAGTTATTTATAAGACTTTTGAGATGAATAGTGAAGGTTTGGGGAAGCTAGAAGGAATTGGTGGGCTTTGAATTGCTTCTGAAGCCACACCTCTGGCTCTGTAAAGATCTCATTTGTAAAACAAGGACAGTTGTTTTTAATACCTCAAGGATTGGGTTGCCACTCAAACGTCGCAAAAAGACTGACAAATTCATTCACCATTTGGAATTTTTTTCCATTTGGGTATATTTTTTCTTCCAGGTTCTGTAGCAATTACAGAGAGATCTGGTTTACCAGTAGTATGTAGCTTAAGGTCATCCTTGAGAGCCATAAAGGCTTGGATTATATGGAACCTCCATTATTTTCTTGGGACTGAAAAAAAAGGTCTAGCTGCAGGATAGTATTGAAATTAATGGTGTTATTAAGTGGCCAAACCTCTCCACTGTCCACTTTATATTAGGGCCAGACCATGCTGCAAACAAAGATTAGCCTTTTTTTTTTAGGGATTCAGGGTCAAATCTCTCCTAGTTGGCGAGTACGTATCCCCAGAGGAGTATGTTGAGGCACTGTGGACTGGTTTCCCATCTATAGAGAGACAGAAAGGTACTGAGCTGAGAGTTAGAGGTGTCCCTGCTAGCCTAGTCTCTGGGCTGTTTTGGGCTGTCCTGTGGTCTGAGAGCTATAGTTGAGCAGGCACCCAATCACTTGGAAACCTCTGGGGATATAGAGTGCATGCCCTGTGCCTGGAGGGTAGACTTACCACTAGTCACTGTGATAGCCAGCCACAGGGAGAATAGACTCATTCTACTCAGGTAGGTGGACTTCTTTCTGCAGGGATAACTTGTCATTTGGGGTCCACCTGGAGTGTAGAATGCTACCCCGTGCTCTGGGGGCAGACTTAACCAATGGTCACAGTGACGGCTGGGCACTGCTTAAGTGGATTTACTTCACTCATACAGGCTGACTCTACTTTACATGAAGTCCATCCCAAGCAAGGCTTCCCTGCTTGCTGGCCTCCAGCCTTAGATAGGTTTACTGGATCATTGTGTCTGTTTGCAAAAGGTTTGCTTAATATCTTTGTCACCTCAAATGGAAAACTCTTGTCTCTGGTCATCGAGCCAGTGACCTGTTGCCCTACTTTTCATGTCCCAAGAGTCCTAGTCCTTCCAGAGCCCTGGGGGAGAGAGAGCAGTCATCCAATCAAAGGGAAAGGAAAGTCCCTATTAAGCCACCCTTGAGGCTGTCATGGAAGTTAATAATGAAGAAAAGATTATTCGCAAATGTTTAGCCTCAAGATTAGTTTCCTCCAGTTCATTTAGTTTAAATACATTCTACCCTTTTGGAAAGAGTATAAGTGGGCATCACTGATTTCTAGGAAACCTTGCCCTATCAGGTGGACTGGAGCAGATTAATTAGCAAAACTATGTATATTGTCCCACAACATTCCCTAGTTGGAAGGGAACAGGTTCTGATTTCAAAACAAACATTGGACAACGATAAAAAAGAAAAGAAATAAAAACAAACATTGGTTGATTATATATTCCTATCATTTGTGCAGAAGCTTTACTCTGAGGGAGAAGGTGACCTAGTTGGGTGTGCTTAAGAACAGATAAAGTAGCCTCAGTATCTGTAAGAGCCTTAGTGGATTCTCCTGTTATGATGATCTCAACAGCTCTTAAACTATTAGTAAGAAGAAAAGGGCCCTGGCTGGTGTAGCTTGGTGGATTGAGTGTGGGCTGTGAACCAGGCATCCCAGGTTCGATTCCTAGTCAGGGCACATGCTTAGGTTGCAGGCCATCGCCCCCAGCAACTGCACATTGATGTTTCTCTCTTTCTCTCTCCTTTCCCTCTCCAAATTTATTTATTTTATTTAAAATAAATAAATAAAATCTTTTAAAAATTATTTTAAAAAAAGAAGAAAAGGAAACACCCTCTTACAGTCTTTGGAGCAACGCTATGCTTGTTTCTGTTCCTTTTCTCTTTCTAAATTCCATTTTGGTTTTCTACAACCCTGCTTAAGATGACTTGGCTTTCTACAATAAAAGCAGACTCCACTAAAGGAGTGTCCCAGCAGACCCTACTTAGTAATTCTGTTCGTTTGCACTGAGAAACCAGTAGGTATATTAATTGGAATAGGTCAGATTGGCTAGGATCATCTGTTCTAACAGTTAAATTCAATTTTTTTGTGTGAACTCATCAAGGTTCTGGAGAAAGTCAGGGAAATCTTTATGTAGATTCTTTAATTCTGTTCTAGTCCAAGGAATGTATACAATCGCTGTTCCCCCTCTGCCTGAGACCAGCTTTCTGGTTTTCTATTCTGAGTGTAATTTACCTGTGTTCCTAGAAACTTCTAATTTCCAATCAAGATGAGCTTCCCGTTCATGCAGTTTAAGAGCTGGCTTTTTCTAATTTTACATGCACAAATTGAATTAGGCATCAAAAGAGCAACATTTTGGCCATGTTAGGTTGATATCACTTCTAGTTAATTCTTCCCTTTTCTGTCAGTACTTTCAAGTAAAGTCTTCCTATTAATTGTATATCTGCAGGACCATTAATGGGGTTTGCGGTTTGGGAGTTTTCAGCTTTGGAGGTATGATTTCCCACATTAATCTTAGTTTTATCTTGACATCTGTAATCTGAACAAGTCTCTAGGGATATTGTGTAGTGGGCTGAAGTGTGTGGCTTGCTTGTGAGTTGAGTTCCAAGGGGCTGTCACCTCTCAAGTCATCTCAAACCCTCTTATGTGTCTTGATTTCTCTCCCTGGCTGTCTAATACAGCAATGAGGACTCAAAGTGCTAGGTAACAAGCCTTTATGTGTGCTCCCCAAGATGAATCAATTATTTAATTACAGTTGGAATTCCCTGTGGGACTTCCCCATGTCATGGGGGATACTTCTGACACCTCCACAGAGAATTTTAGTCACTTATGAATACCTGAGATTCAAGCTGGAGGGAGGAAGTGCCCTTATCTTCAGAACTGAATGAGTTCAGGCTCTCATTTATTCAGCAAAAGGTTTTGTTCAGCTCCTCAGAAAGCAATTCCAATCCAACAGCCAAAGTTAAAAACCAGCCACCCATTTTTTTCTCCTCTTGTCCTGAATTATCTCAACCCTTAATCTTTAGCTCCACCTCAAGGACTAAAAAGAAAAATAAGTAGTTCAAAGAAAGTCAAGGCCCCTTACCTTAAAATAGGGAGGTCCAGAATTCCAAAGAAAATTCACTCAAGCCCACCCAAAGCAAAGAGAGGAGCTGGTGGGGCACAATGGACGCCTGTTGGTACCTAGCATGTGGTTCAAGTCTTCAAGGTGGTCGTGGTGGGCTTCTCCAGATGTCTGCCACACCGTGCCATGATAAGACGATCCAAATCACAGTTCCGTGTGTTGGCAGTGGCAAGAATGGCACCAGGTATTTGACTGGTACAGTCAGACTACACTTCAATTCAGCAGCCTTGATACTGGAGTTCTGGCTAAGAAAAAATTCGGAGCCAAGACTCAAAGTACAAGAAAAAGTTTGTTTAGAAAGTCACAGAGGTAGAAGAAGTGAGTCGTAGGAGAAACGAGCTGAGAAAAAAAGTTACAGGAGCAAAAGAAGGGCCCTTGGGGCTTAGGAAGAGAGACAAGGAAAATGCACCTGGGGGAGGGTCTGAGAGTAGGCCCAAGTGAGCTCCACAGAGAGAGCCACACTGGTCTTCTGTCTTGAGGGTACTTATCTAGACATCTTAGGGGAAGATCCCGATGAATATTCATAAGCTTTGCAGGTGTGTCCTTTCAGGGTTGTGGTCTCAACTGATTAGCCAGTGCCAGGGCAGGGAGGGGATCATTAGTCCTGATGTCAGCCATGGCATCACTTGTTTGGTTTTGCTGCTTTCTGGGGCCTGGAGCTAAAACACAACTGAGGCCTAGATATTATCCCTATGGGTTATTATTTAAGGGAGTGGTCACGCAAGGGCTGGCATGGGAGTAACATTGAGCCACTCTTTGTCCCCTTGTTCCCTTGTTCCTCCTCCAAGGGGGCCTACCACAGCACTAGCTTGGGAGGGGAGGAGAGGTCAGGGGAGTGTCCAAACTGCATGAGCAGTGACTTGAAATGTCAGGAGGTCTAAATCACATGACCTGTGACATCCTAGGGGAGGAATGAGGTCCTGGGGGTGGGGTTCTTGTTTTCCAAGTTTTGCCCATTGCTAGACACCTGGGGCTTTCTACCCTGGTGACCTTCTGCACCTGGCCCATCATCCTTGTTCTGCTCATGTCTGCCCAGTCGCCTACTACAGATGCACATCATATGTGTTTATACAGCACATAGAATGTACAATGCCACCAGTGAACCCTAACATAAACTATGGACTTTGGGTAATTAAGATGTATCAATGTAGATTCATCGATTATACCAAATGTACCACTCTGGTGAGGGATTTTGATAAATGGGAGAGGTCATGCATGTGTGGGGTCTGGGGTATATGGGAAATCTCTGTGCCTTCCACTCATTTTGGCTGTGAACCTCATACTGCTCTTAAAAAATAAAGTCTATAAAAAATTGAGGGTTTAAAATTTGACAGGAAACAACATTTTCAAAAATTAATTTATATAAAATGTTTGAATAGCAGCTTTCAAAAGAAGGTTAATGAGGAGAGATACTCCTATCATAGATTCAAAATGGAGTTTCTACTTTTTTCTCTCGAGCTGACCATGAAGGGCAGGGGAGGAGAGCCAGATGGTAATGGTATCACAGCTACTGAACACATAGTGTAGAAATGTTGTGTGTGAGTGTGCGCACAAATGTTTAATGTATAGAAAAGAGTATGTCTATTATATACACAGAAATCCTGTGTGTATATAACGGTCAGTAGTCAGCTGTTCATTTTAGCCCACAAATGGAACAATAAGAGATGGCAGTAGAGGCAGCTAAGAGAGGCTCACATATCTATGTATTTAATGAACATTTGTAGTGGTAAGTGTAAAGAAGATCCTTCCCTGATTCCAGGATTTTGCAACCCAGTGTTATTTCAAAAGACTGGCAACACTATGTAATTCATGGCCAAGTAAGATGAGCACCTGAAAAGAAGTACTAAGTGGAAAAGGATAATGTGAACTAGTAGTTTGTGATCCTAACAATGTTCCAAATTCTAAACTTTGGGACTACCTAAGCAACTGCTCCATTGCCCAAGCTTGGTCCCTTGGAACAGACCGCTGGTACCTCCAGAAGGAGGTCCTTTGGCAGTGGGGAGGCCCCTTCTGCCAAGTTCCCTTTCCAACTAGAGGGACGCACGAGGGCTCTGAGGCTTGGCACCGGCGGCGTGACAGCCCCAGTGGGAGGGTCACTGCCGAGACAGCAGGCCATCTCATTGTTTAGCGCGGCGAGTTTCCTCCTTTGGCAGGAGGGAGCTGGAGCCGAGCGGGAAGGGGACGGCCGGGGCAGGACCCTGGGATGTCTATTGCGGCCGCTCCTTCCCCTCTCCGGGAGCTCGGGTTTCCCGGGGTGTGTGCGGATTCTTAATAAAAAGGGAAAAGCACGATCCAAGTTAATTTTCCAGCACCGAGAGGAAATGCTGTTTCCTGCATCGTACAAAACTGGTGCCAACAAGACTGACACAGGAGCCCATTGTCCCGCTAACAATGTGGTGATGGGGAACGGGCGGACGCCTGAGAAAACAGACCTCGGGCCGCCGTGAGCGTTTGATCTTCCCCGTAAGTGTGAGTGTGCGCGCCCGTGTGTGCTTGGGGTGTAGGGCTAGTCAGGCTGGCAGTGACTGGGCACCGCCCCTTTCCGTCCTGCTCCAGGCGCGCCCCTAAGGTTGCCTAGAGAGACTTCACCCTCTGAAACTTCTAAAGGCAAAAAGGAAGAAGAAGGACAGGGAAAGGGATAGAAATGTAAAGAATAGAAAGGAGAAGAAAACTGAAAAGAAAGGACTCACCCCGAAGTCACCCAATGGGCTAATTTCAAGTCCCCCGCGGCCAGGGTCCTGCTAAGCATGGAAAGCCTTCCGCTGTGCACCCGGTGCCAGCCCCGCTCCGCTAAGAACCGGGGCGAGGGTGGCTTCCGGTGGTGCCAGTGCGTGGGGCTCTGGCTGGACTCCTGGAGGCGCACCCAGCGTGTCGGGGCGAAGGCCAAGGGCCAGCCTCTTCGGTAGAATCTCCTGCGGGTGACTCTGCACAGCGAGCGCCGTGCGCCGGGTCCGCGCCTGACCTTGGTGGCGCAGGGCTGTTGGGGGTGGGGGGAGAGGAGGTCGGGGGGCACTACTACTCCGAGACACCCCCTCCCACCCGCCCGGAAGACCATGGGAGCTGAAGGCTTTCGAAGGTGACTTCCCGGAGCAGGCTAATGTCACCTGGGCCCTCGGGGTCAGGGCTTGCGCCTGAGAACACGCCGCCCAGGCTCCAGGGGACTCGGGTTCACCCCTGAGCCCGGAGTGACCTCCCGCCCTTCGCTCGCTCACGTAGTCGGTTTTCGGAACGTGAAGTGCCGGCAAGGAGGCTGCTCGGGCCACTGCAGGGGCTGGGCGATAAACAATCTCACAGGATACACAACACCCTGAGCTGTCACAAGTCCCTCGCGGGAAAAGATAAATAACATGCCAGGGGCCCCGGCGCAGCTTGCTGGGCTGAACAAAAACTCGGGGACAAGTAAGTAAACAACAGAACCCCAAAGCGCTCACGGAGCCCCTGCTGCAGGGAAAGTCAAAGGCAGTGCTTTCTTTTGCTGGTGAGGGGTGGGGGAGAGTGCGGCGGGGGGATGTTCTTCCAGGGAAAATGAGGAAATTAAAAAAAAAATAAGCCCCATATGCAGTTCAAACTTTGTCCTTTACACCGATTGGCAACTGTCACATTCTGGGTAAGAAGCCTGCTTCCGGGGCAATGCAGGAAACCTTTCTGGAGCAGGGGTTGAGATGAGGGGTTTTCTGGAAGGGGAGGCTGAGAAAGAATTTCCTGAGGAAACAACTCCTTCCCAAAGGTTTGCTCCTTGAAATCCTAGCTGTCAGCCACTGAACCTTCCTTCCCATTGGTGATTGCATCTTGATTTCCTAACATAAAAGAGTAAAAATCTCACTATCGCCTATGTGAACATTTTGCCAGATCAGAGGGGAACAACATTTCAAGCGGGGAACTTCAAGTGCTGGGCATACAATAAAATGCCTGTTGAGAATGCAAACCTAAGGGTTGTGCATTTCTCTCACCTGGACTTTGAGAACCAAAGCCATCTTTTGCCTTCCGTGAGGGAGACAGGCCCAGGCCTCTGGGAGTCAGTGATGAGGGCCTTTCTAGGCTTCTTCTCTTCTCTCCTTCCCCTGCAAAACTCAGCTAGAAGCTAGACTGCCAGTCTCCATGGCTTAAAAGGACCTCTTAAGGTTCAGCCACAAGCCTGTATTTCCAGCAGCCTCTTAGACACTGCCCAAAGTGCCCTGCATGAGATTTATTATTTTGGAATGAGGCTTAGACCCTAAAATACAATTTTCTGCTAAAGGTGTTGATCCATTACTGACACACTTATTATTTACCTGTTCGTATAAGCTAGGCCACTCCAGGAGCTCATTGTCGACTTCATTCTATTTGAACTTTTCAGTTATCTTTATGTCCATGCAAATAAGTTCATGTAATGTTTTTAGGGAACATTACGGAACGTGGGACACAGACAGTGAGGATGTGGTCAGAGTGTGGGCTGGCCACTTACTAAGTACAACTCAGAGCAGACTGATGTCCTCATTCCTTTCAATACTCTGACACCTAGTTCTGCAGTGATGCATAAGCATAGCATATATATAGATTTATAGATGGTCCTCAAGCTTTCTCATGCCAGCCATTTGGGCAAAATGGAGACATCCTGGTCTGATGCCGGTGCAGGTAGTTGCGTTAGTGACTGGTTAGAAGATAGAACCCACAGAGTTCTGATGTCTATGCTAATGAAATCCTATGGGAAGCTTTCATTGTAGTAAACCAAACAGTCCTCTATGTGAATGGTGAGCTCCTCTAGAGACTGCCCTCATTCGAGTCATCTTTGTATTATTCCCAGCTCCTGGTCAAGTGCATAGAACACAGAATGTTGCTGAACAAAGATATTGTACATCTGTTTATCCACTTTGCTGGTGACACAAAGTTGAGATAGTGAACATAACTGATTATAAAACCGGAGTCAGCCAAAGTCCTAGCAAGTTGGAGCAGCAGTTAAATCTGTAATGAGAACATTTAAGGTCCTTCTCTTGAGTCACCCAACATTTGTGCAAATATAGATTGGGGAAGATATGGGTAGCCAGCCTCACAGGTCACAGCTGATGGTAAATTCAGTGTGAGGCACCAGAGACCTCTGCCCAAAACATGAATGTGACCTTAGGGAAGATTAAAAGTAGAGGCCCTGGATGAGAATCTGCCCCATGTTTGCTAGACATATCTAGGTCTGGGCTCAGTCCCAAGCTCCCCATTTTGGCAGATATTCAATACAGCCATATCCTTTGAGAGGAGAGGGACAGGCTGGAGAAGAACCTGTTGATCATGTTTAAGGGCGGTCAAAGGAACTAGAGATGTTTGGTCTGGAAGAGAGAAGATACTTTACAAGACATGAGAGCTGTTTTCAAGTGTCTACAGAGATGTCAGATAAAAATAGGGTTTGGAGTTATGCCAGCTTCCATAACCCAAACGAAGACCAGTGAGCCAAAGAAGCCTGAGGCAAGTGACTGTCCACAGCTGACACAATTCCAGATGACCGTATCATTTGGTAACAGACAGAATCCTGATTAACACAGAGCCCCAGCAGGAAGTGAGATTCCCCAACAGAGGCCTGATTGCAGCAGAACCTGGATGACCCCTTGCCAGAAACAGAGTAAGACAGGATTCAAGCATCCCATGGTGGGGAGGGGGTGGAAAGAAGCCCCTTATACATCCCTTCTGACACTGAGCATGTACTATTCTATTAATGTCTACTTCCTTCTGGCTAAGGGCTAACTCTGCCTTGTCATAATTCCTTAAACCCAATGAGATCATAAAGGCACTTTTATATGATTGTTTTATAAGGAAAAGTATGCACTGTGGAAGGAACCAGGCAGTGCATATTTCTGATCCCAGCTTATTGAGTGTGAAGTTTAGAGATATGGCCACACATTGCTGAAAATATAACAATCACAATTATTGCAAGTGTGAAATAATTAAGATGCTGATGTTTGCAAAAAGCTTTGTTTGGCTGGCAAGGATGCAGAACACCTGGGACTGGCATATATAGCTGGTAGGAATGCAAAGGGTACAGCCATTTGAGAAGACAGTTGGGCAGTTTTTTATTAATGTAAACATACACTTTCCAGGTGACTCAGCAGTCCTTCTCCTAAGTATTAACCCAGGAGAAATGAAAACATATCCACACAAAGACCCATATGCAAATGTTTGTAACAGCTTTATTCATAATGCTGAAAATTGGGAACAACCCAAATGTTGATCAGTTAGTGACTAGATAAATAAATGGTGGTATGTCTATACAATGGAATACTACTTAGTAATAAAAAGGAATAGATTACTGATACATGCAACAATGTGGATGAATCTCCAAAGCCTGACAAAATGCTACATTCTGTGTGACTTCATTTATTTGACATTTGACTAAGGCAGAATGATAGGGACAGTGATCAGGTTAGTAGTTGTCAGGGGAGGGATGAGGGGAAAACTTGACTACAAAGGGGCATAAGAGAACTTTTGGGGTTGATAGAAATAGTCTATTTCTTGATTGTGATCATGGTCATCGGATACACATTCATCAATGTCATAGAACTGCACGCTTAGAAGGGTGAATTTTACTGTATGTAAGTTATACCTTAATACAAGGGACTTAGAAAAAGCTCTGTCCACAGTTTTAATGGTTATCGTCTGGTAACTTGCATAATGCTAGTATTCAATAAATATTGGTTGAGTGCATGAAGGCACCTGTAAAAGTTTTGCTCTTCAATGACATCGAATTGGGTGGACATGAAACTGGGAAAGAGTAAGTGCTCTGGTTGTCTGGAAGGTGCTCTGCTCTTCATCTGAGGAACCTGCTTCTCCATGATCCCACATCCCAGAGGCAGTGTGAGAGGGTGTACTCACTGGCAGGAGAACATCATGCTCCTGGGACCTCTAGAGTTGGATTTCTGAGGAAGTCTTATTCATCTGGAAGTGGGAACTTTATTCAGGAAACACCCTCTCAGCAACTCAATATTGAAACACGCAAACACTGTCTGGAGGGCCTGCATGGCAAGGCCTGTTGGAACCACCAGGAGAAACAACCCGCTCAGGGCAGCAGAGGGTTCTGGAGATGAAAGTGCCACCCCACAAGATAGATAAGTTTGTCTAAGTTTCTAACCTAGCATTTGTCATTTAAAATGTATTAAAATAACAAATAGATCTTAAAATAAACCCCCAACTTAAATAACAGACTACTTCTAATTAATATAAGAGTATAGCTGGCTTTAGGAATATTAGGAAATATGCCAATTTGTGTTTATATACATGAGTTGTTTTATTTTGTCAACCTTTTTCTCTGTGAATATCATAGAGTTTTTTAAATCATTTAAACTACTTTAAGTGTACATCTCAGTAGTGTTTAGTAGGTTCACATTATACAACTGATCTCTAGAACTCTATTCATCTTGCAAAACTGAAATTTTGTCTCCATTAAGCAACTCCCCGTTGTCCGCTGCTCCAAGTTCCAGGTAACCACGAGTCTACCTTCCGTTTCTATGAATTTGACTATTCTATTATAGATACTGTATATAAGTGTGATCGTACAATACTTGTCCCTTTGTGCCTGGCATGTATCACAGAGCATAATGTCCTCAAGTTTCATCCACATGAGCTATCTAGAACAGGCAGATTCATAGAGACAGAAAGTAGAAATGTCCTCAAGATTTATCCATGTTCTGTACATTGAAACTAATAGAATATTGAGTGTCAACAGTAATTGAAAAATAAAAAATAAAAATAAATAGATAAATAAATCTCAAAGAGATCCATCCATGGTATAATGTGTCAAAATTTTTTTCCCTTTAAGGCTTAATAATAATTAATTATGTATATATATCACATTTTCTTTATCCATTAACCTATTGATGGGCACTTGAGTTTTTCCCACCTTTAAATTATTGTGAATAATGCTGCTATGAACATGGATGTATAAATATTACTCTGAGAGCCTGCTTCCATTCTATTGGAAATCTCTATCTATGTCATATATCTTATCTTATCTTATCTATCCATCCATTCATACTTATAAGTGGAATTACTAGGTCATATGGTAATACCATTACTAATTTTCTGAGGAAATTCCATTTGGTTTTCCACAGTGGCTGCAACATTTTACAATGTCACCAACAATGCATAAGGATTCCAATTTCTACATTCTTGCCAACACATTATTTTATTTATTTATTTATTTATTTTTTAATAGTAGCCATCCTAATGGGTGTGAGTTGGTATCTTATTGTGGTTTTGATTTGCATTTCCCTAATGATTAGTTATGTTGACTATCTTTTCTTGTGCTTATTGGCCATTTGTATATCTCTTTTGGAGAAATGTCTTTTTAAATCTTTTGTTCATTTAAAAAAAAAGGTTCTTTTTCATTATGATGTGTCTTGGTTTGAGTCTTTTTGGGTTCATCTGGTTTGGGATTCTCTGCACTTCCTGGGCTGATATGTTTATTTCCTTTACCAAGTTAGGGAAGTTTTCTGTCACTGTTTTTTCAGAGAGGTTTCCAATTTCTTGCTCTCTCTCTTCTCCTTCTGGCACCCCAATGATGCAAATGTTGGTATGCTTGAAGTTGTCCAGAAGTTCCTTACATTATCCTCATTTTTTTAGATTTTTTTTCCTTGCTGTTGCGATTGGTTGTTTTTTGCTTCCTTATATTCCAAATCACTGATTTGATTCTCAGCTTCATCAGCTCTGCTGTTGGTTTCCCGTAAATTGTTCTTTATTTCAATTAGTGTATCCTTCACTTCTGACTGGATTTTTTTAATGCTATTAACTTCCTTACTAAGTTCCTTGAGCATCCTTATAACCAGTGATTTGAACTCTGCATCTAGTAGATTGCTGGTGTCCATTTTGTTTAGTTCTTTTCTAGAGTTTTGTTCTGTTCTTTCATTTGGGCAATCATAATTAAAATGCCAAAGTTTAAAGACAAAGCATCTTAAAATCAACAAGAGAAAAGTAGTTCGTTACCTATAAGGGAACTCCCATAAGACTTTCAGCTGATTTCTGAACAGAACCTTTGCAGACCTGAGAGACTGGCAAGAAATATCCAAAGTGATAGAAAAGCAAGGATCTGCAACCCAGAAAAACTATAATTTAGAATTGAAGGACAAATAAAGACCTTCTCAGACAATAAAAAGCTAAAGAAGTTCATCACCACCAAACCAGTATTATATAAAAGGTTAAAAGGTCTTCTTTAAGAGGAAGAAGATAAAAAATATAAACAATAAAATGGCAACAAATACATATTTATGAATGATTGGATCTAAAAAACAAAATAAACAAACAAGCAGAACAGAAAAAGAATCATAGATACAAAGAACTTTTTGATGAGAGAGGGGTCAGGGGGGTGGGTGAAAGAGGTGAAGGGTTTAAGTACAGATTGGTAGTTACAGAATAGTCATGGGGATGTAAAGTGCAGTATAGGGAGTAGAGTAACCAAAAAACATATATACATGACCCATGGACATGGACAATGGTGTGCGGTTTGCCTGAGAGAGTGAGGGGGTGGATAGAGGAGGGCAAAGGAGAAAAAACTGGGACAATTATAATAGCATAAACAATAAAATATAATTAAAAAATAAAATAAAAACCAGGTTCTTTGGGGGGGTGGTTGGTGTTGTGGTTGAGTTGTAGAAGTTTTTTACATATTTTGGATATTGAATACTTATCAGAATATGACTTGTAAATATTTTCTCTTATTCTGTGGATTGCATTGTGGGATTTTTCTAAGCAACAGCATTCTCTGTGTGCAAGCAGCCTCAGCACACCAAATTCAACATGGCCAAATTCTACCTGGTCCTTCTTTCTCCAGGCTTGCTCTCCTTGTCCTATCCTTGTACTTGCCAAAGCCAGAAGCCTGGCAGTCAGCCGCCCCTTTAACCTTAATCTTCACTTAGTCACGTAACTCTGTTAATGTTCTTTGTTTAATAGCTGTCAAATTAATTGACCTTTTTTTTCTCATTCTGGTTTGACCCAGTCTTAGTTTAGCAAGTCATATTCAGAGAAGTTTAGGCTTCCCACTACACACATGTGCACACTCATATACACACTCAAACACAATGAAATGTGTGTGCAAGGTGCTACACAACTTTATGAATAAGCTGGGAGCTCCCCCTCTGGATTGGCTGAAGACACCACAGAATAGCGGGGTGGCTGGGGAGGGGAGGGCAATTTTGCCTCTCAGGGGATGTTTGGGAATGTTTAGAGATGGAGGTATGGATGCACTACTGGCATCTAATGGCTGAGACCAGGGATTCTGGTAAGCATTCTACAAGGCATAGGACAGCCCCACAACCCCAGCCCCAAATGTGAATGGTGCCAAGGCTGAGAAATCCTGCCCTAAGATGATCCTGAGTTTTTGGTTCCCCGCCCAGATCCCTTTTGCCTAGAGGATGCATCAGACTATGCAGACAAGAGCCACCTAACATCTGTGAGGTTACCTGTACCTCCACCAGTGAGGTGGCCTCAGCCAAGGACCAATGGATAGAGGGAGACAAAAGTTCAGAGTCTCTGCTTTAAAGAGGGGCAGCTGTGTTGTGCCATTCATGCTGCAGATGTCACTTTCAGGATGAGGTTAGACTGCAGCAGAAAACTCATCTTTTCTTAGCTGCTCTCCTCCCCTTCCCTGCTTCCCTCACCTCCCTCCAGATTCCTTCTCTCAGCCCTCTCCCAATATCCCATTTGTACAAGAGTCCCCATCTGCTCTGCCTCTGGAAATCCTAACCTAAGACACAGGGCATGACTGACATTTGTCAGTGGGAGAAGGGAGAACATGAACAGACCAACCAAATACCACCAAGGGCCTGGCAGCTGAAGGACCCAGGCAGACTCCATAGAGTTTCTCTGCCAATTACCGCTGGCCCCAGGGTGCTCAGCCCAACACTGGCCAATGAAAGTCACCTCTCAAACAGTGATGAATACATAACAAATACCAACCAGACAGTAAATTTAAGATATTTATTTACTTAAGACATTAAGTAAATTTAAGATATTTTATTTAAAGAAAGATGATTTGCTGACTGTTTGTCTAACATGACCGTGTTCCTCCACCAGACCCTCTGCCTATGGGGATGGTATCTGAGATAAGCCCTGAAAGGGGAGGTGAGGTGAGCAGAAAGTGGAAAGGAAAGTGCCCCTGGACAGGGGGAAGAGCTTGTATAAATGCTCAAAGGCAAAAACCAAAAAACTTCCTTAGTACCCCCCTCCCCCCACCCCCCCAAAACACAGAAAAGCAGAGAGTGTCTCAGGGGCCAAGAGGAAGCCAGTGTACCTGGTGCTGTGAAGTCAGAGAGACAAGAGGGCTGGATGAAGCTGAGGGAAAGGTAAAGTCAAGCCACACAGGACCTCGTAGAAAAGGCATGTGGATCTTATCTGAGATGAGCTGGAAAGGAAGGCTTTAGGCAGTGTGATAAAACAAACTGTTGCCTGTTTTTAAAAGATTACCTGACTCTGGAGTCTTTCAAGTCAATAGGGAAACATCTTTAAGTCCAAAAGAAAAATTATTGACAGTTTCAAGGGTAAGAGAATTACTTTTCTATGTACCCTTGAAATTGTTAAAAGCCATCTTAATTTTTAGGGTCATACAGGAAGGGTTAAGGATTAAGAATTTGTTTTAAAAAGTAAATTGACAAAGTCCATAGGTATATGAAACCTTCATAAGATTTTAATTTTCTTCTTATACCAGAACAAAGGGTGCACATTAGTTAAGTGATTTCTACGTGATTAGATCATTCCAGGCAACTCTTATATTCAGTTTTATTTTGATAGCATATATACAAAAAGTTTTGGTAATCATTTACAAGGATATTGTTAAACCTTGACTTTTAAAATTCTGCTTGCGTGTATCACTGCTTTTATAATGAAAGCTACTACTTCAAAACCTAAATTAAGGGAACGGAAATAATTTCTTTAAACTAAAGGGGAAAAAATGATGCCTATGCAAATTCAATCAATTTAAAAGATGAATAATTTCTATTGAACTGATTCATCAAAACATGAATAATTTCCATCAAACTAATTTCCATCATATTTTTCTGTTACGCTTTCTCACTTGAAATCATATATAAAAGCATTCATTTCTATGCAATTAAAATGTTATTTTATTGATAGTTTATTTTATACACATTCTTGCAATTGGCCATCCTAATAATGAAATAATTATTTTTCTGTGTATCCTTAAAATTAAAGGCCACTTTAATGTCCAGGATTTTTCTTTTTCTTAAATGTTGAGTCTAGCTGTTTGGTAGAGAATATGCTAAGCGGTAGAAATGAGACAGTCCATAGGAGGTTACTGGGTGAACACAGGTGTGAGATGAGGGTGACTTCAAAGATGGTGTAGTATTGGCCCTGGATAGAGGCAGGAGCATCAAGATGTATGTGTACCCAGGAGGTAGAAATGATAGGCCTTGGAAGTAGGGGGTAAAGATGAGGAGGAATCCTGGATGGTGGCCAGGTTTCCAGCTTAAGCAAATGGCTAAACCACTTACTGAGATGGGGAAACTGGGAAGAGGAATTTGTTTTCTGGGTGGTGAAGGAATCAAGAGTTTCACGCAGGACATGTTACTATGAAAGCAAAGAATGCCTCCAAGTGGAGTTGTCAGCTAGGCAGTTAGATGGAGAATCGGGAGGCTGGAGAGGTTGGAAGTGCCTTTTAGGACTCCTTTGCATGTAAAGTCTTGAGACAGGATGAGGTCACCTGGAGAGAAAATATAGAGAAGCCTATGACTGCACCTCAGGAAGCCAACATTTAGAAGTTGTGAGTGGGAATGTGTGCATGTGTGAGGGAGGCAGAGAGAAGCCTGCAACAGATTCTTAAAAAGAATAAAAGGAGAAACAGGAGAAACACTAGGAAAGGTGTAGTATCTGGGGAATTAGGGCAAGAATGTTTTAAGAATGAGAAGTGGGTAAGTTGAATGCAAAGGTTAAATAAGATAAAAACAGAAATGGTGTTATTAGGGTTTGCAATATGGACATGCTAAGTGGCTTTGACAGGGACAGAAGCTAGATTGGAGTGGGTGTAGGGAATGAATGGGCCTGAGGAAGCCCACACCGTGGACAACTTTTGAGAAGTTTTGCTTAAACAGGGGCAAAGGTAGGAGGAATCGCAGGGAAACACATTTTAGCTCGTAACACATTTATCCCACAGGAAGATGTGGGATAAAGCAGTGATATGCTCGTAAATGTGTAGTAGTAGCCTCTCTTTGGAAAACCAAAACCTTCCTTTCTAGTGGTATACATTCTCCAAGCATGGCCAATTTCAAGTTACCGATGTAATGTCACATAGCTTGCGAAATACCTGAAAAATTTACAAGCTCTTAGGAGCCAGTGTGACCAGCTCCAGCATGTCAGTGCATCAGGGGAAAGCTCTTTCCCAGAAGGGTAGATACTAAAACATGTTGGAAAGCTGTTGGGAACAGTCCCAAAGAGAAGGAGAGAGCATGGTTTCAGGTATAAACACTGGAGGTGACACCAGGGCGAACAAGGTAAAAGGTGCAAAGCGCTATAGGTTTGCCAATATGGGGATGGGAAGAGGAGGGAGACCCTTCCCAGACTCCTATTCTCTCAGCGAAATAGGAGACAACACCATCAGCAGAGAATGAGTGGTCAGGGGACTATGGTGCTGGTGGAGTTGAAGGATTGTGTGGAGGAAGTATTTGAACATGAGCAGAATGATAGGAAGGGTGGTGGGTGAGGGAAATGTTGGGATTAGAGACTGGGGAAAATGATGACCTAAGCCAGGGTGTGACCTACTTGTGGGTGGCTGTTCTAGAGACTACTGAATAGCCAAAGGCCCCAGAGGTCAGTGTGGTGGATGTGTCATCTCCATGTACATTGAAGTGGACAAAAATGTGGCAGGAATTGGGGTGGAAAGTAAATCAGGCAGTTGAGAGCTAAAGCTTCCAGTGTATGAAGGGTGTATATATGTGTGCAGTGGGGGGAGCTTCTGGAAGACTGTGCATGACAGCTATCAAGGGTAGATGGCATGTGAGTGGAATGAGTCTTAAAAAGCAGGGGTTTGTGTAACAGAGGAGAGGGAAAACCACAGTCTGCCTGTGGCAATGGTGACCCAGGATAACACAGCTTTGCCTCTGGTCCTGAGATCTAAGGCATGAATGAGAGAGAAACAGCCTTAACTGCTCCCACCTCAGTGCAACTTTCTCAGGGTGATCCAGGTGCTCCTGAAGAAGTGGAGGGGGAGATGGAGGGGTTTGCCAATTGCAAAGTGCAGGTTCTTCAGGGGCTAGTAGAGGGTTGGAGAGGAGGTTGGGCTGGGGGTTGTGTCTGATCGGAGATGAATGAAGCAGTATGGGGTGAGCAGAGAGGGCTGGATTTCTGACAGTGACTGTGGTCAGAATGGGTTTGAGCATGTAGCCTTGTTTGGGTGCAACACATTCCATACCACCATGTCTCCAAAATTATCAGTGAGATGCCAGACGTAAGATCCTATGAGACATTTCTTGAATTTCTATCAAGCATCATTTGCCACCCTGCTACCCTTGAGTCCTTCATGCCTTCAGTTAGGATCTCCTGGGTTCATACTCAGATTTCTGGCCTTCAATTTAGATTGCAGGCCTAAGAGATTCTTGCCTTAGAGAGTTTCTCTCTCTGAAATATAATTTCAATATCTTTTGTGTCTTTTTTTGTTTTCTTCTCCTAAAACTGGTCATTTGTGATCTGTAAAACTGTTTCATTAATAGGATTCAGTTTCTCTTAGGTGTGAGGCAAACTCAAACCAAATACTTTCAAGGGCATTTTCTTTGATTATTCAAACTTCTCTCCTGAACAAAAGGGGGGTCAGAAAACATTGAGTGTAGATCAACTAATCTCCATGACTCATGCACTGACAGTAGTATTAGCAGTAGTAGTGCTTCCTTCTGTAGTCTTTTGTTCCAGTGGGAATACAATGATTACAAATATTTTTCTGCAGAACTCAGAAGATTCTTAATAGTCAGCCAAATACAATAACGCAGTCTGTTGGTTTCATTAATATTGGGAATACAAAAGCTGCCCAATCCTGTTTCAGAGAGAAAAGAAAAACACTACATTATGCAGATGACAAGATTTCAAACGTTTAATTTTATAGCTTGGAATTTTCCATCTTTACAACTTAGCCTCTGCGAACAAGAGAAATGCTGTCTTGGTTTCTGTTTTTCAGGATGGTGGCTTTCAGTGTAGTAATAGTAGAAATGAGAAATTTAGTAAGGTTACAGGAAATGCTGATAGAAAATATGAGTCACAGTCAATTTGGTTAGATCTATGTTCCTTAAAGCCAGTCTCTGGTGAAATTCTCCATGTGCTTATAATTAGAAAAAATCTGTCCCCCAATTATTCTGTAAAGGTGTAAAATAGTTGGAGCTTAATAATCATTTAAATAAAGTGTCCATTGACATGGCTGCTGCCTGACCCCACTTACTATATTCAGAGCAGTGGACAAAGATTCCCTCATTTTGATACAGTTTGAGGTCCTCAATCTAAGCTTGTTTTGACACTCCATCTTTCTATCCATATGTACGGAGTAACTCCTATAAGCAAGGCACCATCAAGCTTTTAGGGGAAGCATTAATCCTCATAAATAAATAGTTATAATGCAAAGAACATGTGATAAGAGGCATAAGAAGCCCCCAATACTCCGGGTGTTTAAAGAAAGGAGAATTATTTCTTGGCCAGGGAATGAGAGGAGGAATCTCTGAGGGAGTAGCATGT
The DNA here is from genome assembly GCF_004126475.2 of Phyllostomus discolor. Classification (NCBI taxonomy): domain Eukaryota; kingdom Metazoa; phylum Chordata; class Mammalia; order Chiroptera; family Phyllostomidae; genus Phyllostomus; species Phyllostomus discolor. Next base: position 112,395,623 of record NC_040904.2, read on the forward strand.
GAGTGGTGTGTCCAAAGAATAGTAAGTTTGGGACAGAAGGAAGAGGTAATGGGAACAGCAGCTCAGGCAGGAGAGTTAGTGAGAGCAAAGTTGGATTGTATGTTTGAGAAATGCCAGGTAGACTGATTTGGGGAGAGCACAGGCTGCAAAGAGAATAGAAGATTAGTTTACAGGCAGACTTGTATGGATACTAAGAACTAAGCTAAGAAATATGGCCTCCATGGAAAAGGCTGTGGGAGCTATTGAAAGTTGAGAACACATGCTCTGGGAAGTCAACCCTCCCACACATGGAGGATGGTTTGGAGAAGGGGACACTACACCTGTCCCATGTTCAAGGTCTTTTAATGTTGTTATTTCATTATTATCATCATTATTATTACCTTTCATAACTACTTATTAGATGACTACCATGTGCCAGGCACCCGTTGAGCCTTGAGGATACACAGTGGTTAAGACAGAATGTAATGGCGGGTATATTCTCAGAGTGGTCAGATAACCAGCAATAGTAATGAGGAACTTTTCAGGTTACTAACTTGTATTAAGAAAATAAGAGTATATTTCCCATTCCAGGATTAGGGGTGGTTAGGTTATCTAGGATAGTGCTGCCACTGAAAACAACTCTAAATGCTGGGTACAATACATGTTTAGAGAACTTCCTTAAAAGCTCAGATATGATACTACAGAATTTAGCTACGTTGATATTTACAGGAAAGTGAAGCCCAGAATTGTGTGCTCAGAAGGTGCTTTTGCCCAGAGGACAAATCCAATTCAGGAAAATGTGAATTTGGCGTTTGGTAACATAGAAGGGTAAGAGGGAAAACCCTAGTTCCTTCCCTCAAGTTGGGGACACCAATTTCATCACATCAAGTTGAAACTAAAAAGGGGCTGTGCTGTCAGTGCAAAGCTCAACCAGAGCAAACTTTTCCAGCTCTGAGATTTGAGATCTTATCTCTGCCAAAACCCTGGAGTATTTAGTCACTTCTCAAACACACAGCTAACTTTTTCTAGAAAGTTCTTTTGAACCACGAAGATCTCTAGGGCTATCTGAAATGAATGACCACAGTTTTAGTTATTCAAATTCTTGTGTCTATTCAGAGTGCCTTGTGGATAGTCAAGAAGAAAAATCCATTGGAAATTTTAGGTTTCTGGTCCAGCATGTAAGCTTAGAAACCTATATGTCATCCCAACAAGTTAAAAAAAATCAAAGCACTGGAAAATCAATAACTCATCTCGAATCTGTAAGAGATGTGAGGTCACAGAGCAAACTACTGACCCCTAAACTGGAGAAATGCACAGGCAGACAAGGAGAATGACAATTCACAAAGCAGAACCCCTGTGTACCCAGCAGACACTTGCTTGGGAACTGGTGTTGGAGGAGGACAATCAGACCTGTGGTTTCTGGAGGTTCAGTGGGGACAAGTCTGAGAGAAAGAAACTGCAGGATACCCCATCATTGGGGGTACTTCCATATTTCGGGGAGTTTTAGCTCCTGGAGCTCTACCAGATTCTCAAGGTGAATAGCAGTGACCATCCCCTGGTGTTTCAGGCAGGGAGAGGGGGAAGTGGACAATTTGGAAATGCATCAGAGCACTCCATTCTTAACAAGGCTGCATTCAGGGGAATCGAGTTACCCAGAGCCTAACCTGCTGGGGGTTTATGAAAGCCTAAGTGATCTGGGAGAATACAAATACCCAACTCCAGCTCCCTTCTAGCCATCCTTTCCCATCTAAAGGGGCAGGGAAATGGAAAAGCATGAGTGAAGTTCACAGTCTAGAACATAGGCTCATTCAAAGTGTTACAAAACAGAAAGAGTCTATCCACATGATGCTGGCACAGCCAAATACTAAACACTGAGAATTGCAGTGGAGAAAGTTGGGCTATTTTGAGTAGAGAATGGCACCATCCAGGAAAACAGGAAGCTAATGCTCAAAAGCTCAAACTCTCTGATGGCCTGTAGGTTTCAGATTACACAGGGCAAAATCACAAGACAACCCATGGGTTAGGGGTTGGGGGTTGTGCTGGGAGCTGATTAGTTGGAGATGAGGTAAGGGTAATGAATCGTTTCCTTAGGTCTTGAGGACAGCACTGAGATCTGTTCTACTGCCCCTCTGTCTGGTGTCATGAGAAAGTAGACCATGAGGCCTTCCACTTAGGGTTCAGGAACTGAAACATAACTGAGATCAAGATGTTCTCTGTAGGCTGCCGGAGGTCCAGACCATGTGACCATTAGTCAGGTCTAGGCTACTGTCTTCTGTTGCCTGAGGGTTGCTGATTATCTAGGGGGAAATCTAGGTCTTTGATTTCTAAAGCCAGGATTGAAAACTAAATTTCATCAAAGTCATAAGGACCCTCAGTTTCAAAAGTCATTTGAAAATTATATATTTATTTGGCATTAAGAGAACAAAGGACACTACATCTCCTGTGTCCCCATTAAAGTTTGCACCAGTTATGAGATTAGGAAGTGGAGAGATGAACACTTGATATTTATATGCTGTGATAGCCAAAGCCAGAAAGGAAAACCTGCAGCTACACCCCACTGTATGGAATGGATGTCTTTGTCTTTGGTGTTAAATAATACAGTTCTCTAAGACAAAGGGCATGGTCTGACCTGAAGGTAGCTCCTTCCTTCTCAGAGTGATTACCTACCAGGTGGTCAGCCAGCACAGTGTGATGATACAAAAAATAACTTTTCTCCCACCTTCTAAGTTTTTTCTAGCTGGGCTAATAATCAGATTAACATGAGATAGGTTAATAAGAGAAACACTCAAAATTTATTACAGAGGTACATTTGGGGGGTTCCATAAGCTATAGGACCTGAGCAGTTGAGGCTTATATACCATTTTGGACAAAGGTTGAAGGAGGGCAGCAATCTGGAATTTCAAAGAAAAAATAAGCAATTTCCAGGTAGACAAGAAAGAGCAAAATGTGGTAAACAGATTCTTACTGGGCCACTCAAAAACAGTGGGACAGACCTTTACTGGGAAAATTATAAGACACTGAAGAAAGAAACTAAAGAAATTATAAATAAGTGAAGCACATACCATGTTCATGGACAGGATGAATTAACATCATTAAAATGTCCATGCTACCCAAAGCAATATATGGATTCAATGCAATTCCTTTCAAGATACCAATGACATATTTCACAGAACTAGCACAAATATTCCAAAAATTTACATGGAACCACTAAAGGTCCTGCATAGCAACAGCATTCCTGAGAAAGAAGATCAAAGTTGGAAGAATCATGCTACCTAATATCAAACCATATTATAAGACCATAGTAATAAAAACAGCATGATACTGGCATAAAAACAGACACGTAGATCAGTGAAATAGAATAGAGAGCCCAGAATTAAACTCACACCTTTATAGCCAATTAATATTTGACAGAGGAAGCAGGCACAAGATAGAGACAATTTATTCAATAAATGGTTTGGGGAAAATTGGACGGATACATGGAGAAAAATGAAACTAGACCACTTTATTACACCACACACAAGAATAAATTAAAAATGGATTAAAGTCTTAAAGGTTAGGCCTGAAACCATAAAAATCCTAGGAAAAAACATGGGCAGTAAAATCTCAGACATTGTTTGTAGCAATATTTTTTCTGATATATCCCCACAAGCAAGCAAAGTGAAAGAAAAATTAAGGAAATGGGATTACATCAAACTAAAAATTTTTTGCACAGCAAAGGAAACCATCAACAAAATAAAAATACAACCCATGAGATGGGAGAACATATTTGCCAATATTTCTAGTAAGGGGTTAATATCCAGAATTTATAAGAACTTATAAAACTCAATACCAAAGAACCAAATAATCCAATTAAAAAATGGGCAAAGGACCTGAATAGACACTTCTCTAAAGAAGACATACAGATGGCCAACACATATGAAAAGATGTTAATCACCCAAGAAAAACAAATAAAAACCACAAAGAGATATCACTCCACACTGGTCAGAATGGCTATCATCAATAAATCAACAAACAATAAGTGCTGGAAAGGATATGGAGAAAGTAGAACCCTTTCATACCGTTGGTGGGAATGTAGGTTGGGGCAGCCAATGTAGAAAGCAGTATGGAGATACCTCAAAAACTAAAAATGGATCTGCCTTTTGACCCAGTGATCTCACCGTTAGGAATTATTCCAAAGCAATTCAAAACACTAATTTGAGAAAACATAAGCATGCTTATGTTCATTGCAGTGCTATTTATAATTGCCAAGATATGGAAGCAAGCCAAGTGTCCATCAGTACACCAGTGGATAAAACAACTATGGGATATTTGCACAATGGAATACTACTTGGCCATAAAAAATTAGAAAATCTTACCATTGGCGACAGCATGGATGGACCTGGAGAATATTATGCTAAGTGAAATCAGCCAGTCAGAGAAAGACAAATACCATATGATTTTACTCATATGTGGAACCTAATGAATAAACTGAACTAACAAACAAAATAGAGACAGATGCATAGATAGAAAGCAGGGTGACAGCTATGGGGGAGGTTAGGGGATGGAGGGATGGAGCAAAAAGGAAAAAGAACTCATGGACATGGACAACAAGGGGTGGGCGGCAAATGGTAATGAAAAAGTACAATAAAAAAAGGAATAAAAAGAAACAAGTTTGTTTGGGGCATACATAGCTTGGTAAAGTCCCTATTTGGGGGAAAATGTCCTGGTATGAGCCCTGTTATTCTTAAAACAGCATTTTTAGGAAGTTGTAAATGGTTGATAAAGGAGGCAAATCTAAAATTCAGAAGAGCAGCAGGTTAGACTAACTCACAACTTCATAGAACAAAATTTGCTTTGAGACTGAAACCCTCCTGGAAGCCACCCTCTTTGTCTTTTAGTTTCAGGCACTTTGAGTGTAGACATGGCTAGAACCAAGAACCATATCATGTCCCAAACGGCACAGAAACAGCATCAAGAAACCTGATCACAAAGATATGAATGTCTTTAGGGGATGGACCCTGCATTCTTAAAGAACATGCATTTGCCAAGAAGCAGAGCAAGGACTGGAAGAAGACAGAGGCCAGTAATGCCAAGGCCATGAGTGTATGTGTAAGGCTATCAAGGCCTTGTAAAACCCAAGGAGGTCAGCCCCAAGATCCTATAGGCCATTGGCTGCAAGGTCAATTGACTTGCAGGCCTTGCCCACCCCAAGCTTTGGAACAGGCTCATGCCCACATCCTCACAGGCCTCAGGCTCTCCTGGCAAATTCCATGACCATAGCTCAAAACAAGGCTCAGGTTGAAGTCTGGCTCCAGGTCCAGCTCCAGCTCAGTGTCCCAACGGTTCCCAGGCCCTAACAAAGGCTCTATAGTGAGATCTCTGTCTGCCAAGAAGACAAAAGGATCGATGTGACCCCTGGGTTGCCTAGGGCTGGTGTCCTCTTGTGCTACTCGTACAAAATAACCTAAAGCAGGATCTGTCTAAAAAAAAAAAGATTGAAGACCTCTGGCAAGGAGGTAGTGGGAGTATGTTCTGTTTTAATCAGTGTCTCACCCTTCCACATCTGGTAAAGTTCCATGCTTTAAATAAGCCCTGTTCATGTGTTTAGATTGTTGTTACTGCAGTTGTTTCCACCCAAGAGAAAGAAAATGCTAAACTTTCCCGGTCTGTGCCCTCACTCCTACCTTCTACCCCCTCATCCCATCTGACAAGGGAAAGAGGCTTTCATTCAATTACTGTTTCTAGGGAGAATGAGTTCCCAAACTCATATGTGATGTGAGCTACATTAGAAAATCTTTAAAGTGGTCCATAACTTATGGTAGTCTATTTTCCCTTAGTCTAACAGCCAATTTTGTGTCTGGCATGGGAAGAGGCCACCATGTCTTCAGTTGACATCAGAAATGGTCGCCTTGTGTTTGGGGTTTATAATGGAATCACACTCAAGAAAGGTGCTCTCATCTTTAGAGGGTCACAGCAAATGAGAACCAACAGTGCCTTGTCTCGATTCTCATTCATCCAAGGGGGTCACTCTTGAGAGACAAAAGCACCAGGACTTCATGTATTCTCCCTTCTTCCCTCCCTCTCTGCCAGGGGCCAGTTACTGTGCTGGGCCCAGGGTTCACAAAGAAAAGACACTGCCCTTATCCTTGAAGAAGCCACAGCCTAGTGAGGTTCACAGTCATGAACCAAAAATTACATGACACAAGATGAAATGTAAAGAGAGATGTCAAAATGGTACGGGAACATGGAGGTGGCCCCCACTAGTTGAGTGGGATGAGGAAGGCTGTTCTGAGGAGCTGACCACTGACCTCTCTCAAAGCTTGACTATGGGTTCACTAAAGGGGAAGGAAAACTTACCCTAAGAGGGAGGCCTAAAGGGCACAGCATGTCCCAGGCATAGCAAGAGGTTGAGTGGGGTGGGAGGAGGGAGGAAGCAAGGCAGAAGATGAAGTGGAAAATAAGTTGGGGCCAGATTTTACTTTGTTCTTTTCTGTAAGAAAAATGCCACAAGACTTAAACAGTTTACTCCACTTTTGTACACCAGATAAGTGAATAGTCTAGTCTCCTGTACTATTTCTACACAAGAGAGTCCCATGAGGAAAGGAAAAAGACCCAATTAAAGGTGATTTTTCCCAAACATGTGTCCTCTTGAAGTCACCTCTGGGTAGTGTGACTGGCCAACTGAAGTCAGTCCTATGGTATTCTCATCCTTTTGCCTGGCCAGTTCTTCTTTTTGGTGACCTTGTTTGGGGTTAAGAAACACAGCAGTGGTCTTGATCTTCAAAAACAAAGGAAGCCTCTCTTTCTATTCCTTCTACCTTGGTTGGATGCCCTTAACACTCAGACCCCAGCAGATGCGCCCATGAAGAGTGAGAATCTCATAATCAATACAATTTAAGATGTGGGAACTTGGTCTGTGCTAATATGTGAGCTCCAACCAGTAGTGACTTGGACAGATACCAGGAGGAAAGAAATTTGTATTCTAAGTTAAGGCTAACTGTTCCTGTATTATTTTGCACTTCCTACTACATGAGCAGTTAACCTTCTGGAAGCAAGATACAGCATGAGTTAAAGTGAGCATTAAAACAAAGCAGGCTTGTTCCATTCACATGAAGGTGAAAGTCAGTGTTTGACAGAGAGAAGGGAGCAATCAACCAGCAAGCTATTCTCTACTCCTAAGAATGCTACCGACACTCCTAGGAAGACCATTACCTGCAAAATTAACTCTTCTCTCTTCTTAATACTCACAGTGGAGTCTTGTGAAAGGTCAGTTGACCCAAATAACTTTCTTTTATAAGGAAATTGGTAAATTCCCAGGAAAAATCTTTGAGAATGTTAAATCTTTGAGAAATGTACAGAAAGAGTAAGGGAAGAGTGAGCCAAAACACCACCCCCTCCTGATAGTTTTTAAACAAGATTCAGAAAGTAATGAAAGTTAAGTGTTCAAAACATCTGGTTCTTATTTGAAATATAATTAGAAATGTATCTTAACATATAAGGAATTTTAAAAGCTGAGAGGAAGTACATTTCTGGGTGACCACATGTTTCAGAATGATGTCACAATCATGGCATGGAGAGGAGTACCAAAGAGTCTTCAGCAATATTTTGAGAGATTTTCTCCTTCTGCTGTTTTACTGTTTTTGTGAAAAGCTATTTACACATAAAATAAGAGGGGAGAGAATGAGACTTTGTCAAACATAATTAGGAATCAATGGGTTCTTTTTTTAGGATGTTTTATTTATTTTTAGAGAGAGGGGAAGAGAGGGAGAAAGAGAGGGAGAGAAACATCAGTGTGTGGTTGACTCTCATGTGGCCCCCACTAGGAACCTGGCCCGAAACCAAGGCATGTACCCTGACTGGGAATTGAACCAGTGACCCTTTGGTTTGCAGCCTGCACTCATCCATTGAGCCACACCAGTCAGGGCAGGAATCAATGGGTTCTTCAACCCAAATGACATAAAGAGAAAAGGTGGTTAATGAAATACGGTTTCAGAAGCTAATCAATGATAAAACAAAAGTTTTGCTACTTTTTCTTTCAATGTTCTGCTCTTTCAAACTCCTATTTGTTTTTATTTCCTTCATTTTACACTCTGGAAATAATAATAACAAAAAAGAAACATATATTTGATTGTCATTGTATGCTATTGACTTCTGATGACTGTGAGTAAGTGACGTTCATGAGGTCCCATTCACAGCCCTACTCGGCGACTGTAGATTCTTGCCTGTGGCTTCTTTTATGAAGTCAATCCATGTTCTATTTAGTTTTCCTGTTGTCATGTTGCATTCTGTTTTTCCCAGAATTGTTATCTTTTCCAAAGAACCAGGTCTTCTTATGATGTGCCTAAAGTAGGATAACTTTGGTTTCGTCATTTTTGCCTCCAGAGACTTTTCTGGCTTAATTTGCTCTAGGCACCACTGGTCCCTCTTTCTGGTGGCCCAGGGTATACATAGAGTTCTCCTCCACCACGTATTTCCAATATATTTGACTAGATAGCCCCAAAAGAAAATAAATGACCACTGTCTGGCTCCTTGTCCCAGCTCACTTTCATGTGTCTCCTTGGCCACCTTTTAAAGTTCGGACATCCAGACTTACTACGTTAGAATCCCCAGGAGTCAGACATAGGCATCAATTTGCTTTGTTTTGTCTTTTATAAACTCTCAAGGTAATGTTAATGTGCAGCCAAGGCTGAGAACCACCATCTTCAACTGTATAGCATCATTAGTGAGAACCTCCCTGGAGACATTCATGCCAACAACCAAGTGCTTCCCAGGCTTTTTGTATTCACAGACCATGGACATTTCAAAAAGCACTTGTGGGAGCAATGTATACATTAGTTTGTCAAGGTAGTAAAGAAAATGACCATTTACGATCATGATCATTGTCAGAAATAAAGGACATTTTAATATCAAAACAGCAGAAGAGATATCTCAAAATATTTAAAAATCTGATAACATATGTGTATATATATACCTGTGTATATGTATGTATATGTGCATATTTTTATGTTTGTACACATATACACATATATTTAACTATATTTACTTTTCCTTTTTACTAAGAAAAGTTCTTGGACTGCCTAGCTTTGGGAACAACTTGGATTCTATCTGCTATGATCCTTCCAAGAATCTGCTATTAATTGAGACTTTACTATATGCCAAGCACTTATCTAACTGGTTTACATATATTAAATAATTTAATTCCCACAAATCTAAAAAATATGTACTGCTATTATATTTATTTTTCAGGTAACGAATCAAATCATAGGAAAGCTAAACAATTTATTCCAGGGCACATAGTAAGTGATGGAGCTTTGCTTTGAACCCAGGCTATCTGATTTCAGAACCTCACGTTCTTACCACTTTACTGCACACATAGCTGTGTATTCATGCATTATGGTAGTCAGCAAACATTTATTAAGCTACCTCTATGTGCTGGGCATTGTGATGAACCCAAAGGAAACAGAACCTAAAGGAGGGAAAAACACGTGGCCCTTGGTACACATTTATTTTTCACTCTTCATGTTTCCACAGAAGGGAGGACTTCCCACTCCACTTCCCAGGAAGGAAATACAGGAGGAGCCTGCCCAGCTTCTCCCTGTCCTCTACTCACTCCTGGAAGTGCCTTGAAAATTTATCAGGTGATCAGTGATTTGGAAGGAAAAATCTGGTAGTCAAGGAGGGAGCTTCCCAGGACAGGGTCTTTTCTTGGGGAGAGGGTGGTTGGCAAGAGTCAAAGATTGCCAGTGACCATGGGAAAAGTCTGCCTAATTCACTGCTATCCTAGAAACCCTATTGGTCACTCAGCTACCAAGAAGGCTGGCCAAAAGTCCAGTACCTACCACAGCTGAGCTTGTCACTGGCAGCAACACCTGGGACTGGGATAGGATTTGTCTGCCTGTGAAAAATGGTCATTAAGCAACAGTTAGTTTGTGCTGGGGGGACCTGCACTAAAAACTCAGGACTTGAGAAAAGTTGGGTATCTGTACTAACTTTATAACATCCACAAAGGCTGCCAAATGCCAAGTGTCTTGTGTACAATATGCAAGCACCCACAAAGGTAAATCAGGAGCCCAGAGCAGGGGTTCCCAACCCAGATCCGGGGCTGGGGGTATAGGAAAGAAGTCCTGGATGATCATAGACATTTTAGACTCTGGAGGCTGGGGTGGGAGCAGTGAGACATGCCAAGCAGGGGTGAAAGCAAATGTAGAGGCAGGAGAGGTTGTGGCATGCCATTCAGAATGACTGTAGACAGAGTCTGCAGCAGAGGGGTCAGAAGTGAGGCTGGAGGGACAGGTAGGGATGGAGTCATGAAGGACTTAAATGCCATGCCGAGGCTTTATATTTTGCCCTGAAGGACAAAAGGAGCTCTTGAAGGGGTTTAAACAAAGAATGACATGATCACTTTTACATTTCAACAAGCTTTATTCAGCAATATTGTGAAAAATGGGGTTGGGTGGGTTGTGGAGGACAAAGGCACCTGCTGGGAGGAGGCTGGGATAGTGGTTATGCAAAGGAAGAGGAGGTCTTAAAATGAGGCCATGGCTGTGGGGATAAAGATGAAAGAAATTAAAGAGACATCAGTGCACTGATCAGCTTTGGAAGCCAGGGGAAAACACGTGTGATTTCTGACTTAGGTCTGAGTACATGTTGGTGATATTCCCAAGATGGGGAATACAGGGAGACCAGGGAGCCGATGACAGTTCAACCGTTGTCAGGTGCATTTTAAAGTGCCCATGATGGGAGCTCTTGTCATGCTTTATTGAACTGGATACTGATTCTGCCAGCTTGCCACGAGCCTCTCCTAGAGTTTCCAATGACACCCATGAAACTGTAGTGGCCATCTGGCATCAGGCTCCAAAATCCCTTTTGTTTCTCTTGCCCTGGGCACTGACAGAGTATACACTGAGGTTCTAAGGCCTGGTTCTGGTTCCCTTCCCCTGGGGATCACCAGGCCCCTCCTGCACACTCATTTTCCTTCTCATGTGGCACTCCATAGTAACTGGTTCCACCAGTTTCCTGAGCATTCTTTCCTCTCCTCCACTCCAGCTGAAAAAGCTCTTGATCAAATCACATAGCCTCCAGGCAAACACGTTCTTCCCCCTCCCTTGAGCAAAGCACCTCATTCTAGCCAAGAAGCCACCATCCTGCTGTCTTAAATCACGCTCCCAGCTGGTTTATCTGCTCATGTGGGTCAGTTCTGTCTGGGGCTGGCAGATTTAGATTGAATGTCTCAGCGATCTAGTCTATTCTGAGGTCTGCCCTGGCAGAATGCACACTCCGGTCTTTTTAAGAAATCTAAGGCTATTAAATAGGCTAACCTGAGGCGATCAGAGAGCTTGGGGTTACATGAGTGCCAGCTCAGAGCTAGACCAACTCTAAGTATCTTGCTACTCCCCTTGGCTCAGACCCAAGTTTGACCAAGAGAGACTCTTCTGTATTGTCCATCTTCCCTCTTAATCCTCCACGACTGGACCAGGTTGGGAGAAAATGGTGGAATTCTCGGCCAATCTGAAGATCACAGAAGCAGCTCCTTTTAACAGACAATCAAAGAAGCTAAGTTTTGGACTGAATTAGATCACAAATTTTCTTCTGGACCCTGCATGTAGGAGGACTTACCTACCAAATATGGTTGATTGAAGTTGTCTGGGGCCAGTAGGGAGGAGGTTGGCAGCTCTAGGCCACCCAGCTTCTTTAGCTTTAATGTCATACATCCCTATCCCATTTCTATCCAAGAGGCTTCATTTTTTAAAACCCTCACTTGAGGATATGTTTTCATTGATTTTAGACAGAGAGAAAAGGAGAGAGAGAAACATTGATCAGCTGCCTCTCATCAGCTTCCATCTGGGGATTGAACCTACAACCTAGGTATGTGCCCTGACCAGGAATCAAACCAGCAACACTTTGATGTACAAGATGATGCTCCAATCAACTGAGACACCCGGTTAGGGCCAAGAGGCTTCATTTTAATGTGAGTTGGAGTTCAAACATGGCTCAGTTAGAGACCTATCTCAGTTCATGAAACAGCCTTGCTACACGAAGGCTGTCACCACAAAGAACCCAGACAAATGCAAGTGGTGCTATTGCCAAAATACAAAAGTTTCACTCTCTCAAACTGCTTCTCCAAAGCAGCAAGACAGCTCAGTCAAGCGAACAGTCCTAGTGTAACAACTTTTGATCCCAACCCATCTTTTCTTCAGCCTCTCTCTAGTTTCATGATGTTGTGGAAAGAGTTCTGGATCGGGAGCCAGTAAATCTGGGCCCTAGTTCTTACTCTGCCCCTGTAGCAGGACAACTTTTATGGGCTTCAGTTTTTCCCTCTAAAAATATCAGATTAAAAAGAGATTAAAGGAGATTAAATGAGAAAACACATGTGGAAACTTTTACATTCAATATAAAGTAGTAAAATTTGAAGTTTCTGCAAAGGTTTTTTCAAAACACTGCTGACCATTCATATACTAATTTAAATGTTTTTGTTTGTTTGTTGTTGTTTCTTTTGTTTTTGATTAGCACTCACTATATATTTATTCAGCAAGCAATTATCAACCCCATCACAGTATGGAGATGTTATCTTCCTAAATGGGCTTGTCTGTGTTTTCCTCTCTCTAGTGTTTTCTGTGGCCCCCAATCCTATCAGAGAACAGTAAGCAGCTCTCTTTTCACTGCCATCAGGGTTAAGAGGTTAGAGCAGAAATGCATGCTTCAGCTTTTGGATTTCAAAATGGACCTTGAGTTTCATAGCAAAGATAAGATAGAAAAAGTGTTTGAGAGTTTCATAAAACAAGGTCTTGAAAGATGTAGGGCATAGAATTTGTGCTATAAATGACATAGTTAGGAGAATAAATGATCAGATGAGAATAGGGAATTGTACTCCAAAGGAGTCATCCAGGCAAAATGGGGCAGGCAGGAAGAAGACATCAGGGGAGGCAGGGAATGAAAGAGCTCCTAGGTAGGTCAGGGGATTGGAGAGGCAAGCAGTGATTCTCTCTCAGGGGAGCCTGATTTGGCAGGAAGGCTTTCTCTTGCTGGTGGGATAGAGTATCAGTAAGGTAAAAGTAGCAGAAAGTCCAATCTTCATTGAGAAGGTCTAAAACAGCCCTACCAAGTTTCCTCTGTTCCCAGTGTAAAGCATTCAAAAATTAGCATTCTCTCCTTCCTGGAGAGAGACAAAGGTATGACCGAGAAAGAGTCAGTACTGTAGCAGAAGAGGCTAGTTTGATTGGTATGGACACACTAACAGAGATCGGAAGACATGTGATATCCCAGCCAATGCCCAAGCTGGGAGAAGACAACAAACAGGGACCTGGTGGAAGAGGAAACATCTTGGCAGACACCACCATGGGTAGATGATGACAACCAGTGATCTGATCCCTTGAAGGTGTCATGCTATGTTAGCCCCTGGAACTTAGACCTGTCACTAGGTACACACATGCACAGGACAGGAACACTCTGAGTTAATCTAGAGAGTCCTGACTGTGTTTACTCTGAATGGACTGTTTTTACTACCAACAGAATGGCTCAAGAAATAAAATTAATGTAGTTTATTTTTTTAAAGTTGTGTAGTTTTTGTTCCTCTGGGTTTTGCAGATTGAGATTTTGCAACAACAGAAACATTGCTTTATCACAGATGGATGGTTGAAAGCACTTTCGCACATCATTTAGTTCAGGGTTGATACTCCCTGGCTCATACAGGGAGAGCCACACCAGTGTCAGTTCTGGTTGGTTGATGATTTTACTAAACTGATTATTAAACATTTTGAAGTCCTCCCGAAATTGAAAGCCTCCTAATGTGCCTGGCTATTGTGTGCTTCACACTATAAATATCCCTATTTATTTATTCATTCAATAAATATTTAAATTCCTTCCACATACCAGGAGCTATGTTAGCAAATTTATGGTGAAAGAAAAAAAAACACACAGTTCCTGCTATCATGGACTTTACAATCTAGTGGGAGAAATAGACAGAATTTAATAATCACAAAAACAAATATTAAATTACAACTATGATGTCTAGTACCTGGGAGAGGTACCTGGTGCTATAACCCTAGCTAGGGAAGTCGCTTAAGGAGGTTAAGACTGGGCTAAGACTGAAGAAAGACAAGGTGTTACCCAGGTAAGATAGAGGGAGCAGGGCATTGCAGGTGGAAAAAAAAACACATTCAAAGGTCCTAGGGTCTGTATTCGAAGGACTGGAAGGGGCCAGAGTTGCTGTCCTGCTGAGAATAATGGGGAGTATGGCACAAGATGAGGCTAAAGCTTGTAGGCCATGGTAAGTGTTGGAATCATATCCTCTGAGCAAAAAAAGATTCTAAGCAGGACGGTAGGTTATAAGGGCACCACGCTACCCCTGGAATTGATTTTTTGTATATGCTCACAAATCGTTTTGGGAGGGTTTATGGCTTTGAAATAGAATAGACTTAAAGGAAATTTCCTCTGAATTCTGTCTCTGATTACTTTCATTACCCCCCCCCCCCACTTTGGAATGCCAACCTTTTTTCCTTTCGCTTCACTTGGAAAGTTGTGGGTTCATAATGAGTCATCTATACAATGTGGATGGAGCTAGTGAATACATTGAGTTCTTTCCTTTGGTAGGAATTTCCAGGTGTCTGCTACATGCAAGTAAGGCTAGTTTGGGTACATACAGGGTCAGTGGACATCTCTTGCTTTTACCTGCTCATCACCCAGTTTCTTCTTCTGATAACAACTGTTTGGCTGTCCTTTATGGAACCACATTTTAGCATTCTCATTCCATGTAGGAATGGGTGGGGTCCATTCTGCTGCCTCCTGCCCACAACCCCAGGGCAGAGTGTGATCACTCAGCCTAATGAACATATTCTATGCCATCATGACTGGTTCAGGGGTAGCACCAGAGTCAACCTGGTCGACTGAGCCTCATTCCTAGCTATCTTCTGAAACAGCAGGGAGGAGGAGAAGCCCCTTTCCCTGGGATTGACCTGCTGAGGAATGTGGTCCTGAGGCTTCCCCAGGCCGAGGTGCAGAGAGGGCCTGGGTGAGAGTGAAGCCAAGGCATGGGGAACTTGTGCTGAGAGAAAGCATGAGAGAGAGAGAGAGAGAGAGAGAGAGAGAGAGAACACACAAAAGACCAAGGCTCAATAGCATTGCTTGGAGGCTCAACTTTTTCCCCAGGAGCCAGCTACTTAGCAGTGCTCCAGTGAATGTGAGCTGGCCCAGAACTTGTGTGACCACCTGACTCAGGCCTTGCTCACACAGCGTCATCCTTTACCATCACCACTGCATCTTCTCCATACAGCAGTTGAGTCTTTCTTGACACTCTCTCCAGAATCTACCTTGCTTTGATGCCAAATCCAAAGTAGAGCCTATCTCATATCTGCCAACACTAAGGAAGCAAATCCTCTCTGCTTTGTTTTTTGCCTTGGTTTGACCCTTACTCCTTTGTGCCCTCAACTTGCATTCTCTCTTTTTCCAGACACCAAGTTATAGGGCATGTCAGGAGCCCTCAGCCCTGGTCTCCCTCTCAAGTTCTTAAGCCATGATCTTTATTACTTGTGGTTCTTTCCCTTTCTCGTGTACGGTTTCTGGCCAACTCCCACAGGCTGATGTTTTCCCCTTTTTGTCCTCTTCTCCATCTGCTTCTCCTCTTCACTGATGAATTATCTTAAATTCCTCCACATTCTGAATTCCATCTTTATACATATTTTAGGCCGAGTCTCTCTTGCTGTCATTAATAAATCTCTCAAGTATTGTCATTGTCTTCAAAACCATGGCTCCCCAAATGTGTATGCCCTCACCTCTGGCTGACAACAGAACAAACTGTCTGTGCCACTGGAAAGGAAGATAGGCATTCTGGGAGCTGGGAGAGAAGACAGGCACAATGTATTTTATGCTCTCACATGGCAGGCAACAAAATTGGAGATCAGAGACATTGTTATCTGTTCAAAATACACAACAGTTACTTAATGATTGATTAATTGTCCAGAAAGAGATGAGAAAGTGTTAGCCAGTTGCTCATGTTGTTTGGCATTCTTGAAAGATTGAAACCCATGGTCCTATTTGTGAAACAATAACCAAAAAGAGAAGGGCTTGCCTCCATCAATTAACTATGCTGTTCCAAGTTAGCTTAAGGAAACGCAATGACTCATTTAAATTTGGAAAAGAGGAGCCTTAGACTGGTGGAAAACTTTCATACTTGAAACTGAGTAGAGAGAGTAATATGGAGGAACAGAAGCCTGTCTTTATTGCTGAATGCATCTTAGAGATGCATGTCTGCTATGAATGCACTTACAACTTCCTTGATCTCACTGAAACCCCATTCAATGACCACTTGATGTCCCCAAGAAGACCAATGCCCATAAGAGAACAAAACTTTAAATGTGCCCTACAGCGGGCAGAGACACAACTACTGGGATGACTGAGACAGCAGGTCCCACTGCCACGTCACAAAGCCAGAATTTGGGTCCAGCTTTCCAAAGCACCCCTGTTCCCCGAGATCCTCACCCACCCCCACACATAGTCTCAAACGCCTTGTTCTGAATCCAGATAAGAGATCTAGACAGAAAAAAGAGATTCAGTTGTGATGAGGAAAAAGTACAGAATATGAGAAGAGAGAGGATGGAGGGACACAAATAGAAATAGGAAGAGAAAGAAAACAGAGGGATGCCATTTAGACTCTACATAGATACTGCTGCCAATAATTTTAATTCAGCTTTTACCTTTTACTACAGGGAGGCCATTCCCTTCTTTGTGAAAAAGGATGACAATAAAAACTAATAATGAAAATTATTGTCTTGATGAATAACTGCTCTGCACTGTGTGAGTATATGCATATGTAGAGAATTTAAAGAATGTAGATAATATATGGACTATAAATTTCAATGGTTATGAGGTAAAGGTTCTTTTTTTAAATTTTATTTTAATTGTTGTTCAAGTACAATTTTTTATCTTTTACTCCCATCCCAGCCCACTCACCCAGCCCTCCCCACCTCCCTCCCATTTCCATCCCTGCCTAGTTTTTGTCCATGTGTCCTTTATACTTGTTCATGTAAACCCTTCACCTTTTCCCCTGAAATTCCTCTGAAATTCCCTCCCCTCACCCCTCTGGACACTGTCAGCCTGTTCTCTATTTCAGTGTCTTTGGTTATATTTTGCTTGATTCTTTGTTTTGTTCTTTAGGTTCCTGTTAGAGGTGAGATCATATGGTATTTGTCTTTCACCGCTTGGCTTATTTTGCTTAGCATAATGTTTTCCAGTTCCATCCATGCTGTTGCAAAGGGTAGGAGTTCCTTCTTTCTTCCTGCTGCATCTAATTCCATTGTGTAAATGTACCACAGTTTTTTGATCCATTCATTTACTGATGGGCACCTAGGTTGCTTCCAACACTTGGCTAATGTAAATTGTGCTGCTATGGACATCGGGGTGCATAGGTTCTTTTGGATTTGTGTTTCAGGGTCCTTAGGATATAATCCTAGCAGTGGAATTGCTGGGTCAAAATGCAGATCCATTTTTAGTTTTCTGAGAAAATTCCATACTGTTTTATATAGTGGTTGTACCAGTTTGCAATCCCACCAACAGTGCACTAGGGCCCTCTTTTCTCCACAACCTCTCTAACAGTTATTGTTTGTTGCTTTGTTTATGATGGCCATTCTGACTGGTGTGAAGTGATATTTCATTGTGGTTTTAATTTGCATCTCTCTGATAGCTAGCGATACTGAGCATCTTTTCATGTGTCTCTGGATCCTCTGTATGTCCTCCTTGGAGAAGTGTCTGTTCAAGTCTTTTGCCCATTTTTTAATTGGGTTGCTTGTCTTAGAGTGGAGTCATGTGAGTTCTTTATATATTTTGGAGATTAAATCCTTGCCTGAGGTATCACTGGCAAATATGTTTCCCCATACAGTTGGTTCTCTCTTTTATTAATACTGTTTTCTCTAGCTGTGCAGAAGCTTTTTATTTTGATGAGATCCCATTTGTTTATTCTTTCCTTTATATCCCTTGCTCTGGGAAACATATCAATGAAAATGTTGCTGCATGAAATACCTGAGATTTTCCTGCCTATGTTCTCCTCTAGGACTTTAGTAGTGTCATGACTTATATTTAAGTCTTTTATCCACCTTGAATTTATTTTTGTGTAAGGTGTAAGTTGGTGCTCGAGTTTCATTTTTTGCATGTAGCTCTTCAGGTCTCCAACACCATTTGTTGAAGAGGCTATTGTTACTCCATTTTATGTTGCTGCCTCCTTTGTCAAATATTAATTGACTGTAGAGACTTGGGTTTATTTCTGGGCTCTCTGTTCTATTTCTTTGGTCCATGTGCTTGAAGTAAAGATTCTTAATGTCATAAGAGACAATATCAGCAAAAAAGAAATTATTCATGGGGTAAAGAGGTATTTTAATTCCTCATAGGTGTGTGTGTGTGCACAGCACATACAAAATATACATTATACTATATAGTGTATTAAAGTGATTTATTCATTCAGATAATTTGAAAGTAAATTGTGTGGTAACACACAAAATCTGAGCTGAGGATTAGGAGAAATATGGAACCATTTTTCTTTAGCTATTTTGCACAGCCTCTGGCACAGTGAAATTCCTTACTTTCTAAAAATAGTAATAGTGATGAGATTTTTTTCCTCCATGGGGGTTGCTCCTCGTTGTTAGCTTCCTGCACATTCCTGTCTTCATCCCCCAGCTAGGTTGCATGCTCCTTTTGCTTACCTTTGCACAACTTGCATTCCTTGCTGCAGGATCTTGGGTGAAGGAAAGGCTCAATAAATACTTCTCAGCTCATTGGCTGCCATCTGGGCCAAGCAATTTCCTTCAGAACCAAGAGGGTGACTTGACTCAGCAGCTTCTACCTTGAGAATAAAAGGCAAGCCAAGGTCATTGCGATGTTTGGCCTGCAGCCTTCAGGCCAGATGCGACCCAATGCAAAATCTTAAATTTACTTAAAACCTTTTTTTTTGCTCATCAGTTTTCGTTAGTGTTTGTGTATTTAATATGTGGCCCAGGCAACTCTTCTTCTTCCAGTGTGGCCCAGAGATGCCAAAAGGTTGGATACCCCTGAATGGATCTGATTGTCTGAGCAGACCAAGGTGGGGGAAATGTGCTGAGCCAGGCCTGAGACAGTTCAACCCTGCAATGGTCAGACAGCCACAGGGGCCTGCCCTCCCTCAGTCACGCAGGCCTGGTTTCCTCCTCCTTTGAAAACAGACTGGAGCCCCCACGGAGGGTTTAAGATTCTGACATGATTTTTCAATTGGGTTAGTCATCTCAGATTCCTGTATTTCTTGCTTTTCTCTCTCTGTCTCACTCTCTATGTCTCCTTCTGTCTTTATCTCGATCTTGTCTCTCTTTCAAAGACACAAAGACATTGAGCTTGAGCTTGGGCATATAAAAAGATGAAAAAATATGAGTGTTCATATACAATATCAGGCACATTCCTCTTCTATTCCAAAGAGGAATGATTCTTGTTTTTTTAAGCAGAGTCATTCCCACTTGAAATGTTTCTTCTCCCCATCCCCGGCATGTATCTCTATGGCATTCCTTAATTCTGGGACCCCAGAGATTGTAACCCATCCTTTTATCCTCTATTAAAATATGAATATAATTTATTCAGAGAGCTCATTCAAAAAATGGAAACAGCCAATCAGACTTTAATGTGAATGAGTTTATCACTTACTCTGCCATTCCTAGATTTCACTGAAAAGAAGCAGATGAAAAGCATAGGACCTGGGAAAAGGGAGGATAGAAAGAGATGTGTCATTGGGGAGAGGAGCTGGAGGGAAAATGAAGCAAAAATGTGAAACTGAAGATACCAATAAGAAAATTTTCTTTTTTGCTTTCCCAATGTCCTCCCTGCTGCTCATCTCTCTCATCTCTCCCTCTCCCTCCCTCTCTCTCTCTCTGTTAATACGTCTTTTCTTTGTGTGAACATGTAGGGTATTCCTATGTATTCCCTCAGGCATTTTGAAATCACTTTGACATTTGACATTGAAACCATGGAAAACCTACTGCGCTTTCAGTCAAAGATCTTTCATTCATTAATTCAATGAATATGATTTAACAGTGTATTTGGCATTGGGGATATAAACATGAACAAGATAGATAACTTGTTTTTATCTGTATAGTGAGAATATTTGTGCCTATTGTCTAATTAGACTATGTTTTGGGGAAAAAAGAAACATACTTGTTTGGTTTAGGTTAGTGGGAAGCAGTGTGTGTGTGTGTGTGTGTGTGTGTGTCTGCATGTGTGAGACATTGAAGGTACAAGGAAATCTTGTACCTTCTTTGTACCGCCTTTGGGAATTTTGCTATATTTATTTCCAATTATTTTGAAAATGTGATTTACCTTGAATGAATACCTTAATTGCTTATGCTGCAATTCAAGCCATTATATCCTTATTTCTTATGGTCATAAAGTTATCAATAGAGAGTAAGTTCCTAGAAAGACATTTTATACCATCAAACCACCCAAATTTAGTAACAGAAAGCAAGGAAAATAGAGTACAAATATGTGGTTTTATGTTTATTTATTAAGTATATAAAACCAAACACTTAAAAGCAACCTTGTTAATATTTCTTTGGAGGTTTTTTTCTGCAAAGGATGTACTTACTGAGAATTCTTTAAGATGAGCCTACTAAAATCCAGGCTAAAGATGGCTTCTACCATCAGCATAGTCATCTTCAACTGCTGGAAGGCCCTTGACATTGTATAAAATGTCACAGGCACCACTCTCAAGCATCTTTTTCCTGATTGAAGGTGGATGGGTGCCTTTTTTATTGCTTGAACAGTGACAGCCAAGGAATGGCTCTTTCCTTGTACAGTAGACAGCTGGAAGGTTATTCTATCATGAGTTGAGGGACGTTTGTTCCAGCACGTGCAGAAAGAATCTTCAATGCCCCACCAGGACTGGTACATTATTTGTGGGACCTGGTGCAAAATGAAAACAAGAAGCCCCTTCCTGAAAATTATGAAGAATTTCAAGAAGGTGACAGCAGAGCATTAAACCAAGTGCAGTCTCCTCTGAGTGCAGGGCTCTGGGTGGGTGTCATTTGCCATCTGGTGAAGCCGTCCCTGTGCACACCTGGGTAGAATAACAGCTTTGAGAGGTGTTGGCTCCATTCTCTTCTTCATCTTGCCATGAGCCCTCCAGAATTTCTGCCCTTTTCCTGAGCTCTGCTTCAGTTATCTTTAGTTCCCTTTCTCCCTTTTAGCATTTTGATATTTCTGGATATGGCCTATTTAATCTCTGGATGCAAATCCAAGGTCTATTCTAAGATTAGTTCTAGTCTCAGATATATATGGGTCTTTCAACATTGCCCTGTTATCTCCAGGTCCTACTATTCTTGGTGCTAAAAGTGGATTTAATTTCGTGTCTTAATTTTCCTGCAAGTGTAAAGAAGTGAGTACAAGGGAGATAAGATGCAAGAGGACAATCTGAGCCTACTCAGAGGGCCAAGAAAGAGTCAAAGAATGAAATGATGCTCCCAACCATCACCTCCACTTACCTCTTTTCTATTGTCCTTTTGATATTTGTTGTTGTTGTTGTTGTTGCATTGCTCAATTCTCTACATTTCTAACTGCAGGTCATTTCTGCTGGTCTTATTCTTCTAATCTGCTTGGAGCAGGGTCCAATTCTGCCTGGAGCCCTTGCTGAGGTGACCTTGGGCCCACCACGAGATAGGAAACCCAACAATGAAGATGCAACAATGGGGCCAGGAGCATATGTTTAACCACAGCATCATGTGTACCAGGACTGTGAACTTCCTCTAATGCAAGTTCCAAAGAAAGAGGAAGTGTTTGACAAGTCTGTCAGATCGCCTTTGTGGAAGCTGCTTTTAGACGCTTCTTGTCCAGAGCATAATGAGGTGACTCATAAAAGAGGCTTTATTCATTGACCCTTTCTTCAGAGGCCTCAATGAAATGACTCACATCTATTTACTAGATTTTATTGGCAATGTTTGATGAAATCCTTTCCTCTGGGAACAGGAAGTACTGGGTGTTACTTAGATGAATGGCCACTGGGGGTATGATGGCACACGTGCCATTGATGGGCTGACTTTATCAGGATGCTCAACAAGGGCTGGCACAGTGATGTTTGTGGAGGCAGGCACATCAGTTTTTAAAACATATTGGTTATCAGTAATGTTTAATAATTCAGATTCACAAAGTGTAAGACTGGACAAAATGTTTTCTGCAAGACTGACTGTGAGTAAGAGGTGTTATGGGGAGCCTTAACACAACTCAGTCTTGGGAACTGTACTCATTGAGTTTTCCTAAGGAGGTTACTAAGGTACCTGCAGTCAATGGGACATAAGAGAGGTAGTTAACTGTGGACACTGCCAGGATCGCTGCCCAAAGCAGAAGTGACTGTGAATTTGCTGGTGTCACTTCAGACTCAGGGGTAAACAGGGCAGGCAACAACCAGGCCAATGAGACTATACTAAAGGCCAGTAGACATCACAGAGTGTATGCCCTAGTACCTGCAGAAGTTCAGGAGACCTCTCTTTCCCTGCTGCCATAGGACAAATAAGCCAACATATTCCTCCCCCAAGCATCAGGTGCTATCTTGGAGAAAGGAGGATGACTAGCTAAAAGCCTGAGAAATCATACAAGAAAAACAAAACATCACCTGAAGAAAGAATTTAAATTATCAGGTGGGCTAATGTTTAACTCAGATCAGTCATTTAATTAAAATTTCCCCAATAGCCATCCAATGGGAGCGTGATAAATAATAAGGTTATTTATAAACCAAAGTCATTACATTTTTTTTTTACACATTACATTGTGCCTGCATAACATGAGTTAGCAACTGTGCTACACAGTTGATTATTTAACACTTGTTATATGCCAGACACTATCCTTGGTGTGGATGGACAAACAAGTTCAATTGGTCTTTAGCACCTTTGGTAGGCTCCTTGATGGGGGACACCTCAGTGATATAGGGCCCCAGAAGAGAGGCATTTCATTCAGGATTAGGACTCAGAGAAGGCTGTGGGGGTGTTGAGACTTGAGTTAAATTTGAAAAAAACAAGCAGGTCTTAACTAGAATTTAGGTCTAGGAGGGAAAACTTGTTACCACTTTCTAAAATCCCTCACTCCGTTATCCTGCAGGTGCTGCAGGGCCTCAGTTCCATGAGGCCACAGGCTGGTCCATTGTCCTACGCCAGCAAGAAGGAGAGCAG
This sequence comes from Phyllostomus discolor, assembly GCF_004126475.2. Taxonomy (NCBI): domain Eukaryota; kingdom Metazoa; phylum Chordata; class Mammalia; order Chiroptera; family Phyllostomidae; genus Phyllostomus; species Phyllostomus discolor. The sequence continues at coordinate 112,418,737 of NC_040904.2, forward strand.
GGGAGCCAGAGCTCTTCTCCCAACCGTGCTGCCTGCAGGATGGGGCAACCCGACCTCCGTCGAGTGTTCCCTGTCCACGGCGCGGCACAGTGTGGTTTTGGTGTGGATGTGTGTGTATGATTATCATCTGTGGTCCCCAGGCCAGCCAGTGTGTCAGCACTTACCATGTCATAAAACTAATCCCCCTTTTTATGTATGATTACTCAGCAAAGGTATTTTGTTTATTCTGGTAGGTTTTTATGTGGTCTCAAGCCAGCATCTTTTTTTTTTATAGTTTCAGTTTCAGGGAGCAAGAAAATTGGAGAAGGGTTAAGAGGCCACTTACTAAAGAGCAGAGATAAGCAGCAGGATATGCAGAAAGGGAGGCCCCTGGAGCTGGGAAGCTGAAGGAAAGCAGGGAAGGAGCTAGCTCTGTGAGGAGGGACCAGCTGGGGCTGACAAACAGCCTTCAAACAGAGAGACTGCTTTGAAAATGAAAAGACAGTGTTAGACCTGAGAGCAGAGCAGGTAACATATACCCAAGAGAATTTGAAGTCCTGTCTCTTTCCTGAGTTGAAATGCACTGGGTTTCCCCCAGCAGCCCACAGGGATGGGCCCATGAGGAGGATGGGAGACGGCAGGCAGGGCCACACTTAGAGCTTGAAATGAAGAGGCTGATCCAGCCCTTTGAAGTTCCACATAGCAGATTTCATGTCCAAGTGACCCTGTGTAGTGGTTTTATTTCTCTAAGAATAAATATCCTTGTCTTTATGATGAGAATAAACAAACACCTCATCCCACCTTTAGGACAGGGGCATGAAGTGGCACAGAAGGGTGTGTGGTGGAGTAAGGACTTGTGAGTATCAGCTCCTTGGTCTTTCCTCTTCTCCACAGTGTTGAGTAACATGGATTCAAGTCTGTTCTCTATTTCTAGGTCTCCCACAATTGTACTGAGTGCAGCTCTAACTGCCAAGTATCTGGAACACACAGCTTCTCCTTGCATTGCAGCTGTCATGACAGCTACCTGACAGCCTCTGAATCTAAACATTCAGAAATGTTTACATGTGTTCTTTTCCCCCTTATGTCCTGAGATGTCCTGATTCTTGCTTAACCATGTGCTTTCCCTCAATGGTCCAGATATTCTTTTAATATTTGTTTGCAAACTTCCATCCCTAGGCTTGAATTTTCTCCAAAGTTCTAGTGGCTCAGATCCACACAGCCTGCAAGCTGTCCCCTTGAATGGCTCCTCATTGAACACGTTTGCTTATTCACTCAGCAAACATTTGTGGAACACCCAACATGCCAAATCATGTGCCCAGATCCTGGGCTTTTAGCTAAATTAGAAACAGTTCAATCCTCAAGGAGCTCCCCATCCAGGGGGAGAGACAGATTATGCAGTGATGTGGTATGGAATGTGTTAAATTCTAGCTGCAGGGAAACAAGCAGGCCAATCTCTGCCTGAGAACAAGGAGAAAAACCATCCAGGGAAGGAGGGAAAATGCTGAGGGCCCAGCCTCATCCGAGACTCTGCCTGCCTGGGCTGTGAGTCCACCAGGGACAGACAGACGTGAAGCCATTGCAGCCTGGCACAGCCTGGGAGGCCACCTGAAGGAGGCGATGTTCACTGGGGCAGAGCTGGCAAGAGCTGTGGTCTCCTCCAAGATCCAGCCCTCATGAAACTGTGAAACTCTCTGAGGAATTCAGAGCACCTCCTGGCACCTCACACACTCACCTGGGAACAGAAGGCTAATTTGAGGAAGGTTTCATAAACTGACACGGCCCAGGAGTTGTCAGCATGCCTGCACAAGGGCACAGAGGGACCCAGCACTTCTGGTTGAGCAAACAGGGTCTCAGGATTCAGCAGTGGGGGAGCTGTCCTGTCCTGCCACTGGGCCAAGTGGAGGGACTCTGGGGCCCAGACACACGGAAGAAACTAAATTACTGAGAAGAATTAGTGAAAGAATGAAGAGACTAGACATGTAAATAAACAGATATAATACCGTGGCAGTGCTCTAAAAACAATGCCTTTGTCTGAGTCTTCTCAGGAATCACCATAGTCACTGGGTAACACAGGTTAGTGAAGGAGACATGGTTCAGGGTCAGACATACGGGGAAGTCCCAGCTCTGAGTTGCAACAATGGGTAATTTAGGCCTCAATGTCTTCATCTGTAAATGGTGGGGACACGGGGTAGGGGGAGGAGGTGGGGAGGAGGATTTACTTAGAATTCATGTGTGAAAAGTGAAGCACCTGGTAATTATTAAATGTTCGATACATGGTCCTCGTTATGATTATTATTACTGAGTACTGAGCCTCCTCTTCTCACTCTGCATCATGTCACCAGACAAGTCCTTCCTCCCCCTGTCCTTCCCTGTCAGACCTTTCTCAGTGGCCTCCGAACTGGAGTCTGGCCATAGAAATTGTGGGCCTCCTCATCTCTCCAGTCCCTCTCTGCACAGATACCAGTGCCCCCTTGTCTGCAGAGCTGGCCCTCCTCACTGCACCTGATGAGACCCGTCCACCCCACCCCCTGGGGCCCCTACCCTTTGTCCTATACACACTTCTTGTGACATTTGCCACATTCTACCTGCCATGGTGGTGTCTGAACACCTGTCCTAGACTCGCATTGAGCCAGGAGCCCTAAGTGCAGATTCCAGGCCATTTTCACTGGTTCACGTTCAGCACCTGGCAGATCACTCTGTGTGTGTAAGAGTTCATTATGGATTGAATGTAACTACAACAAACAATCAAACACCTACTGACAATGTTAACAATGAATGAAAGTTCATTTCCCTACACAGTTCCTTCTGTTAACTTACTGAGAGGTGGGTGAAAAGGTTATTTAAGCCAGCTTCTCATGGGCCATACCCTCAAACCCCATGTGTCACTCAAAGCAGGCCACCAAAGCCACTTATGGTGGACTTCAGTGTTCTGGAATTTATAATATAAAATGGAAGCTGATGCCACATCCCAAGGCCATTAAAAGTCAAATCCCAATGCTACAAACTCTAAAAGACCATAAAATAGACCATAAAAAATTACTCCCAACAAGAGAGTCTGCTGGGCTTGTTGGGGTTTTCCAAGTTATAATCACACTCTGTTATAATCTGATTTTGCTTGTGGCATTAGTAGCAAACTTTATAAATATTAAGGATGTTGTTGGCAGGGAAGATGGACAGGGTCTTTGGAAATTCTGTAAGATGAAAAATATAATAGAGATTAAGAAAAAATGTACAGAGGAAATGAGGAGAAGAAAGGCCCCAAACGGGGACTTGGATGAGGTCTTTGTGGAATGGTGCTTTATTCTGCACATGAGGTCCTTCTTCCTCAATGTCTTTCTTTACCCAGGCTGTGACAGGTCCCAAAGACGACAGGGTAATCTGAGAAATCTGGGAAGCATGCAGACACTCTGGGATGCATGGGTGGCCTGTCCTCTTATGAGGTTATTCCTATCCTAACGAACTTGAAACAGGTAGGACCTGGTTATCTAAAGGAGTAATATCAGAAAAGGGGTTTCCTTTCCTGCCAGTTTCTAAGAATCTCAACCTGTACTAAATGAGATTCCTCCAAATCTCAAGTAATGATTGGAACATAGTGGTTTCTCAACAAAATACTTTTGAGCTGATGAAAATCATGTATGATTGCTTATAGCTTCAGTTCCAATTATTGCCACATTAAATTGTGTTTTATAAAATTAAGAGTAAGTTTTGTTTTGCTTTCGATACTGTTATGCACTGCGACATGAGGGTTGGCTCTATGGGTCTCAGTAGCTTCACGATGGAGGACTTCCAGCAGGTCACTGTGTGTCTCTTCTGGATGCCCTGCTAGATGACTGCTAAAATGAAATGTGAGCGCACAGAACATTGCTCATTTTACCTGGTGAGAAAATGCAGACAACTGTACTTGAACAACAAAAAGTAAAAGTAAATTTAAAAAAAGGCCACTATGCCACAGGGCACAAGTGACTGACAATAAAATAGCAAATGCCAGTGAGCTATTAGGATTGGGGTTTTGCTGAGGCACAGACAGAAACATATTTACACCTAATAACCAGTGGCTGATGGACTGCATTCTGTAGGAAATGCAAGGAAAAAGAGGAAATGGAGTGGGAATAGTGAATAGTATCTGCTTCTTAAACAGTGGATGATTAAAGTGACAAGGTCTAGCTTTCTGAAGCTCTGTTAAAGCTTTGTGGATACACACACACGTGAACCCTACAACAAGCCTCAAGGAGCTGGATGCACAAGGTATATTAACCAAGTAGTGAGGCGGGGGGATTGATGTAGGAATATTGGGCACATATTAAACTTCAGCCTCTGTCTAAATACGCACTCTTATTAAAAGGTCTGTAGCAAGTGTTTATGTTACTCCATGTCAAAGAACCTCCTTGACTATTCTTGTTACCCTGTTTACGATGGGAACCAAATTTAGCATGGGGGCTGTCCCTGAGGTGTCTTCATATAGTTGGAAATGTCGCAGTTCCCTCACTGCACTGGGTTCCACGTGGCTGATGTCACCAGGTTTTCTGACCATAGGAAAGCCTTTGTCGAGCACCTGGGGACTCCCGGTGATGTCATGGGGAACAAGAGCCAATTATAGTTTGGCCTGGGAGAATAGTCACTGCTGGGCCCGTAGCTGTTTATTTTTGTACATTCCTCCTGTCCACCACCTCATAACTCATCTTTCTCCTCCTTCTCTGACACTTTTGACACAAAGCAGAACCAGCAGAAAAGAATAGAAGGTTACAAATGAAACAGGCTCAGGAGAGGTGGGAAGTACTGGTACAGCGGGAAGGTCAGAGCCACAGCAGCTTTATTTCATCCAGAGGTGGGATGGTGAGAGCGGCTGAATAACAGTCCCCAAAACAGGCAGAGGGAGTGTTGTCCACATGCAAGTGACTGAGAGAGGCAGGTTTACCTTCCAAGAGGAGTTATATTAGAGGAGGAAAGGCTAACCAAGCTTCCCGAAGTCTCAGACAAAAGGTGGGCAAAGGGTCTGGCCATTATGCTGCACTCACCGAGAGGCAGCCTCACCTGTGAGAGGACACTGCTTGTGTGTTTATCTGAAAACCACTTCATCAAAAATGATCCTTTGAAGATGAAAGGTAATATGACATATTCTCCTTCCTCCTTACACACACGCACACTCTCTCATACACATACATTCTCTTATACACACACACACACACACACACACACACACACACTGAATATTCCTCACCGGGAACGCCTCTTCACAGGTCTGGCCACTATGGCACACTGGCCTTCTGAGAGGACAGAGAAAGGCTGCTTTATGGAAAAAGTTAAATCAAATAGTTTAACATTAAAAAATTTTAATGCTTGTTATTTCACCATTGTAGCTTCATTCCTTTGGATCTTTAAAGTTTCCGCCTGAAATTTAAACACCCTTAGGTCAGAAGTAGAGGGTACTCCATAGCCCATCAGTAAGTAAATAGTAATTGGTTGTTCTCGAGGTTGTCCTGGGAATCTTCAGTTCTGAATTATTTTGACATCTAGACATTCTGGCCAGGACTTGTGTTATCCAGGGCCCCAAACCTGCTGTGCTGGGGCTTAGATTTCACTGAGGTGAACCTTCCCTTCTGGGTTGGTTAGGTGCCAGGATATGAGGTCCAAAAACAAAACTAAAAGGCAAACAACATATTGGGAAAATATGTGCAATTAACCCTCGTGACAAAGGTTAATTGCCTTGTGACAGGGTTAATTGCCTTAATATAAAGAGATTGCAAATCAATAAAGGCTGAATACTACAGTAGAAAATCAGCAGCAATGACAACAAACAAAAAGATGCAAAAAAAAATAGATAATTCATAAGGGAAGAAATACAACATAATTCAAAAGCAAAGAAAAACAATTTAAACTCACAAGTAATTAAAGAAATGCAAAATAAAGCAATGATGAGATACTATTTCACTTACTAAATCAGCAAACATTTTGTTTTATTAATGATAAAATTCAATACTGACAGAAGTTATGGAAGATGGACCTCGTGTATACTGTTGTGAGGAGTGTAAAGTGGCACAGCCTTTCTGGAGGGAAATTTGGGATATTTATCACTGGCCCTTTAACATGGCACTCCTCAGTATGTACATCACAGGGAACTGGTTAAATACACTATGGCACATCCACATGTCACTATTAGAAATTATGTTGTAGAAAAAACATTCTGTGTTACTGATTAAAAAGTAGATTACAAAATAACATGTTTAATACAAATATAAGTTTTGATTAAAAAACATATAAAAGCCCGAAGGGCCAGATTCATGTGATGTAAAATTACTAAGTTTGAAGTTTATTTTGTGTCCATAAATGTGGCTACTTAAAAAAAATCTAACACAAAGAATTCTCTGCCCTGGCTGGTGTGGCTCAGTGGATTGAGTGCCAGCCTGCAAACCAAAGGGTCAATGGTTCAATTCCCAGTCAGGGCACATGCCTGGGTTGCGGCGGACCAGGTCCTCAGTTCGGGGCATGTAAAAGGCAACTAAGTGATGTTTCCCTACTTTTCTTTCTCCATCCCTTACCCTCTCTCTAAAAATAGATAAATAAAATCTTTTTTTAAAAAGAATTGTCCTAGCAGTAATTTAGTTTGTTCTGTGCATATGTATTGGGTTGGCCAAAACATCCATGATTTTTTTCTATAAAATAAAGGACATATTTTTCATTTTCACCAATAACTTTATTGATTTGGATATTTGAGTGTGTCAGCTATCTCCTGCATGGTATAACATTGATTGTTCTCAATTGATGTCTCATTTGATCTCGATCAACTTCATCTGGTCTATCTACTGTGGATCATTGTCCAGTGAGAAATCTCTAGCACAAAACATCTCAAACCACTTTTGTCATGTTCAGTCAGTCACAGCACCTTCTCCACACATTGCACACATCTTTCCCTTTTTCTTTTCAGTTGTGTTTTTACCTTTCTTGGAAAAATAAAGCACAATATGCCAAAAACACCACATATTTTCTTCTATCTTCAATATTAAAATGGCTACACAAAAACTCACCAATTTTGATAAGTTTTTTAAAAACTGCACGCTGACATAGCAGCTGACACAATATAATCTAACAAAATTATTTCAAATGAAGTTAAAGGCAATGCTACTAGAGCCACCTTATAGAAAATATAAACAAACTTTTTAGCTGATGCAATATTAAACTCCTCTTCTGAACCAGGCACTATTCTAGGCAAGAATACATAAGTGACCAAGACAAATTGTATTCTTTATATCCCTTTTGATAAGGAACCTAGACAGAAATGAGTAAAACATACATAAGTAAGAGAGTGATCATCTCATTAAGAGCAGAAAATAGGTTACAGTGATAGAGACTGTCAACAAGTCAGGGGACAAGATGTGATGACTGATGTGGTGAAATTATATTTGAGTTGAGACTAGAATGGGTGGGAGGGCTGAGCCTTCATTCCATGTGGGAGGGAGAGTAAATGCCAAGGCCCTGAGGTGGGAACAATACTGGAATGCATTAAGAAACAGAAATAAGTTCAATGTGGCGATAATCTGTCTATGAAAGTAAGCCAAAGGGAGATAAGAAACAAGGTCAGAGAACGAGGCTGGGCCAAATTACAGAGACTCTTGGGCCAGATAAGAAGGTTGAATTTTATTCTAGGGTGATGGGCAGCCATTGGAGGACTTTATTGATAATTTGATAAAATGGATTTTTAAGGATAAAAAATAAAATCTAAATTTTTAGCAATATCCCGCTAATAATTTAACCTCATGTTTGTGATTCTATTTAATAAAACAGTTCTTTGGAGTAGGTGTTATTTATTTTCATCATAGATCTGCTATAGAGGCTCAGTGAAACTGAGTGACTTGGCCGCTGTCATCCAGCTGGTGGGCGGCGTGGCTGAAACAAGAACCTGGGGTTCCAGGTAAATTACTAGGAATGAAAATAAAAAAATAGTCTACAATGCTCAGTGTTAGTGGATATAGTGTCTAAAACTGATACATTACCTTTACCATGTGAGTCCACTGGATGAGGATATGAACTCTCCCGTCACCACTTCCCCCTAACACAGGCTTTTAAGGAAGTAACTAAGGATCCAGGTCTGTGTTGCCCCATGGGATTGCACCAGGACTGGAGAATCTGAGACCTTGGTTGCAATTCTTGGCACCTTTACTTCAGATGTCCTTCTGAAAGATTGGCCTAATTGTGCTGCAGATGCAGCTTCTCTTTTGAAGGGCCACCCAGCCCGCCTCCCTGGGCACACTGCTGGAGGAGGACTGCACACTTATTCCCAAACGGAGTGACAGCCTGGAGCTCAGTCATCGGGCCCCAGCAACATCCTCCTTCACATCACCACAGGCGGAGACACTTGTTTTGGATTTCATCCGCTCTTTCACCATTTAGTCTTTGCTTCATTGAGCTCAGCCCTCTCAGATGAGTCTTTTCCAGCTGCTGCTGAAGCCGCCCTGCATCTCTCTGCCCCTTAACAGTGTCAACAAGTTGGTGCTTGTCTCTGTGTGGGGCACTGGAATCTTATTCCTCTCCCAGTCCACCCTCAGCTTTCCGTGGCTCGTCCCTTGGACAGCTGAAAGCTGGGGTAGCAGCTCGTTCACTTAGCCTGTTCAACTCAGACCCGTGGTCTCCGTTTTATCTTTGGGTTCCCCAAATGCAGCTCTTGGTTGGCTGGACTTTCCCTTGCCAGCCTGCACTTACATTTCCTTCAAACAGTTGGATATTCTTCTGCACAGTCCTTCATACACATAGTTCTCAGGGATCTGACTCCAGCCTTCTTAAATAAGCTGGTAAGTGATTAGAGGTCCCTAGAGGAGTCAAATTCATCGGGATAATAGGTAGAATGGTGATTCCAGGGGCTGGCTGTAGGCAGAAGGAGAGTTGTTATTTAATGGAGATAGAGTTTCAGTTTTGCAAGATAAAAATTCTGGAAATCTGTGGCACAATAATGTGACTATACTTAGCAGTGCTGAACTGTATGTTTAAAAATATCTAAGATAGTAACTTTTATACTATGTGCTTTTTTTTTACTACAATTAAAAAAATAAGCAGATAAGTGGTGAGCCTGGTCTTCCCACAGTCTGCCACCCCCTTCTCCACCAGACTACCCACTCAAAGACTGAGCTCTGCTTCAGGTGTGGAAGCCAGGCCTTTGGTGATGAGACTCTTTGGCCTCTCCTTTGGTGGCATGGGCAAACGGAGACCCCACTGCTTTGCAGTCTCCATGAAGATGCAGTCCATCTCCTCAACTCACTCCATGGGTGCCCCCATCCCTACCAACCCTCAGCAACGCTTCTTGTCAAAGTCCCAAGACTACCACTTTGCCAAATCTAAGTTTCACTTTTTTTGGTCTTTCTTTCAACCTCTGTCTTTGACATAATTGGCCTTTTACTTAAAATACACTTTTACTTGACTTGGGGTGGTGAACACTCAATACAGCGTACAGATACTACGTTGTAGAACTGTGTACCTGAAACCTGTATAATTTTTTAACCTGTAACCAGTGTCACACCAACAAATTCAATAAAAAGTATACTCCTCATTTGGTTTCAAGGCCACCTTAATATCCTGGCTTCCTCCTAATTCACCAAACAGTTAGATCCTTTTGCTTGGCTCCGCCTCTTCTCAATGGTTAAATGTCAGTACACCCTGGGGCTCTGTCCTTGGCTTTCTCTTTTCTCAGCATTTTCTCCCTACATCATCTTATCTATCCCTTAGATTTACACACAAGTCTATTGGGATAACTCTCCAATTTGTACCTTTAGCCTGAACCTTCCCCTAAGCTCTAATTTTATGCTTCCAACTGCCTCCTCAACTTCTCCACTTGGATGTCTATTACACGTTTTCAGTTCATCAGAGGTATGTAAACATGAATTCATTTCATGGTTTCCCATGGCTGCCCAATTATGCTGTCTGGATAGTCAAGAATCTTGGGATAGTTCAGTCCAACTGCACAATGTTCAGATAATTAAAACAGTCTCATTCTAGATTTCAAAATCTCAGTACTGTTTGTATTTAAATATTATTTCAATGGCCAATTCTCTGTCTGAAGCAGGAAATGTGTAAGATAGGCCTAAAACATCTTAAAATTCCAGAAGCAAGGAATCAAAGAACCTGAGAGCCATGCCAAAAGGATTCAGGAGCCAATGGAAAGAGTCTCTATCTAATCATAGAAACATTTAAAGAGCAATAAAAAATAATAACTTCAGTGGATTAAACATTAAAATCATCAAATATGTAAGTTCAATGAGACAAAATATTCTCAATTAACTTTTTGAAGATGCTAGGGAAACAACACATCGTTTTAACAGCTTGTAAATAAATAATAAATTTTCCATATTTAAAATGAGCCTCAGAGTAACTAGTAGTTGATGAAGAGAAATTTCTCTTCATAAAAGTATTCTAGCTAATAAATGAAGGACTAAACCGAAATATTGGAACCTGTGATAAAATAATTATTCTTGGCAATGGTCACCAATGGTAAAAGGTGAAAGATTTCTGCATTGTGAAGAGAAACCAGAGTATGATCACCAATGGTGACTAAAAGAGAGACACTTACAGAAGAAAATGGGAGAAAAGTTTCATGACATTGGATTTGGCAGGGAGTTCTTGGGTAAGACAAAATATACAGGTAGCAAAGGTAAAAATACACAAATTAGATTACATCAAAGTAAAAGACTTCTGTGTATCAAAGGACAATGAACTCAGTGAAAAGACAACCTATGGAATGGGAGAAAATATTTGCAAATAATATATCTGATAAGGTTTGAAATCATATATCTGATAAGACATTGAAAGGTAATACACAAATGGTCTATAAGCACATGAAAATATGCTCAACATTACTCATCATCAGAGAAATGCAAATCAAAACCACAGTAAGTTATCACCAAACATCCATTGTGATGGCTGTTATAAACATGCCCTGGCTGGTGTGACTCAATGAATTGAATGCTGGCCTGTGAACTGAAAGGTCACCAGTTTGATTGTCTGTCAGGGCACATACCTGAGTGGCTGGTCAGGTCTCCAGCTGGGCATGTGTGAGAGGCAACTGATTGATGTTTCTCTCACACATCAATGTTTCTCTCCTTCTATTTCTCCCTCCTTTCCCTTCTCTCTAAGAATAAATAAATGAAATCTAAGAAAACCCCACCAGAAAGTAACAAATATTGGCAAGGATATGGAGAAATTGGAATCCTGTATACTGTTAGTGACAATGAAAAATGGTGCAGACACTACGAAAGATGGTATGACAGTTCTTTAAAAAATTAAAAATATAAGTCTCATATGATCCAACAATTCCACTTCTGGATATGTAGCTAAAATAATTGAAAGTAGGGTCTCAAAATGATATTTGTATACCCCTGTTTTTGTGGTAGCATTATTTAATGCTGGAAGTGACCATTGGCAGGTGAACCAATAAAGTGGTACACACATGCAATAGAACATTATTTAGCCTAGAAAAGGAAGCAAATTTTGGCACACATTACAACATGGATGAACCTTGAAGGCATTATGCTACATGAAATAAGACAGTTACAAAAAAAAACAAATATGTATAATCCCACTTACATGAGGGACCTAGAGGAGTCAGATTCATAGAGACAGAAGTAGAGTGGTGGTTGAAGAGCACTGAGGGGAGGGGCAATGAGGGCTGTTGTTCAGTCGTCATAGAATTTCAAGGTGAAAACATTTGGGAGATTGTCTACACAATGCTGTGAATGTATTTAACATTGCTAAGCTGTACACTTAAAAATAGTTAAAATGGTAAAATTTCATATATATATATATATATATATATATATATATATACATACATATTATCTCCACATATATATGTCTGTGTGTATCTCCACAATTAAAGACAGAAAGAGAGAGAGAGAGAATTCCTTCTGAGGAGGAATGTACCATCACAAATAAAATAGTTGTGCCAAAAATTAAACCAATTTAACTGTGATCAAGCCTCTGGATCTTACTACTAATTTAGAGAAAATGCAGGGATGGAGGAACATGCTAAACAATGTCACATGGAAGCAATCAGCAAAACCCAGACTGTGGGAAACTCTACAGGAAAACCAACCCAGTTTCTTCAACAAATAAACTACAAGAAAAAAAGGTAGTTGTAGGAGAAAATCATATTAAAAGTCTTAATTGCCATAAGACCCAATAAAAATGTATGGAGTTATTTGGATCCTGATTCCAATAAACCACAAAAGCCCCCACAAAACATGAAACAATCGGGGGATATTTGATAGCATTCAGGAATCTAATGGTTATTTTTTAAGTCTTTATCTCCTGGAGATACATCGTAAAATATTTATGGGTGAAATAGCACAATATGTGACACTGGCTTGAAAACAATTTGGGATGGGGAAGCTGGAGGGTGCAGGTGCGAAGTGAGTGAGATTGGTTGTGAGCCCACAGTTACTGAAGCTGGTTGATGGGAGCCACTGCACTCTTCTTTCTGCTTTTAGGCTAGACACTTTCTGTAATGAAAAGTTTTCTTTTAAAAATATGATCCTTGTATTACACTCGAAGCCATCCTCTTCTTTCCCCGGCAATTTAATGCACAATATGGGGCATGGCCTGCAAACACTTTCTCTCTCCCTCTTCTGCATCTGGCCTTTTGAGTTGGGGAAGAAGGAGAAGCAGAGTGGGCAGCATATCCTTGCTAGGATCCCCAGGGTGAGAGGCAATTTCTTTTCTCTGGATTACTGTAGCCTCTTCATATAGTTTGACCATTTTTGTTCAGGACCCGATGACAAACACATATGTGAGTTTTCCAGATGAGATTTCAGATGTACTTCCCAGGGATGGAGGTCAGTCCCCACCACGGCTGCTAGGGTTGCCCCTGCCTGGAATGCCTGGAAGCCAACAACTTGGTCAGGGGACCTGAAGATAGCTTAAGTATATCCACCTACTGTGCTGCCTATAAAACCCTCAGGAAATTCATGTGTTTTTTCTGTGTCAAATGGAGGAATCGGAGGCTATCCCAGTGTTACACCCTCTCTTGGCTGCCTCTCCCACCACTTTGTCCGCATCAGGGCAGCATCAGACAACGTCTAGGCAACTTAGAGATAAAAGACAGAACTGGGGTTGGGGATTGGGGTCGGGTTGAGCACATCTACTGTTTACAGTGGATTATCTTGGGATCTCTCACTTTCATTTATTGAATAAATGAATGAATAATAAAAAAGCTCCATATAAAATATTGAGAAATTGTAAAATAAGAGATACTAAAATAAAATATTGAGAACCATATAAAATAATAGAACTTAATGGGAAACCATACTGAGCCTGCCATTAAGTTCTACTAGCCCAAGTACTCCAAATAGGAAGTCTGGATTTCATGAGATACATAGAAGTGGCAACTGGAGTAAGCTTGTTTGTTTTCTTGAAATGATTCT